>NC_136423.1:11262500-12462500 GCF_052625555.1 Lactuca saligna | reverse complement strand
TGTCCATTCCTCACATGCTAGGGTTCTTGGACCAACCCTCCTCCCCCCCCCCCCCCCCCCCCCCCCAACCCAAAGTGACAAAGAAGAGATGTAAGTGCATAATGATCAAGGTTGAAGCTTTCTTACCAGAAAATGGAGAATGATGAAAGAGGTTTCTGGATCTACTAGTCTCTTCTTGTATCCTCAAGGCTTCATCGTCTTCTTCAAGCTCTAAAGCACTCAATAATGACTCACAAGCTCATGGAAGGCACTAGGGTTTCGTTCTGGACTTGAGAGAGCATTAAGGAGGTTGAGGGAGTGTTATAATGTTCTTTAAATAGCGTACAAGGCCCGAACTTAGGGTTTCCCAAACCCTGACCAACTCGCCGAGTTGGTCCCCCGACTCGCCGAGTCGGTCACTTAACTCGTGACTCAAAAACCGCTCCGACTCGCCGAGTTCTTCCATGGACTCGACGAGTTGACTTCATCATTTACGGCTTTTCCTTCTTTTATTGCTCTTCTAGATTCCGGGTGTTACACTCATTTAGAGATTTTGAATTATTCATACATTTGAATAATTCAATATTAAACCATTTGATTTTTATCAAACAACGCATAATTTTTAGAATTGGGGAGGTAATCTTTGTGTTGTATATTTTGTTTCTATGAAATTATGACTACGACTTTGCTCATGACTCATACATAAAAAGATGCATATGTCTAAGTAGTTAATATCAAGAAATATATAATATAAGGTTTATAACAACATACACATATTATTTGCTCACGATATTTATATTACAAGATGATTTTGATTATAATTATATTACAATTACAATATTATTATATAACAGTCAAATCGGATTACATCACCTTCCACTCTTTTCCACTTTGGCACTTTCCATTGCTTTTTGATTAATCGCGTCTTTATTTTATAGGAAGTCATCAATTTCAAAATTTTGAAGTTGTATACTTTTATCAAAATAAGCTTTCGCAAGGTAAACACGTCATCGTAATTATTATTATTTTTTTTTTCAGAATTTTTGAATTTATTTTTTAGAACAAAAAAAATATATACTTTTTTATTATTATTATTATTATTATTATTATTATTATTATTATTATTATTATTATTATTATTATTATTATTATTATTATTATTATTATTATTTATACAATTATGTGTTAATTTAGTAGAGATGAGATGATAATCGGTTATAGTTAAATTAGGTTTCAAGAAGCCAATAAGGGGCCCAGATCGAAATCCGCTGAAGCCGCTTATCCACACAAGTAGTGTCACAATCGGTGGTGATCAGACTCTTGCCGTCGTTGCTGTCTTCTGCTTCTGCTAGCTGTCAAACTCACCTCGCCGGAGCACAAGAACCAGAAAACATACCATCGCCGACATGAAAGGTCTCTTCAAGTCAAAACCTAAGACGCCGGTTGACCTCGTCCGTCAAACTCGGGATCTCCTCATATATGTCGACCACAATCCCGATAGTCGCGAAAGCAAACGCGAAGATAAGGTTTGGGATCACAATTTTACTCAATTAGGTTAACTTTGTTCGATGCAATCTGTTGATATATATATTTTATATTCTACTATAAAAAATGATTTCGTTGGCGTAATTTAGTTGAAATTCGGATGATACGGATGTAATTTCTACCTTTGCTATATATAGGCGGGGTTGTGATTTTATTAATGTTGTTAATTTCGTGTTCTTGCTTGTTAATAATTGATTGCGCTATTAATTTTGGATCTTCATTCGGACAATTTTTATAATGCGATATCGCATTGGGGATATAAAGAAGCAGCTGCGTGTAATCTGAAAATTCTTTTCCGATTCGTGCTTTCTGCGTATCTAGTTTCTATTTTTAGATTGATGGTTTAATTTTCCACAAGTTCACTTACTAAATATGTATGAGTTCTGTTGAATGATTTAATTTTGTTATACATATGGATCAAACTTTCTTAACTGTATAGACTTAAGCTACTTGATCTATAATCTATTTGATCTTTAATAACATGTTTTGAATTTCCAGTTTGCAGCTCTGAGTAAGCTTCTCCGTGAGCTTAAGCAAATTCTGTATGGGAATAGTGAAGCTGAACCTGTTTCTGAAGCTTGTGCTCAATTGACCCAAGAGTTCTTCAAAGAAAATACACTTCGCTTAGTGATTGTTTGTCTCCCAAAGTTAAACTTAGAAGTAAGCATCTTTCTAGCATGCTTCACCAATCACCAATACTCATGGGTTTTGCATTCTACACTTTTCGGATGATTATTACACTTTACATACGCATATGATTTCTTCTGATTCATCTAATTTTAGTTTCAAACTTGAATTCCTTTCATAGGCTCGCAAAGATGCTACTCAGATTGTTGCAAACCTGCAACGTCAACAAGTTCAGTCACGATTGATTGCATGTGATTATTTGGAGGCAAATATTGATCTAATGGATATCTTGGCATCAGGGTAAGCTTTAGAATTACAAAATTGGGTTAATGATTGATTTTGGTATTTCTATGTGGTTGCACTACCTTATTCTAATGTGTCTTTGAGCATAAAATGAATCAAACTTTGCTATTTGTTTTAACTTTTATCAATCTGTATTATCTTTGATGTGTGTAAAATGAATCATGTTCCTGAAAGTTTATTATTTTTTTTCATTTAGTTATGAGAATCCAGATATGGCATTACATTATGGTGCAATGTTGAGAGAATGCATACGTCATCAAAGTGTTGCTAGGTCAGTTTACTTGATATCATTAACAAGATTTCTCCTTCATCCTTCATTTACATATATATAAATATTTTGAGTTTATTTATTTATTTGTTTTAAAGGTATGTATTGGAGTCGGAGCATATGAAGAAGTTCTTTGACTTTATTCAACTTCCAAATTTCGATATCGCAGCTGATGCTGCAGCAACATTCAAGGTTTTAAAAATTCATTATCTTTTTCACACACACACACACAATGACACAATTCATTTGTTGTAAAGATTATATATTTGTACACAATTTGTTTTAAATCATATTAAATGTTGCAGGAACTATTGACACGACACAAATCAACAGTTGCTGAGTTTCTTTCTAAAAACTATGACTGGGTAACATATACTTTTTAAAATACATTTTATAAAAAAAAATTTATGCAATTATGGTTTTTGTTGTCAGTTTTTTGCAGAGTACAACTCTAAGCTTCTTGAGTCTCCAAATTACATCACAAGAAGACAAGCTATCAAGGTGTGATTTCTATTTAAATTTTTAGAGATTGAAAAAAGATTAAATTTTTAATACTTGGTTTTCATTTTTTTTTTTTTTTTAATTTTCTTTTCAGCTATTGGGAGACATGTTGCTAGATCGCTCAAATTCTGCTGTAATGACACGATATGCAAGTTCAAGAGACAACTTGAGGATCTTGATGAATCTTCTCAGAGTACGATTCTCTCTCTCTCTCTCTCTCTCTATGATACATTAAAACTCACGAAGCTATATTATTTTAAAAAAAAATGGTTCTGATTTGTGTAGGAGTCGAGCAAGAGCATCCAGATAGAAGCATTTCATGTTTTTAAGGTAACCAAGTTTGAAGGAATCTTAAAATATTATTTAATGATTGGTGAAAATTAAAGAAAATTATTTTTTGTTTGACAGTTATTTGCAGCCAATCAGAATAAGCCAGCTGACATTGTGGGAATACTTGTTGCAAATAGGAGCAAGCTTCTTCGATTGTTTGCTGATTTTAAGCCGGATAAAGGTAAGAAAATTAAATTACAAATTTGGTCCCTATGTTTTTACCCAAAATCACAAGTTTCAAATTTCTTCCAATGACGCAATATAAAATGACTTTTTATTTTGGAGGACTGAAATCGCAATATTGAGTAAAGAACAGGGGCCAAATTTGTAATCTAAAATTGTTTTAGAGTTATTAGAAAAGTAATGAATTGTGAATTTATGATGATGATAAATGTATATAGAGGATGAGCAGTTTGAGGCAGATAAAGCCCAAGTGGTTAGAGAAATTGCTGGGCTTGAACCACGAGACAATTAATTCGGGTATGACGTGGCAATGGCCAGTGAGATATATAATTATATATAAGTTATATTATTTTCACTTTGTTTGATTTTAGCATGTGAAATAAACATGTAATGTTAGTGGTATCAAATATTAATATGCGGATGTAGATATATGAAAAATAATATATATTTTAAAATAAATTGGTGTATTATTAATGAATGTTTTGGCCTGGGATATACATGCGTGCATGCTAGTTAGGAAGTCGGTGTCGTAGTAGATGATGTATCATGTATGTACATTGTATTATTAGTTTTGACTAACATATTTTATACTTCACTTTCTTTGAAAATCCTATTTTAATTTGTGAATGGTGACAAAAATACTTGTGTTTATCTTGAACAAAAATTCTAGTATACTTTTTTGGGTTTCGAGGAAACAAGAAAACATGGAAGCATTTGAATTTGTTTATAAGAAATGATGTATATCTGTATTTTTTTTTTAATTTGCAAAACGTGTAGGAAAAAATAGCGTTTCAAACTGTTTATAAAAAAAAATGAAAAAAAAAATAGTAAGTGAAATTGAGGTCGTGTGTTAAAGTTGATACTTGATAATAATAAAGTGGGGAAACTTAAAAAAAGTGATGTATTGTTTGCAAATAAATGACATCGTCAAAATCAAAGAAAGTGATAAAGTAGTGAGGATGAATAGATGATTACACAATAACATACGACTACAAGATAAGAAACTACGTACATCTAATCGGTGGATAAATGTAATTATAAATTTTATCCATATCAATTGATTTTGGAGATTAGAGATAAAATGATGACATCTTTGATTTTAAGGAGAAATGATGATGTTTGATAATATACAGGTTGTTAGAAAATTATTTCTAATGCCTGTGTTTGGGTCACCTGGTCTTAAATCATAGAGATTGTCATTTAGACTCGATTTTATAGATTTGGATTGCCAAAACCTTAAGAAAATCATGAATGTTCGAAATTTCAGCATCAACAGTTCAACAGTCTCAGTATGGTCAGGAAAGTGTAGTCCTCATGCTATATGGATGACACAACAAACAATATAAATGATTTACATGGCTTAAATTATGGCCTACACGAGCGTGCCAATTTGTACCATGAGAATATATAAGGACTTGAGGGAAATAATGTTACGGCCTTAGGTAAGTTTTGTAGTTTAGGTTTAAGAATTAGTCTAAGGGGTTGAGAGTTGGGATTGCTTTTTGAGCTTTAAAAGTGTTTTTGACAAAAGTACTTATTGATGGTAGAAAAACAAGTTTTTAAAAACTTGTTTGAATCAGATTTTGTGGTGAAAAAAAAACTTTATACTTGTAAAATGATTAAAAGGGCAGAAAGGAAGGATGGAGATTATAAAATGACTAAAAAGGAGTGAGAGAGTTCATTAAGTGCGGCATTGTCATTTTCACTTTCAAAAACCAAAAACACTTATGCAATACCCTTTTTTTTTTAAAAGAATGAGATGTACTCCCTTGTTTCAAATTAATAGTTCATGTTTCCTTTTTGGTTTATCCCAAGATAATTGTCCACCTCTAAAAAATAAATATAATTTTTATCAAAATATCCTTCATTATTAGTAAAACTACAATGAAATTAAATGCAACTACCATAGAATTAAATGCAACAAAATGGTATAATTGTTATTTTATATAATAAAGTTAATGGTAATTAATATTTTCTTAAGTCGTGTGTTTTTTGTCTGCGGACAATAATTTTGGGACGGAGGGAGTATAAAAATTGGAGAACATAGAGGGGCCAAAGCCTAAATTTTATATTTTTTTAGCCTAATATGTGTAAAATTTATATTTTTAATAGGCATTGATTACTTATAAACAGAAAACAGGGGGTGCCTCTTCTGGCCCTATAGAAGCTCATCCTTTGTTAATGAGTTAAGCTGAATCCTCCGATTCCAAAGTCCATATTTGATCATTTTTATTGTCTAAATGGATAAGTTACCAACGTTATCTCTTGAGACTCACCAAGAGGTTTAGATCACAAGTCTTAGGTTCATAAGGCACAACCATGGCATAGGCTTAACCAAGAAGCACTTAATCCCTTAAGTCTCAATCCAAAAGAGCTTATAACACCAAAACCAACTTAAATCTTGTTGCTTTTTAAACATGCATGTCATGGACGCAAATTAGGTCAAAATAGGATTTATGACCAAATCTTATGCATAGCTCAATCAACCAACCAAACTTCAGATCTAAACCATGAATTACTCCAAATGATCCATAGATTCATAAAGTTCCAACCTTTATGATATCTCACCATCCCAACTAACAACATCAAGAAGAAAATAGGACAAATTCAAGACCTAGCAACCTATAATCAAATAGGTGGAGCCTTGAACACTTGCAAGGGTCCAGAATCGAGCTAGGAATGGAGATGTGGACTTTCTTGTTGATCCTTGGCTTACTCCTTCTTGCTTCTTCCTTCAAAATCTCTCAAAAGCACTCAAGAAAAATTCAACAATAGAGGAAAAGGAATTAGGGTTTCTTTTGGGTTAAAAAGGGTGGTGGAGGCTGAGGGTGAGCAAACCCAAGCCTCCTAATTCCTGTAAATTGGGTGCAAACTCTGAAAAAACAGTGGTTACAACGTCAGCGGCATCCACACCTTGGCCTTTCTTGCCACGTTGTGGCGAGTCAAAAGAGACCGCGACCAAAGGATGCCTTGCCACGCCGTAGCGATCCTTCCCTACACCATGGCAACCCCTAAAATCAAAATTTTAAATTAAAATAAAATGTACCTAAAAAATCAGATGTTACAACCCCCCCCCCCCCCACCCCACTTGAATCAGACTTCATCCTTAAATTAAGTTACTGCAAATAGCTCCAGGTAGTGCTCCTTGATCTCCCCCTCAGGTTCCCAAGTCCATTCTGAGCCTTTCTGGTGCTGCCATTGCATCTTCACCAGGTTCACCACCTTGTTTATTCAGGTCTTGGTCTTCCCGTCGAGGATCGTAACCGATTTCTTTTTGTAGTTCAGGCGCACATCCACCTGAATGTCCTCCAACAACACCACTACGAAATCATTGACCAAACACTTTCTCCGAAGGTACTCTTGGCAAGTCCTCCGGGAACTCATCTGAATACTCTCGAACAACCAACACATAATCAATCGTCCTCTTTCTCTCCTCCCTGGTGTCCAATACATAAGCCACAAAACCATAACAACCCTGATGTTGGTATCTCCTAGCTCTTGTAACTGAACAGAGAGCTGATACACGTTGAGCACCCTCGCCGTGAATAACTAGTTCTTCCCCACTTGGGTTTCGAACCCGAATTAACTAGTGCCTATAATCAATCAATGCCTCATTAGGGCTCAACCAATCCATCCCCACGATCACCTTGATCTCATGCAGGGGAATAGGAATCAAATCAATCGGATACCGCTCGCTAAATAACTCCAGCATGTAACCCCGATAATCCATCGGTACCCGTTAACGATCTCTACCTCTAATGGATAATCAATATCCACTGGAGTGTCACTGAATCTCTTGTTGAGCGCAAGAGATACAAATGATCGAGTAATGCCATAATCAAACAGAACTACCGTTCACTAGGAACGTCCCAATATAACATCAAATATATAATAGGCATAAACATCAAAGCAATAAATGAAATAGGGAGAAAATACACACCCGTAACCATATATGGCGTTGTGCATGCCTCCTCGGCTAACAACTGGAAAGCTCGATTCCTCACAACTGGCGCATCTCCCTTGCCCTTGCGGCTATCGGTGATCCTCAATGTCGCTGGAGTAGGTGCTACCACCGTCCCCCTTGCCAAACTCAGAAAATGGTCCTTCTTGTGGCCCCTATGACTGCAATGAATGCAAATCAGATCAGACGTCTGGGTGGTGGGGCAATCCCTGCTAAAGTAACTGGTCTTGCCATACTTGTAGCAGTTGGACCCACCCATCCTACAAACTCCATCGTGCACCTTGTTGCACCTGCCACAAAGGTCCCAAACTTTCTGGCCCCTCGATCGTCAATCAACAACCTTGGGCTTCTTTCTCGAGCTCTCCGATACATGTGCTTGAATCAGCTTCCTCTTCCTCACCGTCTCCAAATTAATCTCCCATTCGCGAGCCCGAGCTATCATTTCTTATAACGCCCGTGTTTCTAGGCTAGGCATTAATGATGATTTAATAGTCTAGGTCAACCATTCCGACTCTCTGAATCCCTTGTGACTCTTTCGGTTTCTAGCAAGAGCCACAAAGACAACAATCACATTCAGGAATATTAGTAAGTGTCACAAAGACCACTACTATCCTACAATATAATTATTCGATCCATAAGTATAGTGAGGAGATTTACCTAACAAACGATGATCAACTACTACTGCTCCTACTAACGTGAATATAGATGCTATAACCCAACTATACAGCCATACAAAGTACACCCTTACCTTTACTTCCAAGACTAGGGGTTTGACCAAAATTCAATGAAAGTCAAAGTCAAAGTCAATGGTCAAAGTTGACTCTCCATGTCATGGCCATCCTTGGTCACGTCTTAGCCCTCAAACGATAAAACAGACGCGTTTTCCCGAGTCGCCATGCCATGGCAACATAGGCCACACCGTGGGCACTAGGTTCAAATCGTCTTAATGGGATAAGCCGAATCCTCCAATTCCAAAGGATCCAAAGTCCATGTTTTATCATTTTTACTGTCTAATGGATAAGTTTCCAACTTTATCCCTTGAGACTCACCAAGAGGTCTAGATCTCAACTCTTAGTTTCATAAGGCGCAACAATGGCCTGTACTTAACCAATAAGCACTTAATCCCTTAATCTCAAGCTTATCTGCTCCAGAAGAGCTTATAACACCAAAACCAACTTAAAGGTTGGTTCTTTTTAGACATGCATGTCCAATGCAGGTCTTGTGTAACGCCTGTGTTTCTGGGCTTGCCATTTTTAGCAATGTAATAGTCTAGGTTAACCTTTGTAACCCGTTTTGAAATAATATAAGTGTATTATTTGAGTATTATGTGTTTTGTGCTTAATTGCTTAATTATGTGGTTTGATTAATTAAGAATAAAAATAAGCGTCAAAATTTAAGTGTAAAATAAACTCGATATCTTTAGATAATGTTGTAGTAGTTGAAACAAGGTTTCCGAAGATATAAAGAATGCCGAAATCCGAGTTATAACGAGGAAGTTATGACCTGTCGAAGTTTCGCGACAAAACCGGCAACGCTGAATGACGTAAAAAGTGGAATTTACGTTAGAGTGATATTTAACCTTAGTGATCTAAACGAGAATCGAAGATCTCGTTGTTAGTATCAAAGCAATAAAAAGTTAGGCAAGAACGGACGTCAAACGAAGAATTTATGAATTTATAACGAAATTTTCTGTCCCGGCCTATTAAAAATAAATAATAAAAATAAAATCAAAATTAGCCGACGGAGTCTAAACGAAAGTTGTAGAGCATAGTCTCACCTTCATGTGGATATAAAGAACGTCGAAAACGGAGTTCGTATGAAGAAGATATGAATTTCCGAAGTTTATTAAATAATTTGTATTTAATTTTAATTGGAAAATCCGGCCTTATCCGAAGGCGAGTCACCGGACTCATCCGGAGTACGCCCCGCGTACAGCGAAGATGTCGACACTCGCACTCGAGGACTTCGGATGACGAACGCAGTGACGATTTCGGACCAGTACGCCCCGTGTACTCTGAGGCATCAGCCTCCTATAAATAGGATGCGAGGCTGCCGAGTTTCTTTGCTATTTTTCTCCCTTCTCTCTCCCGTTTTGCCTCAATTTGCGTGCCAGAAATACCCCGAAGCCCCGGTAATATTCCCAAGTCCCGAAGCAAGTCCTGAGATCCCGAAGATCCCGAGAAGTGCGGTTTCCGAGCCAAAGCTCTGCCCGCGAGAAGTTCGATTTTTGTTGAGATCTTCCAGATATGCTGAGGATTACTACTTTTGCAAGTCATAGTGCTGTCCGATCATCTTCTGATCAAGTGAGTGTATACTACCTTTCATAAACGCAATAATAATACAAGTATGGTTTGAGTGTATTAAGTATATTGTTGTTTATACGTGTGAGTGCGTTGTTACTTTCTCCTAACGTATAATTATGAAGTATTTCATACGAGATACGTGTTATGTGTATATTTTTTTGTTATGTGTGTGAATGTATATTCACTTTCTTCTATCTTACAGATATGATTATTTCTATATGAAATACGTGTTATGTGTGTGTGCCTCATCTGTTATATGGAAAATGTATTGATCAAGCATGCTATACAGGTTTTGAAAATATGTATAAAAATGTATGTTTTTATCTACTAATATGTTGGGTAGAACATGGGTAGATAGTTGGTGTGTAATAAACCGATGAGAGGCCTCGTTGTTGTTTTGATCCAGTCATCTAGCGGAATTTAGATGACGATCACGGACTTTTCTAGACAGTCCAGTGGAACGCTAGCAGGCTCATAACCTGTAGGTGTTAATGAACTTGGATGTTCATTCGATGTATTCCATCCCCCTCATGGTTGCCTTATTTGACTTATATTGCTGAGGAAACCCCGCAGCATGTGTTGTCACCCCGATGAAAATATTCTTAGATTAGGTCCCTTGTGTTAGTTATTTTAGGGACATAAAGTGAGAATAACGGGAATGGGTAACTAGGTTATTGTTGGTTGATAATAATTAATTTAATTATTTATTGTGGGTTGAAAACCCTATATGCTCACCAGGCTCCCAAGCCTGACCCACTCAGTTTTATTTGTATTACAGGAAGTGGCGCAAGGGCGTCAGATGGAGGAACCATCAAGTTGTTTTGTTTACAAGTCTGTATATGTATATATTTGTTGAATGACTTGTAATGTTATCGTTTATGCTTATTGGTCTATATCGGAACATAACACCCCGAGTTTTGATTATATAATGAAAAATACATTTCTTTTATGAAATGCTTTGGTAAACATTGTTTTATCATGTTTTGTTTTTGGGAACAAATTCCGCAACTCTTTCGAATCAAAAGGATTTACTCTGAATTTATTTAAAAAGCATAAATGAAAATCGGTCTTTTCTGGCCGAGATTTTGGGGATGTCACAGTTGGTATCAGAGCATTAGTTTAAGCGAACTAGGAATTTGTAGGATTTCTAGACTTAAACTTAGAATGCTAAGTGAAATTTTGAGATGTGTGTTTGTTATATTTTAGACACGAGCACTAGTTTATTTTAGGAAAGTTGCCTAAAATGCTTTATGTGCTAAATGTTATATGTTGCCATATATGATATTATTTGTTCGGATCTATGGTCTGTTACCGACCGGATCTAGAAACTTTATGTGTGTAGGATTCTAATCGTACGTCTACGATATTAGAACTAGCATATAAATGTTTCGGAGTGATAAGGATGATTTGAATATCTATCATGAATGAGGATCTAATTTCACCTTATTCGGTGTGTAGATCAAAAATGGTGAGAACGAGAAGTGGAGTTGGAAATGCTGATGAAAACAGGAATCAACCACCAGTGATTGAGCAAAGACCTGTCGTAGCAGCAACACCTGAGCCAATTATAATGGCTGGTGTGCAAATGATGATTCAAACAATGTTGGATCGTCAGATGGATGAAACTAGACGGTTGCTTCAACATGATCGTGAAGAACTATCAATTCGTGTGGAAGAGCCTGAATTAAATGAAGGGCACTCGGAAGGTGGAAACTTTAGTGGGTCTGTTGGTCAAGCCAACCCACCGATAATTAGGCGAGACAACCATGATGGAAGGAATGATGGAATGGGATGCAAGTATAAGGACTTTCTAACTTGCAAACCATCGACCTTCAATGGAAAGGAGGATCCGATTGGAGTTATGGATTGGATTTCAGAAATGGAATTGGCCTTCATGACTTGTGGCTGCAGAGGCAAGTTGCAGACTATCTATGCAGTGCGTCAATTCCGAGGTGGAGCCGTTCGTTGGTGGAACACTTTAGGGAAGACCGTAAGCCCAAATGAGCCACTGCAATTGACATGGGCAGAATTCTTGGTACAGTTCAAGCGCAAGTTCTGCTCGGCTCAAAATCTGTTGGAATTGGAGAACAAGTTTCTGACATTGACGAAAGGCAGCATGTCAGTCGATGAATACACCAATAACTTCACCGATAAGATGGAGTTTGCCTTGCGTATCGTTCCAGACGAGTTGACAAAGGTGGACCAGTATGCGAAGGGACTCCCATGGGAGTACGAGGTGCCAGTACGTCAGGCACATACTCTAGAGGTAGCTATCTGGGCTGCCAAGTCTGTTGAAAACATGATAAAAGGGAGAACCACCAATAAGGTTGAGGTTGGTGAGAAGAGGAGGTTTGAGGGAACATCTGGTTCTGGTAAGAAAAGAAAATTTTCGAAATCTGATTCGAAAAGGTTTGGTGGGGGAAAAGGAGGAGAAGCGAAGTGGTGTGATAAGTGTAAGAAAAAGCACTTTGGGAAGTGTAGCGAGGATGTGACCTGCTACAAGTGTGGGAAGGTTGGACATTTTGCCAATGAATGTCCGAACAACAAAAGGATGTGTTTTGGTTGTAATGAAGAGGGGCACATTTCGAAAGACTGTCCGAAGAAGAAGGAGGCAGCTAAGCCCAACATTCCACCAAAGCCAAAGGCGAGAGCATTCCAGATGACACTGGAAGCTGCTAAAGATGAAGCTGATGTCGCTTCAGGTACCTTTCTCGTAAACACATTGCCTGCCCAAATTTTATTTGATTCTGGAGCCAACTACTCCTTTATATCGCATGAATTTGGTAGAAAACTAGCTTTGCCTGTTGATAGACTAGATGATGCTTTATTAGTCGAAGTTGCTAGTGGCAAGTTTGTACCTGTTAGCCATCGTATGAAAAACATCTTAATTGACTTGAATGGGAATAAGTTCCGCGAGGAATTATTGCCTATCGAACTTAATGGTTTCGACATCGTGTTGGGAATGGATTGGCTTAGCGCCAATGATGCCGGAATTTTATGCAAGAAGAAGATAGTTAAAGTGAACCCGCCTGGGAAGGAATCGTTTATGGTGTATGGGGACAAACGGCGAGTGAATTCTGGAATCATTTCCCTAATGAAAGCCATAAAGTGTTTGACCAAGGGATGTACATCATATTTAGCATTCGTGATTGATGCTAAGAAGGAAAAGAAGGTGATGCAGAGTATTCCAGTGGTGTGTAATTATCCGGAAGTATTTCCCGAAGATCTTTCTGGATTACCACCTGATAGACAAGTGGAGTTCAGAATCGACTTGTTACCAGGAACAACGCCAATTGCAAAAGCACCTTATCGATTAGCACCGACGGACATGAAGGAGCTAATGATGCAACTTCAGGAGTTATTGGACAAACGTTTCATTAGACCTAGTTTATCACCCTGGGGAGCTCCGGTGCTATTCGTGAAGAAGAAAGACGGAAGTATGAGAATGTGCATTGATTACAGAGAGCTGAACAAGGCAACAATAAAGAATAGATATCTGTTGCCAAGGATTGATGACCTGTTTGATCAATTGCAAGGTTCAAGCTATTTCTCGAAGATCGACCTAAGGTCAGGATATCATCAGCTGAAAGTGAGAGAGTGTGACATCCCCAAAATCTCGGCCAGAAAAGACCGATTTTCATTTATGCTTTTTAAATAAATTCAGAGTCAATCCTTTTGATTTGAAAGAATTGCGGAATTTGTTCCCAAAAACAAAACATGATCAAACAATGTTTACCAAAGCATTTCATAAAAGAAATGTATTTTTCAATATATAATCAAAACTCGGGGTGTCATGTTCCGATACAGACCACTAAGCATAAACCATAACATTACAAGTCATTCAACAAATATATACATATACAGACTTGTAAACAAAACAACTTGACGGTTCATCCATCTTACGCCCTTGCGCCACTTCCTGTAATACAAATAAAACTGAGTGGGTCAGGCTTGGGAGCTTGGTAAGCATATAGGGTTTTCAACCCACAATAAATAATTAAATTAATTATTATCAACCAACAATAACCCAGTTACCCATTCCCGTTATTCTCACTTTACGTCCCTAAAACAACTGAAACAAGGGACCTAATCTAAGAATATTTTCATCGGGGTGACAACACATGCTGCGGGGGTTCCTCAGCAATATAAGTCAAATAAGGCAACCATGAGGGGGATGGAATACAGCGAATGAACACCCAAGTTCATTAACACCTACAGGTTATGAGCCTGCTAGCGTTCCACTGGACTGTCTAGAAAAGTCTGTGGTCGTCATCTAAATTCCGCTAGATGACTGGATCAAAACAACAACGAGGCCTCTCATCTGTTTATTGCACACCAACTATCTACCCATGTTCTACCCAACATATTAGTAGATAAAAACATACATTTTTATACATATTTTCAAAACCTGTATAGCATGCTTGATCAATACATTTTCCATATAACAGATGAGGCACACACAAATAACACGTATTTCATATAGAAATAATCATATCTATAAGATAGAAGAAAGTGAATATACATTCACACACATAACAAAAAAATATACACATAACACGTATCTCGTATGAAATACTTCATAATTATACGTTAGGAGAAAGTAACAACGCACTCACACGTATAAACAACAATATACTTAATACACTCAAACCATACTTGTATTATTATTGCGTTTATGAAAGGTAGTATACACTCACTTGATCAGAAGATGATCGGATAGCACTACGACTTGCAAAAGTAGTAATCCTCAGCATATCTGGAAGATCTCTACAAAAATCGAACTTCTCGCGGGCAGAGCTTTGGCTCGGAAACCGCACTTCTCGGGATCTTCGGGATCTTGGGACTTGCTTCGGGACTTGGGAATATTACCGGGGCTTCGGGGTATTTCTGGCACGCAAATTGAGGCAAAACGGGAGAGAGAAGGGAGAAAAATAGCAAAGAAACTCGGCAGCCTCGCATCCTATTTATAGGAGGCTGATGCCTCAGAGTACACGGGGCGTACTGGTCCGAAATCGTCACTGCGTTCGTCATCCGAAGTCCTCGAGTGCGAGTGTCGACATCTTCGTTGTACGCGGGGCGTACTCCGGATGAGTCCGGTGACTCGCCTTCGGATAAAGCCGGATTTTCCAATTAAAATTAAATACAAATTATTTAATAAACTTCGGAAATTCATATCTTCTTCATACGAACTCCATTTTCGACGTTCTTTATATCCACATGAAGGTGAGACTATGCTCTACAACTTTCGTTTAGACTCCGTCGGCTAATTTTGATTTTATTTTTATTATTTATTTTTAATAGGCCGGGACAGAAAATTTCGTTATAAATTCATAACTTCTTCGTTTGACGTCCGTTCTTGCCTAACTTTTTATTGCTTTGATACTAACAACGAGATCTTCGATTCTCGTTTAGATCACTAAGGTTAAATATCACTCTAACGTAAATTCCACTTTTTACGTCATTCAGCGTTGCCGGTTCTGTCGCGAAACTTCGACAGGTCATAACTTCCTCGTTATAACTCGGATTTCGGCATTCTTTATATCTTCGGAAACCTTGTTTCAACTACTACAACATTATTTAAAGATATCGAGTTTATTTTACACTTAATTTTTGACGCTTATTTTTATTCTTAATTAATCAAACCACATAATTAAGCAATTAAGCACAAAACAAATAATACTCAAATAATACACTTATATTATTTCAAAACGGGTTACAAAGGTTAACCTAGACTATTACATTGCTAAAAATGGCAAGCCCAGAAACACAGGCGTTACAGTACCCCTCCGTGGCATTTTCAATTTGGGCCTTATAATTTGGGCTGCTATTGAGCTGTTGGATTTATGGGCCATAACTGGAAATTATGGATAGAGTATTTTGGGCCCAATTATTATTATTATGGACCTTGGATCTAGGCTCATTTGGTGAGGAGGGATCAATTTAGTAAATTGGGCTTTGTAGGAGATTTGGACTTTGGCCTTGGCCTGATAAGTGGATGTATGTTTGGCCTAATGATTATTTTGTTATGATGGCTAGTTCGGGATTTTCGGTGAGTCGGTGATTCGGGAATCGGCTTCTTCAGTTCAGAGTTTCGAAAATCGCGAGGTGAGTTATCCTCACTATATCAACGGGGTCTAAGGCACCAAGGCCGGCCCTTTTTCGGATTGTAATCCGGGTATCGTTGTTATGTTGTTGTCTTGTTACGTTTTCATCCGGGTATTAGGATGGTATATCGTTGTCTTTTTCGGATTGTAATCCGGGTATCGTTGTTATGTTGTTGTCTTGTTACGTTTGCATCCGGGTATTAGGATGGTATATGCAGTGACCTGTTAGGTCGGTATCTTGCTTAGAGTATGTTATGATACGTGATCTGCTAGATCAGTTTGATTGAATGTGAATTGTTATATGATTGTATGTTTATGTGCACATGGTTGTTTGACTAGGGTTGGGTTAAGGCGGGACCTGCTTTGTGTTGTAGGCCAACATACCAAGGGCGGACCGGTTATTCCGAAGGCCCAGCGAGCGGTCCGGATAGGCTGTAGGCCCCACGAGAGCAGACCAGATGTGCCGAGGCTCGGAGAGTGGACCAGGCCGACTGAAGGCCCGATACGGGCGGACCAGTCATACTGTAGACTCAGAGAGTGGACCAGGTGGGTTGAAGGCCCGGTGCGGGAGGACCAACCACACTGCAGACTCGAGGGACATGACTAGACTCGGATGGTGGACCCGGTGGACTGAAGGCCCGACACAGCGGACCAGTCACAGAGTAGACCCGATATGCATGGCTGTTTTGTGATTTGTTATGATATAACATGTTATGTGTGTATGGTATATGTGGTTGGTATTTTGGGGGTATCTCACTAAGCTTTCGGGCTTACATTTCTGGTTTAATGTTTTTCAGGTTCTTTAGGAGACCGTGGCAAGGCAAAGGCGTGATTGTACCGCTCCCCGTGTTTATGTTTTATGTTATGGTTCTGGGAATACTCTGATAATAAATGTATTGAAAACCTTTTTGTAAAAACTTAAAGTAATGGGGATGTTTTTGAAAAGTTAAAATTTGTTGAAAATTTATGGTCGTTACAAACACGAAAACAAACTAATTAAAAATGACAAATATGAAGAAACACGACAAAGATAACTTAAAATAACAATTGGTTTATTTAATTAATAGTTAATCATACATAATACGAAAAACATGATAAACAAATGCTACATCGTGTCAATTTCGTATCGAATTTTGAACATGACATGACATCATATTTTTTTACACTTAACACGAACACGACACGAATACAAATTCGAATTCGGATTACTATTTCGTACCAATTTCATTATGTGTAATATATCTTTTGTCGTGTTGAGTCATCAATTGTCACCTACTTCATAATTTGCAATTGAGTCCACTTATTCAAGCTAATAGAATGGACATATGCTATGTCTCTGCAAATTATTACAAATTAGCTTTCATCAGATCTTAATAAATGAATTAGAACTAACACCAAAATGTTTTTAGCTCAATGGTATCAAATGTTGTTATCTCTTCTTGAGGTTGAGGGTTAAAGTGAGAGGGAGTTCATGCAATTAGTATATAAGAATTATTGCATTAGAAGATCATATTTCTAACTAGAGCATCATCCTTAGGCATTTCAGTTCTTAAGATCTTATGATGAAAGGTTAAACATCGTAGAACACAACCCTATGATATGAGTGAAAGCGAGCCGAAAAGCACTGGAACTAAAAAGGTGAGGGTGAGGAAGCTTTCAAATTTTCAGGGACTCCTCTAAAAAGAGTTTTGACTAGGTAGATTTGCCCTTCTACGTCGTTTTAGGTGAGTTCGGAGATATATGTGGAATTAAGAGTAAAAGAGATTTGTCGTTAAAATAGAACTAACATTCCGCTTATATTTACCTTCTGTTTACCCTATTTTTATAACACTTATGTATTATTGTTCTTGTTTAAAGTGAATAAAATGAGTTTTGAGCAGATATATCATATTTATCACAAGGGAAATTGTTTTGTGTACTCCATATAAGTGTAATAATATTTGTATATCTCTTTTAATATGACGATTTATATGAGTAAATAAAGATACATATAATAGCACCTTATGATAACTATATGTTTATTTGTTTATAGGTTGAAAACCTAACCGGTCATAATAGGCTTCAAATGTAATTAAATATTCTCCTATATACAATTTAAATTATATACAATTTAAATAATGATTAGATAGATACAGACGTAATCAAACGATTATAATATAGGTTTCTCTAATCAAATGTTATACAATACATGATTCCATTACTTTAATAATTAAATATGAAATTATATCTTTAAGACCATTCGACCAATCACGTCGGCTGTTTTATATCTTTTAGGCTATTTGGTATACATCTAAAGTTATGAAGTGTATTCTTAAAGATTTGTAGGCTATTTGATATCCAGTTTTAATTTTTTAGTCCAGTATAGCCCTATGTCATCTTTGTCTGACTCCTTTATTTATTTGTTTCTTTTTTTATTACAACTTTTTTTCCAATACAAGTTTGCTTTTTAAACATTAATACATGACGAGCATGTTCAATGAATCCTAGCAGGTAACGGTTAGCGTTAACAGTAGTCAGTAACCGGTAAGGTTTGATTTTGGAACGTTTTCTTAAAAGCTTTATTAATATAGCTTTTGATTTTGTAACATTTTGTTTAAACTAAAAGTTAAACGTTCCTTATGCCGAACGAAGCTTTCTTTTTATGAATATTTTCTTAAACGCTAGAAACTAGAAGCTTCCAAACGTTGCGTATTGAACAAACCCGGTATATTTTACATTTTATTATTATAAGAACACCTTCAATAGTTAACCTTATAAAAAGTTATTACTTTTATCATGTTTTACTAACTTTTATTAAAAAAAAAAAAAAAAAAAAAAAAAAAAAAAACTTTTATCAAATATCATCTCCACTTGTTAACTTTTTCAAAAGTTTTTTCTTCTAAAATTAATTAATTTATCATTTATCAATCCTAAATGTTTTATTAAGTCTCATCATATAGTTTATCATTTTAGTAACATATATTAGTCGATTATTTATTATTTTACCAACATATGTCATATTTATCATTTTATAGACACTCAATGCCAAAAAAATAAAACTAATAAAATAACTTTGATAGGTATATCTTTTCAAAAATTATAAAAGATAATTAACCAATTTATTAATCCTAAATGTTTTATTAAGTCTCATCACTTATCATTTTACTAACATACATTTGTCGAATATTTATTATGTTACCAACATATGTTATAGACATTCAATGCCAAAAAATAAAACTAAAAAAAATAACTTTACAAAGTATATTTTTTCCAAAACTATAAAAGTTAATAATCACATACATAGTATAGTTTATCATTATGTTTATTTTGAAGTTTTGGAAGTTTTAATTATGACATAATATAAAAACTTTTAGAAAAAAATTCAAAAATAAATATCATGCTTTATAAAAAGTGGCATGTAGATGATATTTTTTAGAAACACTTGAGATATGCCAAAAAAATTGCATTGTTGGTCATTTATACCTTAAATCTAACTTTTGAGTAGTTATTTTATTAAATGACCAATATATCTTTAGATCAAATTGTAACGTTTTAAATTTCAGAATAATTTTTTTATTTTTAAATGACCGATATATCTTTGAATCTGAATTTGATGTGACTTCTTCGACAATTGTCTGTTCTACAGAGTGAACTCCTTCTATCGATCTTGTATGGGTATTGCTAAACTTTTCTTTGGGATGAGGACGTGCCAAGCTGTTCACATGGAGGAGGCGGCTTCAATAATGGGTTGCCCAGGGCGATTGAGGACAATGTGGTTTGTGGTGACCCTTTCTTTGGCAACATACAATGGTGACTTGAATCCTTACCCATTTGGTTTGGTGGTTTGGGTTTATACTCCGCAGTAGAGGGTACTTCATATGCTTTTATTGCCTCAAGGGCCTAATCTTGGGCATTGCAACACCACATCTTACAAGATATATACATTTATGGTATGGATTCTGATTACGCGTGTGCCTTAGCTTCTCTTCGTAACAAGCTTCCGGACATTAACCTTAGCAGTTTTTCTACTAAGGACACCTCCCCCCTAAATCCCAAAATACACTGGCTAGTGCTCTTTTTTAGCAAAATTGTTCAAGATTAAAGTGCATTTCCACATGTCGGCTCAGCAAAAAGCAGTTTTCCAATGTTTATGTGCACCACATGCTCAAGATTTTCTTCTAGCTCTCCCTATTGATGGGTTGGGCCAACATATGTCTCCTGTGGAGTAACGTACCATCCTTAAATATCGACTCATGATTCCAATATTCCTAGCCGACGAGATATATTTAGTGTGTCGCAAGGCATGTATGGACTCTTTTAGAAAACATGTAGTTCATTGCAAAGAACTCCCCGGGTTCAAATACAGGCACAAGATATGGTTAGGGATTTTTTCGTCGACATATTAAAATGTGTCAGGGTTTCCGCCAAGAAAGAGGTTGTTGTGAATTTCCTGACTGATCCGATAGAAGGAAGGTCAACCCTTAGACCGGCTGACATTTTGATTTTTGGATGGGTTGGAGGGAAACACACATGTGTGGACCTTACGGAGGTATCCCCTCTCGTAGTATTGTGGGCTAAGGGTTTCACGGCGGGACATGCTGCATGAACACTCAAAAAATCTAGATCGAGCATTTCAACCAAACCCAAATCTAGAAATTATACTCAAGGTCTCAAATACACACTTAACTTCTTGTCAAGTCATCACTAACCCACCGTTCTCACAAGCATAGCGGTAGTCAATCCAAAAATCTTGTGTGGCATCTAAACTCCCATAACAAATCAAGTGCAAAATCATCTGAAGAGTCATCCAAGAGACCAAAAATGAACCGCATCACCAATAACCTTACTCACACGAAACCATTCTTACAAAAACAAACAAGGATCCACTAAGAAGAAACTCAACAAGGAACTGTTGTAACACCTCATTTTCACTTTACACTAGAAGTTAATATAACCGTTTGTTTATAAAATTCAAAGTATAAATATTTTAGTTTTTAGCCAAAGTAATCATCACGAAAATGGTAGTAGTTGTGATGACAGTTCTATAGTTATAAAGAAATCTGACTTCGCATGGTTTTTCGGAGTTACATTGCACTAGCGTGCGGTACAAAAGTTGAAATTAAAATATGTTAAGTGTTAGCCAAAGCAATATATACGGGAGTTGAAGATCTCATAAATATGAATCCATCAATATAAAGACAGTCGCGAACGAAGGTCGTATGAAGGAGTTATGATTTTTACATGGATATTAACAATGCAAACTCTGTAAAATAGGAATTTAAAATAGATTGAGAACTAGTAGTTGAGATCTAAAGGAAAGTTGTAATACTCAGAAATACCTACGCGTGGATTTAAAGAACAACGGAGCCTATATGCGAATGATATATTTTTTGAAGATTTGTCATTTTACTTGTTAATTGCGATGCATCATCACTCAATTTGTGCCACGTGTCATCACCAGAGCCATTTCCTAAACCTACCCATAGGTGTGGCATTCCTCCCTTTTAGAGCCTCCATAAATAGCAACGAAAGGCCCATTAATTTCTCACACCTTCACATTCAGGTTTCTCTCTCTCTAGAAACATTTCCTCCCTTAGGTTTTTGACTTTTTGGAGTTTGGAAGTATTCATAATAAGGATCTGAATATAGCAGAGAGTTTGTAGCACCTGGTTTCCGATATGTGAATTTATTTGAGTATTGCCCTATTTTAGCCTTGGACTCGGCGAGTCACAAGGTTCGACTCGCCGAGTAGGGACGAGACCCGGGACACGTTTAAGTGGGCGACTCGGCGAGTCCATATCCTGGACTCGGTGAGTCACCGCTGTTGGATGAAACCCTAAGTTTCAGGGGTTTGCACCCTATTTAAACCTCATATCTGCCTCTTGCCAGCCCCCATTCACCCCCAGAGCTCCCAACCCTCGTCCTAACTCGTCCTAAGCTTGTTTCTTGTGAATTTGAGGCTCTTGTGTGGATTCTTGAAGATTTTGAGGCAAGAAGGGGAAAGAGATCAAGAGGAAGGAGAGCCATCCAAGCATCATTGTGTTTTTCAGCAGGTTTCATTGAGGTATATCTCGTTTTCCCCCTGTTTCTATGCTTAAGATTTCATTTAAGGCACTCTTGAGCCATTCCCCAAACTTGTTTGTGCTTAATGTTTCGTAATAAGTGGGTTGGCCTTTAGATCTAGGCAAGATTGAGCTCCAAGAGCTCAGATCTGGTAGCTTTATGGACCCATGTGGCCTGTTCATCCTAGATCTACCCTTTTTGAGGCATTTTGGACCCTAAAATCCATATTAGTGAAGATCCACACGTAAAGTTGGAAACTTTACGTATGATTCGTGTCTTAGAAGCCCAGATCTATGAATGGCATGGACTGAAATCAAACAAATCGGTGTATCTAGTGGATGCATGGCGACGACTCGGCGAGTCGTTCATGTGACTCGGCGAGTCGGCTCGCGAGTCACCGAAATGGTCCCTTTTAGACGTATCAAGTTGAGCCGTGAGTCACGGGGGGGGTTGACTCGGTGAGTTGAAAGCTGGACTCACTCATGATAGGACTCGGCGAGTCAATGCCTGACTCGGCGAGTCCAAGGCAATCTTCATAGATCAAGAACAGACTCGGCGAGTTGTTCATACAACTCGGCGAGTCTTAGCATATGTGTTCTTCGGATGAAGATGAACTCGACGAGTTGTTCATACAACTCGGCGAGTAGGATGAAGGAGTTGAATGACAGTTTAGAAGATGAACTCGTCGAGTCATAGCCCAACTCGACGAGTAGAATCAGGGACCCAGGACAATAGTTTGCTAGGGACTCGGCGAGTGGAGATCCACTCGGCGAGTCGGGTGAACTAAAAGTTGACTTCGATTTGACTTAGGGCTAGACCAGGGGTAAAATGGTCTTTTTACCCAAAGGACAGTTAGCAGTGTATGATTAAGTATATTGTGGGAATTACAGCCGGGGAGTTTCCGGAGCAGCAGCAGCAGTAGTAGGTGATCAATTCCCACACAGACCAGCAGCTATTTCGAGGTGAGTTTCCTTTCAGTAGTAACGGGTCTAAGGCACCAAGGCCGGCCCGTATAGATGAGACGATAGTATTATAGTGTGGGCCGAGCCCGTATCTATTAGTCGAGTTGATTGTGATATATACCAGTATGATAGAACTGTTTATACTTGTTGTCTGCGTGATACTTGTATGATATGTGTTGACGGTTAGGTGTGGGCGAGGCCCGTATCCCTCCGAGAATGGAGTGTGGGCTAGGCCCGTATCTCCCAGGTAGCGAAGTGTGGGCGGGGCCCATATCTTCACGAGTGTGGGCGGGGCCCGTATCTCTCAGAAGGTGAGGTGTGGGCGGGGCCCGTATCTTCACGAGTGTGGGCGGGGCCCGTATCTCCTAATTGCATGTTATTTGTTATATGCTGTATGGTGTGGGGTATTATGGGGGAGCTCACTAAGCTTTGTGCTTACGGTTTCAGTTTTGGTTTCAGGTACCTCCTCAGCCAGGGGAAAGGAGCCGGTGCGGTAGCAGCATGTCACACACACACTCTTCGGTTTCCGCATTTACGAGATTCACTGGGATTGTACTCTGATAATTGATGGGTTGTATGGTTTGATTATTAAAACATGGTTTGCGATGTGTTATGGCGTGATCAAACAATGTTTTATTTATTAATGTTTTCTAAAAGTAATATTTTAAAATGAAATTTTTGGACATGAAAATTGGGTCGTTACAGAGTTGGGCAGAAAGAAGTGCTCGGTATCGAAGTTTGGCCCACAACTTTTTGGGTTTTCACTAGAAATTTCTGTAAGTTAAGTTACACTAGCTAGGATTTAAGTGTAACTTATATTTATGTTCATTATCGTTATTATGAACCTATAAATTAAGATTTATCAGTGATTCTAATCATAATACTGATTGATCTACTTACAAGGATGACTTCTAGGCTAAATTAAGTGAGGTGTTTAAAGTGGATTTTCCAGATAGTATACCATGTCTACCAAACAGATCCTACCTACGATATGATTTTACATAGATATTCATTATCAATTAGAACATGAAGTATTCGTTAGAATTAGTGAAAAATTTAGCTTCCATTACCAGATTGTCATGGAGATTAATAAGTTATAGTAATATAGGTTAATATTTGTTAGGCACGTTGCTTGCAAGTCGGATCATACAGATAGTTGTTTATCGTCTGAGTAATTGCCCATGTGAGTTTTATCACTATACTATATACTATGTTATGTATCCTCTATGTGTTATGATATTGTGTTACTATAGTATGCTATTAGGTAAATAGACTAATTTAGTTAGTTGTCTGTCATGTTAGATTGTTTGCTTGTTTGTATGCTATATATGTGTTGATATATTGTATGGGGATTTGAGAGCAGACCAGCTTCGTGCTGGAGGCTAATATACTCGAGCAGACCTACTTTACGTCGAAGGCCAAAGGGGGGACCAACTTTATGTTTAAGGCCAAAGGGGGGACCAACTTTATGTTTAAGGCCAAAGGGCAGACCAACTTTATGATGAAGGTCATGATGTGTATGCATTGTATATGTATTGTGGTATATGATATTTTGGGGAATTCACTAAGCTTCGAGCTTACCGGATTGATTAAAAATGATTTCAAGTACTTCTACGGATCATAAGAAGGGTAAGGATCGACTATACACATATATTATGTCTTTCGCATAATTTAATGATACTATGATTTAAATGAAATAATGCCAAATAAAAATGAAAATTTTGTTATAAAAATTGGGATGTTAGATGTTGGTATCGGAGCCATGGTTTGAGAGAATTCGATAAAGACTCGTGTGGATCCAGACTCAAACTAAGGATATAAGTAATTTATAAATCTTTTTGGGAAATATAATCTTATTCTAAAGGAAATGATGCGGTGTGTACAATCATCCGAAGCTCAGTAAGGAAAGTTATTCTTAAAATATCCATCCTTGTTGTATTTGTTGATGTGTAAACTATTAGAAATACATGCAAGTATGTAGGATAGGGATCTTTTCAGGAATCGTAAATTAGAATTACCTGATACTTCAGATGCATTATAGCCTAGAGATTTGTTTGTTATATACTGCTTTGTAACACCCGTAAATACGGGCTAGGAAATAAAGTTATTATAAGCTATAATAATGATTTTTAAATAAGAGAGTGTTTAGGATAAATAATCTTAACCGAGTTATAGTGTATGTCGTAAATAGTGAGTTGGATATAGGTTACTTATTAGCCCTAGTGATCTAAATGAAAGTCATAGTATTAGGAAAAGTGAATTTATACATACAGGGAATGTCCAAATCTGAATTCAAGAGAGGAAATTATGATTTTTCTAAGATTTCAGCGTAGCAGTGTGCGCACAGAAATCAAGTTTTAGTTCGGTTGATTTTTGGCCAAAACAATATAAACAAGAATTGAAGGTCTAGTTAATATGATTCCGAAGATATAAAAACCATCAAAATCAGACTCTGGATGTGAGAGATATGCATTTTGTACAGGCTTTAATAGGCTAAGCCTGTATAAATAAAATGAAGTCAAAACTAGCCGACAGGGTCTAAAGGAAAGTTCTAGATATCGTCGAGACCTTTCTGTGAAAATAAAGAACGTCAAAAATGAAGCTTGTATGAAGGAGATACGTAATTTCTAAATTCTAAAAATCGACACACGCAGCGCGTAGCTTGTGCGGGAAGATAGCCACGCTGCTCGAGCTGACGAGTGACACGTGCCAACTAACTGATGGATTGACATGTTTGAAGTGCGCGGCGCGCATATGCATTTGTAGTCTTATAAATAGCAAACACTCCCACATTCATTCCACACACTCTTACAACCATTCTCTCTCGATTCAAGCCCCACCCCCAGCAAACAAATTTTTCGTTCATTCTAGCCTGCGGTGAAGCCCTACGACACTCTTGTGCGTTCAGCTTGCTGTGATCTATAAGTAGGAAGGTCCTGAGTCAGTATTCTGCCCGTTTAGATCTCAATTCTCGTCTATAGTACTCTGTAAGTGAGCTGCAGTTACTTTGCTCTATCATAAATTATAATTATAATCATAGTCGTTGTTATGAACCAATAATTAAAATTTATCTGTGATTCCAAGTCATGTACTGATTGAACTACTTAATGGATAGGTGTCTAGAATGGTCACGTTGTATTGGTTGTTGGGTTTCAGAAAATCTATAAGCCGAAATGATCTTGCCTCCCAACTGTCTTGTCTGGTTGATCCTTTCTTGTTAGATCTTGATGTAGACACTGATAATAGTGAGGATCTAGACTATAGTTAGTCACCAGGATCAGTAGACTAAAACTATGTATTAATCAAACTTAGGTCACGTCAAGGGAATATATTGGGTGTTAAAGTGAAGCATTATCTTAACTTTGGGTCACCTAGCTCTGTTAAGTGAGTGCATGCTTACTTTTAGCTTACACATAGATATAAAATATTTAATTTTCCTAAATGCTATATGTGCTTATTATCTAAGTTCATGATATATGTGTTATATGAGATAATGATTTTTCCTAAAATATCATATATGTATTTTTAGCGTACTCATAATGTATTAGGTAGGGCGGGGTAAAAAGAGTTAAGAGAAATGAGATATTAGTTAGGGCCTATAAGAGGAGATATATTGGCGAGAGACCATGAGAGAAAAGAGATAATAGTGAGAAACCATACCAAAGATAGAATAGTGGTGAGAGATCATGCCAGAGTTAGGGCAAATAGATCATGCTCGAAAGAGATCAGACATCAAGAAGAGTATTGATGACAACCACAAACTATTCTAGATAGTCGAGTGGAATACTAGCAGACTTACAATTTGTAGGTATTAATGAAATCACACAAGCTAAGAGTATGGGTTGTAGAATTCATTTGAGTACACTATTCTTCCATTTTGACATATAATGGTAATCTTGTAAGTATAATTGAAGGTAATCCTTAGGGTAGGACACTTGAGATAAATCCTATAGGATAAAGTGAGAGATAGAGAGAGGGAGAGAGAGTAACGGGAATGGGTAATTAGGTTAGTCATTTGGTGTTCATTATAAACGAGATAAATTATATTATTATGGGCTGAAAACCCTATGTAATCACCGGGTTTCCCAACCTGACCCACTCAGTTGATTGCATCACAGGTAATTACATATATGATAATATATGTATCTGATAAGAGATTCAAGGAGATGCAGACCATTAGTATAAATAGATGTTCTAAGTCTTTATTTATACTTATGTTTTTGTATCAACAATGACATCCTGACTTTTTAATAAATCAATGAAAAACATTCCTTCGGGAATATTTTATGGGACAAATTTTGCATTTGTAAATTAAAACTTTGATCTTAAAATAACGATAGTCTTTTCCGTCCGTGACAATGGGGATGTCACATGCTTAGAACCTATATTGATATTAATTAGTTATTTGATAAATATATTAGGTTATATGCTCCTAGAACTAAATAGTTTTAGATTGGTTGATTTTGCGCTATTGTGCAACTATCATGTGAGTCTAACAGTTGTAGTGCTAGATCTTTCAGTCAAAATACTGTTTAATTATAGCAGTATGTAATTGTATACGTTCGATAATTAGTTAATATCGATAAAAATTCTTCCTCGGCTGATAGCAGGGTGAAGTGAAGGAAATCCTTGAAAGAGTGTCTAGGAAGTATAATAAGGCATATATTCATGGAGTAGGGGTAACATCCATAAAATTGATAAAAATTTTAAACTTTTTCAAACATCCAAAAACCACCATTTATTACAAATTGTTTTCAAAATAGGTTATCATCAGAGTAATCCCAGAAATCATGACATAAAATATGAGGAGGTGCACGATCAAGCCTTTGCCTTCCCGCGATCATCCGATGTACCTGAAAAAAATCCAGAACTATAAGCCCAAAGCTTAGTGAGTTCCCCTAAAATGTCAATACAATAGCAACACTCATACAATAACAATATACTATGGGCCCAATCAACCACCGAGTTGGAATGCCCCAGACCCTCAACCATCGGGTTGGAATGCCAACATGTTATGGGTCCAGTCAACCTTCGGGTTGGAATACCCCCGATCCTCAACCATCAGGTTGGAATGCCAACATACAATGGGTCCAATCATCCTCAGGATGGAATAACCTCAACCCTCAACCATCAGGTTGGAATGCCCCGGCCTATTAGCTTACGCACAAAGCAGAGAAGCCTTAACCACTAATCAAATATGTGCACATATAACAGATAATCATATAATAGTCTATAGGCAATCAGACATATCTAACAGACCACTAAGCATAGCATCATCCTATCCACCAGGATACCGATCTAACAGATCATAACAACATAGCAACATACATAACAAAATATCAATCCATTGGGATGACATTGGTGCCTTCGACCCGCAAGTACAGTGAGGAAAACTCACCTCTCAGGTAGTTATGAACCGGAAAAATCCATATCCAAGTCTCTGATCTCGACTCAATAGCCTACAACCACCATATAACCATTCTATAAAAGCCTCAAAACACCCGAAATGCCCTCAAAGTCAACAGTCAAGGTCAACAATCCATGTTGAGCGAACTCGTCGAGTGCATCTATCGACTCGTCGAGTTCCTTCAGTACTCAGAGAAATGAGAAAAACCGAAACCAACTCGCCGAGTTTTTAGAACAACTCGTCGAGTTTCCACATTATCCAAAAAATAGGAAAACTCGATTCAACTCGTCGATTTGTCTAGGCAACTCATCGAGTTCTTATGGTCTTAAAGCATTCAGCCAATTCCCAAGCGAATCTAGTGCCACAAACCATACATCTGGTCCCTTAGAATTTAAATACCACCTAAAGTTGCTAACTTGATGTCCATGCATGGCACCAAGAGGCTAAAACACTAAAACAAAGCTTCTTAAGGGACTTAGAGCATAAAGGAGGGCCAAGACTTGATAAAGTTGGCAACTTTAAGTCCATGGAGGCCATGAGATGTCCAGATCTGAAGTCATAGTTTCATAACATGCTCAAATGCAAGAATCATACCAAAATAAGCTAATAATGGCCATAAAGTTTCAAATGAAGAGATCTAGCAAAGGGATAATCAAGATATCGAATTTATACCTCATAATTGTTGCAACAACAATGAAAATCTCGGATCTAAATCCTTCATCTGAATCAATCCTCTTCAAGCTTCAAGTTCCTTCCAAAACAGCACTAAAAATCACACTCCAAGCTCACACACACTCAAAATGAGAGATGAGGCACGAATTAGGGTTTCTCTGGACTGAGGGGACAATAAGGGAGGCCAAGAATGAGTCATAAGGTCCTTAAATAGGGTGCAAAACCCTAGAAATTAGGGTTTCATATTCAGCCTTCAACTCGTTGAGTTGGGGCCTTCCAACTTGTCGAGTTGATCTTGAAAAATGCGCGACCATCATAACTCTACACGACGAGTCGATACCTCCCAACGCGTCGAGTTTCCTTGAAGATAAATATATACAAAGCGTGAAATTCATACCTGAAGATTGGGATGTTACAGCAAGGCCTCGGTAGAGATGTAAAATCCTAGTCAAGTCTAGGAAAATTTGTTTTATGTGCTCATTGGGACATATACATATACGTTTAGTGGTCATCATGTCTAGTGTTGAAAAGTGACTTTGAAACTTAGGAGAAGTTTTTGGGACAAGTATGAGTAGGTGTGAAAGGTAGTAGAGGACTATACTACCCAAATAACACACTTCCTAGGAGAGCACGCAGCACGCCCCATGCTGATTGTTTTCCGTCTCCATTACAACCTTAACCAAAGGGTGAAATATAATTAGTTCCTTGAAGTATAATCAGGTCCAACTAATTGAAGAACCTTAAACTAAACTAGAAATATTCTCCCAAATATCCAAAACAAGATCCCAATCCTTAATTAAAAACTAAACATACTTCCAACAATGCGTAATTAACCCGTAAAACTACCAATACCAAAGGAATATTTCCAAAATCACCTAAAATGTTTTTAGAACCATGACCGAACCGAACTAAAAACATACCATGCCAATGTAACATGCCAAACTGGACACTACGTAGACCTAAGGTCGCACCTAAAAATTATACAAAGTCATAGAAACATATATGACTTTATAACCCTAGAAGAACTGACCCAAACCCAAGATTACTATAAACATCAATCCCATACCCAAACAACCAAGTGTACCCCACCCAAAAACCTGGATATACAATTGAAAAAAATTTGGCAAATCAAACTTCTTGAAACCCTTGAATGACCCCCAGATGCTGACAAGGAACGAAATGACCAATCGATCAAAAATGAACCAATAAACTAAACCCAACCAACTCATATGTTGTTGAATGGATCCCATGTAAAAATATACATACCGAACTCTGAAATTGATCAATAGGTCGACCACTTCCCATATTGACCAAAGATAACTGACCCATATTGTGAGCTAACCATGTCTTCTATATCCGATGCACAAACTTTCTCAAACGCTCCTATATCAAGATCCCTAGCACTTTCAAAGGAGCTACTGACCACCGCAAGTTACTTTCCTGACAATTTTTTGATTTGATGGCAATACATACATTCCTAAAGACATAATCCTGACAACAACTTGCTTTGCGCTCACGATCTAACCAATCCTTGATTTTTTCTGACCATGAAGGACTCAGACGGATCCATGAGAAACGCAACAAGAAAACTTCCTAACCATGAACACTTTGATGGTATCATAACTTCCTACTCTTATGCAGATGTAATCCTAAACGAAAAATCTTGTATATATGAATCGTAGATTCCTCTTACTTGTCATACCGAAACAACAAAAATAGAACAGACTATTGATCCTCCAAACAAAATACCCAGTTTCCCCCTCACATAGGGCTCGAACCACCACCGACTTATGTCTTCTATCAAAAAAGATTAGAATGGATTAAACATATACATACCAATCTTGAATCTCGAAGTGCATAACGCCATATAAGATGACCCTTCAGATAATAATCAAGCAATCTCAAGGAAACTCTAAATCTCAGATGGAAATATCGCAACCTCCCACAACAACACCACCTCACACTTAGTAAAGTCACCCAGAATACTATTTTTTTGACAAGCCACACTAAGAACTGAACCTTGCGCACACAAAAGTTTTATTAAAGAAATGATCCCCAACCTCATCCTCCTCTGAAACTTCAAGAATCCATTTCAATAGCTCAAAAAAATCCTAGCATAACAGTAGAACCCCCTTACCCGAATAAAAAAACATATTGATGCTACCTCATTACAAGTACCCATTTGTGTCCTTCCTCCACTTGTTGCGCCAACTGCAGATTCCTAAACCTGCTAATCGAATAACAAAACTTTGAATCCTCTAACCTGTCGATGTTGCTTGGTTATGCACCAATTCTGTCTTCCTCCACCAGAATTCTAGCCCGACCTTTGGAATCAAATTTTTGATATATAATGGAGACAAATAATCCTATCAAAACCGAGTTGAAGGATCGAATTGTGACTTGATCTCCATTTCGGACACCAAATCGAAGAACAATCAACCTCGCACATCCTTATACTAAACGATGGAAATGATTTACAATGAACTGGACTTTACCCCTTGCAGTAGAAAAGGTTATGGAAAACACCGTCCCTTTCTTCCAGTTAACAACTAACATGCATCCGATCACTTCTCCCTCGAGTACAAAAGGTTGGAAGAATGTAACCCTGTCGCAGAAACAAACATCCCAAGCCATCGGTTGACCACCCAGCCTCAGGAGGCCATCCTCGACTCAATCATCACAATCACTTTCTACTTGAGTCCTGCGAGTTAAACTGGTAATATTTTGAACAAGGCCCTCGTGACCTTAGAATCAGTTCACTCACATAGGTCTACACCATTTAGACCCAATCTTTCATAGCCACTTAGTCTTGAAGAAATACCTAGCTCATCCTTATCTCAACCATCCATAACCAAAGGACTAATAGAGATGGAAACGAGATACAAGTAACCCTAACACTATACCACACTATATGCTATCAACCAGCTCCCTAGTTAACCTTCGAATCCTCCTGATCCTTGTACAAATCCTCTGCTTTTGGTAGTATTGGATGCATACTACCTTCCACACCTATCCATACTTGTCCCAAGAACTGTCTCAATGTTCCCAAGTTGCTCCATGAAACTGTAGCACCTGGTTCTTGGTATGTATTTTAATCTATGTATTTTTGCATTTTTAGCTGGAACTCGGCGAGTTGCAGGCCCGACTAGCCGAGTAGAGGCGAGATATCAAGCACGTTTAAGTTGGCGACTCGACGAGTCCATATGCTGAACTCGGCGAGTCCGCCTGTCTGAATGAAACCCTAACTTCAAGGGTTTGCACCCTATTTAAACCCCCTTTATGCACCCCCAAGCTCGCCCCCTTCACTCTCTAAGCATCCTTTTTGACAAACCCTAACCCCCTCTCTTTGTGATTTGAGTGTTTTTGTGCTTTTCCTTGAAGTTTGAGGAAGATGAGGAAAGAAGGACGAAAGAGAAGGAGAAGAGCAAGGATATAGAACTCAATCCAGAGTCTATTAATGTATATTTCAGATCTTTTCTGTTGCCATGATGATTTTCTTTTAGAAACCCCATTTAAGCCATATTTATCCATTTTCTAGCTTGATTGTAATATAGAGATCATATTGAATGGAATGGCCTTTGAATCTAGCTAGGTTTGAGCTTCAGGAGCCCAAATCTACTGCCTTTATGGGGCCATATTGCATGAAAGCCTTAGATCTACTCTTTTAGTGTGTTTTGAGCCTTAAATTCGTCATTGGTGTTTATTTACACATAAAGTTGGAAACTTTACGTGTTAATCGAGCCCTAAGAACCCAAATCTATAGATGGAATGCATTGGGTTCAAGCAGAATTGAGTATATAGTGATTGCATGCATGCATGCGACTCGGCGAGTCGTTCTTCGGACTCGGCGAGTCGAGTCGCGAGTCCCCGATTTTCCCCTTTTGAGTTATGCTGAGTGGGATCAGTGAGCTATATGCGGACTCAGTGAGTCGGAAGCCAGACTCGGTAATGGAGGTACTCAGCGAGTCAATTCCCTAACTCGGCGAGTCCAAGGCAATATTCTTGCCTCAAGAACAGACTCGACGAGTTGTTCATAAAACTCGGCGAGTCATAGACCAGAGTGTTCATCGGATGAAGATGAACTCGACGAGTTGTTCATACAACTCGGCGAGTTGAATGAAGGACTATTGGATATCTGTATGGGATGAGAACTCGTCGAGTCAATTCCTAACTCGACGAGTAGGGACGGGAGTGAAGACAATCGAATGGACAGGGACTCGACGAGTTAGCGAGCCAACTCGGCGAGTCGGATCAACTGGAAGTTGACCTTGACTTTGAATTTTGACTTGGTTAGGGGTAAAATGGTCATTTTACCCTAAGGACAGTTAGTAGTGTTTGATTGAGTGTTTTGTGGGAATTGCAGCCGGAGGATTTCCGGAGCAGCAGCAGCAGACAGATAGTTTCCGCACAGATCAGCAGCTAATTCGAGGTGAGTTACCTTCCAGTAGCGGTGGGTCTACAGCCACAATGCTGGCCAACCAGTAGGAGTTGTGTGTTAGATGATTGTCTTTGTGATATCATCTAGTGTTGCTACTACGTGATATGTTATATGCTATCTTGATGTGTTACAGTAGTAGAGTTCGGTTGTTAGGACTGAAGGGTAGTCAGACACCCCAGATATGTCTGACAGTATGTGATGTCATGATTATATGCTAGCATGTTCTGAGATATGTGTTAGGGGTAGTAGGAGGGGAACAATCCCCGGGTTCGGTTGTTAGGACCAAAGGGTAGTCAGACACCCCAGATATGTCTGATAGTATCTTATGTTATGATATGTGATAGTAGTAGTGGTAGGGGTGAAATAGTCCCCGAGGTTCGGTTGTTAGGACCGAAGGGTGGTCAGCACCCCAGAATGGCCACACAGGTAGGTCGGTACCCTAGAATGGCCGTACCGGGTAGGTCGGGCACCCCATAAATGCCTGATAAGTATGGTATGTTATATGATTGTACTATATGTTACATGATTTTATGGTATGTGGTATGTTGGGGGAACTCACTAAGCTTTGTGCTTATAGTTTTCAGTTTGGTTTCAGGTACCTCTTCTTCAAAGGGGAAGGAGCTGGCACGGTAGCGATACATCATACACACACACACACACACACACTATTTTCCGCCTTACGAGATTGTTCTGGCATTTGTACTCTGATATTCAGTTGATTTCGTAATTTTGTTTTTCAAACATGATATATGATTGTGGAATGTTTTGATCAGACAATGTTTATTTTCAAATGCTATTCAAAGTATTGATTTTAAAATTGAAAGTTTTGGACGTAAAAATTAGGTTGTTACAGAAACCATTGCTAAAATTTCTAAACACATTCGTACGAGCTCGATTGAACGCATACCACTAATCTTCTTAGGCTATCCTTCTAGGATTCCTCCTACCTAAGTGCCCACACTAGCACATTCTACTACCTTTCCTAAGTCTCTAGGAATTCTCACCTCACCCTGCTATCACCCATGGAAGAAACTTCTACTAATTTTAATTAACTATCTTACGAATACAATCACATGCAACACAGACTAAACATACCTTCGACTGATTGATCCTGTACTATAACGGTTGGACTCAAATAAGAGTTGCATAATAAGGCTAAATCACGCATTTTAAAATGATTTAATCTTTATGCCATGCAACTTAATGTATTTGCTTAATAGTTAATTAATATCAATATAGGTTTCACATAACACAAAGTAAAAAACATTTGAGTAGCAAATCCAACATGCAACAAGGCATCATAAAGATCTGACAATTCTAACATGCAATTCATAAATATTCTTAGCCTACACACTGTCATACATCTCTAACAGTTCATATATCAAGCACAAGAGGCATCTCTCTTAAGTAGGCATTCTAGCATGCAACCCTAAGCAGATCTTTAGCCTACTTCTAGTATACAAATTATACTACACATTCAATAACATATCAATCATGTATGGAGATTTTGGGAATCACTTACTTGAGCTCCGATTGACTGTACATATCGCATCATCAGTCCATTTTTTTAAAAATCATTCTTTCCAAAAAAATATTGTAAAAATTCTTAAAACCTTAGTGAGTTTGGAATCAAATGAGTGTTCATCCAAATTCCTCAAACGAAGGCTTAGATACCAACATGTAATTTCCTAAATTTCAGAATAAAATTTACAGTTCTAAACCCAAATAAACATCTAATTTTATAAAGATATATTCAAGACAAGACCATTTTCTCATAAACCATAATCCAAAATCAAAGTTATACAGAAAGGTTTCAGAGAATCTCCAATAATAAAATTGTTTATGTGTGTGTACAACCACGCCTTCACCATCCTATGATTATCTAAAGTACTCGAAAAATGTTTAATCCACAACTACAAGGACAAAGCTTAGTGAGTTCCCTAAAATACCATATAAAATAATATACAAACAATGCATACAAAGATGACTTTCAACACGAAGCTGGTATGCTCCTTTGGCCTTGAGCATAAAGCTAGTTTGCATCGGCCTTCAACATATAGTTGGTATGCCCTGGTCTTTAGCACATAGTTGGTTCGTCTCTTTGGCCTTTATCATAAAGTTGGTCCACCCCGAGTATCGTGGCCTATAGTACATAGCTGGACCACCTCAACTCAATGCATAATATGTCGACATACATGTATCAACATATACACATGTAATCCCACACTACATGCAACAAACTAAAAGGTCTACCTTCCTAATCGTGTAAATCAACATAAACACATCCTTTCACACAAAGGATACATATGACAATATAAAGGATAGTGAGAAAACTCACATGAACTACTCAACAGAAGCTTAACAGCAACTTTAACAACAGAACGTCTAATCCAAGATACCTAAAGCCAAACCGATACTAGACCTTAGTCAAATACTCAATTCTACTGACCAAAAGTCAAAATTTTCAAAAGTCAACAGTTAACCAACATTGACCATTGTGTCGCGGTCAAGACCTTTGACCACGTCATGGTCCCTATATTAGATCGTGATTGCTTCCTTGCCACCGTGCCGCAACTAGACCTATGTCGCGTTGTGGTCCCATTGGTGAACCGTTTAATCCATTAAGTGCTTAATCTAACAAGTCCAAGTCGCATACTTTCCAGAAGGCGTAAATACACTCCCATGGCTCTTAAAAATTGTAAATTTATGGACATGCATCTCCAATGCATGTCTCCTACCATTTTAGGTCAAAAAGGACCAAAATAAGATCCTAACTCCAAGCATTGTACTTAAATACCATGAAAGACCAGATCCATGGACCAAAATACTTTTGGGATAAGGTGGAATGATAAAGTTGCAAACATTATCACATCCAACAACACAACTTCATCCAATAGACCAAAATCAAGCTTAGAATCTAAATCTAGCAAATTATAAGCATATAGATGGAAACTTACATCATGTCTAATGACTAGAAAGTAGATGAAAATTGAGATCTTCTGATGCAAAGCTCCAAATCTTAATTTTACAAGAACTTCCTATTCAAAGTTACCAAAATCCCACAAAATGGATGAGAGAAGAGAAGGGAGGCTCAGAGTTATGAAAGGGAGACTATAGTTGCTCCCAAGATGCTCTAGGTATAATGGAGGCTGAGAAAAATGACCTAAAACATGGAACCATTCCCTTAAATATGGTGGCATTTTCAGTGATCTTTAGAGGCACACGAATGTATTGATGAACCCTACAATTCTATCCAATTGTTTTTGTCTTAATGAATATCGAATTTAATTTATTAACATATGCAAAGAGTCCGATTATCACTTTTTCCCATTCTACTATTTGGCTCCAAAACACAATTTAATGGCTTAAATCACTTAACCAAAATTTATTCACTTGAAGCCCAAGACCTTTACTTGATCAAATTAAGGTTCGCTATCCCGAAATTAGAAACATACCGAAACTGGATGTTACACAAATCTTAAAAATATAATAAACCTCAAGGACCATTTATGTAATTTACTTAGAACTTTGATTTACTCTTTGGTTTCACGTGTATTCCTAAAATCTTGAGTTTTAGGGTTTTGATACGTTAGACCTAAGGATAACAAACCTTCATACGGATTTTCAAAATTAACTGATTTCATAATCAAACACGAGTTTTGTGGTTTTTTATAAGCTCAAATGTAGGGTTCTCGTTTCCATTATTTCTTGCCACTTCGTTCTTTAAATCCTACACATTAAATTCGATTTCTACAAAAGATCGAGTTTCTAAGGCAGCTTCAAATACACATTGAAAAATTTAAAATTATGTTTTTGAAATTTATGGGTTTTTATTTTTATAACATATCGAAATTCAATGACACACCGAAATCGATTTTTAGATGAATACAGACTTAGTGTCTTTTTGCAGGGTTTTCAATATTTTTTGTAGGATTTTCATATTCATTTTTTGTACTTTTCGAGTTCTACCAAAGAATACAAGACACAAGGGTTTCGGTTTACCCATGATAGATTTAGTTATAAACTTTATGTTATTCATTGAAAAATTCATATTATTTGCCTGAAAATTCATATGGACTGCCTATGATGGGTAAGATGTGATTTTTGGAAACACGATGACCATTTCTAAAATTTTATAAACTTTGGTTTTAAAGAAATTTTTTCAATAAGTTTAACATGAAATTTAAACAATATAAAAAATACCAAAAACACAACTTTTGGAAACCACAAAAACAAATTTAAAACGTTTCTAAAAGTTATTATCACCATGAAACTTTTCATAATACACAGAACAATTTCTAAAATTTTATCAAATTTCAAATATATATATATATATATATATATATATATATATATATATATATATATATATATATATATATATATATATATATACTTATTCTATTAAATAAATACGTTTATTCTTCCATTGATAATTGTCACGATATTAGAAATCTCCATTAATATTATATGTCACTATCATATCACATGTCAACCTATTAATTATCTATTTTGATTTTTAAATTTTAAATTTTAAAATTTTCATTCTAATTACATTAAATTAATAATTGGTTCTCTATTTTAAATTTTAAATTTTACACTCTAATTAAATTAAATTAATAATATTATAATAAAAAATAAAATTAATATATATATATATATATATATATATATATATATATATATATATATATATATATATATTACAAGGTGATGTAATTTCATGTATTTATTTAAATCAACAATTATAATTTTATATAACTTAAAAATCTCTTAATTAATAATATATTTGAAATAATTGATCAATAATTTTAAGTTTTTACTGTGAAAATTTAATTAATTTTGTAACTGTGATTCTCATGGATTATATATATATATATATAATCTAAAGCCTTTAAGAAAAAATAAAACTAAAGGGGTGTTTGGCAAAGCTTATGAAAAATCATAAGTACTTTTCAACTTATAACTTATAAGTTGATAAGTTGGGGTCTCTTACTTATTGATTTTTGATTTATTACTGGAATGATACCGATATAAGTTATTTTTATCCAAACACTATTTTTAGCTTATATCGGTGTAATCCCGATAATAAATCAAAACGTTCTATTTTTAAGCTTTGCCAAACACCCTTTAAAATGTCAATAATAATAAAAAGATTTCTCATTAACTAAATTAACATGATAATTTTTTCAATCATAATACATTGTGTGTTTTTTTTTTTTTTTTCTGTATTTGTTCTAGAAGATAAAACAAATGACAAATATAAATATCTCTTGATAGATTAGAAATAAAGAAATTAAAGATATGAATAATCCAAAATTCATCTCTATATTTTTTATTAGTGGATTACTTGATTTCATTTGGCATGTCAAAACCACGTGTAACAAAAAAGCGATTTGGACACTGTGCGCGTAACAGCGTAAGTTGTTGGGAAACTTCGCTCTGAAATCACCATCACATATAAAAAATGAATGTAGACCGTTCGATCCAATCTAATGGTTTAAAGGCAAAAAGAATTTGTCACCTCCCATGCTCGTAGCCGTACAATATCCTATCATATGACACTAATACAACTGTCAAACACAAAGTCATATTCCGAATTTATTTAGTTTAATAAAATTAAGAAAGAGGATAACCGAAGACTGTTGGATCCGAGGCTACTCCGTGGTGAAAATTGTAGAACACCGAAAATTTTGTGTTGGTTTGGACTTTGGAAAACAATGTTTTGCATGGACAAGGTTTTATGTGACAGAATTTGAGACTAATTTTCTACATATCCAAAATCTTTAACTGTTTCATCCATGATCAAAATTGCAAGGAAACCAAGACTCACATTTCATCTTCTTCCACCACTACAAATTAAGTCTATGTTTCAATTTTTTTTTTTGGATGAGTAGGAGGATACATGTATGACGCATATATTATATTTGATCTAACATTGGGTTTATTTCTTATGGATTTGAAGAATAAGGTTTTCAGTTTGTGACAGACTGTTTTAAAAATTGTATCACGCAAAATGACAAAACATGAGAAAGTGGATTAAAATTCAACACACATTTATATCTTTCATATTTCATATTTTTGGTTTCATTGCGCTAAATGTTATGAAACTCATCGATAGAGTCCAACGTATTGCCCATTACCCGCTATTTATTTGTAAAACTTTTAAACAAATTAAAATTTTAGTTAATACTTGTTATTTTATCGTAAAAAAGAGTCAATAATCTAATAATATTTTTAAGGTGTTCAACAAGCCGAATAAACCATACAAAACACAACATAATGTGGTTTACGACTCTCGCGGTGAGGTTTCTAACTTTGTTAAACCGCATCGTACGACGCGATTTGTGGTGTTTAGGTACAAAATCAAAGTTGAAATTGTATCGCACCACAAATAAGTAGAAATTATTAGACTTCTAATTTTAAAATTATTATGGTTTTGTTTGTTTTAAAATAGTAAAATTATCTCATCCATTAATAGATATTTGATTGAACATGAGAACTTTGTAGTTTAAAAATAACATATATGGCTTGCCACTTAAAATACAAACACAATTGTATTTGATTTGGAATACAAACAAGCCGTTATTTGTAAGGCTTATTTATTGATTACTGAGTAATTGTAATTGATTTGGATTACAAACAAGCCGTTATTTTCATTACCATGCAAAAGAAAAGAACATCTTATTTAAAATACAAACATAATGTCTATCACTCTATTGCTTACTTTCATTGTTTTCCAAGAGTTAAATATTTATTTTTATAACATTATGTTATTAGTAGCTTTTTATAACAAATTAATAAGACAAAATATACAAATCAAACTTTAATGATACAACTAAAATATGTAATATTAAAATTGACAAACGATCTCATGACATTAAAATAATAGTTCAATTCGTCATTTAATATTATTTAACATAGTATTTCAGATTTAAAAAACTTGAGTTTTTAATAGTACTTCTAAAGTGGCGAGAGCATAATCGAAACCAAAAACAAACAAAAAAAAAAAAAACTGAAAATCAAAACAGAAAAACCAAAATCAAACTCAAATCGTCGGTTTTTGGGTTGGGATTGCATAAAGCAAAAAAGTTTGGTTTGAGTTCAGTTTAGACTTTTGTAACCAACCTACAAAACAACATCCGATTCAATATACCACGAGTAGGTTTTATTTATTTATTTATTTATTATTATTTTGATTCGACTTTTTAACACAATTACTTGTAATTTTTTTAGTTTTATACATTTTTTCTGAAAAATCGTTTGTTTTTTCTTTTACGAAAACCCCTTAGATCTTTACATTCCCCTCCCCCTCAAAAAAACTTTCATTATTTTTTTGGAAGAAATTTTCAAATGGGATGGATTTTTGGAAGAAAAAAAAAAGGATTTGTAACGCCCGCAGATCCGGGTTAGTCAATTTATAGGCAATAGGGGTCGAAAACGCCTTTTCTACAAAAAGATTATTTAGAATAAATAATCTTGACCAAGTTGTAGAATATGTCACAAGGTTTCCGTACATATAAGGAATGCCGAAATCCGAGTTATAACGAAGAAGTTATGACCCGTCGAAGTTTCGCGTCGGAACCGGCACGGCGCCGGGAAGCGTAAATAGTAAATTTATGATAGAGAGAGATTTAGCCTTAGCGCTTTAAATGAAAGTCGTAGAATATGTTAAACTAAGAACATCGATAAAAAGAACGCCCAAATCTGACTTCGTATGAAGAAGTTATGATTTTTCGAAGTTTCGGATTAGCGGTGTACAACCCGAAATTCGAATTTTAGATCGATTGATTTTTAGCCGACACAACCTAAACAAGAATCGAAGATCTCGTTATTAGTAGCGTAACGATAAAAAAACAGACGAAAATGGACATCGGATAAAGAAGTTATGAGATTTTAATGGACCAATCATGTCCCGGTCTGTTAAAAATATAACTTTAAAAATAAATTCAAAATTAGCCGACGGAGTCTAAACGAAAGTTGTAGAGTACGTCTCCACCTACGCGTGGATATAAAGAACGTCAAAAACGGAGTTCGTATGAACGAGTTACAAATTATAATATCATATTTACGTGTTAAAATAAAGTATAAATCATGTATACGTACACATATATATACATATGTATATATCATTAGAAAGGTATCGACGATGTGGTCATTATAAGACTAATGTTGAGTTCTTTCGACATTAGTTTAGTACAAATATCATTAAATCCATTTAAAATAGTATTATAGAGGGGTGTTTAGTTGTTTATATAACTAAAAGGTCATTAAGTAATTATGGAGGGTAGTTTTTGAAAATTCAATTAGTATAAATAAGAGCCTTGGGCTCTCATATTTCTTGCACCATTCTCTTGATTCAAGAGTCTTTCTCTCCTTATACCCCGAGCATTTCGGTCCCTCGTGATTCGACTTCTCTTTCTGTAGTTTAGTATAGTAAGGTGAGCGCTGAAGCGCTGCACGAATCTTTCTTAGAAAGATTCAGCGACGAAGTTCTGCCCCTGCAGAGCCCGACTCCTAGCTAAAATCCCCTTGAAAGTAAGTTATGCTTACCCTATTTTAAATATAGTTTATATTTAAAATTAGTATTGTTATTATAAATTTATAATAAGTATTTGAGCTATTATTATGACTTATGTAAGTGTCGTTATAATATCTTTTAACTACTCGCGGTACGGGGAATCTGGATTTCAGAAGTGCTATACGCCAAAATGGTCCTGCCCTCCGGTGTTTTATGTCTGGCCCCTGTCTGTACATAGTAGTTGGAAAGTATTGTTTAAACGCTTATATAATAATAATAATAAGACTAATAATTAGTGAAGGTAATATTAGACTAAAATCCAGTGGTGATAATATTAGGTTTCATCAAAGGAAATTATTTTAAAGTAAACGAAGCGCTGTCCGAGTACCGAGTCACCACCTTCTCAAGTGAGTGCATAGTCCCTTTGATCTTACACATAGATATGAAGTATTTTATATAAACTACGTGCTATGTGTGCATATTATCTGAATACTTGTTGTCTATGCTGGATGAACGTTTTATACATGTTTTAAAGAATTTAAGCTGTATAAGTATTTTATATATACGAATATGTTGGGTATGAGATGGGTAGATGAATGATGAGAGATAGAAGATGATACATTGGCAGCTATAGACTTAGTGCCTATGGGACAAACACCGGTAGCTATGGACTTAGTACCTGTTAAACGTTGGTAGCTATGGATTTAGTACCTGTTGGTAATTGGTAGCTATGGACTTAGTACCTGTTGAACATTGGTAGCTATGGACTTAGTACCTATTAGATAAAGACTGGTAGCTATAGATTTAGTACCTGATGAATAGACCATAGCAGCTATGGAATTAGTGCTTTATGAACGAACATTGGCAGCTATGGATTTAGTATCAGTCCTATAACCCTGGAGGTAAGGGACTTCGGAATAAACGAATGCAGGATAGATGACTCTTAGGTTAAATCCTTAAAGAGTAAAGAAGATAATGGGGATGGGTAATTGGGTTGATTGTTTGATTGAACATAGTAATTATATTATTGTGGGTTGAAAACCCTATGTACTCACCAGGTTTCCCAACCTGACCCACTCAGTTTATGTATATCACAGGTGACGAAGTGAAGTGACATTACACTGAGAGATTTAAAAGAGATGTAGATCACTAGTGTAAATCATTGTAAGTTCTGTTTATGCTTATGTTTCGGTATTAACGATGACATCCCAAACATTTTAAAATGAAATAAATACGTTTCTTCGAAAATGTTTTAATAACGTATTTACCATGTTTTTCTGGGAACAAATTCCGCAACCTTTTTATAAAATGAAGTACTCTGATTTTTACAAAGCATAAACAAAAATCGGTCTTTTTTTGCCGTGGTTTTGAGGATGTCACAGGATTTTTCCAGAATAATTTGCCTATAATCGGAATATTACCACTAACCTCTTAAAATAGTCAAAAACGAATAAATAGAAAAGTAAAAGAGCTTTTGTAGAAAAATAAATAAAGTTGTGATATAATTTGAAAAACCCCAAAATGCGGTGTCTTTTATGATCTTATGGTCATGAACAAGATAAAAATTTAGTTTTTAGCTAAAAAAATTGTTAGTAGCTCATAAGATAGCATATGACCTAATAATATTTGGTAAAAGCTAGATTACAAAATAAAAAATAATAAAGATAGACATTTACAAATATAACTAAAATAAAAAAATAGAATTAATTAAAAATATATTTGGAATATATATATATATATATATATATATATATATATATATATATATATATATATATATATATATAAATAAAAGAAACTCAATAAATTTAATAAAAACTAGTTCATAACACCCTTCGGTATGTCACCTACAGCACGCAACGATATGTGATGTGGCACCGCAGTGTGCGGTAAACACGCAAAAAGATGACCATTTTGGCAATGCATAATGAAGCGATTTCTTAGAGTGGTGGGTCGTGGCGATTATCATTCTAAAGACCAATGTATTATCAAGCTTTGCAAGATAAACAAATATGTCAAAAAATTCAACGACATTTACAACAATTTGAAAACTCAACAGAAAAATGGGAAAGACAATGAACAAATTTTAGAGATGATCCTTAAAATTTTTCTTGCTGATATAATAAGAAGTCATTCAAGTTTCTCAATATTTTGAAGTTTTTTTTTATCCAAATCCCCAAAATTGATAGAATATTTTGGTAGTGAAGAAGGTGGTTCGAAACGAATCAAAGTTTCCGAAATTAGTTGTAACACTTCATCGGATGCACATTTTAGGGTTGATGGAACGAAGTGGGTGAGCTCGAGTTTGACGAGCTAGTTCGACCGATGAGTCAAGGTAACACGAAAAAGAGAGGTTCTTTATCGAATACATCGGGAACATGAAAATATATGACATTCACAGTGTTGCTAGTAATTTCAAATTTTATTATTTGAATTTTGAAAGTCGTTTGAATTTTGTAAATGAGAAGTTAGAGGAGAAAAAGAAAGCTAGAGATGAGAAACAAAGAGCTCAAGACGAGAAACAAGGAAGTAAGAATTATTAATTTTTAACAAAACTCTTTGATCATCTCATCGGAAACGAGCTTGGTATGGTTTTGTGAACTAGAACGAACATCATGAAAAATATTACAAGTAGTGTTTTTATTTAAAAATTGCCATTTTTTATATAGTGTTTTTATTTAATTGTCGTTTTTTAGTTGTGTAATGTTTTTATTTAAATTAATGAAGTGTTTTCCCTTCTATCAGTTTTATTAACTTATATTTATTTCAATTATATATATATATATATATATATATATATATATATATATATATATATATATATATATATATATATATATATAGTAAAGTATAGTATTTCATCTGTAACGACCCAATTTTCAAAGTAAAATTTTCATTTTTGGACAAGCACACATAATGTCGTACATTAAGAAATCCAGTTATAATTGTTTTCAAAACATAAGTCAAACACAACTTTTATTCCAAACATCAAAGTGTCCCGAAAATGTCTGCGAGAGAGTGCACGTTGCGCCATCACGCTTTGCCCTTGCCCCTGGGATCTGAAGTACCTGAAACCAATAAATAAACCTGTAAGCACGAAACTTAGTGGATTTCCCCAGAGCATACCCCACACACAATCCACATAACATGTTAGCTATAAAAGCTACCTCAACCACATAACATATATCAACTAGCTATAAAGCTACCTATACCACATAATGCATATCAATTAGCTATAAAGCTATCTCTACCGTTAGCCACAAAGGCTATATCTACCCTTAGCCATACAGGCTATCTCTACCGTTAGCCTTGAAAGCTATCTCTACCATTAGCCCTCAAAGTTATCTCTACTACTAGCCCTGAAGGTTATCTCTACCATTAACATTGGAGGCTATCTCTACCACTAGCTGTAAAAGCTATCTCTACCACATATCAACGTATAACAATGCTACACACCTCTACACAACAAGTATACCAACTATCATAAAATAGGCTAGCCTTGGTGCCTTAGACCCATTGGTATGGTGAGAAAACTCACCTCGAATGCAGAAGTTTCCTAAAGAAGTCCATAGCCGTTGCCCCATCTACTTCCTGAACCATCAACAACGATCAATATACCCAAATGGAAACTGGGTCCCATACCATAATCTTTAATCCCTACATGGGGCTAAAATGACCATTTTACCCCTGGCCTAGTAGGATCCAAACTTAGGCCCAAACCCAAAACAAAATCCCAACACTAGGTAGGCTTTCGAAGCCCACTAGTGGCCCAATTTGCCAAATTGGCCCAACCCCTCTAATAAGCCTTACTTTAAGCCCAAAACATCTGACTTATGACGGTCCACTAAGGCCCAAATGCCAAAGTCCACTGCTTGGCCCAACCCGAGGCCCAAAACACTCCAAGCCCATATCTGATAAGTACGCTTGGCGTACTCCTATGTACGTTAAGCGTATAAGCTAAATGGAGAGTACGCTGAGCGTACCTGCATGTACGCTCAATGTAATCCCCCTGTTAAGTCACTTTCCCATTATGTGCTTAATACTCTATTCCAGAAGCTGCAATTACAGATCCAAGTTCTTTTTAACGTCTTAATCCATAAAGCTAGTTACTTGGTGACTTGCAACCCACCAAATGAACCCAAACTTGGATTATAGTAATAAACTCCCATGGAAGTGGCTAGATATCATGCATGGTCTCGAATGAGCCCTAAATATTGAAACTTTACTGCTTATGGGACTCATATGGCACTAAGGGTGGCAACCCTGGACCTAGAAAATGAGTTGAGTCATAAAGGTCCAGTATTGGGACCAAAAGAGTCCATAAACTCACCCTAAGAGAGATCTAAGAGATTAATCATCAAGCTTATGACTTTATACCTTTAAAAGATATGTAACGAAGCAAGAATCCCAGATCTGAACTTTCTCTTTTGCATCAACACCTTGCCTTGACCTTTGCTTCCTTGAAGAGTGGTTCCAAAACACCAAAATGCTCTCACAAAGCCTTCCAAGCTCCAAGAACACTCAAAGAGGATTAGGGTTTCGTCAAAACTATCTAAGGGTGAGAAGGAGGCCGACCCTTGAGGGTATAATGTTCTTTATATTGTGGCACACCCTAAAAATTAAGGTTTAAGGACTCTGGGAGTACGCTGGGCGTACTTCTCATACGTTGGGCGTACGTCTCCAACACCCGCGACTCTTCCTGCCCTCTACGTTAGGCGTACCCCAGCTTACGCTGGGCGTACTCTTGTGATGGCCACCTTGCATGCATGGGATCATCTTGTCACTAATTTCCATTAATGGCTAAAATCGACAATAAAGACAAAGTGTCATAACTCCTTCATTCTAAGTCCGTTTCCGACGAACTTTATATCCACGAAAAGGTGGCGGGAAGCCCTACGCTTCCCTTGACACCTCCAAGCCTAAAACCTTTCGACTAAAATATGGGACCCATAAAAGACCAAATCGCCCCTACCCTTTGGTTTCTGAGGCCCCAACCGAGTAATTTCAAATAAGACGTTACATCATCCATCAGTTTTATACAAGGTTCTAAAAAGCTCGTCATCGCTTCGCTATGACACGCCATGGCTCCAAGGCTTGGAGTTACAGCTGAGCTTTGACAAATTGTTGTCTTAGGTCATATATGTATATAAAAATAAATAATAGTAGAAAATATGTATAAAATTATGAATCATATACAAAATTGATGCATTAAATCACACATTTCAAACGACGTGGCTTGCCACAGCTTGAAAAAGTTTGAAGCTTGACATTACCGCCAACTCACATCTTACCTTACGTTATTTAGAACATTTGTTTTATGTGATAAGAGAAAAATAAAATGAAGATGACATGACATGATAATAATGTAATAATGTATAAGTTGTATCATTATATTATTTATAATATATTAAATTTAGTAATAGACTAATATGGTTCAAATTCTTAAAATATTTTAAAATATTTTTATTAAACAAAAGTAAAAACTAAAAGACAATTTTTAATAATACCTAATATAATAATTTTCTATATTGAAATTAAAAACAACACAAATATTATTCACCGATTACCCACTTCATTGTGATCCATATTAAAGCTTTCCATTTTGAATTATTATACAGCTGAGTTCATGTTATCCATTTTATCATTAAATTTTTTGAGTTTTTAAGGTTAGTGGATACACATTACTTTTTAGCTTATTGTTAACAATTTGAAATGACATAAACTACCTATTTACCTTTTCTTTCACTTTAAGAGAATATATAGATTTAATATGAAAAGCAATTGACTTTGTGATTAAAAAAAGCAAGTAGAAATATATCAAGTATCACTATTGTTTTTTCTTCTTGTCTTGCATTGTATTATAATTATAAAATGTAATATTCTTGTTTGAAATTTCTATCTTGTTCAACAAAAAGTTTTATTATTTTTTAATGGTCATAAAAATGTGTGTTTTTATATGAGGCGTAAACTCCAAAGCCTTGCTTAGCTGGCAGTGGTTCTATGCCAGTGGCCAAAATCAACCACAAAAACCCCTTTCATGCCCTTCATTTCTCCAAATCCTTCCATCACCATGAAACTGAACTTGAAATCTACATCTTTTTTAATTCAAAACTGAAAACCCTCTCAAGCTTGCTTCAATGGTATCTCTTGAAGAAACCCGTCGTTCTAATTCCTCCATAACTCGACCTTACCCTTACTACACACCACCTTCATCTTCTTCTTCACCTTCCAGGAGCAAACATATGGGTCGCTCCATGAGAACCATTCGTTCAAATTTCCACCAATCCGATTACAGCAACGCGTGTTCCTTCACATCCACCGAAACCCACTTTAACGATGAAAACCTTACTGATTCTGTTATCGATGTTCATTTGCAGGAGCTCGCTACAGCTACCTGCGGGAGCAACAGTAAGCCGTTGAAATCAGCGTCTTCTACGATGTCCTCTGACGATTTTCTAGAAATTTCTCAAGCCTTCAGTGATTTCTCGGCTTACAGTAGTGATATATCGGGAGAATTACAACGGTTGGCCACTTTCCCGGAGGAATCGAGAGAGAATGATGAAAACCGGGAGCTGAAACCGGAGCCGGAGCCTTGTGAAGGGTTTCTGCAACGGGAGAATTTCTCAACGGAGATAATTGAGAGCATTTCGCCTGAGGATTTACAGCCGACTGTTAAGATCTGTGTTGATAGTCTGAGGTCGAGTTCCGTTGCCGTGAAGAGGTCGGCGGCAGCGAAGCTGAGACTGCTAGCGAAGAACCGATCAGATAATCGAGCGTTAATCGGAGAGTCCGGCGCCATTCCGGCGTTGATTCCACTTCTCCGGTGTACCGACCCTTGGACTCAAGAGCACGCCGTTACTGCGCTACTTAATCTATCTCTCCTCGACGATAACAAACCACTAATTGCCAACGCGGAAGCTGTAAAATCCCTAATTTATGTTGTAAAAACCGGGACGGAAGTTTCGAAGCAAAACGCTGCCTGTGCGTTGTTAAGTTTAGCTTTGGTCGACGAAAACAAGGCGTCAATCGGAGCTTGCGGAGCTATTCCTCCATTGGTATCTCTCCTAATCAATGGTTCTAATCGAGGGAAGAAAGACGCGTTAACCACTCTGTATAAGCTCTGCTCGATGAAGGCGAACAAGAAGAGAGCAGTATCTTCGGGGGTGGTGAAGCCTTTGGTGGAGCTAGTTGCCGGGGAAACGGGTGTCGGAATGGCGGAGAAAGCGATGGTGGTGTTGAGTAGCTTGGCGGCGATAGAGGAAGGGAAGACAGCGATCGTGGAAGAAGGTGGGATTACGGCGTTGGTGGAGGTGATTGAGGATGGTACATCGGTGAAAGGGAAAGAATTCGCGGTGGTGACATTGTTGCAGGTGTGTGAAGAAGGTGTTAATAGCGGGAGAAACAGAGGGTTGTTGGTCGGAGAAGGTGCAATTCCGCCGCTTGTTGCTCTTTCACAGACGTCAACCGCCAGAGCTAAACACAAGGTAATCTTGAAATCTTGAAATTTGCATTGATCATTATAACATTACAGATTAACATTATTATAGTTTCTTGATGGAATCTTTAAATCTTGATGGAATCTTTTATATTTTTGATTTTTTAGGTTGAAAGATTACTTGGGTACCTGAGAGAACAAAGGCAAGAAGGTTCTTCAACTCCAATATGAACAGTTTGGTTGGCTGTACATAAATATATTATATTATATTATAGGAAATGGATTTTGTAGAGTGGAATAAAATATTATTGGGTTTGATTTTTTTTAATATATATATTTTTTAAAAATCTAGTGTTGTTTTTATTTGAATTTAAATTTATTATAGCTGGCAAGAAGCATGATGGGTGTTTTTTTTTCTTTTTCTTGGGTGGGTGTGTGTTTAAATCCATCAATTCAATTCTTATCACTTGTAACAATAATCGTGTGATATTATTCTTATTCTTATATGGAGATATATGGTTTTGGAATGTTTCCTTTTTTTCGTTATTGAGTATTTTGATATTTCATTATAATGTTACAACCAAACATTAAAGGAAGAGGTGCTTTTAAAAGGATGTATTTTTGGGTTGGATTTGTTTTATAGCTGGCAATAAGCATAAACATAAGCATTGTGGTGTTTGTGGTCATTATCTAAAGATTTTTCCACAAACATATAAAGCTTTGGTGGGTCTTTACCACTTATTCTTTTTTTGTAATTTGTTATGCTTTATTTCAATTATTGAATGATGCAATTAATGCAACTATATATAGCAAAGATTATTTTGAATGTTTTATTGTTTTATGGAATGTTTTTTTTAATGGGATTTTTTAATATGTGCTCTAAGGACACATATAAAAAGTATTAATTAATCATAATTATTACCATAATTAAATATGAAATGCATTAATTATAGAGATTATTAATGAATTTTATATTTAATTATGGTAATATTTTTTATAATTAATGTGTTTAATATTTAATTATAATAATAATTGTGATTAATTAATACTTCTTATATGTGCCCTTAAAACACATATTAGAAAATCCATTTTTTAATTATTGGGACTTTCATGTCACATATTTGCGTCTACAAAACAAAATTTTATTACTACAATCAAGGTTTTAAATGCCATTAAGACGTTATTTAAAATGAAAATTTTATATATAATTAATAGAGTAGTTATATAAAAAACTTTATACATTAGGTTTTTCTCAGGATAAAAGCATAATTTTATTTTATTTCAGAAAAACCTTTATATTTTGCTATTTTTCGATTTGGTCATTTTAGTAGGTTTATCGGTATTGCACAAAAAAGTAATATTTTTTAAATGAAATAAAATTGAGGTTTAATCTGAAATATAAGGGCCAAATAAAATAATGATAAAATATAAGGAATAAATCGAAAATATAGAAACATATCAGGCCAAATCGATAAAATGAAAAAATATAAAAACGCTTTTAGAAAAAGTTACGGTCTAATCTGAAAAAACCAATATATATCTTTTATCTAATTAACCATAACTAATAATGATATTATATATACATTTCTTCTATTTCAGTTTATCACACCTCTCACTACGGATTCGAGAGCTAAAGAAAATGTTAGGGAAAATGATCAAACATTTTTAAACTATGCAAAAATGGTCTTTTAAGAGAAAAAAAAGACATATTTGCCATATTGTGGGATACGTGAAGAAGTTAATAGCAAGAATTAATGGGGATTAACTTGGAGGACTACATCTACAAAGAAATATACATAAAAAAAAAACGTTCATCCAAAAGTTTAACCACAAAGAACGTAAAAACCAAAACTGTGAAAAATAAGTATTGAATCATTGAAAGGCTCTGGACATAGTCTTGTGGGTCGCCTTTGAGGTTGAATAAATTTACCAAAAGAAAGTTGAAGAAATGTTTCTTACAGGTCAAAATGGGCTTGTCTATATAAACTTCTAATAACTGGACTAGTTTTATCCGAACCATCCGTCTTGGAGCCAATTTCATAAAATCTGTTTTTTTTTTCATAGGAGTTTTACCCGTATTAAAAAAACCTTAATTTCTAACCGAAAAACTGCTCTTTTTTGGTTATTACTGTTAGGCACGAGATTCTTTGAAATTAAACTAGCTTCCTAAAACCTAGTTTTTGTTGTAATTTCAATTATTACATTATGAAAAATAGATAAAAAAGGCTGTTGCAAAAAGTATGGGAAGATTTATAACGTTTCTAGAAACATGACATTGAAAAATCATAAAGATAGTACTTGTAAAGAGGTGAAACAAGGCAATTCGAATGAAAATGTCAACGACACCTTATACCACCGGCCGCGTAGCCTTTTTTGCAAAATATAATTATGTCGTTTCTTTGACATTTAAGGTTTAGACAACTCCTAATGAAAATGTCAAATTTTACTTAGTTGTTACGGATTATTGGTTCGACTCAGAACTTGGCTAACAGTGAAACGAATAACTATGTTTAAATTGATTAGTTATATGCATACCGGTACAAATTTATGAAAATTTTACATGATGTTATTATCATATTTAAATTAGAAAACAAAATGTTTTTCAATTTCATTTGAATTTCACTTTATATCGCTTTAAATAATACTGATGTTATCAACCGATTAAAAATATACAAAAATACACGATTTTTTCTTTTTACCTTTTTACTTTTGAATAACCTTTTATATAGTTTTTTAATCACTAGAGTGAAAAAGTTTTTTAAGTGGACATTTACCTCCCACACACAAATAACCATTACACTTACAAGGGTAAGTCTTAAGAATAGAGACTTATGCCACCATGCCACCTTATCTTTTTTTTGGTAGTACTATCATTGCTATATCAATATTGTCATACTACAACACAACATGTCATTTAAATGAGATGGGTTAACATCACATGAAAAAAAAAACACTTTTTTTAAACTAAATATTTCATTACATGAATATAGGAAATACATAATACCATAATTAAAACTTAAAAACACAAAGATTCAAACATAATATTTAAGAAGTTTTTGTATGAAAATTAACTTTCCAATTCATGTTCATGTGACATATTAAGATCAAGATATATAAAAATCAAAATGATTAAGCATCCAAAAACGATAGGTTAAATTGAGGCGAAGATCGTGATAGATTTATGCAATGTTTATCCTTATGCTTCTTCTCATGTCTTCATCACCACCATGTAACGACCCAAACATCACGACCAAAAAAATTTCTTTAAAAGCATTACTAGAATCATATTTATAAAAAATGTATCATAAGTCATAACATAAATTCTCGAGTATTAATTCAAAACATAATATCATTATCAGAGTCAAACATTCTCAGGCTAACTGACTATGGTGTGTGCACTGCAATCTCCCCGAGCTCCTCTTTTGAAAACTGAGTACCTGAAACCAAAACTGAAAACCGTAAGCACGAAGCTTAGTGAGCTCCCCCAATCTAACACATACCATACAACAACATATAAAGCACATACTGGGCCTTGCCCACTGCATCGGACCAATGTCCGGACTAACTGGGGCCTTGCCCCCTACATCGGACCGAAGTCCGGAAACTGACTGGGACCTTGTCCCCTGCATCGGACCGAAGTCCGGACTAACTAGGGCCTTGCCCCCTGCATCGGACCGAAGTCCGGAAACTGGCTAGGACCTTGTCCCCTGCATCGGACTGAAGTCCGGGCTAACTGGGGCCTTTCCCCCTGCATCGGACCGAAGTCCGGAAACTGACTGGGACCTTTTCCCCTGCATCACACCGAAGTTCGGGCTAACTGACTGAACATAGCATAGCATAACATATCAACTAGCATGAACACATATACTGCATACTACATCGGGCCGTAGCCCGGAACACATAACACATAACACATAAAACATAGCACATAAATCCTGTCTGAGTCACGAAGGCATCAAACATACTAACTACTGCATCGGACCGAAGTCCGGAAACTACTGCTAACTAGACGGGCCGGCATTGTGGCCTTAGACCCGTCCCTACTGGAAGGAAACTCACCTGATGCTGCTGAACTGCTGCTGCTAATCCTTTTGACTGCTACCCGACCTCTGACTTCGACTGCTGCTCCACTAGCTCCTCAAGCTACCAATATCAATATAACACTTAGTCCAACTGACCTCCAAAGGTCACTAGGTCAATTCTGGTCAAGGTCAAAATCCTGGTCAAAGTCAACCTTCCGGGTCAACCCTACTCGCCGAGTCTATCTACTGACTCGCCGAGTTCATATGCTCTGGGTCTTTCTTATTCGCGACTCGACTCGCCGAGTCAATCCATGACTCGCCGAGTCCAACTAGGTCCAAGTCCTGTCCTGTCCAACTCGCTGAGTCACCACCCGACTCACTGATTCGAGTCTCAACTCGAAGGGTTTAGGGTTTCGCGATCTGACTCGCCGAGTCCTAGACAATCTTCAACCAACTCGTCGGGTTGTTCATCCAACTCGCCGAGTCCATGCCTAACTTCATCCGACTCGACGAGTTGTTCATCCTACTCGTCGAGTTCCTCCTCATCTTCAAGCTACTCGCCGAGTCCACTCGAAGGACTCGCCGAGTCTATCCAGTCCTCAATCCATGCAGTGGCTTTTCGAGCCAAACAGAGTTTCCAACTCATAGATCCATACTTCTAGGGACTATTCCCCACGTAAAGTGGCAAACTTTACGTGTAGATTAACAGATCTATGCTCAAAACATACTAAATTCGGGTTTATGGCAAACATACTTCTTCAACATACCAAGGGCTGATACTTTAGGGGATTCAAGACCCAAAACAAACATGGATCTGAGGTAGCAACCTCAGATCTGAACCTCCAACTCGGATTGGTTACATATCATACTAAAAATGACCAAAACTCACATATAAGAATAGATCTAGGTGCAAAGGGAGTCCAAGCAACAACTTATTACCTCCAATTGTTCTGAAATGACTCCACAATCCCAGATCTACAGTCCCTTCTTGCACCTCCAAGGTCTTTCTTCCTCCTCCAAGCTTTAGTGCATTCTTCAAGGCAAGATCTAGCTCAAAAACGGATATGGCGGCTAGGGTTTGGTGTTCTGGGATAAAGAGGCAGTAAAGGAACCCTAGGAAGGAGAATGAGACGCTTAAATAGGCTCCAAGTTCCCGGATTTAGGGTTTTCCTCATTCAGACCCAACTCGTCGAGTCTCCTTGGCCGACTCAGCGAGTCGGTCGCTTTCACCACAACCTGGATCCCGCTCGGACTCGTCGAGTCCCTCCATGGACTCGCCGAGTCTCCCCTAAACTTGAGGTTTTCTTTCTTTTCTTGGCTTTCCAAACTTTGGGGTGTTACAACTCTCCCCCACTTAAACTAAACTTCGTCCCCGAAGTTTGCTACGATCAACTGCCTTCGAACTGCCTCCAACTCTCGGTCTGGAAAATCTAACGCCCTTTTGTCCATCACTCCAGCCACTCACCTTGCCGATCATTATCGTTGGTACATACTGAATCCTTCTCCTTTCCATAATTTTCTTAGCGTTACTTCCTCTGACTGGCAATTTTGTACCCCTCATCCGCCTACTGGATGCACTGAGACCACTTTGGTCCAACTAATCTACCGATATCCGAGTTACCGGACTCTCACCGGTCACTATACTCCATCGCAATCTCCTAGTCGCTTCCAGCGACTCCTGAAAATACTTCGACTATCTATAACTGTTCCATCCATTCTTCCGCTCATACTGAAACGATGTTGCTGGAAATAGCTTGCTTATATCCCATCTGATTACTCAACTCCTACTAACTCGAGCCTTCCATCCTGAAAGAAAAGCTACCTGCCTAGCTATCTTTACATATCACTATACTTGGCCGAAGGCTCAGCTGATCCTACTGAGAGAGACTTGCCATTTCCAAATCAACCAACTATACTGTCAACACTTGCATTCCAACGCAAATACAATACTGACCCAAAACCCTGAAACCTTCCAAACACTGAATTGTCTGCAATACTGAACCTGCCTGAAACACTAAACTGCCTGAAACGCTGATCTGGCTGAAACACTGAGCTGCCTGAAACACTGAACTGGCTGAAACACTGAGCTGCCTGAAACACTAAACTGGCTGAAACACTGAGCTGCCTGAAACACTAAACTCAAACCCAACTGTGGAGTCAAGGGACCCGCACTTAGTTGCTTCCACGACTTCTGAATGAAATCTTCCTCTAGGACTAGTTTCCACTAGTTATCCTGTCACTGTGGCTCTAACAACCTTCCGATCCAACCGATCGGGTCCATACATCACATCCTGACATCATCCATTCCACGACTGATAACATGATGGCTCCCAGACTGACGGTAGCCCGCAACCTACCCGAACCCCAACGGTCCACTGCTACTCTGATCTCATAACTGATCTGACGATCTATAGCCCAAATTGCTGACTTAGCCATAACTGAACCATTTGGGAAATCCGAAATCTAACCCGTGGATTCCCATATTCCCACTGCTGCACCCGGACGGGTGGGAATTACTACGTTCCCGCGTTCAACAACGCGCTCATGCTGCTACTAGTCTGATAAAAGGCTGCGACTACGCTCGCGGACTTACAACTCTCTAGTACTATCTGGCTACTAGTGAATGCTACGGCTACCCCCGCAGACTTACAACACCACTTACTACTATCTGACTGCTAGTGAATGCTACGGCTACCCCCGCAGACTTACAACACCACTTACTACTATCTGACTGCTAGTGAATGCTACGGCCACCCCCGCAGACTTACAACACCACTTACTACTATCTGACTGCTAGTGAATGCTACGGCTACCCCCGCAGACTTACAACACCACTTACTACTATCTGACTGCTAGTGAATGCTACGGCCACCCCCGCAGACTTACAACACCACTTACTACTATCTGACTGCTAGTGAATGCTACAGCTACCCCCGCAGACTTACAACACCACTTACTACTATCTATCCCGAGGACATCCTGACTATCCCTAGTCCCGCTAGTGATTCCTCATCCCGATTTCTCAAAACCAGCTCTCAGTCCTTGAATTACTGCATCATCCTCGACATCCTATATCCTTGATTGCTCAGCGCTTCATCGAGGAATTCTCCGGCTTGGTTCCCAAACCAACCGTCTACTAATCCGGATACAAGAAGCTATTGTTGGGAAGTTTCCAACCTCCCAACTCCTGAATCCACATAATCCTGCATGCTGGCTCTGCCACTGGCTACTAATACGAAGACATCTCCTGCTAACCGTTTTCTCCGGATCCTCATTCCGACTCACTTGAGCCTTTACAGGTGGTCCTCAAATCCTGGATTCCCAACCAACTTCTAACCATCTCCATTACATGAACCCACTGCTGGGAAAAGTTCTCGAACTCCCAATTCTGAACTTCTCAATCCATCCATCACTGTGCTACTACCACTTCTTCTCAGAGGCCGCGCACTCATTCTGAGTGACTCTTATCCATGTATACCCGGAGGGTTCTCCCCCACTTCGATCCTGCTTACCCCTTGCTGCTTCACATTCAAAAGAGATCCCGACCTTTACTACCATTCCAAAACTTCTACTAGGGAACCCAAGCCCGCCAGGTAGGAATTTGACCATTCCATCCAATCCACTATCCACTCCGAACTAGCGAAACGAACCAGATCTCTCCCTACCATGCTACAGTTACTGCATCCTCCGAAACTTCTCCATATGAGCACATCCCCTAACTACCAACCAATTATCCGAGGTATGCAAATGGCATATGACATAATCACAAGCAAGCCACTCCATAACACAACACTTATACCACAATTGATGCAGAAACCATAACAATATAATCATAACATAAGCTGACAAAAACAAAGTTACATACCTCCATTACTCAGTGCTGCTCAAATCCCTGCTGAAATCTACCAGAGAAACTCGGCTCCGAGCCGTAGGCACCCTTGCTCGGCCTTGACAACCACTGATGGTACTTGAAGTTCCAAGGGCAGGAGCCGGCGCCTGCCCTGCTGAATACAAACTCGGACAGTGGGCCTTCTTGTGGCCCCTCTGACTGCAATGGAAACACAACGGATCAAGTCCCTAGGCGATGGTAACAACACAGTCTCTGCTAAAATGACCAATCTGGCCGCACTTGAAACACCCAGCATCGCCACCACTTCTACTCCTACACACACCCATGTGCGTCCTTTCGCACTTCCCGCATCGACTGCGGCTCTGATAGTTCCTCGTCCTCAATTCTGAACTCTTGGGCCTCTTACTCGAACCTGTGGCAACCTGAGTCTCATCCATTTTCCTCTTCCCTTCCGACTCCCTGCCCGACTCTCGCTCCTGCGTTACCCCAACGACAACGTCTGCTGACTGAACAACAGATGTCTGATCCTGAAGCCTCGCTATCAATCTATCAGTGATCCTCATGACCATGTCTGGCAGACCCTCGCGAATGGCTCGTGAAACTTCCTCAACTATCCAATCATGCAATGGTTTCTCTTGGAGACAGAATGCCCCACACACCCCTGCCCCCTGATAGCAGAAACTAGAAATGGGATCTCCCTCCCTGATGGATCCCTGAACTCCATAAGATTCGGGACCTAGACGAGCCCCAATATGTCCTGAAACTAACCCGGCCCTAAAGGCCTCAAGATGACTGTCCATGAGCTCCACAATAGCCTCTCTAATTGAACCGAAAATCACTGGAGTCTGATCGATGGTGTTGCGCATAATCTCTGCGGAAATGAAATCCCTCATCTGATCATCAAGCTGCCCGGCTCTAAAGCCCGAGCCAGACCCCTCCCCTGCACCTGAACTGCCAACTGATATCTCGCGCAACGTCACCATGCTGAAAATATAACAATTCCTGATCAATTACATACTACTGCTGAGGGATCTCTCACATACTCTACTAGTTCCTTGGTTTCGCCTCGGCCCCTCTTGAATCGAGTACGGATCCTCTGCTTTCAGTAGTATGGGCCCCTACTACCTTCCACATCTATCCGTACTTTCCTCAAGAGTTACCTCAACTCCACCAAGTCCCCTTTACTCTTCTACTGATCTCTGCTACTCTCATCCTAGGCTTGCCCTAGGGAACCTCTGACTCTACCCAAACAGTCCTCAGCTACTGAAGGCCTCCTTGTAATGCCAATTAGCCACCACCTGAATACCATCACATGTGATGAGGCTCGGATAATCCTTCGAGTAAAAGTCTCGTCCCTACAACGGTTGGACTCAGACAAGAGCTGCGCAGTAGGGACAAATCTATCACTCTTAGATTATCCAACCCTAATCACATGTGATGTGACGTATTCACCTAATGGCTAACTCCCATCACTCAGAGTCCCACAAAGCACAAAGCAAGCAGCATTCGGATAAAGGAAACATACTTAGGCAAAACAATTCTCATAACAAGAAACTGCACTAGCATACAATGCTAAGCTCATGCTATCAGGCATAACCTACACAGGCTATCCTACTACTATCTACTCAATATGTAACACCGTGATTTTCAAGACAAGATTTTTCATTTAAATAATCAATTTAATATTAAAAACACTTGTTTAAAATCCTATTCACATTCGAATTACAAAACATAGTTTCATTTTCATTATAATAGAAGACCAGGATCCTCCAAAACACAACTCTTTCTTCGGTGTGTACAATCGAACCGTTGCCATCCCGCGTTACTGTAAGAACCTGAAACAACATAACATAAACAACGTAAGCACGAAGCTTAGTGAGTTCCCCAATATACACCTTACGCACGTACGCCTTTCCAGGCCCTGACCTTCCGGTCCACTGCACAATGCCTTCCGGCCCATGAGATAATCGCCTTCCGGCCCATAAGATATTTGCCTTCCGGCCCATAAGATAATTGCCTTCCGGCCCATAAAATAATTGCCTTCCGGCCCATACACATATATAACACATAATACAAATACTCTAACACATAAAGCACATATATCATATATCAACCTGCCTTCCGGCCCGTAACATACTCTAACACATAAAGCACATATATCATATATCATACCTGACCTTTCTGTCACATAATACTTTGCCTTCCGGCCCATATATAAACATGTATATCACGTGTAGCAGCTAACTTTCCATTTATAGCATATAAACATAACACATAACATACTTGACCTTCCGGTCACACAATCAAACCCTTCCGGGTGAAGTATAGTGAGAAGACTCACCTCGCGGACGCTGGGAGATAGCAACTCCTGAAGTCCCTTGCACTTGATCCTCCGAGCTACAAGCTCCCTGTAACATCATATATCTCTTATTAACACTTCTACCTTCCACGTTAACTGACCCTAAGAATCACACCGGTCATCTCTGGTCAACAGTCCATTGTCAACTCGACTGGACTCGGCGAGTTCCTTGGCGACTCGGCGAGTCTGGTCGTTCTTCAATCCTCTAAAATTCCCCTTCTACTCGTCGAATATCCCCTTTGACTCGACGAGTTACTCCTGGAAGAATCGCGGGGCCACCCCGACTCCACTCGCCGAGTCTGAAGAACAAACTCGGCGAGTCCCAGTGAATCTTCAAGCTACTCGCCGAGTCTGACCATCCGACTCGGCGAGTCCACGCCATGCAGTCGATCGAACTGCTTCCTGAGGTACATATTTTCCCGAATATACAAACATGGATCCTTCTGGACCTCTAAGGGTCCTAATGCAAGGTTATAAACGTTGAATAACAACACAACAAACCATCTAGACTCCAAATGGGTTCCATAAACCCTAAATCTATATACACATCAATCACAGGAGAATGTAATCCGAGTTATTACCTGAATGATGTACCTTCCATGTTCCCCAAACTTCAGAACTCGAACTCCCTGCAGTTCCTTTAACTAAAACCCTTCTCCTCCTTGCACAACAATTCCTTCAAGGTCACCCATGGCCTTCAAGCTTGCTCTAGACGCCTCAGTCGTTTAGGGTTCTCTTCAATCGGCCAAAAGACGAGCAATGACGGCATAAGATCCCTTATATACGTCCCAAACTGAACGGCTAGGGTTTTCCGCTGAACAGCGTCGACTCGCCGAGTCCATACCTGGACTCGTCGAGTCCAGCCACGAACCCGCGACCACAACTGCGACCCTACTCGGCGAGTCTGGCTCCAACTCGCCGAGTCCCCCCTTTAAAACACCCCAAAATGCTATTAAACAATACTTAAGATTTTGGGCTGTTACACAATACTAGCATGCAATTCTTATCAGCTGAAACACATAAAACAGGCACATAAGGCATCATCCTAGATCCTTAGTCTTATTCTAGCATGCTGTTCTACTGAAGCTGAAACTGATAATGATGATCATAACATAACTTGTATGGGTAAATTGGGAGTACTTACTTGAGCTCGGCTGATTGCATGCACCACACCTTTTTCTCGTTTTCAAAACTCTTTTCTTTCTAAGTTCTTTTTCCAAAACCCTTTTTCAAAACTGTTTTTCTTTTGAAAATCCTTTATCGTGTCCTTAGTTTGAGTTCAAATACACTCGAATGCATATCTGAATCCCTCAAACCAAGGCTCTGATACCAACTTGTAACGACCCAAACATCACGACCAAAAAAATTTCTTTAAAAGCATTACTAGAATCATATTTATAAAAATTGTATCATAAGTCATAACATAAATTCTCGAGTATTAATTCAAAACATAATATCATTATCAGAGTCAAACATTCCCAAGCTAACTGACTATGGTGTGTGCACTGCAATCTCCCCAAGCTCCTCTTTTGAAAACTGAGTACCTGAAACCAAAACTGAAAACCGTAAGCACGAAGCTTAGTGAGCTCCCCCAATCTAACACATACCATACAACAACATATAAAGCACATACTGGGCCTTGCCCACTGCATCGGACCAATGTCCGGACTAACCGGGGCCTTGCCCCCTACATCGGACCGAAGTCCGGAAACTGACTGGGACCTTGTCCCCTGCATCGGACCGAAGTCCGGACTAACTAGGGCCTTGCCCCCTGCATCGGACCGAAGTCCGGAAACTGACTGGGACCTTGTCCCCTGCATCGGACCGAAGTCCAGGCTAACTGGGGCCTTGCCCCCTGCGTCGGACCGAAGTCCGGAAACTGACTGGGACCTTTTCCCCTGCATCAGACCGAAGTTCGGGCTAACTGACTGAACATAGCATAGCATAACATATCAACTAGCATGAACACATATACTGCATACTACATCGGGCCGTAGCCCGGAACACATAACACATAACACATAAAACATAACACATAAATCCTGTCTGAGTCACGAAGGCATCAAACATACTAACTACTGCATCGAACCGAAGTCCGGAAACCACTGCTAACTAGACGGGCCGGCATTGTGGCCTTAGACCCGTCCCTACTGGAAGGAAACTCACCTGATGCTGCTGAACTGCTGCTGCTAATCCTTTTGACTGCTACCTGACCTCTGACTTCGACTGCTGCTCCACTAGCTCCTCAAGCTACCAATATCAATATAACACTTAGTCCAACTGACCTCCAAAGGTCACTAGGTCAATTCTGGTCAAGGTCAAAATCCTGGTCAAAGTTAACCTTCCGGGTCAACCCTACTCGCCGAGTCTATCTACTGACTCGCCGAGTTCATATGCTCTGGGTCTTTCTTATTCGCGACTCGACTCCCCGAGTCAATCCATGACTCGCCGAGTCCAACTAGGTCCAAGTCCTGTCCTGTCCAACTCGCTGAGTCACCACCCGACTCACTGATTCGAGTCTCAACTCGAAGGGTTTAGGGTTTCGTGATCTGACTCGCCGAGTCCAAGAACAGACTCGCCGAGTCCTAGACAATCTTCAACAAACTCGTCAGGTTGTTCATCCAACTCGCCGAGTCCATGCCTAACTTCATCCGACTCGACGAGTTGTTCATCCTACTCGTCGAGTTCCTCCTCATCTTCAAGCTACTCGCCGAGTCCACTCGAAGGACTCGCCGAGTCTATCCAGTCCTCAATCCATGCAGTGGCTTTTCGAGCCAAACAGAGTTTCCAACTCATAGATCCATACTTCTAGGGACTATTCCCCACGTAAAGTGGCAAACTTTACGTGTAGATTAACAGATCTATGCTCAAAACATACTAAATTCGGGTTTATGGCAAACATACTTCTTCAACATACCAAGGGCTGATACTTTAGGGGATTCAAGACCCAAAACAAACATGGATCTGAGGTAGCAACCTCAGATCTGAACCTCCAACTCGGATTGGTTACATATCATACTAAAAATGACCAAAACTCACATATAAGAATAGATCTAGGTGCAAAGGGAGTCCAAGCAACAGCTTATTACCTCCAATTGTTCTGAAATGACTCCATAATCCCAGATCTACAGTCCCTTCTTGCACCTCCAAGGTCTTTCTTCCTCGTCCAAGCTTTAGTGCATTCTTCAAGGCAAGATCTAGCTCAAAAACGGATATGGCGGCTAGGGTTTGGTGTTCTGGGATAAAGAGGCAGTAAAGGAACCCTAGGAAGGAGAATGAGACGCTTAAATAGGCTCCAAGTTCCCGGATTTAGGGTTTTCCTCGTTCAGACCCAACTCGTCGAGTCTCCTTGGTCGACTCGCCGAGTCGGTCGCTTTCACCACAACCCGGATCCCGCTCGGACTCGCCGAGTCCCTCCATGGACTCGCCGAGTCACCCCTAAACTTGAGGTTTTCTTTCTTTTCTTGGCTTTCCAAACTTTGGGGTGTTACACACCAACTTCTAGTAGTTGTGTCTTTGGATTGACTTCATAATTGTCGTACTTATATATCGTGTTGCCTTCATCTTCTAGTATTATACTATGTGATACGATAAACGTATACATTACCTCGATTATCTTTCTCTTTTAAAAAAGAATTGTCGGATTCTTAAGGACCTATTTGGTTGTGGAAAATTGTTTTTATTTTTCAAGAAAATGTTTTCAGAACACAAACTTGAGTTTTCATTTTTAGTTTTTTAATAATTTGTTTAGAAAATGTGTTTGATTGAAACCAATTGAGTTTTTATTTTTTATTTTATAAATGTAGAAAACTTTGGAAAACTATAAAAATCACTTTTCCAAATTTAGATAAAATGTGGAAAATAGAAAAAATTTATGTTCTTGGATTTTTTTTTTTGAAAACTAATTCAACCATACAATGTTTTCAAAAAAATTTCGAAACCAAATGCACCATAAGTATTTTTCAACGCTTTTTAAGAGTTTCAAACGATCGTTCCACATCCTTCTTCACTAGTTCTTGAGATCTCTTATATCTCGACCTTCTATTATCATCAGGACAAGACAAATTTTTAACAAAACTGGATGCTCATGATAGATCTCATCCACAAGATAGTACCCGGATATGTATTGCCTTCCTCGTACTACGAATGTGGAATCTAATGCATTACTATATCTTGTTGAATATTGGTGAATTATTCTGAACATTAATGTCATTAAAAGAACTGGGACTACCAAAGTAGGCATGTCAAATCCATAAACCATGTGAAGATATAACTTCAATTGTGACCAACAGATAGCCTGGATTACGACGTGTGTATTGCCCATCATGTACACTCAAAGAATTTCCCCATTCCCAATGTATGATAAGCATACAACATGTCTATGTTATTGGAAGTTAACACAAATAACTTGGACCGTACAACTTCATGACATACTTGCAAAATTTGTCAAGATTATCAAGTACGGTAGGTAAGGACATCCTACAACTCTTATTTAGTAAATCAGGTGAGGTTCCATATGCTAACATACGAAGTACAACTGTGCATTTTTGTAATGGATAACCTCAACTTGGTATTACCTTCCCCAACCTAAAAGAAACACAAGTTAATGACCAATTATAGGCAATTCAATACAATTAATGTTTTAACATTTTACCTCATATCTTTCCCAAATTGTACAAGTTTTTCTAGGGTGTTTGGTTCATACTCACCATTCCAGTCGTTGGGCAAATCCCCTTGAAAATACAACTTTTTCCAATAGGTAAATCTTGATTTCCTCAAGCATTGTAAGTAAAGGTTTCTTCCTCGTATGCCTTTATGATATAAATGAAACATTCTGAAATGTCATTCTCTACAACCTCATAACCAAATCCAATAGTAAAGAAGTCCTTACGCCAAGATTGAGGTTTTCTTGCCATGAGATGGTTATAACCTGGTTATGTGATGTACTTGATCTTATCCATTGCAACTATAAAGTCCCTTTCTACTGTACTTTTAACAGCCTCCTAAAACAGATTCTTTAGTTCTAATCATGTGTTTTTTTTCCTAAAATTTGCGAGTATACGTCTTACACATTTTCTACACTCAACATGTGGAAGGAGTTGTGACACAACCTGCAATAGTCCCTTTAATATGATAACAAAGTAAAAAGTTAAAATTTTATACAACTATATATTCAAAGACATAATAGACATACCTTATGTTGGTATGAAATAATAACTAACCTATTACCACCATCAAGATCCAAATCATTCGCCAATAACCCAATAAACCAACAACAATTGTCTTTATTCTTAATTGTAGTCATTTCCCATGCTATTGGGTAGACATGATTGTCTGCATCTCTACCAATAATAGTCAAAAGCTCAACCTTTACATGTCCCTTCAAGAACCATCCATCCAATCCTATCACTTTTTGACATCCTCTTTTCCATCCATCATTCAAATCCTTGAAGCATACATATAACCTCATAAAATAGTTAATTCCATAAGGATTACCATTTACCCCAACTTTGCATGTGCTTCCTGGATTAGACCTAAGGATTTGAATTGTATCGTCCCAAACCCTACCATAGTGTTCCTCTAACCTTCCTTCTATCATCTCCTTAGCCTGTGACCTTGCTCTTTAACATTCCACCTTGGATACATTCACTAAAAAACTCCTCAAAACGTCTTCTTTCATCTCATCCAATGTCATCTTGGGCTTCCTGATGACGTCTTGCAAGTAGTGTTTGGCTAACCATGTCACACCCTTGGCCGAGGCAGAAAAATATGTCGGGTTGTGTGATTTAGTTCATGGATCATAGGTAAACTAAATATATAGCACAAGCACAACAATAAACAAAACAATATTTGTATTCAATCTTGATTTTGAATACAAGGTTCTTACAGATAATAGCATAACACATAAATTGCCTTAAATAGATATGTAGACATAACAAAAACAAGTAAACTAGATAGCCTGAAATCCATGACTAATTCATCGTCTGAATTTATTGATTACTGTTTCCCTTAGAATACATGTAGTTTAGAGCTTCAACACAAGGTTGGTGAGAGTCACAGGTTTTCTTCAAACAATAGTATTGCTTTTAAAAAGTCTAAAAAGTATTTTCTTTGTAAGTAAAACCATTCCTGAAAATGAGTTTGTAAAGTACCTTTAAAGAACTTTATAAATCAAATGGTATTATTCCATAAGTAAATTCATACTTAAATTGTTTTGTAGTGAGAGAAACCATAAGCAAATTAGTATTAAAACTGTGTTTGTAAAGAGTCTTTGAAAAAACTTTGAAAACCAAAAGGTATCTTTGCATAAGTTAATCCAGACTTAAAACTGTTTTGAGAGAAACCAAGCCTATGGTTTGTAGTGAGAGAGAGAGAGAGAGAGAGAGATTCTAGTTAATGTTTATAGTGAGTCCTATAACCGAGCTATGTGACTGAATGTACCCCCTACAATGCTTCATTATACGTCGTAGTAATGATAGTAGATACTTATCACCCACTTCAATTGATCGGTCAAGGTTGTAGCTAGCAACTGGAGGTGGGGATGTCAACCCCATATAGATCTATACATACATTTCTTTCTCTAAAGCTTAGCAATTATAGTGGTGTGGGCATGCTAAGTTTTTAGAATTAGCTAATGAATATAGTATCACTAAAAGCCCTTAGCTAAGGTATGTGAATATTTCTCAACCCTAACTTATAAGTGTATAAGTTACTAGGGATAATGAATTGTATAGAGTTTATAAAAGCCGAGTATATCGGGTATGTATGTATAGTGTAAGGTACTCGCTTTTATAAAGAGGCACGTCTCAAAGTAGTGATGATAAGTACATATAGAAGTTTTAAGTTATAATCTTTATAACTTATATACATATGCATCTAAACCTATATATAAACATGCATGAAATAAGTTTGATCTTTGAAATATTACCAAGGTTTTGTCACATATCATATATGTATATATATATATATATATGTGTGTGTGTGTGTGTGTGAGAGAGAGAGAGAGAGAGAGAGAGTGTGTGTGTGTGTGTAAGAAAGACAAAATATGAAAATTAATCTAGAATGCCGATTTTGTCCCTATTTTAGAAAAGTTCTAGAAAAATCACCAAGAGTTAGAATTAGGATCTGTAAACTATGAAGATTTAGAAATTGAGTCAAATTTGTCCCTAAACTTTTCCCTGGCATGATATAAAACATAATTAAGGTGAAAGTTATCGTTTTTACACACGGGTCCGAAAAATGACTACAATGATATGCAATTTTGAAAAAATCATAATAAATTGTATAAAAATCGTATGAATGTGTGAGAGTAGTCCTTAAAAACGTATCGATCTGTATAACTTTCATGCGAAACAATTTTCCAAACCATAGGGTTTAAGATGGTAAAAACAAGTCTTAAATGAACCATAATTTTTCACAAATAATCATAACATTTTGTAGTATGTTTTTCAATAGTCTTTTTGCATAAACGAAATATGTGAGCACATGTATTCCCCCCTTAAATATATAAAAGCTATAAAAAGGGGCCGTAAGCACTCACCTTAATGTTTGATTTTCGGTTTTGATTTGAGAATGTGATTTGATATCCGAGAAGCACTGCAAAATAGCACCAACTAGCAACATCTTTTAACCCGTATTAGATACGAAGTAACACACAAAATAACGATAAAAAGTTCGAGACTTAGACTTGGAAACCACAGAAAATTGGCAACAAGAGGTGGCACAAAAAGTGTTGGTGACTGTCGACGAAACAAAGGTGGAGTAGTGGTGGTTCTCGGTAGTGGAAGGCACCTTCGGTGGGAAGTTTTCTTGGCCGAGAAAGAGAGGGAAATAGATAGGGAGTAATGAGAGACTTTGAATAGTGAATTTTTTAGGAAATGGGGAGGCCATGGTCTTTATTTATAGCCTAAGAACGTCTCATGCAAGCCATACTTCAAAGGTTAGTCAGATACACCAAATAATGCCTCATGCTTGTACATTTTGAACAAGTGTGCACACAAATGGGTAAGGTGATGGGGGATAGTGGTAAAAAATAGGTAAGGGTCCAAGAGGGAAGCATTGATTGATTTTTGATCATTCAAGCAAACATAGTGGGGCCTAGTGATGTCATCTTCTAAAAAATGCCCTAAAAACACACCTAGGTTTGTGTGACAAGTTCCCGAAGTCTAATTTTTTTTCGAAGGTATCGTATGATCGAGTAGAGTTCAAGGATTCCAAAAACCTGAATGGATTAATTATTCGAGTTGTAGAATTTCAGAAAATCGGGTTTAAAGTTTTGTGTCTAAATGACCCGAAACGTCCGATTTTTCGACTTTTGTAAATATTTTTACTAAAAATATTTCGAGTATGAAATTTAATATTAGACCATAGTCTGAGTCCAAAATGCTCTCGAAATTTCTATCTAAGTTGTGCAAGTGCCTTAACGGGTCGAATCAGTTTTAGCAGTTTAAAAAAAAACATTTGTTATATCAGTTTGTTTTCTTATAACTCTCGTATGTTTTGCATTCGAAATCTGTTTTGGACATTCTTTATATTTTTAGAAATAGGGGAACATGTGCTACGAGACTAGAATGTTTTCTTTGCTCATAACTACTTAATACAAAATTTCATTTTTTCTGACGTATTAACTAGGGTTGCAGTTTGAGATGGTTGTTTTGTTTGAGATTTTCCACAATTTGAAGTAAGATACCATATGGTATCTTATAATAGTTGTAATGACACTATATATTATTCAAAATATGCATTAAAGCTCAACATGTCAAATTACAAAGAGGTTCGCAGTGAATTGACGGTCTACAGTTTTAGACCTAAATTTCAGGATCTTACAAACCAGTTAGAAGTAACTAAGCTACCAAAGTTGTAATTCCTAACACAAAGATGAGTCTTAACAATGGATTTAATTTGGAATGTCCTTTCATTATACTTCCAACTAGCTGCTAACCTAAAAGGACATGACTTTCTATCATTAGAATCGTTGCTACACCTAGCAATAACCCTAACTCTATCACTATTCTTAAGGGAAATTTGGTATCCGTTATAGATTGTAGTTTGTTAATGCAAACCTTAGTTGATCAGGGGACTCATAAAACTCACCCAATTTATACTTCATTTATTTACAAAGTTGGTTTGGATCATGAACCCTATACCCCACACCAACTTCATCACCATTTACCTCTAGTATGTAGCCATGCTCAGCCTCCTCGACACCAAGTCGATTTTGACCATCCCCATCCCTTCTATACCCCTCCTTAACATATTTTCATCACACAATAAGTTAAGAAAAAGGTTATTACAGAGGTTGGATGGGGGTTGAAAGGTTTCTTGTGAAAAATCCAAGAAACTAAAGTCAAAAACTTCATCATCTGAGTCTAAGTCTTAAATGTATACCTTCTTAAATGTGTAAAAACGAACTTGTTAGTGATCTTTTTGTGATGAAAAAACCCACTTACACTTCAATTTCATGTTAAAATCTACTTACCTTGTACTAGTGTAGTGTGTATCAACAACGAATTCCGAGCTTAACAAAATGACAATGATGATTTCACAATCCATTTTCAAACCCCTCTACCCAATGTGCATATGCATGGAACCCTTTTTGAGGGTGAGAGTTCTGAAAGATAAACAATTATGGAGTGAAAGGTGATGGATGTTATTTCAACGAAAGAGGTGACCGACTAAGAAATGTTATCGTTTGTTAACTGGCTATTAGTTTTAAATTGATAACTATGCGTAATTATTGAGGCCACAATGAACGAAAAGTTAAATATAGGGTTATTTCCAATTAAGTATGTAAAAATTAGGGCTTTTATGGTATTTGCCTAAAAGGAAATTGAAAACTAGTTGTTATAGCTCTCTCTCTCTCTCTCTCTCTCTCTCTCTCTCTCTCTCTCTCTCTCTCTCTCTCTCTCTCTCTCTCTCTCTCTCTCTCTCTCTCTCTCCTCGGTAGTGGTTTGTCGTACGCCCTATTACTTTGGCATGCCATAGTGGTGTCGAACCTTATGTAGTCCCACTCCCCAGAGTTTTATACAATAGTTTAATGTTATGAGAGCCTTATGATGTTATAGTTGATTGTCATATTGCATATTTGGGTCCATTTTTAAGATACTTTTGTGGAAAATGACTTACACTATAATGTTTATTCATCAACCATTTGATATACACTAGAAAGAGAATCTTGTGGGCCTGAATCCTAATAAAATATTTGTATGTAATGGTGATAGTATATAGATAAAGTAATTTTAAACTTAGAAATGCAATTTGTTGTTGAAGTGTATAACACCCTCTATGGCATTTGCTACATTTTGCGTGGTTGCTCATATACTTTTTTGTATTATGCAATTCTTGTTTCATTCCATCAAAACTAAAACACTTCCCATTCCTTATATATTTACAAGATCTCTTGTTTCGTCATCCGTGAAGCATTTTTAAAAACATTTGGCTGATAAAACATTTCTAACACTATGTATCCCACTAAATGTTGCTATTTCATGGGTTAGTGGAATTACTTATTGAATTCGGTTTGACATTTAGAATTTAGGAACATTGCACTTAAAAGATTAAAATTCGATTCAAAGCATTTAACTTATGAAAGAAAGATTTTGCCAAAGCCAATGGACCACCAAAGAACACCGAAACATGCAATGTGGAAGCTTTAGAAAAGGTCAAACTATTAGAATATCTTATAAAATCATGTGGTGACAAGTTTCCTCATTTTGTGTGGCACATGTTGGCTTTTCCAAAACTAAAGGACCCATCAATTGTAAAACATTTTTTTAATTACCATGTTTCACCTCAATACATTTGAATTATATATCACATAAAAAGCTTTTCTATCAATAAAAGGGTTCAATAATCATTCATGTTTCCCCCTCCCTTAAAATCAAATAAATTTGATACTTAATCATGAAATTGAAAAAGGGAACAATCAAAGTTAACCGGTCAAACTTTATCTTTACATGATTTTTGAAAGTTTTGCAAAAAAAAGGCATCTTGACCAATACATTTCAACTCTTGCTTTCTTTATCTAATTATGGTAAGTTTCTTATTCTTTACATATTAGGTGGTTGGGTTTGGTATTCCTTATTCCATCAAGTTTCATTTTCTAATCTAAACTTAGAATATTTCCCTATTATTATTATTACTATTATTAGTAGTATTATTAGACTCCATGTGGTTTCATTATTCCTATCATTAAAAATCAATCTTAGGAGGTTAAAAGTCGCCATTATGTAATCAACATAAACTTCCCAACAAAAATAAACCTAACCGGTTTCTAGAAAAAGAGTTTGGTGAATCTATTCTATAACAACAAATACACACTTGCTTTCTTTCAAAGGTATCTCAACAAAAAACAGAAACATTTTACAAATAAAAACCCAAACAACAAGAAAATTAACCTCTTTCATTCCACTCTATATAGTATATATTCACGATCAAAGCTTCGCATCTCATCATCATATAAAATCATAATTCTCAAAACCTATATTTTCAAGACTCAAAAAAAAACTTCAATAAAACCTTACGTAAAAACTCCATTGTAAACGGCTTCGTGTGATATCTTCTGTTAGCTCTAAATTATAACTTTTTAAGTAGCAATTCCTGAAATCAAATAGTATCAAACAAGAAGGTAAGTGTCAAGTGCCTTGTATGCTATTGCTATGCTACATTATTCATAACACTTGGCATGTATGATATACCTCTATTCGATCCATTTCCAAAACCATAACCAAAGAAACCAGGTACTTCCAACTCAGGCGACAATGGCCGCCAAGTGGGGTCCACAGAAAACAAATCACCACCACCGCTACCACCACCACCACCACCACCACCACCACCACCATTAATCTCACCATGCAAAGAGGTTGGTGTAATGCTATTACCACCATTCCTTCTGTATCCAATAGGATTCCTACCAACAAAGCTAGAATTCCCACCACCACCAATCCCACCTTGATCAGAATCAAGATTACTCCAAATCGCTCCATTACTACCAAATCCAATTCCAGGAGGAAAGGAATCACCAATTGAACTGTTTCTATAATTCTGACTCCCATTACTCCATATGTTGTGATTTAGTGAGCTAATGAGAGATTCATTTCCAGTTCCACCACCTCCCATGGCATATCTGTTTGAACTTACACTAAACATAGGGTTTAGGTTTAACACACGCCCATATCCAACATCGGAATTAACAATTCCATTCCCTCCATAGTTCGCACCTAAACCGGAATCGGAGTTGGGTCCCACATTAGATAGGCTAAACGGTGGTAATCCACCCCGAACACCACTCACTAAACTAAACCTACCATCTGTTCTTTGGTTATATCCATTAACAAAACTATTAACTCTACTTAATCCATAATTACGAATAGGCCCTGGAGATATCTCCTTAGGAACTGCACGTTTCACTTCCACCATTTTACCGTTGAGTTCATGGAACGTTTTCAGCAAAACTTTGTCGACGGATTCTTCTGATTTGTAAGTAATGAATCCAAAACCTCGAGGTCTTTGGGTGTTGTGATCATACATCACAACCACATCTGTAATTATCCCGAATTGATCAAAATAGTTCTTGAAATCGAGTTCTGAGACTGTTGGCGCTAAACCTCCGACGAAAATCTTTTTGCTACTGGTTTGACTTGGCGAAGGGGAACCATGAATGCTGCCATTGTTGCTCCTGTTAATGGTTTGTTGATCGTCCCTAGGGACAGCTTTCTTTGCTTCTACCTGATGATCGAAATCAGTAAAATTGGAAGGAAAAGAAGAGAAATGAGAGATGATAATGGTTAATGGAACTCACTGTTCTACCATCTATGATATGTTTTTCCTTGACGACTCTTTCAGCGACAACAGGGTTTAAAAAAACTACAAAACCAAACCCGCGAGCACGACCTGTGATTCGATCCTTCATGATTACGGCTTCAATTACTTCACCGAAAGTCTGAAAATATTCCCTTAAACTATCTTCATTGGTGTCCCATGAAATCCCACCGATGAACAACTTCCCAGGGTCCATTTCTGTTATATGCATAAACTCAACATTGTTCAATTTCGTATTTCAAATCTGAATTTTCAATTGGATGAACATCACTCACAGAAAAATAATGTAGTATTTGAATATCATAACATAGATCTAACTATCTTATATGTAATTCACACAGTAAGTTGGATAACCGACAATCTGTAAGTAATCGACCAATATATCTCAGATGCAACAGCATCGGAATGCAGATTAAGTAAGATGAACAAACAGAAGTTCCAATTTTTATTAAACAATAATCATACCAGAAAGTGTGATGAGTATTTGTAACTGAGAAATGGGTAGTTTCGGATTTAATCAAAGAGCACTGGATCTTCGATAAATCGATACTCAATCAACCCACAAATCGGAATTCCTACAATAACAAGACAAATTTGTTTATTTTTGTACTTCAAAATTATAAATTGATCAAAAAGATCAACAACCCAGGATTGCTATAGCCAAAATTTACCAAGTGAGAATAACAAGATAACCAATTGGATTGAGAATCTAAAACCTGATTGGAGGCATAGGAAAAGAGAAGAGGAGCCCTTTCGGGCAATTCACAGTTTGTTTTAGTTTCACAATAAGTCTTTTAAAGTTGGAAGATGAACAAAGAGAAAGGGAGGAGAAAGAAGAAGAAAAGATTCGGAAATGGCGGAAGATATATCTTGTTATATAGAGAAGAGGAGAGGGATAGAGGCCTTCGCTATCCTCTCCTGTAAGAAAATGGAGAGGCGGAGACCTTGCAAGGGGGTGGGTGACATATAATTTTAAATTGTTTGTCATAGTAAATTCTTATAGTACTGTTTACTTATTTATTAAATGAGTAAATTAATGAATGGTTCGTTTGGGGTAATTTTTATGATTTTTATGTTTGGTTATTTATTTATTTATTTAAATTGGAAGTTTTTTTTTTTTTTTTTTTTTGTGCGCTTGGTTCTTGTTTTATATAAAAATATTATTTTATCATAAGAAGAGATAGGTAATGTGAGGTGGATGTGGGGCTATGGTGTGTTTATTTAAATAAATTAAAAAATGAGGAGCAAAATAATCTTTTTACGTATAATATGAACCAAGCGCGCAACAAACATTAAAAAGCTTCTGACGGGACCATTTGTGTAATTTACCCCTAGAGCGCTTCCAAATTTGGGATATATACATTAAAATCTCAATATTTTCTTTAATTTGACAAAGATGTTTTACATTTTATTTTTTTGACAGAAAAATCCTAACTACTGTCAGTTTTTGACAGGTTTACCCATTTTTTTCGGTTAGCCGGTAATTAGGATTTTACTGTAAAAAAAAGTTTAAGATTTTTTTTGTCAAATAATGAATAAAGATTTTACTGACAAAAAAATAAAGTTTAGAACTTTCTTTTCAAATCGTTAAAAATATTAAGACTTTAGTGTATATATATCCATTTTTTAGTTAGAAATTCAATGGTATAATAGTCTTTAAACATAAAAGTTATTGAAACCTGCTCTGGTCAGCTAGATCCTATTGAAATTGTTAACGTTTGCTTTTTATTAGTAGTTTTTTTAATCTCAACAAACCAACATTGAAAAAATTAAAATAATCAAGAAAAAAAAAACCATGGTTGTATTGGCTTTTACAATCCTAAATATGGAGTAGGGCTGTAAACGAACTGAACGTTCGCCGAACTGTTCGGCGGGAAGTTCGTTTATGTTCGTTTATTTAATAAATGAACAAACATGAACAAAAATTATCGTTCGTTTAGTTAAATGAACGAACATGAACAATGGTCTCGTTCGTTCATTTATGTTCGTGAACGTTCGTTTATCATGTTCATTTACGTTCGTTTAAGTTTATTTATATTCATCTATATTCAATTATTTTTTATTATATTGCTATATTATATGTTCGTTTATGTTCATATATGTTTAATTGTGTGTGTGTGTGTTTTTTTTTTTTTAATCTTTGTTCGTTTATGTTCGTTTAGCATGTTCACGAACATAAATGAACGAACATGAACAAGGTAATTTGTTAAACGAACGAACATAAACAAGAAAATCTTGTTCGTTTATCTGTTCATGTTCGTTTGTTGTTCGGCTAACTTAAATGAACGAATATGAACAAGACCTTGTTCGTGTTCGTTTGGTTCGTTTACAGCCCTAATATGGAGAACTAAGTAACCGGAAAAAAAAAAAAAAAAAAACTGTCGTTCTTACATCTTCTCCACATTCACACCCTTTTTTACTATGCGTGTGTTGTTTGTGTTTGTACAATCTATCTCCTCTTTTCAGTTCAAGATTTTGCGACGAATCAGAAGAAAACTTTACAATTTTTACCACCCTCTCTCGTGTACTCTTTTACATCTGTTTCCCCTGATCATGATTGTATCAGCGTAAAGATGATGATGGTAAGAAAAACAATGATGTTGCGATGAAAATCACAATTAAAAAATCTTGGGCTACGAAAAGACACTAAAGTCCCAATATTTTCAACGATTTGACAATAAAATCTTAAACTTTTTTTTTTTTTACAGTAAAGACCTAATTACCGGAAAAAATAGTAAAAGTGTCAAAAATTGTCGGTAATTAGGACTTTAATATCAAAAAAATAAAGTTTAAGATTTTCTTGTTAAATCGATGAAAATATTGAAACTTTAGTGTATATATCCCTCCAAATTTCATGAAAATTATTGTATAAAGTATAAAAGGATTTTAAGTAACTTAATTTAATCATAAAATTTTGAATAGTAAACAGTTTTCGTATTTGTTAAAGGGAAATATTTAGAAAAGTATTAAATTTGAGTTTTGTATATGTTAAAAGGGAAATCTTTATAAAACTTTTAAATCATGTTTAATTAAGTCATAATTCTTTTTTAGTAATTAAGTTTAAAAAACTTGTAATTGTTAATATATTTTGACCGATCAACGATATAATATGATAAATTTTCGATCAAAATTTAAAGATTTTTTAAAACTAATTTTTTTAAATTATTTTGCTAATGGAATATTTTTTTATCTTACACAAAAAAAATTATGTTACTATTATTTTATTGTATTTCTTTGATTGACCGATGACATTATCTTATAATGTTTTTTTTCGAGTAAAAATAATAATCTAAAAGTTAGAAAATTTATCTTTAGATTTTTTTTTCAAACAATTGATATCAATGTTATTAAAATCGCAATTCTGATTATATGATCGTACGATTCTATGATCATACCTAGGTAAAATAATTATGATTATACTCGAGTCATTTTTTTGGATAAGATCGAGATATGATCGCAACACTGTATCATGTTGCTGCTGCTGCTACTGTTGTTGTTTTAAATCTAATATTTTGCATTTGACTAACTAAGTGCATGGAATATGAGCATTATAAAATATTTTTGAATTTTTATTGTTAAATAATTTCTTAGAGATATATGTTTAAGGTTTAAAGAATTTATTAAAGAATTTATTGTAAACTAAATGTTACCGATGGATTGAAAATAAGATATATTTTTTAAGTTTTAAAATGTTATGATAGGATATTATTATTCGTATCGATCTTACAATCACAATTTTACAAAGCAGAAAACAATCAAAGATCCCGATATAGATGTAACACCTTGTTTTCACTTTCAGATTAATAAAGAATTAAGCTTTAGGTAACATTCCAAAAATCTAGAACCAAAAATTTTGTTTTTATTTTAAATAAACATCAACCAATTATGTTAATCAAACACATAAGAAATTCATAGTGTATCAATAATCATCCAAAATACATTAGAGTCAATGAAGCGAAAAGATCATGGTGTGTGCGATGCGATCATCCCGAGCTCTTTCCATTCGAACTGGAAGTACCTAAAACATATACTAAAAACAGTAAGCAGAAGACTTAGTGATTCCCCCAAATACCCCACACCATACATACAATGGGTCATGTCCACCATCCATCGACCCCCACCCGACATCGAGCCCCGCTACGAACATATATGTCATTAGCATGTGATGGGCCCAACCCAACACACTCATCAGGCCCCACATGGCATCGGGTCCTGTCCGTCGCATATACAACACATACAACACATGAAAGAGCCACACGGAAAACTAGCATACAAATAACAATAATCCATAGGCCGACATTTGTGCCTTCGACCCGCCGAACACTAGGAGGAGACTCACCTCAAACTGCTAAAAAATCAGATAAATGCTCGGACTACTGATCCAAGAAATCTTCGCACTAAATATGATCAAATAGTATCCTAATTAATAATTAGGTCATAAACCATAAACGAGGCTTTAATTCACTAATCCCGACTCCTAAGATAAAATACTAGCCCAACCGAATGGTACTCAAAGCCTTAAAATGTCCTAAATTTAAAAGACATTAAAAGCCTGATAAAATAGTATCGTAATTAATAATTAGGTCATAAACCATAAAAGAGGCTTTAATTCACTAATCTTGACTCCTAAGGTAAAATATTATTTTACCCTTTCCTTAAGTGGCCCAAATCAATCTTAATGGTACTCAAAGCCTTAAAATGTCCCAAATTTAAAAGACATTCAAAGCCCAAAATCCTAGAGTCCAAAAGTGGCCCAAAATCGAAGGAAGCCCACAACATGGCGTATGCCCCGCGTTGACCCAAAAACAGGCTGCTGACCAAATACACCCGGCGAACGCCGTACTGGCCAGTGAGCCATTCTTCCACTTTTGACTTAATCTACTAAGTCCTTAATGTCCAACCAACATATCTACTCTAAAATAAGGTCTTAATATGTAAAGTTGGCAAGTTTACTCTTTTGCATGACCTAATGGTACCCAAAATCCGTTTTCATCAAAATACACCCATAAAATGAACTCTAAGTAATGCATGGTTCCTCAACACCCATCAAGATGACATTTTTTTTTGCAATAACAACCTCATAAATACAAAGATCAATCATCCTATGCTCCTGGAGTAGCTCATACTCATAAGGATGACTTAAGGGACTATAAAATGCCCAAAACATATCCCTAGACTAGATATTACACAAAGGTTCATCAAGATGAAAGCTTTTTACCTTCAGATGCTTGCAAGGTTGATAAAGACTCTGGATCTTCAAGCTTTATTCCAACCAAGTCTTCACCACCAAGATTTTCTTTCTTGAAAGAGCACAAAAACACCAAAGGATCACCACCAAGGCTCAAAACTCACAAAGAACAACTAGGGTTTGGGGAGTCTTTAGATGGAGGGAGGCTGATGAAGGGAAAGGTCTTGAGTCCATAATGTTGCTTAAATAGGGTCCAAACCCTAAAATCAGGGTTTGTCCCGTGATTACATACACCCCGCGTACAAGTTGTACGCCCAACGTACGCTCCCCCTTCCCAAAAATTACAATAATGCCCCTAAGGACCAAATTTTCAAACTAATTACATACCAAGGGTCAAAATGAAAATAACTTGAATTAGGTGTTACACTTTAGTCCTTAAAATACTCAATATAAATATACTGTGTTTTATCTAATTTTCTCAACATGAAAGTTGTAGTAGACCAAATTACGAACCCATGGTATTAAAGAAGGTCATATGAAGACTTTATGATTTTTCGAAGTTAACATGAAAATAGCTGGATACTGACAACTTAGAAGGGCAACTGATCACATCTAATGATCCAACCTCCCAACCTCCTAATTACCTATCATAAATGCTACCTACCACCCATAATGTTGAGGAGTATGATCTATAGAAGGCACAATGTGTCTATTGAAATTTTATCCCTATAAATAGAGGGCCACCCCTAACTTTTTCCTTCCACCTATTAAATTTCAATAATCTCTCTCTCCTTATCGAGATTTTGGTCACTCATGATTCGATTTCTTATTCTAAAATATCGGGAGTGAAGTGATGGAAGTTTTGGAAAGAGATAAGGAAGTAGGCATCGAAGTTCTACGCATGACTATTCGGATTTCGTTGATAGTTTTATTTTATTTACTTCTTTTTATAGTTTATTTTAACATATTTCATTCGTATTTTAGCATGCATATTTTCCTTTTTGTTATTTTATGACCATTTCGGGTACTTTCTAGATTCATGAGCATAATTGTAGATTTTTTTGGAGACTAGCGGAGTGAGATTTTTGGGAGGCGATTGGACTTGGAGGGAAATGAGGATTTCAAGCTTGATGGCTATGGAGGTGATTCATGGATTGGGCTTGTCAATTGCTTGAAGGATTGGAAGAAATAAACTTTAAATTTGTGAGATGCGGAGGATTTTTCAAGTATGCGGATATTGATGATCAGGCGTTTACGGAGGCTACGGATCTTTTAGAAAAGGCTAATTGGGCTCAAAATGAAGAAATCTTGAAGAAGAATCATCAAAAAGATGATTGGGCTTAAGTTGGGTAAATGGGCTGAGTTGTGGAGGCCCAACAATTGAAGTTGGCCAAAACCTCGTCATCTTACGCGACCCACGTAAGATACTCACGCGGCCCGTGTGGGTTCCTACAGGGGTATTTTCGGGATATTTTTAGAGCTCTATATTGGGAAGGTTGGTGTGCCTCTTTAGCCGTATCTTGGACATCCGATTTTGGAGCATTCTCTCTAGAGTTTGGAAGACTTTTGAAGGCCAAGAACACCTCAAGAACATCATCTTTTCACCTCTTGGTTCTTGTTAAATGTTTGGTACAATCTTCCCTAACTTTGTTTCGTTGAGTTTAGCCATGCTTGGCTATACAAATCTTGGTTGACTTTCGTGAAATCCTTTCACTATTTGTTGAATTTGAAGATTTCATGAACTTGTGTTTGAATCTTTATGAAAATGTTTTGTGTTTTAACATCTTATCACTACTTGTATGTTTTTATTCATGAGTTTAAATGTGTTTGTGGTGATTAGTTGGCTGATTTCTTAATTAAGCAAAGGATCTTCAAATTAGCAAGCAACAAGTGATTTTTGTGTTGGTTTTACTACACACAATCATAAAAACATTTTCTCCAACTTGGTAGTGGAAGCTTTTGTCCTCTTGGATTTGGTGACTTTTTAGTTCTTAATGCTAGTTGACTATCACTAATTACATGCTTAATGGAAATTGTGACTTTGACTAAGACAATTGTTATGATCTTCTCTAACCATTTCAACAACTAAGAAAAGTCTAGGTAATTTCAAGCTTCTTGGATTACTATAACTCAATTAAGGATTTAAAACAAGTATTGCACCATTGGATTCTAATGATATGTTCATCAAAAAATTCAAAGTGAGGGAACCGCAAGTCAACCATCTTTCTCTTATTGATTTTACATCATACTCTTGTTTTTATTGAATTGTCCACTAAATTCTTAGTTCAATTCTAGTTTTATTTAAAGTACTTTCAAAAGACCAAACCCCCATTTTTACTTTTATTGTTATTTTACAAGTATTTTTACAAAGAGATTTTTCTTAGAGTTATAAAATTGAACCAATCTTTGTGGATTCGAACCCTTTACTACTATACACTATTTTAGTGTAAAAGATATAGGGTTATTAATTTTGTTGGCATCGACAACCACCAAATTTTGGCAGCGTTGTCGGGGATTGATTTATTTTTAATCAATTTGTTTCTCTATGCCCAGATCTCAACTTACAGGTGCTTTGATGTATAATCCAAAAATTGAAAAAGAAGCAAGGCGTTTGGCGAAGGAAAAGAGTATAGAATGTGGTAAAACTTCAAATCCTCACAGGGATCTGGAGGTTGAAACTGCTTCACCAAGTGATATGGAACCAGATTCTAGCCCTGATCCTCGTCAATAAATTCCCGAAACACCACCTTTACAACAAAATCCACCCATTATTGAGCCAATGGCAATGGGGGGACAGAGGAGAAGCTCCCAAAAGAACCTTGAGGTAAATGATGGAAACCGATGTTACACAAACTCCAACCGGTATCAATTACCCCATTTTGGAAGGAGGTTCATAATTGAATTCAAGTTTAGTTCATCACCTTCCAACTTTTCATGGATTGAAGAATGAAGACCCCCATAAACACTTGAAGATGTTCCACATTAATTGCACTAGTATGACAAGGGTCAACCGATGACCAAATCAAATTAAGGGCATTCCCCTTTTCATTGGCCGATAGAGCAAATGATTGGTTATTTCTATCTTCCACCGGGGTTAATCAACTCATGGACCGACATGGAAATGGCTTTTCTTGACAAGTTCTATCCCGCTTTAAGAGTCTCAAGTCTTAGAAATGAGATTTATGGAATCCGCCAAGGTCAAAATGAGACTTTTCATGATTATTAAGAGAGGTTCAACAACTTGTGCTATAGTTGTCAACAACATCAAATTCTAGAACAACTCCTCATTCAACACTTCTATGAGGAATTGTTGCCAATGGAGATAATACTAGTTTATGCCTCAAGTGGTGGTGATTTTGTTTAGTAAAACTCCACAACAAACAAGACAACTTTTCAACGCCATAGCTGCGAATGCCCAACACTTTGGTCCGCACGAAGTCATGAAAAGAGACACACAACACAAAGTCAATGAAGTGGGAACATTAAGTCTCGAGTCTCAAATCAAAGAATTAACATCCGTTGTTAAAAAGTTAGACATGGGACAAACTCCACAAGTGATGGTTTGCGGAATATGTGCAACAATGAGACCTCCTACAGATATGTGTCCCATTCTTCAAGAAGATGCGGAACATGTAAATGCCACAGGAGAATTCCAAAACTACCACAACAAGCCATTCGGTTACCAAAATGCTTACAATTCAAGTTGGAAGCCAAATCCCAACATGAGCTACAACCCAAGACCATTGCCTCAAAATGCATTGGTTAGACCTTCCTACCCACCATAACAACCTCACTACCAACATCCATAACCACACTATCAACCCAAACCAAGCCCTCCACATCATCACCAACAACCTCCTCAATCCTAATCGAGTAGCTCCAGAATGTCTCTTGAAGACATTGTCAAATCATTAGCTAACAGTGCCCAAAAATTCCAAAAAGAAACAAGGACTAGTATCTCCAACCTTGAAGTACAAATGGGAGATATAGTTACGTTCATAAGCAAGTTGGAGTCCCATGGAAAAATCCCTTCTCAAATTGAAAAGAACCCAAATGTCAATGTGGTGACTTTGAGAAGTGGCAAACAAACCCGGGAAAGTAGTTCAAAGAAGAAGCCAAGGGAAGAAGAGGAAGAAATAGAGGTCATTCCTATTTCAGATCCTATAGTCAAGAATGATGCACAAGCCGGGGTTCCAAAGAAGACTATTCCCCTAGTGACACCAATAGCCACTCAACCGCCATTCCACTCCTGACTTGTGACTTCAATGAAGAATATAGAGGGGAAAGAGATTTTTGACACCTTCCTAAAGGTGGAAGTGAACATTATTTTACTTGATACAATCAAGAAAATCCCTAGATATGCAAAATTCTTGAAGGAACTTTGTACCAACAAGAGGAAATTGAAGGGAAATGAGAAAATCTCAATGAATGAAAACGCATCCACGGTTTTACAAAGGAAACTTCCACCCAAATACAAAGATCCTAGAATGTTTACGGTTACTTGCAATATTGGAGATGTCACTTTTAGTAGTGTTATGCTTGACCTTGGTGCTTGGATCAATGTCATGCCCTATTCGGTGTATGAATCCTTGAATATCGGTCCTTTAAGTGAAACCAGTATCATAATTTCTCTTGCAGACAAATCAAGTGTCTTTCCTAGAGGTGTTTTGGAAGATGTCTTAGTGCAAGTGAACTAATTGGTCTTTACGGCGGATTTCCATGTGATTGATCTAGAAGAACAAGTGTCCACCAAATCGGATCTAATCTTACTTGGGAGACCGTTTTTGAAGATGGCTTGGATGAAGATCGATGTGTATGCGGGAAGTTTAACAATGGAGTTTGATGGTGAAACAATAAGTTTTAATATTTATGATGCCATGAGATATCCTAGTGATGTTTCATCTTTGTACTTCGTTGATGTTGTTGAACGAATAACTCAAGAATTTTTTGAGTTATCCAATGGTAATATGTTAGAGATGATCCTAAGCAAGGGGTTTGATTATGGGAAGCTAGCCGAGCAATTAAAGTTTTATTCTTTGGACCCGGAAGTTGAGAAGTTGGTAAATAAAATGGAGATGAAGAAATCTACAAGATTAGATGACAAACAAATTGAATTGCCCCCAACTCATACAAAATTGCCTCCATCCCTTGTTTAACCACCGGAATTAGAATTGAAAGTCCTACCTCAACACTTGAAGTATGCTTACTTGGACAAGAATGAAACTCTTCCGGTTATTATTTCAACTCACTTAACCAAATGGGAAGAAGAGAAACTCCTCAAGGTGTTGAAGGAACACAAAGAAGAAATGGTTTAGACGATTGCGAATATTATGGGATTGAGTCCCTCCACTTGTCTGCATAAAATCTTGATGGAGGATGAATGTAATCCGAGTTGGGATGCACAAAGAAGATTGAACCAGCCTATGATGGAAGTTGTGAAGAAAGAGATTTTGAAGCTCCTTGATGCGAGGATGATCTATCCAATCTCGAATAGCAAGTGGGTGAGCCCGATTCAAGTTGTACCAAAGAATATGGGAATCACGGTGGTTGAGAACAACAAAGGTATGATGGTCCCCACCCGTGTGCAAAACGGGTGGAGAGTATGTATTGACTACCGCAAACTCAATGCAAACACAAGAAAAGATCATTTCCCATTACCTTTCATTGACCAAATGTTAGAAAGGTTAGCCAGGAAATCTCATTATTGTTTTCTAGACGGGTATTCTGGTTTTCACCAAATCTCGGTGGCACCAGAAGACCAAGAAAAGACAACCTTTACATGTCCATTTGACACTTTCGCATACCGGAGAACGCCATTTGGATTGTGTAACTCCCGACCACTTTCCAACGTTGTATGGTTAGTATCTTTTCGGAATATGTTGAAAACACAATTGAGGTTTTCATGGATGATTTTACGGTATATGGCAACTCTTTTCAAGAATGATTGATCAATCTCACCAAAATTCTAAAAAGATGCATTGAAACGAATTTGGTTTTAAATTTTGAGAAGTGTCATTTTATGGTGAGTCAAGGTCTTATTTTGGGTCACATTGTGTCAAAGAATGGAATTGAAGTAGATAAGGCAAAAATCGATGTTATTCAAAGCTTACCTTACCTGACTTATGTTCGGGAAGTTCATTCTTTTTTAGGTTATGTCGGATTCTACCGAAGGTTCATCAAGGATTTTTCAAAGATAACAAGATCAATGTGCCAACTCTTGCAAAAAGAGGTTAATTTCGAGTTTAATGAGGCGTTCAAAGAAGCTTTCGACAAGCTTAAAGAACTGCTTACATCCACCCCCATCATACAAACACCAAATTAGGATCTCTCCTTCGAGATCATGTGTGATGCAAGTGATTATGCTATTGGCGTTGTTTTGGGTTAAAAGAATGGAAGAGCCTCTCATGTGATCTATTATGCATTGAGGACACTAGACAATGCTCAAAGCAACTAATCTACCATGGAAAAGCAACTATTGGCCATAATGATTGCTTTGAAGAAGTTTAGGCAATATCTACTTGGCACCAAAGTTATAGTGTATTTAGATCATGCGGCTCTCAAGTGCTTGATGACGAAGAAGGATGCAAAGCCAAGACTCATCTGGTAGATCTTATTATTTCAAGAATTTGATTTGGAAATTTGGGACAAGAGCGGATGTGAAAACCTTGTTGCCAACCATCTAAGCCGGATCACTTCAAATGAAACTCCCCTCCCGTTGTGGGACGAGTTTCCAGATAAGCATCTATTTTCGTTTACTCAATCTATTCCTTGTTATGCTGATATCGTTAACTTTTTGGTTCCAAAAAGGTATCCCGATACATTCACACACGCTCAAAAGATAAATTGAAAAGTGATGCAAAATATTACGTGTGGGATGAACCTTATTTGTGGAAACATTGTCTCGATCAAATCATTAGGTGATGTGTGCCCCAACAAGAACATCAATCTATTTTGCAATTTTGTCATGAATTTGCTTGTGGAGGACACTTCAGACCTAACCGAACTTTGATAAAGGTTCTTGAGTGTGGACTATTTTGGCCAACCATGTCACACAATTGTTATTTGTTTTGTAAAAGATGTGAACGGTGCCAAAGGACATGAAACATTTCAAAAAAAATCAAATGCCACAAAATCTAATCCTTATTTGTGAAGTTTTTGATGTATGGGGGATTGATTTCTTGGGCCCATTTCCCATCTCATTTGGCAATGTTTGAATTTTACTCGCGGTTGACTATATCTCTAAATGGGTTGAGGCCAAAGCCACAAGATCGAATGATGCCAAAACGATTATCGACTTTTTAAAATCTAATGTCTTTGTGAGATTTGGTGTGCCTAGGTGTAACATACACGTTAAGTTATCATGTTTTGTAACTTTTAAAAATGAATAATATTATGAAATATTATGTGATTTTGAGTGTTGAGTTCTAACATATAGTTTTTACTAGAATTGAAGTAAAAATATGTTTAAAATCGTTCAGAAAGTATTGGAAGTCTTATGAGATTTCAAACAAAAGTCAAATATTGAAACTACCGAAAATATAAAGTTCAAAATAAGTAAAAATTATATTATTGAAAATTGTAAAGAATCTCGTTAGAAACATTTAGGCGAAAACCTCATCGAAATCTGAGTTATAACGAAGACGTTATGACTCGTTAAAGTTTCGCGACAGAACCCGCACGATGCTGTATGACGTAAAAAGTGAGTTTTCGATAAACTAGTTTTTAGCTTTAGTGATCTAAATGAAAGTCATAGTATTCGTTAAACTGATAATTTTCAATAAAAAAGAACATCCAAATCTGACTTCGTATGAGGAAGTTATAATTTTTCTAAGTTTCAGTATAGCAGTATACAGCTAAAAACTCGAAATAAAGATCGAGTGATTTTTAGGCGACACAACCTAAACGAGAATTGAAGATATCGTTAATAGTAGTACAACGGTAAAAACACAGATGAAAATGGACGTCGGATGAAGAAGTTATGAATTTTTAACGGACTTTTCCTGTCCCGGACTGTTAAAAATATAACATTAAAAATAAATTCAAAATTAGATAGGGCCAGTGTGCGGCCATCGTGTTGCCCGCGTGTTACACATTGACCAGATTTTTGGACTGTTGACTCGTTTTGACTTTTATTGACTAGGAGTTTAATGATTTGACCAACATTGACCGTGTTTGACTTCTATTGACCAAGGATTAAAACACTCTAGCCCTCATCTTCTTCATTCTAGCCCTAACAAATCCCACCATTTTCTCTCTAGAAGCTCAAGAACAAATAACCCACTTCTCACAAAAATCCGATTTCCCGGAGTTTTACTTGTCGGAATCTCATGAAACCACCACCATTCAATCCCATTTTTCAAGCTCTACAAACCCCACCCAAAATCCGGTCCGATCTGTAGCCAAAATTCTGGGCGCCACCACCACCTACTGCCGCCTTCTTCCACATTTTCCGGCAAACTCTGGCCACCATTGGAAATTCCGAGCACGAAGTTTTTTTTCTCTTCTCAAGGGCTTTCTAACCATACCAAGTTTCCCCTAAAAACTCACCAAAAACTTTCGCCCGGTTCCAAGTATCGCCACTCTAGTCACCGAAAAATCACCTTGAAGCTCGTTTTTTGGGGTCATTCTAGCAATTGAAGCCTAAAGCACAGAGCAAACTCATAAGCTTGGGGTGTGCCTTGAAGAATCTCTTTGGTGGCTCTAATTTGTGTCGGGTATAAGCAAATTGGGTACCTTCATTCCTTTAGCTTGATTATTTACATCCCGATTACCCATTTGTTGTTGGTGTTGGGTTTTGAGCATTCTAACACTTCCTAAGTGTACATGCAACCCTAATAACCTTGAATCTATGTTTTCTCTATATACATGCAAATTTCTTTTACAAAGTTATTTCCTAACTAGCATGGCATGGGGAATATATGAAACATAAAACTAGTAGAAAAACATACCTTGTTGTTGCTTGGATTCCTTTTAGACTTTGTGAGCCTAGCACCCCAAATGTTGTGCCTCAAATGCTTCACACAACACCACAAAACTTGGAATAACTTGAGATAATATTTCTTACACTTAAAAATCAATTATGCCCTCTCTAGTAACACTAGTGCCGATTTTGCATGCTATAGGGTTTCTTTTATAGTGTGTCATAATTAGGAGTTACAAATATAAACCCTAATTGTCATGACTCTTCATTTCTAATGACCCATGGGTTTGTAACTCCCATGGACTATCCATGGAGCTCCATATGGTTATAACCAAACCCATAAACCATGGATCATTAATCCACCATAAAAGAATTGATGATTGTCATAATCAACCCTATATATTTAATTAGTCTCACTTTGATCACCAAATTAATACTAGATTAATACTTGATCAAATACTAATTAAATAATATTATTATTAATATATTAGAACTTATAATATATTAATTATCATAAGTGCCTTATTCTCTCATTTAGTCTATCCAAGTATTGCAATGCCATGCAATCCAAATGGACCATGCTAGGTCGGGTCAAGTTCATACCAAATAAAGTTATGGACTTAGACACTATATCCAACAGTCTTCCACTTGGATAAGTCTAATAACTATATTTGCAAATATGACTTCAAAATCCGACTAGCAATCGTAGCTCTTTCAAAGTCTCTCGGAACTGAGATGATGATGATACGCCATTAAAGATAAGTGATCATATAATCCTCTGTTCTCATGATATCAGCCGGACAAACACATGGAACATGGTCTTACTTATTGTCCAGCATTTGTTTCTCGATCTCAGAATTGTTTCGACATAGAACTAAATTGAACACATCAATTAGGTTCTGACCGGGCCCGGTACATAAGTCAAAACCAAATCATCGAGGGGCCCAGATATCGCTTCAATTTCTAGAAGGAACAGATAAACTTCGACTGATATGCTTGTACTAACTACTTGTTGAATTATTCACAAAGGCACGTTTTATAACATCGAGTTACCAATGCGTTTTCATACAATCAATGAATAACCAACTCATAGTCAACAACTCATATCTCTAGGTTTGAAGATTTATATGATATTACCGTCTCACGATCACTCGAGATAAATTCCATGAAGTGATGCAAGTGAGCGTGGGTTGAATCCAATACTCAGCCCTTACGAGTACTCATGAATGTTGTAGCAACCATTGCATTGTATAAAGCACTTTAGACAAATCATACAAGCCAAATTCATGATAGTCTTGATTCATATCTACTTCCAACATATGACTGACTGTGGATGGTTTGAATAATATGATATATACCATAACATAATTGTTCTGGAAGTCAAAACATGCAAAGTGAAACACACGAATAATACTTAATCCTATATGGCCCCAACACTTGGGTGTAAATAAAACAACTTTTATCTAAGCACCATATTGATTACTCATTATTTATGTTTCGATTAATCAACTTTATGCTTGAATTAAAACATTAGTTATCCCATGCTCCAAGCACGTACACTATGTTTTTCCAAACAACAATTATGCCATACTCCAAGTATGCATACTATGTTTACATATGGTCCTCTCTTTGTGAAATAGATCAATTGTCAATATTCCAATGATGCTCATTTCACAATTTCAATCCTTGTTGTAAATGCAAGAATACCAAACTCTTGCCATTTACTGTAATCTGTTAGATTCTAAACTTATATGCAATGATCCCCTTGTAACGACTATGCATAGAAGTCACAAAGACTTGGCAACAAACATTACAGAGCATTCCAATGGAAAACAATTCCATGGAAATGAAGTCTCAAATTCAAAGTACATTCCTTTGAACATCCTTCTTAGCATTAAGTTCTTTAATCTTACACAGATTTAAAGAATAACTTCCACTTATGGAGATAGTTCCATATTACCATTTTGACCATCACTTCTGAACAAGAGTTACCGCTTTTCAAAATACGTCAATATGGTCCTTACTCTATACTTCTAATTGTCCATGAGCAACCAATCTTTGGTAAACCTCAGATTGTCCTCGACAATTTTGCTTAATCATTTTAGTCATTTCCAGTTCTATTCCTTTTTCCATCTTAATGCCCTAGGCATTTGGAAAATTTAGAATGGATGAATATTATAGCATATTCAATCGATCCTATATCCGAAGCATATGGGATACGATTCATGCTATAAATTTTTTATTTGCCATGTTCTCACAATTCGAACTATGAATAGGTATGCCGTAATCATAATCGAATTTGAGATCGCAACATATATAGAATTTCCTTATGTTGAACAATTCCAGCATAACATTCATATATATTCTTGACTAAAGTAGATTAAAATATCAATCTAAGCTTGTAGAATTGGAGTGAAGTATAAAATCCTCTCCCTTAATTATAGCAAAACAACTTTTCAAAGAAAATTGAAACTTTTGTTTTCTATAATTAATATTGCTAACTTGCAACACTTAACATAATCACCATGCTCCCACTACCATAATGATTACCAGCATAACACTTTATGCTCCCACTAGCTTTAACATGTACTCAGAAATCAGCTGGACTTCTAGAAATCAATACTTTATTGACTTTCTTACCAAAGTTCATATTTCTGATACTAGATTGCTTTGATAAGACTTTATCAAAAATATACACCTTTCCTTAGATATCTCACATGTTTGTCTAGACCTTTTGCAATTCTCACTAGTTAGTGTGCCGGTTAACCACACACGCTCCACTAACTATATGAGAATGCAAATATCACAACCGCTATCTACTTAAAATCTTCTTAGTGGAAGCGTTTCCTTACCATCATTTTCATGAATCGAAGAGAAACCTTATGACACTTAGATTTTATGGTGTATGTGTTCTTTTCCATGTGAATTTTGTCAAAACCATAATCACAGGACTAGGTTAGTGACACTTCCAAATTCATATGGACTGAACTTGTGCAATCTTAATTTCCTGCCACCCGGCACCACAGGGGCCTACCATTGCTTCCAGGTTGTTATGCAAACAGTCAAGAACTCTCAGAACTCCAATGCAAAGCCAACCTTAACTGGGATGAGCACAGAATATGTCAACACGATAGGTTACAAACCTCAAGTCGTGGGCTAGTGATTAACAAAACTCTTGATTAGTTCTTGAAACTATTTCAGAATCTTTTAGACTCCCACTGTCCTCTTGACATATAAGACTTATCTTTTTCAAGAACCATTCCTTGACAATACAAATATTCAAGAGCTAGTGTGGATTCTTATCAAGTTAAACACTTCCCATAATTGGACTTAGTTGGTCTTTGTTTTATCCAAACCATAACAACTAACCAACCTCAAATGTACAAGATTATGACACATCTTACTCTACATTTGATAAGTGTTATAAACTTTCTAAAGATTATGTCACTCAATGGCTCAATCTTGGAGTATGAATCTAAGATTTGATGTATGATTTATCTTTTGATTTAACCATTTCAACAACTCATGATTCCTCTCCTTAGCCAACCAAATGAACTAAGGTGTCCTTAGAGGATCAATTTGTGATCTGGTTTTATAATCACTAAGATAATCATAAAACAAAATACACAAGTACTCTCCCATCTCTTCAGATTGGAGAAACTTTTATCTTTCTGCCTTATTTGATTCTTCTTATTCATTCTGCCATACATTGAAACTTTTTCAATGTTTCAGAATTACACTTAAACTCGTAAGCATAACCATATTTACTAAACTTTAGTAAATCATAATGAATAATCTTATCAACCTTTGTGGTGGACCTGACTAGCACACAACCAAGTGTACCTAATCTCTTAGTCCTTTGCTTAACTCACATGTGAATGTGAACAAGGAATCAGTCTTAATTTACCAAAGATGAAAATTCTCATTCATCACACAATACAACTTGCATGATTCCAAGTTTCTATCCAACTGAAACTTGGGTGATGAGAATCTTTCCTTATTTGGTAAATTATGATACTACCACTAAGGAAAGAATCAAATCCATTTACCCATATTGCTTATCAATGGAAACATATAAGCAACAACCTTTTTCACAAATGCCATTGTAAGGATACTTAAAATAAATAAAATCAAAACCATTTTCTTTTATTTTAAAACTTTGCGGAAAACTTATCCTTACAATCCATATGGAAAAATTGTTGTTATCCTTTCCTAAGCAATATATCTAACTCTTAAGTAACAACTCAAAATTCTGATCACCGAACCATGCAATCAAAATCCATCTTCATGATCAGAATCAGCATATACTTCCTTTAAGTTTCTTCACTCTTCTTTGATTCTTAAACATCAATATGTGACCCAATCACAACATGCAATAAGAATCTCAGAATAGAAACTTAATAGAGTTACACAATGGACTTTACCTGAAGTAGCGTCAAACATTTGACTTTACTATACTTATGGATTTTTAGGTAAATTTGGCAGCTTCGCAACCAATACCCTTCCTTTAGAAACATATGGACTCTTTGAAAATGGTACACGGGACTATCACAGACTTAGCATTTCTCTTTACCATTTGGTCAACCGAGTTGACTATGGCCAATCCCTTTCAATTGGGAAGAGAAAGTTTTTCTAGACTTCCAATGTTACCATTATAAATGTCCATGGAAGTTTAGGAAGTTGATCTTCCAATCAAATTTTGCTTTACCAATGCTCCAAATCATTGCTGATTCAGCATCATCAAGCAAATAGGTAAGATCATTAGGGGTCATGTCATGATCTGTCATCAGGGAGTGACCAAGTCAACAGCCAACTACCTTGAGACTTCGACACCCGACTCTCCCGGCTTGTCAATATGTGACTTAATCTCCAAGACCTAAGCACATATAGACTTTGTTTGCCAATAGGGATTGAGTGACTTAGAACTTATAATGTCTTGAAACCTGTGGGATAGGGAGATTTATTGGAGTAGGTGAAGGAAGTGAAGTATGATTTTCAGTCCCACTAATGCACAACAAAGGGATTGATCTTTCACCTTGATTGCCATTCGGGATATCATCTTCATTAGGAAGCTTCTTCCTAAGATTTAGGAAGACCATAGATTTCTAAACTAGACATCTATAATGGGAGAAATTCAAGTTAGTTGATTTAAAGTCCTTAATATAACACCCAATATGAAATATTAAGGCTAGGACCCAATAACCTATTTATAACTGGAAGAGGGATGCCGTAATCCAAATTATAAAATAGTTAAAGGTAGGTAAATGACGATTTACCAATTTCCACCATGAAAAACGAAATATAATTAAGTTTTAATTGGATTTGAAACTCCTAGATCTTTTGAGATACATTGAACTTTCAATGGCATGTTTGAATCTCGATTGTGCCCTCTCAAGTTTGTGACTGGGATGCCGAGGATCACAAACAAGGTGTGAATAACCATACAAATTGACTTGGTACCCTCAACAATATTACCTAATCGATGTGCCGGTTAACCACACACGCTCCACCGATCTATAATAAAGTCAAGTTACCCTTTGCCACTCTTACTAGTCCATGTTAGTGTGTCGGTTAACCACACACGCTCCACTAACGACTTGGTAAGGTACAAAGTGTAATTTTATGGGCTAGCACCAATTTCACATTTTCCTAAAGTAACTAAGATTGGGAATTTATAATGTATAGTTACTTTATAATTCATTATACTTTTAATGAGTATTTAAAGTCGTATCCTACCCGTTCGGCTAACGACCCTCCACCGATCAAGGAAGCGGTGAGTGAGAGTGGACACCCATTAAGTCACCATTTTGTAGGCAACAACCTTATACCCCCTTATAGACCGGCTTCGTGAATGAGGCCTACTAACGGTAAGAATGACATATTCTTATACATATCTATATAATTAAAATTATAATAATAGTATAAGGGTGTATTTTAAACATTTAAAATACTTGGTGGTTTAATATATTAATTAAATTATACTCTTAATTTAATTAAACTTAAACCGTGTCTTTATGGAATTACTAACTCTTTTAATTAAACACTTTAATTAATTTAATGAAGTCCATAAAGTTTGAATTTTTTTTTTAACTTTAAAAAAAAATTAATTTGGAATTAAAGTGTAAGACTTTACAAATTCCAAAACTTGAGGGCAAGAATTGAAACTATTCCAAGTCTCTTCAATTTGTAACTTATGAGTTTTAATGGTTCATAAAGTTGAAGACTCTTCATTTTATGAAACCTACTATTCTTTAATTTCAACCTTTAAAGAAGTGACTTTTGGTTATCCATAACTTGAGGACAAGTTATGGACACTATTAGTGCCATTAAGATCATGAATTAAACACACATGGAGGTTACACATAATTCCTACGATCTTCTAAAACTCATAAGAACACAAATTCATAACAAACAATTTCAAGAAATCATATAAACATATACAATACTTGAAAATTGATAAAAGTCATGCAAAATGGGTTAACATAATCATTATTATTTTTTAAAAATAGATTTTACAAGTCCAAAACAGATTGAGATAATGATTTTAATCCATTTCCAGCAACAAAACACGAAAAACTACCCAACATGCTCCTACCCGTCGAGTGCATGATCCTACTCGACGAGTAGGATGAATTTGTTCATGGACTCGGTGAGTCCTCCCCATGGACTCGGCGAGTATAGTCGTCAGAATGCAGAATTTTCGTTTTTCAAGCAGTTTTGCATTAAGTATACAGAAAGCAATCCTAGGCTCTGATACCACTGTTGGGTTTTGAGCATTCTAACACTTCCTAAGTGTACATGCAACCCTAATAACCTTGAATCTATGTTTTCTCTATATACATGCAAATTTCTTTTACAAAGTTATTTCCTAACTAGCATGGCATGGGGAATATATGAAACATAAAACTAGTAGAAAAACATACCTTGTTGTTGCTTGGATTCCTTTGAGACTTTGTGAGCCTAGCACCCCAAATGTTGTGCCTCAAATGCTTCACACAACACCACAAAACTTGGAATAACTTGAGATAATATTTCTTACACTCAAAAATCAATTATGCCCTCTCTAGTAACACTAGTGCCGATTTGGCATGCTATAGGGTTTCTTTTATAGTGTGTCATAATTAGGAGTTACAAATGTAAACCCTAATTGTCATGACTCTTCATTTCTAATGACCCATGGGTTTGTAACTCCCATGGACTATCCATGGAGCTCCATATGGTTATAACCAAACCCATAAACCATGGATCATTAATCCACCATAAAAGAATTGATGATTGTCATAATCAACCCTATATATTTAATTAGTCTCACTTTGATCACCAAATTAATACTAGATTAATACTTGATCAAATACTAATTAAATAATATTATTATTAATATATTAGAACTTATAATATATTAATTATCATAAGTGCCTCATTCTCTCATTTAGTCTATCCAAGTATTGCAATGCCATGCAACCCAAATGGACCATGCCAGGTCGGGTCAAGTTTATACCAAATAAAGTTATGGACTTAGACACTATATCCAACAGTTGGAGTTGTGCTATCATCCTTGTGGCCTTTGGTGTGATTTGAAAATTATTATTGATAAATTTTTGTCCTGATTCAATGTCTAAGCGTTCTAAAACAGGGATCGGACCTACTTCCTCTAAAGGTGGGTCAAAAGGAAAATCCAAGGATCCCCCATTTCGTTTGTTGAATCGTGAGGAACGAATAACATATGATTTTATCGTTTCCAACAATCCACAAGTCAAATCCACAAAATTCCTCCATAGAGAGTCCCCTGAGGAACTCGAGGTACTCGAAGGCGTCCAAACATTATTTGACAACATTGGGTGGGGCCAATTCCTTCACAATCGCGCTGCCACCTATGTTGAACCAATATTAGAATTCCTTTCACCTTCCATTCTGACGAGGAAACAAAATCCATCACTTTCCAAATGCTCGGTGAGAATCAATCACTGCCATTTCGGGTTGTAAACACCCTATTGGGCACTCAAGTGGACCACACGTATAACCAACAAGACCCATGGCCAACCAACTTTAACGAGCATAACTTTTGGCAACAAATCACCCACGAACCATTGTATTCATCATCCTCATCCAAGGCCACTTCTATTATTCATCCATTTTTGTGCCTCGCCCATTGAGACCTCACATGCACCATTTTTGCCAGCGACGAAGTGGGTCAAATTTCTAAAGCTGAGCTATTTTTTCTTTGGTGCATGCCTCATGAAAATGGACCCCAACCAGATTTCACATCATTCTTTTTCACCAAATGTTACAACCTCATGACCATGGACACCGGGGACATTTTTATCGGGGGCTTGATTACCCTTATTGCATCTAGGCCCCCACTTCAACTTCATCTTTCCACCCTTCCATTCAAAAAAAAAGTAATCGGCCCCTATCGTCTCGACATAAACGTGCTCCCGCGAATGCTCATCATTCGCGGATCAGTTGATGGTCACATTTGGAATCTTTACAAGCAGCCATACCTCATTCTTCATCATTAGTATGTGGGGTCTTTCGAACCAACCGACCCCGAACAATGGATCATTCCATCCGATTTCCCTCCTCCCGTGGATTATGAAGATGACCATTTTCAACCTTCACAACATTTTGACTAGCCTCAGTATCAGCCACATCAGCAGCAGGGGGGACACAAGATCCCACCATATTTCCCCCTGCCTTCTTCGACCAGTTCGCCATAATGTTCTCCACTGTTCAACGCATCAACACCCATACGCAGGAGAACACCCGAGCCATCCAAGATGTGGTGACCCTTGTTGATCGGCTGGAGCAATCCTTCTCGCCCACTTCCCGCCAGGTCCAGGATATCTGGGATTACCACTACCACCACAGACACTTTCGCCGTCTGACCCTCTGATTTAGGTCATTTCCACCCTTTCCTTAAACATTGAGGACAATGCTTGTTCTAAAGATTGGGGTGGGGCATTTCCCTTTTCTTTTACTTTTCCATGCATTTTTTATTAGGTTGCCTAACATTTTAGTTTTAAGCTAATTTGCATTTTTTTTATTTTATAAAATTCAAAAAAGATTTTAGTTTCTTCTTTTTTCACCTTTTTATTTTTGCATATCATTTAGCTTTGAGCATTAGCAGTCATGCATTTTTTTTGTCTGTTTATTCTCACCCCTTGGATGCTATGGAACAGGTTCACCATTATTGTATCATTATTGGTCCAGGATCTTGTTGTTATCTCAGCCATCGAACCGGGACCATTGGCTGCAGTTTGGGACTTCATACTTAGGATCAGATGTTGGAAGATTAAAGGGGTAAGTGATCATAGCCAAGTAGTTTTCATGAAGAATTATGCATACAATACTAACAACTGTAGGATGTACTATAGCAATGTATGTTCTTAGCCTTGCGGTCACTACCAAACAAGTCTGCGGTAGTTCAAAACTGGAATTGGCACAATTACGTTTATTAGAAGTGGACAATCCCGAGAGGATCACACATGATCATGTTTGAAACATTAGGATGAAGCACTAGTGCTTGTCGCTGAGTAGAATACATATCCAGTTTCTTTACAGTACCATATTCTTTTTGCGATTTTCTTAGGATTTTATAGAGTCTTTTAATGTACATTTGGACATTCCCATTATTTTTGGGAAACCACAAGTTTGAAATGGAGCTTACATCTTTATGCTCCACACATGGTCATTTTCACACTTAGATCATTCAGATCATATTATTACCCCCTCGGTTCCACTTACATACAAAATTTTGAGACAAAAAAGTTTTCTTGACAAAAACAAAAATTCAATATCTCAGTGCATTACCTCCAAGTTTACTAGTATATGTGTTAAAAAAACTCAAGCAAATTCCAAGAGACAATTATCCTAGATGGGTGATCGGTTCAATTATTGAACAAACTTTCTTACATTTTAGTCACCAGGCGTTTGATATTCATTTATTTAGGTATGTTTTATTGTATATAGATCGAGTTGTTTTTCGTAAATTGGTGATGTTACGGAGACTGTTGAGTCAGATACTACGGGAGGTTTAGGCCAACACTAATTGAGCTGATTCCTACAACAGTGCCCGAGCGATGAAACCCAATCACATTTGAGAGTGACCAACAGACCTGAGATCACACAACTTTCATGATAAGAGTGTACACTTAAAGAAGAGCTCCACACAAGTCCATCCAACTGCTTTCTCCCTACTACAAATGTTCTTCATTGTATGCATGTTCCATTGGGGCTGTGGCTGACCATCCCTCATTACTCACCTAAAGGAGTTGTGCTGGTTGTGGTTTATGGTTCCATTGTCATCGGATGAAAAAGTAATGAGATAATAGCAAGATCAATTCTAACCATGTTAACTAACGGTGATCAGGTTCCGCGGTTCTATCCATTCTTTTAATTTTTCTTAGGATAGTTCATCCCGAGTTCATTTTAGTCTTGTCTTACTTGAGGACAAGTAAGGTTTAAGCTTGGGGTGATTTGATAGTTTCATTGTATTTACTTCTTTTTATAGTTTATTTGAGCATATTTCATTCACATTTTAGTTAATTTCCATGCATATTTTCCTTTTTGTTATTTTATGACCAATTCGGGTACTTTCTAGTTTCGTGAGCATAATTGCAGATTTTTTTGGAGACTATAGGAGAGGGATTTTTGGGAGGCGATTGGACTTTGAGGGTAATGAGGATTTCGAGCTTAAAGGCTATGGAGGTGATTCATGGAGTGGACTTGTCAATTGTTTAAAGGCTTGGAAGAAATAAACTTTAGATTTGCGAGATGTGGGGGATCTCTTTAGCCTTATCTTGGACATCCGATTTTGGAGCATTCTCTCTAGAGTTTGGAAGACTTTTGAAGGCCAAGAACACCTCATGAACATCATCTTTTCACCTCTTGATTCTTGTTAAATGTTTGGTATAATCTTCTCTAACTTTGTTTCCTTGAGATTAGCATTGGCTTGACAAATCTCGGTTGACTTTGGTGAAATCCTTTGACTATTTGTTGAATTTGAAGATTTCATGAACTTGTGTTTGAATCTTTTTGAAAATGTTTTGTGTTTTAACATCTTATCACTGTTTGTATGTTTTATTCATGAGTTTAAATGTGTTTGTGGTGATTAGTTGGCTAATTTCTTGATTAAGTAAAGGATCTTCAAATTAGCAAGCAACAAGTGATTTTTGTGTTAGTGTTACTTCACACAATCATAAAAACATTTTCTCTAACATGGTAATGGAAGCTTTTGACTCCTCTTGGATTTGGTGACTTTTTAGTTCTTAATGCTAGTTGACTTTCACTAATTACATGCTTAATGGAAATTGTGACTTTGAGTGAGAAAATTGTTATGAACTTCTCTAACCATTTCAACAACTAAGAAAAGTCTAGGTAATTTCAAGCTTCTTGGATTACTATAGCCATTTTAAGGATTTAAAACAAGTATTGCACCATTGGATTCTAATGATATGTTCATCAAAAAATTCAAAGTGAGGGAACCGCAAGTCAACCATCTTTCTCTTATTGATTTTACATCATACTCTTGTTTTTATTGAATTGTCCACTAAATTCTTAGTTCAATTCTAGTTTTATTTAAAGTACTTTCAAAAGACCAAACCCCCATTTTTACTTTTATTGTTATTTTACAAGTATTTTTACAAAGAGATTTTTCTTAGAGTTATAAAATTGAACCAATTTCTGTGGATTCGAACCATTTACCACTATATACTATTTTAGTGTAAAAGATATATGGTTATTAATTTTGTTGGCCCGACAACCACCATTCGTCAAATCGAGTAAGTTACACTTACTTTTATCTATAACTGGGTATATTCATAATCCCTGTTATATTAATAGACTAGCCATCGATTCTAGTTAAAAGTATTGAGTGGGCTACTTATGGGAGAAGTGTCTAAAATAGACCATGGTTGTTGGATTTCAAAAAGATATACATTGAAATAGTCTCGCCTCCTGACCGTCTTGATTGGCTAATCCTTATTTGATATCCATGAAAGTATATTTTGGGATTAATGAAGGATCTAAATATTAGTTTTATGCTCAAGTAGTCAGCAACTAGTACAATATATTATAGATTGTTATGTGTTGGTTGAGCTGTCGGCAAACCAACCTAGTAAGTTGTTTCGAGATTGTTTAGGTGAGTCATATCACTATAATATATATGTTATAATGTATAACCTTGTGTGCTAGGATATATGGAATAGTTAAGCAACGTTGTATCCATTGACTAGCATAGCCTAATTATGATTGAATGTTTTTTACATGATTCGTTCATTATTCCTGTATGAAGAATTGATGGCAAAACTACAATAGACCGTGAGCCAATAGAATCGTGTTGACAACATAATGATGATAGACCGTGAGTCCGAATACACCCGTTATTAGTGGACGACGAGAGGTCGTGAACCATTTTTTTGTATGCACGTTTATATATTATGATATAGGGTAAATGGCACAAAAAATATTTTTTTATACAAAAATTCGATTTTAACACCGTGTTTTTTTTTATTGTGTCAATTTTGACACTGTGTTTTCCAATTTGTTACAATTCTGGCCACTTGACCGGTTAACCAGGTTGCATGCTGACGTGGCATGATGACTTGTCAGTTTTGATGACATGCTGACATGATATGCTGACGTGTCAAAATTGATTTTTTTCCACAAAAAACACTAAGTTTTCATTTTTTTTTTCGATTTTGACACTAAGTTTAATTTTTTATTTCAATTTTGACACTATTTTTTTTTGTTCCAATCGAACATCATTTATCAAATTTTGTCTATTTTCCATTTGAAACCGTATAAGTATATTTTTTATTACATTTTAAACCATATAAACATATTTTTTTTCGTTTAAAAACCACATTTTTATTTAAATACAAGGTGTTTTTTTTCTTACATTTAAAACATTAGTTATATCATGAGAAACAAACTAGCCATAAGCTTCTAATAAAATGTAAAAATTTGATGGGTTGCAAACTTGATATCCGAGTTTTGATCGACTACACGCCTCCAAACCTTAGAACACATTTTAAAGTTGCATATTTAATATAAAATGCAATTTTTATATAACTAATGCATATTTATACATAAAAATATGGTTTGAGTGTAAACAAATATGTATTTATACAAAACTATGGTTTTTAAATGAAAAAAAAAACATATTTATACTGTTTAAATGTATTAAAAAAATATTTATACGGTTTCAAATAGAAAATTGTCAACATTGAACAAAATTGGAAAAAATGATGTTCGATTTGGAACAAAAAAACATAGTGTCAAAGTTGAAAGAAAAAATTAAACCGGTCAACCAGGTTACATGCTGACGTGTCAGTTTTGATGACGTGGCATGCTGACATGATATACTGACGTGTCAAAATTAAATTTTGTTTCCACAATAAACACTAAGTTTTCATTTTTTTTTCGATTTTGATACTAAATTTAATTTTTTCTTTCAATTTTGACACTATGTTTTTTTGTTCTAAATCGAACATCATTTATCAAATTTTATTCAAATTTGACCACTTTCCATTTAAAACCGTATAAATATATTTTTTTATTACATTTTAAACCGTATAAATATGTTTTTTTTTCAATTTTGACACGTCAGCATATCATGTTAGCATGCCACATCATCAAAACTGACACGTCATTATGCCACATCAGCATGTAACATGGTTAACCGATCAAGTGGTCATAATTGTAACAAATTGGAAAACACAGTGTCAAATTAACACAAAAAAATAGTGTCAAAATCAAATTTTTGTGTAAAAAGAGTGTTTTTGTGCCATTTACCCTATGATATATGGTATATTATGGAACTAACTAAGATTTGGATTATAGTTGTGGATTAAATGTTTTTCAGGTAGTTCCTCTGATCGTGGGAAGGCTCCAATGTGATGATGGATTTTTATTCCAAATTATTTTCAAAAACTCGAGATTTTAGCAACAAAATACTTGAAATTTCGAAATAAATATAAACAAGTTATACCCACCAAGGATCATCTTTCAAGAAATGGAAAGAAAACAACAACCATAGAAAAGTAAAAGAAATAACAACCTTTGTTGTATATGATTCCTCAATGGAAGGCTCGGAAGTTGTAGAACATGGATGGAATCATTTCCTTTGTGGGCACCAACAAGAAACCAACTTGAAGAAGATGCTAGTCTTATGAACTCTTAATCTTTTAGCCAAACCTAAGTATGACTCAAAGAGATAAAATTCAAGTAACTAGAAGCCTATAACACTTGTTCAAGATAAGAGTGAGAGACAGAGAGAGTATTTACGATTTTTGGAGCAAGAGAGTGATCAAGAATGAAAGTGTCATGCATTTTGTTAAAGTTAAAACAATACCTACATGTCCTTAACCATTTAAGCACTCATGAACCTAAAGCTACATGTCCCCCATGCTCTTAATACATGTCATGTTTTTTATTAAACAAATCAAAAGACCATGCATACTCTTTCCCTCTCAAGCTACGACATTGAGAAGAAAAATGAATATAAACTTTATCAATTTTATAAACTAGTTTATAAAATTTAAACATTAACCTTTTGGTTAAAGACAAAAAAAAGTCTTTCTAGTCCAAAATGTTGTACATGACTTAATAAATTATACCATATGATATATATTATGTTACCTACCACTGAAAGTTATTATTTCCATGAAATAAATAATTTCAAATTAATTATAAGTGTTTATGAATATTTATTATAATCAATTTCTAATAAATAATAAATTATATCAAGCTGTTGTTAGTGCAACCATTTAGGATCATATGTTAATTAACAATATCATTCTAATATGACTCTTAAACATACGCGATCTTTTAATATCCTACTTACGCAAGACTCATATTAGATTGATATAAAAAGTGATAAACATCTTGAAACATTTCACTTCCCCTAACAACATATGAATTTGTGCCATTCTATCAACGTTAAATTCCCCATAAGCCCAAACCTATAATTGGTGTTTAAGGCAAGTTGTCAGTTATCCTTTGCTACAAACATCATGTTGAACATGAGATATAGATCGTAGTCAATACCATTTAAGTGTTCAACTTTAGATAACGCCTTAGATGTTTAAATCTTAACGAATAAGATGAATAACTCTCGCCTTGACTGCATATGCCTCTTACATGGTTCACATCATACCTGACAATAGGTTTTATAACTTTTTGTCTTAAGAGCAACATTTGACTACATCAAAGCATAACACCCCCATACTCAAGTCCCATATATGCATCTCGAGCATTAAGGATATACAAATATTACCTTTATCAAGTGTCATTCATGATAGTGATCGATGAAATGATTTTAAACAGTTCTATCCAATACTTGATCTCTAGCAAGTACCTATGAAATTGGTTACAATGCTTTGTCAACCATTCCAATTCATATTAGTCTTACTTCGTGATTTTTCCCACAATAATAACCGACTAAGGATTTTATAGTGAAGTGACTTACTTAAGGATTAAACATGTTAATAAAGAATACAACAAATATTTAATGAAAAGATCATATTCCATTTATATCATAATCATTAAAATAGATGATGTTTTACAATGTTCCTACATTCAATACTAAAACATACATAAAATCCAATCACTAGAATAGTGAAGTCCAATTCCTCGAGTATGACCTTCAAACTTTTCTTAAGAAAGGGGCTTTGTGTAAGGATCCGCCAAATTTTGATTAGTATGAACTTTGCAAATACTAATTTCAACATCTTCAAATTCATGTTGAATGTAGGTGAATCGCCAGTTAACATGTTTGATCTTCCCGTGTGATATGGGTTATTTGGCCAAAGAAATAGCACCCTCGTTGTCACAGAAGATTTCTAGAGGATTCTGAATGGAAGGAACAACACTTAGAGCTCTAATGAATTTCTTCATCCATGAGGCTTCTGTGACATCCCCAAAATCTCGGCCCGAAAAGACCGATTTCATTTATGCTTTTTAAAATAATTTTCAGAGAAAATCCTTTTAATTTTAAAAGAGATGCGGAATTTGTTCCCAAAAACAAAACATGATAAAATAGATATTTATCAAAACATTTCATAAAGAAATATGATTTCATTTCATAATCAAAAGTCGGGATGTCATGTTCCGATACAAATCATAAAGCATAAATGATAGCATTACAAGTCATTCAATAAATATATACATATACAAAGTTGTAAACAAAACAACTTGATGTTCGCCCATCTTAAGCTCTTGCGCCACTTCCTGTAATAAAAGTAAAACTGAGTGGGTCAGGCTTGGGAGCCTGGTGAGCATATAGGGTTTTCAACCCACAATAAATAATTAAATTAATTATTATCAACCAACAATAACCCAGTTAACCATTCCCGTTATTCTCACTTTATGTCCCTAAAATAACTAACACAAGGGACCTAGTCTAAGAATATTTCATCGGGGCGACTACACATGCTTTGGGGGTTCCTCAGCAATATAAGTCAAATAAGGCAACCATGGGGGGGGGGGGGGGGATGGAATACAGCGAATGAACACCCAAGTTCATTAACACCTACAGGTTATGAGCATGCTAGCGTTCCACTGGACTGTCTAGAAAAGTCCGTGGTCGTCATCTAAATTCCGCTAGATGACTGGATCAAAACAACATCGAGGCCTCTCATCTGTTTATTACACACCAACTATCTACCCATATTCTACCCAACATATTAGTAGATAAAATATACATTTTTATACGTAGTTTCAAAACCTGTATAGCATGCTCAATCAAAACATTTTTCACATAACAGATGAGGCACACACACACAACACGTATTTCATAGAGAAATAATCAGATCTATAAGATAGAAGAGAGTGAATATACATTCACATATATAACAACAAAATATATACACATAGCACGTATTTTATATAAAATACTTCATAATATTGTGTTGGAATGAAAGTAACTACACACTCACTTGATCAGAAGATGATCGGGCAGCACTACGGCTTGCAGAAGAGGTGTTTCTCCGTAGATCTGGAAGATCTTCACAAAACCGGGCTCCTCGCGGGCAGCGTTTCGGCTCGGGAATAACGCTCTTCGGGATCCTTGGGGCTTCGGATCTTGCTTCGGGGCTCGGGAATATTACCGGGGCTTCGGGGTATAAACGGCACGCAAAACGAGGCAAAACTTAGAGAGAGAAGAGTTTGAACAAGAGAAAATGGCTGAATTCGAGTTCTATTTATAGGCTGCTGGGTCTGGGATTACGCGGGGCGTACTCATTATGCGGGGCGTACTCGGGTTACGCGGGACGTACTTTGACGTCACTGCGTGCGTCGACTGGTGGCACTCGAGTATTGGTCAGACAAGTTGCATCCGACTGAGTACGCGGGGCGTACTCAAATTACGCGGGGCGTAATTGACTTGTCAATTTTCTAAATTGCGTAACTTTCGCATACGAGCTCCGTTTTCGACGTTCTTTATATCCACGCGAAGGTCAGACCATACTCTACAACTTTCATTTAGACTCTGTCGGCTAATTTTGATTTCTATTTTTATTATTTATTTTTAGAAGGCCGGGACAGAAAAACTTCGTTATAAATTCATAACTTCTTCGTCTGACGTCCGTTCCCGCCTAAATTTTCATCGTTTCGCTACTAACAACGAGATCTTCGATTCTCATTTAGATTGTTTCGGCTAAAAACCGCTCGATCTCAAATCGAGTATTCGGGCTGCATACTGCCACGTCGAAACTTCAGAAAATCATAACTTCCTCATACGAAGTCAGATTTGGGCGTTCCTTTTATGCACGCTCTCGGTTTAACGAAATCTACGACTTTCGTTTAGATCGCTAAGGCTAAATATCGCTCTATCTTAAATTCATATTTTACGTCGCTCGGCGTCGTACCGGTTCTGTCTCGAAAGTTCGACAGGTCATAACTTCTTCGTTATAACTCGGATTTTGGCATTCCTTATATCTCCGGAATCCTTGTTTCAACCACTACAACTTTATGCAAAGATGTCGGGCTTATCTCAAACTTTAATTTTGACGCTTATTTTATTCTTAATTCATTAAATTATGAAAATCAAGAAAATAAACACATAAATCACATAATTCACATAATTCACAAATAATACATTTTTATTATTTCAAATTTAGTTACAAAGGTTAACCTAGACTATTACATTGCTAAAAATGGCAAGCCCAGAAACACTGGCGTTACAGCTTCTTGTGCAACTTCTGAAGTAGTGATCTATTATGACTTTGTAGTGGATTGTGCTGCAACACTTTGCTTAGAGCTTTTCCAAGACACCACACCCCCGTTTAATAATGAATACATATCCTGATTGTGACTTACAATCATCTTGATCTATTGTGAATGAAGCATTAATGTAACACTTTACACTTAAGTTTTCTTGCACGCCTCCATAAACGAGGAACATATCCATAATTCTCTACAAATACTTAAGGATGTTCTTCACAACTATCTAATGAATATCCCCTAGATTTTGCTTGTACTTGCTTGTCATACTCATTGCATAAGCAAGATCAAGTCTAGTACAATTCATGGCATAGATGATGGATCCAACTACCGAAGCATATGGAATGTATTCATATTTTCTAGCCCGACGTTTGTGCTAGGACATTGGGATGAACTTAATATTGTGTCATGTGCCGTTGGTACATATTTGATCTTGGAGTTTTCCATATTGAACCGTTTCAAGACTTTGTCAATATATGTACTTTGGGTTAAACATATTAATCGTTTCAATCTATCTTTGTAGATATTTATACTAGGAATGTATTGTGCCTAACCAAGATCTTTCATTGAGAAACAATTTCCAAGCCATGAATTTACACCCCGTAAAGTTGGAATGTGATTTCCTATGATAAGTATGTCATCAATATATAGGACCAGGAAGGTCACCGAGCTCCCACTAGTTTTCATGTAAACACACGGCTCATCTTCATTTCTAAAAAAATCATACTTTATGATTTCATCATCAAAAAGATGATTCAGATTCTTGCTTTAACCCGTAAATGCATCTCTTGAGCTTACACACTTTACATGGATGTTTTTGTTTAACAAAACCTTAGGGTAAAACCATATAGACATCTTCTTCCAAGTGTCCCATTTGAAAAATGGTTTTGACATTAATTTTCCATATCTTATAGTCATAATATGCGGCTATCACAAGTAGTATCCTAATAGATTTAATCATAGTGACTGGTGAAAAGGTTTCATTATAGTCAACTCCTGGGGTTTGAGTGAATCCTTTAGCAACAAGTCTTTCTTTAAATGTGTGTAAATTTCCATCCATGTCGGGCTTCTTCTTGATGACCCACTTACTCCCAACAATCTTAAAATGGGGAAGAAGTTCAACCAAATCCTAGACTTGGTTTTCTCTCATGGATTGCATCTCTGTGCTCATGGCTTTAAGGCATTTGTCAGATTTAGGATCTGCCATTGCATATCGATAGCTAACGGTCTCATCATCATGCATCACATCAATCATTCATCAATGATAAATGAAAATATCTCAGGCTCCTAATGAATTCTACCGGATTTATGAACGCTTTGTGTTTCAGTAGGTTGAAGGACAATGATCTCTTCAATTTTAACAACCTTTTGTTCAATACTAGTGCCAACTAGAGTTGCATTAGATTGTGACTTTTGATCTTCTTCAAGTTCCACATGTATCCCACTTGCTTCATCAATTAGAATCTTGCTTTCTAAGAATTCAACTTTTCGTGAAATAAAGATCTTATTCTCAATAGGGATGTAGAAGTAATATCCTAAACAATCTTTAGGATATCATACAAGGATGCATTTGGTAGACATAGGTTCGAGTTTGCTTGAAGTTTCTTGTCTAACATAAGCGTCATAGCCCCAAACTTTCATATAATTTATGGATGGAAGTATTCCTCAAATCAAGGTTAGCAATAGACCTTAAATCCTTTAAATTATTACCATTCTAGGTAGGTAACCTAAAGCATTCTATAAAACATATCATTTAACACATATTAGCACATAAGATATTACTCGTAAAGTATGTTGGTGCACCTAATAGCAAACAAGATTTACAACCTAAGGCATGCTATAAAATATCTTTATTAGCAGATAATATCAATTAAGGCATATACCTTAATGTATTCTAGTGTCTGTGTCTATATAATATTAGTTTAGGTATATGAACAAAAATATTCTAGACACACCTTTCACCATCATCGCATAATATCTAAGTTTAAGTCTATAAATAATCGTTATTCCTAGTTCGCTTAAGCTAATGTTCTTATACAAACTATGACATCCCCTATCTTTCAGAACAAAAAAATTCTCTACACTTTAAAAATCACAATAGCTTTGTTCGCAGAAAATCCCAATACAATAAAACATTTTTTCGAAGCTATCTTGTTTTATTAAAATATATTGATTGAAGATGTTGTTTCAAAATACAAAAACCTAACGATGTCATAATTAATACACAACATATGTTACATTTTAAAGACCTAATGATCATGAACACTAATGCAGGTTGTCTCTTAATCACTCGACATCCTAAGCAAGTTCCAAAAACTTTAACTCTATTACACGTGATGTATATAATTTGAGTGGGCAAGGTTGGGATAGTAATTTATAATTACCAAACCTATAAAACCAACTATTGCAAAACAATATAGATATGTCTCATAACTTATATATATATACATATATATATATATATATATATATATATATATATATATATATATATATATAGCCTTACACCCATACATACCCATCCCAACCGATTATCATGAATCCTAGTCCATGATTATCAGGAAGAATCAACTCACATGGTGAATCTTTTAGCGAAATGGTTTAACTACACAACTAGGGGTTTCTTTGGCAAGTGTAAGTCATAAAAACAATTTAAGCCATCAGAGTTTTTGACGAATATGATATCCCATTTCATATATGTTTGTGGGTTATTAATCTATACTAGCAACGTAATTCACAAGACCGTCTAGAATAATCAAGTGTTGTTATCTTACTTTGAAAAATGACCAGGCATACCATTTCAGTTGCCTAATCGGACCCACCATATCTATTTTTCAAAATGAATACTATATCATACTCCAGTATGTAATCCATACATCGACACTTGATAGTGTCACATAACAAAGTTCTACTCTTTGTTCGTATCACACACACCCTTAATATTGTAATGCATGTATTTCTTGCTAGATATTAACAAAATGAGGTATTTGAAATGGTCAACAGTTGTAACCTTTTATGAAATTAATAAAGATAATTATCTAAGTATTATGTGATTTACATAGTTATGTGTAGTATATGTGGTTAAAATAATATAATAAAATAAGAATAAAATATACGTTAAAAATAGAATAATAATTAAGACGAGTAGCCTTGATGAAAGAGGATTTAGTTGTGATGGGGATTCCGGAGATATAGAGAACACTCTAATCCAACTTATAACGAAGAAGTTATGATGCATAGAAGTTTCACGTTTGACCCAATATGGCTACAAATATCGTAAATAGTGAATCGAAGATAGGCCGCTTATTAGCATAAGTAGTCTAAACAAAAGTCATACTAATCGTAAAAACGAGAGCGTGCATGTAGAGAATGTCTAAATTTGACTTTAAATGAGGAAGTTACGATTTTTTGAAGTTTTAGCGCAACACTGTGGGTGTAGAAATCGAATTTTAGATCGGTTGATTTTTAGCCGAAACAATCGAAATGAGAATTGAAGATCTCAACAATACCTATCTGTGGATATAAAGATAGTCAGAAACAGACGTCAGAAGAGAGAGTTATGATTTTTTAATGGAATTTGACAGTCTAAGCCTGTTAAAAATATAACTTTAAAAATAAAGTCAAAATTGGCCAACGAAGTCTAAATGAAAGTTGCAGATCTCGCCGATAGCTACGCGTGGATATAAAAACCGTCAAAAATTGAGCTCATATGAAGAAAATATGAAATTTTGAAATACGATTTTTCACTCACAACCGCGTGCATAGACAATATGCATGGTGCACATCTGACATCCACCCAAAAGCTAACAGGTTTCACCACTAGATGAAGGCCATGTCACCCCTGACATAGTGCATAGCACGCCTGGCTTTTTTCGGCTATAACTACCCGCCTTCGTATATGATTCTCATATCTCATTCCTACAAGCTTTCTCTCTTGATATTCTTCGACTTATAGCCATTTTACATTAATTTCTGGTATACCGGCGAAGCGTTGCGACTCCTGAGTGTCTGAAAAGTACTAGCCATCAAGTAGGAGCTCTGCCAGTGCAATTCTGGACTTCTGTCTAGGAAATATATGTAAGTAATATTACACTATATATTATTTTAGTAATGTATATTGATATTCATAGTCCCTTTTATGAATCTATAAATAATATTTATCAGTAATTCCATGTCATTATACTGATTAATCTACTTACGGTGTGATGTCTAGGCAAGATTTATGGGGTGTTTAAAGTGAAATTTCCAAACAGTATACCTTGTATACCAAATGGACCATACCTCCAATATGATCTTATTTGGTTTCTCCTTACTTGATAAATCTTGATGTAGACTTTGGATTGTTGAAGAATCTAGACTATTAATCAGTTATAAGAAATAATAAACTAAGACTTAGTGATAATTGAATGTAGGTCACATCAAAAGAAAGGCTAAGTGCTGAAGTGAAACGTTGCCCAACATTCCAGTCATACACTTTAACAAGTAAGTGCCTAGTTACTTTCTACATATATATATATATATATATATATATATATATATATATATAAAGTATCTAGATGAGTAAATGTTATGGATCCTATTATTTGAATTACTTGATATATGTGTTTGATAAAGTATATGATTTTACTTGATTAATCATACATGTATTTTCTTATATATTTATATAAAATATTTTGGGTAGTAATGGGTGATTAAAATAATGAGATGATGATGAGAGGACTTGACTACTAATGTATAAGTCATCTAGCAAAGTATAGATAACGAAAAAAAAACTATTATATACATTCCAGTGGAAACGTTGGCAGACTCACAATCTACAGGTGTTAATGAAAAATCTATTCATTTGATGTACTATATCCCCCCATGGTTGCCTTATTGACATATATTGCTAAAGGAATCCCCGAAGTAGCATTGTCTATCCGTTGATGATAATGGTCCATAGGATAGGTCCCTTGAGATCAATATTGTAGGATCAGTATGTGAGAATAACAAGAATGGGTAATCAGGTAAATTATTTGATGTAAAATATATAATTAAAAAACTTAATTATTGTGGGTTAAAAACCCTATGTGCTTACCAGGCTCCCAACACTGACCCATTTAGTTTCTTTGTATTATAGGTAGTGGTACGAACACACTTGGATGATGAATGATTTAAGGTGTTTTAGGCCATTAGTACATGAGATGTTGTTGGGCCTATCAAGACTTGTTTATTATTATGTATATGTATTGACGATGATATCCCATGGTTTTAATTATAAATGAAATACATTTCCTCGGAAATGCTTTGACAATAATATTATCATGTCATGGGAACAAATTTTGCAATAAGTTTCACACTTTGAATAAAATAAGCATAAAAAGGTTTAAAATTGGCTATGAAAATAGGGATGTCACGGTTGGTATTAGAGCATTAGTTTTAGCGAACTAGGAATATTTGATGATTTCTAGACATAAACTTAGAATGATAAGCAATGATCATGAGGTATGTGTCTTTTATATTTTAGGTAGTATGTCTAAACTGACACATGCACTAGTTTATTTTAGGAATGATGCCTAAATTGTTTTGATGTGCTGAATTATTTATGATAAAGCATGCTATAGCGATAAGAGGCCTTAAGATGCATTGGGTTGCCTACCTAGGATGTTATTATTTGAATAAATCGATGGTATTTTGCCAACCTAGATTTAGAAACTTTATGTGTTCAGGATTCTAAACATTTAATTACGGTATTAGAATTGACATATAACTTTTCGGAGTAATAAGGAAGTCTTATAAGTCTAAATATTTCTAAAAACTTCCATACCTTAAATTCTCCTCTTAGTTCACTGAACACTGCTTTGGTGTATAGATCGACATGTGAAAACTTAAAGCAAATTAGCAAACTGAAATTAATAGCATGAACCTTGTGAAGTCAAGCATGCACCATGGGAAATGCCTGCGTAATAACCAATCACAATGGTATGAGTACAATCAATGATTTAGGATATGATGGACAAACAAAGGGAGGAGATAAGACAAATGTTAAGAAATAATAGGGATGAACCTACATCACTTGTTCTACAACCCGAACTGAATGAAGGACAATCTAAGGAAGGAAATTATAGCCAGACTATTAGCCAAACTGAGCCACATGTGGTTAGAAGGAACTAACCAAATGAAGGAGACGATGGATGTGGATGTAAGTATAAAGATTTCATGGCATCCAAGCCACATGTGGTTACAAACGTATCAACTCGTCGTCTAGTATGCATATATAAACTGTTAGAAGAGGATCACTCGGGATGGACATGTCGATTAAGCCAAGTAGTCGTGCTTTCTAAGGGTTGCAGATGTACCAACAATATATATAATAGGACTGATAGATCAAGTTGTTGATCCAGTTAAACCAAATGGTTTTGATATTGTCAATAGTAGTTATGATTAACTAAGAGTCCCTATCGTAAATTGGCAAGAGTCCAATTCTAGGAGTGACTCAGTGTTAAAACTGCATAAGCAGTAGTAGTTGTTAGAGATTTAGTTGTTAACACGCCTCGTTAGATGTTAATAAAAGATAGACCTGCAAGGAAAATATCTAAGGATTTCTTCCAAGGTTAAGAACTATAGTAAGACAGTAGGATATTATCGAGGAGCTGTTCAAGCTTTTAGGCTGCAAGGTTTAGGTTGGCAATATAGAATACAAAAGGATTGTAAGTGATTAGTATAAATTCCTAGACATGTACGTTTAGTTAAGTGTCACGTTAGGTAGATCGTCGAGTGAAACTGCATATGCATCATTGGTTTTCAAGGTGAGCTACATGTTTAATTTAGTTATCCCCCTAGTTGATAAGCATTAGAATTAATAGAAAAATAAGACTGAATTTCAACGTTCATAGGTTGACATAGAACGATAGTTAGACTTTGGCATCCTACAATTTAGATTAAGGACCTCTAAACAGTTATAGCCCCAAAAGTTTAAAAAGCAAAAATCTGTAGTGATAAGTAGATATCAAGAAAGAATGATGGCTAGGAAAGTCGGATAATGGGCATGAGTCTTTAGGACCATCTAAGGGTTAATCGTGAGTCTTTAGGCCCAAGGGGGATGATGGCAAGAGCCATATGGCATCAAAATCCCAGTAGTTGGATAACATCACGGTGTATCGTGAACAGGCATAAGAATGAATTACACGAACAATAGTTGTACCTTGATATAGGAAAAGTATTTAGCATCTTGCAAGAAGGCTATTGGTGGCCTGGTGTTAACTATAATCTAGTAGGTTAGAAGATAAACAAGTATTATAATGATTCCATTACCAATATTAGAGTATTGCTTCCAGTGTTTTCAAGCCAGTAAATGTGTTATACTAGTTTTGATTAAAATTATGTTGCAACACCTGGTTGGAATACCGTTTGAAATCTAGATTCATGTATGTTTTAAGGATATGTCATAAGCCTTTTAAAGTCATGTTCCAAAAAGTGAATTTTGTTAGGATGTCATAGATAATTTCCATAGTTAATCACCTCATAACCAATCGACATTTCATGTCTGAAGGTGATCCTCAAATGTAGCGTGTAAATTTTGGAAGTCCAGTCCAAAGAAATCTCTATTTTAGAAGATTTGCAAGGAATTCGGGATTATGTCTAAGGTAGAAAACGAAGTTCTACAGCTAAATAAGTACGAATTGACAAATTTGATGCAACAATGTCAGCTAGATCCTGAGTTGATCTCGTGAAACCCCAGTATGATAGTATAGGAATTATCTTAAGGTGCGTTAGGAGAAGTATTTTGGGGTCGAAATCTCTATAAGTGTGGGAGAGTTGTAACACCCCATTTTCACCTTATAGTATATACGAACAGTTACGTAAATAAAAGTTTTTGATAAAAAGACTATTTAGGATGAACAACCTTGATAAAACTCGTAGTAATCAAAAAATTAAACCCATGCATATATAAAGAATGCCTAAATCTGACTTCATAAGAGGAAGTTATGATTTTTAGAAGTTTCAACACAAAAATGTGCGACACAGAAACTGAAATTAAGATTAGTTGATTGTTATGGAAAACAATCTAAACGAGAGTTGAAGATCTAGTCAATACCTATCTGTCAAGATAGTCGAGAACGGATGTCGCATAAGAATGTTATGATTTTTATATGGAATTAGCCGACAAAATCTAAATGAAAGTTGTAGATCTCATAGATAGTTATACATTAGCAAAAAGAACATTGAAAATAGAGCTCGTATGAAGAAGTTATGGAATTTATAAAATCTGCATTTTGCACGATGTGCACTTCTAGAAAGTGGCAATGTGAAGCACATAGAAGCTAACACATGGGACAAAACGGCTGGTGAGACATCGCCTTAAGCATGCGACACGCACCCCAAAAAACCTCCTATAAATAGGATCAACCCCCTACATTTCTTCCACACACCTCCAAAACTCTCTCCATTTGGAATTTCTACTTCTTTGGTCCAAGTTTTCCCTAGATTCTAGAGGTTTTAGCCGAGCCTTGATTCATCGAAGAGATAGAAGTGTTTGGGTCGAAGTTCTGCCTGTGACTTTTCCAATTTTCGCTAGAAACTCTGTGGAAGTTACGCTACACTTACTACGCTTTAAGTTTAAATTATACTTATATTCATAGTTGTTGTTATGGATATATAAATAAGATTTATTAATAATTCCAATGATAATGCTGATTGATTTACTTAGGAGAGAGGTTTCTAGAATAGTTATGTTGGCTTGGTTGTTGGATTTCAGAAAGGCTGTATGCAAAAATGGTACCGCCTCCCAACTTTCCTACCTGGTTGATCCTTGTTAAATAGAACTCTTAACATTCATTGGGATTAGTGAAACATCTAGCTTTCTTTACCAAATTTTCATATGAATTAATAAGTTATAGTATTTTAGGTTAATACTTGTTAGGCGCGTTACCAGCCATATTGGATCGCCAATAGAATCACCGAGATAGCTGTCAATCGTTTCATTAACTTTACGGGTGAGTTTCTCATTATATTATGTGCTCCATTATATAAGCATATGTATGTTAGGATATAGTTTCCCTGTAGTATGACATTAGGCTAGCTGTACTCTTTATATGTGTTGATATATTATGTGGGGAGTTGAGGGTGGCCCAACCTTGGGCTGAAGGCCAATAGAATTGGGAGGATCAACTTTATGATGAAGGCCAAGTAACAGGCCGACTTTATGTTGAAGGTAAAAAGGGCGGACCAGCTTCGTGCGGCAGGCCAATGGCAGACCAACTTTATGTTGAAGGCCATTATGTGTATGCATTGTATATGTATTATGATATATGGTACTTTAGGGAACTCACTAAGAATCATGCTTACCCGATTGAATATAAATGTCTTTCTGGTACTTTATTGATTCGTGAGAAAGCAAGGTTCGAGTGTATACACACGTATTCAAACATGTTTCCGCATAATGTAATTGTACTATGATATATTTAAATAGATAAAAATGCAAAATTTTGGATTGAAAATCAGGACATTAGATTTATAATGTTTTTCTCATATTTATGAATAATCGCAAAAGCATAATGACTTATAGTTTGTAAGGAATAACCAGGTAAGATCGTATTGGAGGTAGGATCCGTTTGGTATATAGAGATACATTGTTTCGAAAATCCACTTTAGACACCTCACATATGTAGTCTATACATCACCCTTGTAAGTAGATAGATCAGTACAATGACTGGTATTACTGATAAATCTTATTTATAAGTTCATAATAAGGACTATGAACATAAATATAAGTTATACTTAAATTATGGTAAGCATAATTCAACTTACAGGTTGTTTAACGAAAAATCGAAAACTACGCCGACAGAACTTCGTAACCAAAAATTCTATTTATGTGGGCTCTCTGATGCTCCAAATCTTTGTTACTAACACCTTATAACTACTAAAGTTGGGCCTCATCGGTTCGGGAGAGTTTGAGAAATATTTAGGAGGTTTTGGTGCAAGATTGAACAAAAACGAGGGTATTTATAGCAAAATTCAGAGGGCGTGCCGCGCCTAGGCACGTCACTTCCTATAAACGTGGCATAACATGGTTCGTCCATGTTGTCTGAACTTAAGGAGGAAGGGTTCAATTGGTTGCCACTCTTGGTGGTGCCACGTGTCGCACTCTTATTGGTCTGAATTTATTAATTTTCCTAAAACCATAACTTTCGCATACAAAATATATATTTGATGGTTTTTATATCAAACCATTCCTATCGACGAGTACTACAACATTTATTTAGACTTCATCGACTAATTCGCATTTTATTTTTTGTTTTATAGTCCGAGAAGGCTTAGACTGTAAATAACGTTGTGAAATTCATAATTTTTTCATATGAGCTCCATTTTTTACATTCTTTATATTGTCGATTTCGTATCGAAGAGTACTACAACTTTCATTTAGAGTAGTTGCACAACAATCAACTGAATTTTATTTTGATTTCTATGTTGCACACCGTTGTACCGTGTCACACTCGAAAATTCAAAAAATAATCATAACTTTTTCATATGAAGTCAAATTTAGGCGTTCTTTATATGCAACCTTTCGTATTTTTTATTACTACAACCTTTTTCGATCGCTTAGGCTAATAAGCAACCTGTCTCCGGATTCTGGATTCATTATGGACGAGTCAATACGAGGTTGTTTGTAAGATTTTTTGATGTAGCGTACATATATAACTAAATGTAATCCTATAATTGCCTTTGAACCACTAAAAATCACAGAAAAACAAATAAAACCTAAATAATTCATAAATTATATAGGTTTTTAACATACATTCAAGAGTAAAGACATAATTATAAACTAATATATAAAAAGTGATACTTTTCCCTCCTAAAAGAAGACATTTGGAAAGTACTAAGTTCCAAAATGTAGGTTGTAGCAGTTAGAAACGGTCTGCAGAATGCATGTTCGAGCAATGACGTCGAAATGAACTCCAAAACAATATTTATAGGAGGGATCACAAAATCAGGTCGGATCTTATAATCGTTAACATTTCCTAAAAAAGGGTATGGAATGACTTGTTCCGGACATTGTGGTCATATTTCAGAAAAAAAAAAAAAAAATAGTTATTTTTGGTTAAATACCATTAAAAAATTGTTACATTGCTCCATTTCCTTTTAATATATTAGGATGTATAACTAAAATAAGAGTAATTTCCTTTTAATATATTAGGATGTATAACTAAAATAAAGATCAGTTGTGTATATATTCATCTAGCATGTTATCCATATATATCATTTAACCCTTTATCTCCTTTCTCTATAGTTTTAGCCGAATTTTCTTCAACCCATCTGGACTTTGGCCCATACAAAGCCATTCTTTACTACCCAGGCCAATTCGATCCATACCGCAACCAAAACCCCACACTTTTGCAATCATCACAATTTAATTTTTTAGGTCCAAAACAACTCATGTTTTAATCGTTTTCTTCGATCTGTTTTGCATTTTCTGTAGTTAACATTATCATCATTTTGCTTTAAACATATTGAGTTAGGAAAAACTAAATGATCCAGCTTCTCAATTCGTATTTCAGTTGTATACTGAACTAGGTGAGCAAGAGCGGTTATCATATTTGACAAAATTGCTTAGAGCTAGAATCGGAATCAACGACTCCTAGAATATTGGAACCAAAACTAGTTATATCCTTCCATTGAACTTGGAATCGGTTGACACTTAATATCCGTTTTTATACCCTATGATTACATATGGAATACATTCACTGTATGCAACTTGTGGGAGAATTGATTTAATATTTTAATTTATGAAATTTGTTATATCATATGTGATGATATTAGCCAAAAAGTTCATTATATTTTAATGTTTTTCAATACATTACTATAAAACAACCATAGCCAACACAATTTCATTCATTTATTTAATGGGATTGTTTGTTTGTGAATTGTGATGCTGCTAATGTGTAGCTTGGTAATATAATAATAAAAGTTATTTCGGTAACATTTTTTTTCTTGGTCATATTTTATATGTCCGATAATCCCAATGATTAAATACTCTTGTAATAATAAGTAAATAACAAATACATTTGTATGAATTTCAAGAATGAATCATTTAAATTAATAAAAACTAGTTGTGAGAACCATGTCTTTTATATATATATATATATATATATATATAGAGGTTCCGTTGACATTCAAAATAAAACAGATCTTGAGATTCAACTCCAGCCATATATTTTATATCTGCCGCTCTAACTCTTCGATGTACCGGCGTGGTGAGTCTTTTGTAATCATAAATGAATATATAGCGCCGCTCGTTCATTTCTCCTCCGCCATTTATATCACCGCAACCTCTGCCACCACCACCTCTTTTGTCACCAACTGTCTTCTGTCACCAACATGTATAATCACATATTATTATACCTTGTTGCTGTATAATCATTTATGATTATGCATACCACACTGTTGTCGGTACGTTGGAGCCTTAGAACGACAAATGAGAAATTTGTGGTTAAGGTTGAATCTCAAGATCTCTAATTTTTTTTGGATCTCAAGGAAACCATCCCATATATATATATATATATATATATATATATATATATATATATATATATATATATATATATATATATATATATATATATATATATATATATATATATATAAGTTTTAATATTTAAGAACTTTGAATTTATAAAAAAATAATTAATTATTATAATGAAAATGTTTTTTATCTTTAAAATTTAAACATATATTAAAAAAAAAAACTAATGAGCTTTACTTTTGAGAATTTTGAAATTAAAGTAATGACTAATTCGTCTATCTTGGTATTCTTGCGAATGCCGATATTGAATTAAAATTTTGTCAACCTAGACTGGTCGAGTCTAACTGTAGCGAACAACTTATGTGTGGGGGAGTTACCCCTGTATAGATCTATACACAAACTCTCGCTCTCCCTCAAGAAGATTCTGGTTATAACTATAGACTACGACCGACACTCATTGGTGTCACCCGTTATTTCCCACTAAATCCAACTGTATTTGATTAACCTTATTTAACAACTTGAGTTATGTTTACTTAAACCCAAAGGTAAGCCTAACAGACGAAGAGAATAGGGCAACAGAGACCTACTAATCATGTATGTTATTATAGGCTGTCGAGTATACGACGAACGCGTTAGTTCATCACACATATGCTTGATTTTTGGACCATACAAGCAATGCAATTGGGCCACTAAGTACCGACAGCATGTGAAAGCCATTGAGGGTTCGTTAGACATGCTATTGGGTCACCGGAAGCCAAATAAACATATGTGATTATATTGGGCCCAAGAAATCATGATATTGGGTCATAAGGCCCAATAACACGAATAGAAGATATTTCAGCCCAATCATTGAATCTTTTATGGTTTGTCGAGTTTAAGTTCGTAGTGTTTGTATTTGTTGTATTCTAATTGTTTATTCGCAATGATAAAACAAAAATACCTTATCGTTTGATTTATAACGGAGCTTTATATATATATATATATATATATATATATATATATATATATATATATATATATATATATATATATATATATATATATATATATATATAAATTTTTTAAAGCCGTGTGTTATGAACTTGATATTTTAACCCAACGATTTATAATTGTTTATTTGGTCTAAAAATATTTAGTTTGACCATTGCAGCCCCCTTTTCTATAAAAATGGCACTTTTAGTCATTTTTTATGAAAATTGACATTTTTGGTCCATAAACCATTTTCCTTGACCGTTTTGACCCAAACTTTGTTTAAATGGTAATTTCAACCCAAAACTATTTTATTGGTCATTTCCAGCCTTTATTTGCAAAAAATTACATTTTTAGCCCAATTTTCGTAATTTTACAATTTTGACCCCAAAATCAAAAACTTTGCATTTTTAGTCCAAACTTGGTAATAAACTCATTTAAACCACTTAAAAAGTTTATTTACATTTTAGACCCATAGTTTGTTGAGTTTTTCCAATTTAGACCCTTAAAATCTCATTTTTTGCAACTCTGGGCCCAAAACCCATTAAGCCCATTAAGCTATAATTTATGTTTTTGTCTATTTGGAAAGTGTTATTTTCATAAAAATATGATTTTATACAAATAACCAACTTATACTCCTCATAAAACCGACAAATTATAATTTATACCCAATCTTTGCTATTTTTGAAAATATGACACTTGTAAGGTTCTTTTGGGTTTGTTTTTCTCTTTTTAAACTTAAAGACTCTTAGATCTAGGATGTATGTTGTTTAGTATGTTCTTGTTTATGATTCTTTCACCCTTTTTGCTATAGATCTCGAAATTTAACCAATTTTACACATTATCACAACCAAAAACTAAAGAAATCACATATAGCATACAAACACACATAGATCATCACATAATACTTGTATTCTCCCCTAAAACAAGTAAAAACCAAAAACAAGGGGGTATGAACTCACCTTTGCTTGTTGCTCATGATTTTGAAGAAGAAATGGAAGGGGTTGAGGTGATTCTCAACCCTAACAAGCTTTTTGAGAAATCTTTGGGCTTGGATGGGTTCTAAGAAGCTTGATCATGAATTTGAATGAATTAAGAGAAGATTTTTTGATAAGATATAGAATTTAATCCATGGATCTAAGTAAAAACTTACCAAGGATTTGTGATATGAGTGAAGAACCTTCATGGAATGCTTGCTAATCTAGAAATTTTCATGGAAGAATGAAGGTGTTCTTGTGAGAATTTAGAAGTATTTGGAAGTGAAATAAGTGTATGTGTGTGTGTTAATCCTCTCGGTCGAGAATAGAAGAAGAGAGGGGAGAGAGATATGAGGTGACAAGCATGGATGTATGGGAGGTCTTCACCTTGATATATGTTGGATATTATGAAGGTGACACTCCATAGTCAACCCTCCCCCTTTAATTCTCTCTCTCTCTCTCTCTCTCTCTTTTTTTTTTTTTTTTTAATATTTAAGCCTAGAGGGGAAGGGAAGAGAAAGAATTTGGGCCTTTAGTGCTTAAGTTCCATAATGTGAAGCCCAAATTGATGGTTTTTGGCCTATTGGGCCTTTAAGAGTGGTTCACGGCCCAAATAGCATAAAAGAATAGGTTTTATGGACCATTAAGACTAATTAGGTTAGTTAGGGCCCAACAAGGCCCATTAGGAAATTTATTTCATTTTAGGCCCCTTAATATAAACCAATTCGTTTTTGGATACATCATGACCCAAAATGTTAAATTTCATGAAAGTGGGTCCAATTAGGGCCCTTTAAGGGTCCTAAGCCCAAAATATTCAAATTGGAAGCTTATTGGTCCATTAGGCCCAATAAGGAAATCCTAGTCCATAATGGACTTAAACCGGGATTTCAAGGTTTCCAATCTTTTATTGATCATTTGAAGTCTTTGTATAGAGTGTTTGATGGAATTTTGTTGTTATTGAATAAACATCATGCATACTTTCAAGTTTTTGTCACAATTGTTATCATTGTTAATGTTTACCAAAGCATTAGAATTCTTAATTGTGACAGTCAGTGGATCGAACCCAACCCGAATAACCTATTTAATAAGCAACACATTTTAAAATGAAATTAAAAAAATACAAATAGAATGAAGTCATAAAGACTTAAATATTCAACATAGAGTCATAAACAGGAGTGACGATGTCGAGTGGTGTACGACAGCCGGATGACGAGAAGACGCGTGGTGTGCGTGCAACACTGCGACAGTCGATGACTCAATGCCTCAATCGACGGAGACATGAGACATGGAGTCGTGAGTTTGGAGACTGAAGACTGAATTTTTTTATGAATAGGGGCTTCTTATGGGCTAGGACACGCTAATTCGACTCGAAGATGTTTTGTAGTTTTGAAATTCGGAATACAATTAAATGATAATCAAACATTTAAAATTGATAAATAATTAAATATATTTTTAAACATAATATATATAATCGGGTTGGCGGGTTGACCCGCGAAACATATAACCCAACCCAACCCATGAAATAAACGGGTTGGCGGGTCAAAAATCTCAACCCAAACCTATTTATTTTCATGTTGGGTCAGTGTCGGGTTACGGATTAGATCGAGGATTGTCACCCTTAGTCAAAAGTCACCAAAAGTCGTAAATTCTTACTTTTAAAACCATAACTTTTTCTTCTTGCCAAAAAATCATTCTAAAAGATCTTTTATAATTGTCAAACAACTTTGCACATTTTTTGTTTTTTAAAAAAATCAAAAGTCCAAAAAACTATTTTAAAAGTTTTCCTTAACACCATCTAAATTTCTACGTTGGGAGTTTAAAAAGGCTTTAGTTCGTGAGAATGTTGACTTTTTAAGTTCAAAGAATATATATATATATATATATATATATATATATATATATATATATATATATATATATATATATATATATATATTTGAAACTGTAAATATATCAAATTATTCATAAATAACATATATATATATATATATATATATATATATATATATATATATATATATATATATATATATATATATATATATATATATGTATGTCTCCCTATGAGAGTTGAATTTATAACATTTTATTTGAAAGGTTACTTGTTATCACTAAGCCAAAGGCCATTTGAAGTTCGAAAGAATTAGTTGGAGAGTAATCAAGTGGATTTATAAAAGATTTTAAATATAAAATGAAGAAAAGATATTGACGATTCTTTAAAAGGTCCATATACAACAAACTTTGAATACGGAACACATTGGAGCGCTAGCAAAAGTACTCACATATATCTATTGATATTATGTGGTTAGATGTAAAAGTAAGTAAGGTCACAAGGACTAGATAAATATTTCCATTGATCTTTTGCATTGTTCCCATCCTTCGCAGAACATAGGTCCACTATGTAGTCTTTGATCATGACAAGGAAAGACGTGTCATGAGATGATAAAATGTTATGGTATAGCCTTAGGGACCAACAATATCTAATGTATATAGAATGTATATGTTAGCTTGTTTGGAGCTAACAACAGATAAAATTTTATAATTGGTACTTGCGGTTTATAAATATATCATGTTAAGGATTTTTATGGAAAATGTTATGTTACTGGTCTTTATGGTTTGCAAAAATTTATGGATGATTTTTGCTGTTAAATCTAATATTTAAACTGTTAGAGTTATATGAAAAAACTATTTTACCGTTGTACCAAATCTACAATATACTAAAAACCTCAAAGATCATTTGTTAAATCTTGTAAATTTGAAATGTTATATATATATATATATATATATATATATATATATATATATATATATATATATATATATATATATATATATATATATCGTTACTATCTTATAAAAGAAATATTATTATTTCTAAAAATAGATTGAATATAATAATATTATTTTTTTAAGACGTTCAAATCATTAAGATAATAGTACAAGTAGTCATCAATAAAATATTATTAAATTTTAACATGTATTTTGAATCTTTATATTTCTCAACAATTCTATCTCATTCCTTGAATTTCGGATAATTCAAAATTTGAAACCATCAGAAAATACATGTTGATTCAAATATCCCTCCTGCAGATGGCTCTTTCTTAACAGGTTTTTAACTTAATCCTTACTTGTAATTGATTTCATCATTTTTAATTTTTTGTATTTTTATCTTATAAATATATTGGGTGAAAGATTTGTTATATCAAGTTTGTTCCTAAAAAGGTGTTTACTATGTTTCTTTAATGTGTTAGCTTTGCAGGTTCAAAGAATTCAACCAAGAGGGCCAGTTAGAGCATTGTATTATCATTAGTTTGTATATTTTGGCATCTTACATTTGCAATAAAGAACGGTTAAACACAAGATTTGACATGATTAAGGTAGTTTGTATATTTTTCATCTTATTTAGTCTAAAAATGAAACCTTTTTCAACATTGGTCCTTATAATATCAAGTTTCATCACATGAACTTCCTGATGACGGTGATTATTGTCCTTATTATAAGGTTCTATATACATTTTGTTCAATATTTTAAGGTTTCGAGAACATAAATCAATATGAATCATTGAATTACATACCATCATTGAAAATGTTTTAATTTGTGACCAAACTTGGTTTAAAATCACAATAAACAAGTTGATACCTGAGTATTTTGGCCTTCTTAAAGGTCTTTTTATCGACTTTTGAATCACAACACATGATATTCTAAAAGTGCAATTTTATAAACTATTATTTATATATTTTAGCATTTTACTTAGTAGGACATTAAATTAATAAAGGAATTAAGGAAAACGAAAAAAAAATGATGATAAACAGTATAAGTGGTTTGGGTATGTATAAATGGAAGTAATAACCATTTAGGGGGTGTTTGGCAAAAAATCTTATTGCTTATTAGTTTATTAACTTATAAGTTAATAAGTAAGTGTAGGGTAACTTATAAAAAAATGACGTATTAGAGGTTCCCCACCGGAATAAGTTATTTTAATCCAAACACTTTTTTAACTTATAGTGATGTGGAACCTAATAAGTTGTTTTAAAAAAGGTTAGCCAAACATTCCCTTAATATGGTATGGTAATGCTCTTGAAAAATAGATGTCATTTAATATTCATTTCTCGAAGTGAACGCAAAATGGTTTTAACTCTAAAGAGATCAAATTATTCGCCGCCCGCCGCTTTGCGCGGGTAGACGGCTAGTATATATATATATATATATATATATATATATATATATATATATATATATAATAACCATTAAAGAAAAATATATATATAAAGAAAAAAATTTAGACTGAAATTACAAATATAAATATAATTTATTTATTTATTTGAATCAAAACAAAAAAATTATAAAAACCATAAATCATTAAAATTAAAAAAATAATAATAAATAGAAGACCAAAAAAAACTCAAACACCCAAATTATAATATACTCTAATATATTCACAAATTTTACACTTTTTGAAAAGGTCAAAAAAATTATCAAATTGATGAAAAATAAAACAAAAAAATTAAAAAAAATTAAAAATAGACAATTTTTAAAAATTATACAAATAATTTGTAAAATAATACAAAACATTAAAAAAATACTAAAAAACAATAAAAAGAGGAAAAGTATAATATTAATATATTAAAGTATATTACAATTTTGGTGTTCGAGTTTTTGTTTTTTGGTTTTTTATTTTTCATCGCTTGAACCAAAATAAATAAAAACAATAGATGAATAATAAATAATTAAAATTATAAAAACATATATAGAAAATAAAAGATGAAATAATGATAATGATAAATGCAAAAATAAAGTTGCTAACGATATTAACTATGGATCATTAATGTAAAAAAACATGAACTCCAACAACATAAAAAAATATTAACACTTCAATTCACAAATAACAAAAATTAAAAAAAAAAATTGCTTACCGAAATTAAGTTTATTTACTTGAATCAAAATAAATAAACATTACAAAAACATAAATAACTAAAATTATAAAATAAATTTGGTACAAGGTATAATAGTCTTTTTATAAAACTCTAATTGTTGAAAAGTTAGATTTAATGGCAGAATGACTATTCATGAAATTTTGCAAATCACACTGACCAATAGCGTGAAGCTTTGCATAAAAGTTGTCTAAATGAGATACTTTATAAATCACAAGGGCTAATTTTGAGATTTTGTCTAAAATGTTTATGGTAGTCAACTCGGTACTAACCATATTGAATGACATGTTAAAAGTTTGTTACTTGAAATTGATTTTATTTGAACCATTCCATGTTAAATGTTTACATTGATTTCTATGCATCACATTAATGACTTATTAACGACTTATTAGGTAAAATCCTACACTTGCATGGTGTATTTGTAGGTTATACAGGAAGGGTTGTTTTTTGGAAACGGTAGGCAAATATTAATAAAGAAACTAGCCTGGGGCTAGGAGGAAACAAAAGTTTGAATACAAAAGAGAACAAAAACAAAAACAACAATACAAAAGATTAAATAAGATTACTGCCTACAGTAGCATTCGAGAATTGGGTCACTACACCAATTTATCCACCTTAGATTTTGCCCTCTCCGCTTCCGAGCATTGAGCCATAAATGAGAGAGGACTTGTACCTTATATGACAGCACCGATTTGGATCTTGAAGATTCAACATGAACCTTCCCGTTTCTGAATCTCCAAATAACCCACAGGAAGCATAACATTATAGCTTCGTGAAACACCCTTAGTCTTTGATGCCCGTCGAGCCGATTTTTACAGTTTAACAGCTCTCTACAAGAGCTGGGGGAATGTTCCAGCAACCGCCACCAATTGCACACTTGCAGCCAGACTTCTCTTGAGATCGGGCAACCCACAAAGATATGATCTTCCGACTCTGGAGCTTAATTACACATTTTACACAAATTCGAAGAGCTTACGCCAATTCTGGAGAGATTCTCCATACATGGAAGTTTTCCGAGACCAACTCGCCATGCTAGAATATTTAGTTTACCCGGAACCAGAGGATTCCATACCCATGCATCATCACTATAGGGGAGGACCAGATTGTCAATATGTACTCTTAGTGATGAGACAGTGTATACCCCGGATGACTCAATGGACCAAGTCCATTTTAGAGAGCCATCCACATTTGCTTCCTACTTAAAGTAGTTTACGAATGACACCTGATCCTTTTCTAACCATATTGGGAGACAAGCAATTGACCCCCAACAACCACTTCTTCTTTTTGCTGTCAAAGGACGAGAGAAACCACCATCAGGATCGTGAATAGATTTAATTTCCATAGCCCATATACTATCAGGGTTTCTCATGAATCTCCACCACCATTTCCCCAACAAAGCATAGTTTTGCGCCTTTAAGCTACCAATTCAAAGCACACCCCTTTCTTTAGCTGCAAGGATCTTTTTCCCATGCAATCCAAGCAATTTTTCTAGATTCAGAACAACCACCCCAAGAAAACCTCATCCAAATCCTTTCAAGACTTTTGATAACCTTTACTGGAGCTTTATATAGAGAGAAATAGAAGGACCCAAGGCTGCTCAGTACTGCCTTGCATAAGGTCAATCGACCCCCATACGAAAAAGTGGAGGCTTTCCATCTAGATAATTTCACCTGGAATCTTTTGATGATAGGCTTCCAGTGGCTTGTTCTAGCCATAGAAGCTCCAACAGGAATACCTAAGTAAGTAAACGGGAAAGACCCCGTGGAGTAGTTGAAACTTCGGGCCACCAAATCTAACTCGCAGTCCTGAGTACCAACCCCATATAATTTGCATTTCGACATATTTATCTGGAGACCTGATGCCAGTTCGAAACACCTTAGAATTCTAATCAGGTTTTTTTTTTATTATTTTTTTTCCTTTGACCACTTACCCATAAAAATTACATCATCGACATACTGCAGGTGAGAAATTACAGGTCCATTCCGGGGCAGCTGAATACCTTCGAATAAGCCCTATTCTTTCGTTGTTTCCATTGCAATGTTCAGTCCTTCGGCTGCAATGATGAATAGGAACGGAGACAACGAGTCCCCCTGCCTTACTCCATGCTCCATACCAAATTCTGTGGTAGCAGACCCACTGATAATCACCGAGATCCTAGCTGATGATAAACAACCTTGGATCCATGATCGCCATTTGACCCCAAAGTCCATTTGTTCCATGATTGAGTCCAAGAACTCCTAACTAAGGCAATCAAAGGCCTTTTCAAAATCTACTTTAAAAGTGAAAGCTTTCTTTTTATTCCTTTTTAACCAACTGATCACTTCATTTAGGATAAGAAGCCCGTCCAGAATATGCCTGTTTTTAATGAAAGTCGTATGTGAGGAGCTAACCACCACATGTACCACCTTTTTTAGACGTTCTGCTAGGACCTTTGATATCGATTTCTACAAACAAACGAGTAGGCTAATTGGGCGAAAATCGGTTATTGTGATCAGATCCTGGGCCTTCGGGACGAGGGTGATAAAGGATGAGTTGCATCCATTGTCAATGTGCCTAGTAGCTTCGAAATGTTTCACTGCAAGTGATATGGGCATATTTAGCTATAAAATCCATGCATTATCTTAATACTTTATGTTGTTTTTGTCTCATTTAATGAAAAAAAGGTGCTTAATTAGCTTAAATATTTCATTTTCAGTAACAAAGACATGCTCGGATGGAAAAGGAAGCGGAACTGGCGATTGGACACTAGGATCTTGGATTTTGAAGAAAGAAGGATGCTGCTGGACAGCTTGACCCCTCGTCAGTGTTTTGGCCATAACTCATGAACCGTAACTCCGATTGACGAGATTCAAAATGTTCTGAAAAGTAGACACAATTTCGGACGACTTTCTTGTTTTGAGAAAATGATGATTCGAAACGTACTCGGCGAGTAGGGTCGATTACTCGGCGAGTTGTATTGAACTTTCGCGATTCTGGACGCGCTGACTTGCCGTACATGGGTTTTAAGTGATGTACTCAGCGAGTAGGTCACTGGACTCGCCGAGTAGCCCCTGTTTTGTGAAAATCTATATAAAGGGAATTTCAGATCGATACCCTAGCAGATAGATGAACCCTTGGAGGCCAATTGTCGACTAAAGGTGCTGTTGGAGCGTGGGAAGCAAGGGAATCAACCCTACATTCAATTTTAAGGAGAATCAAGTCAAAATCAAGTTTACTCTTACCTAATCTCTTGTTTGAACTATGTTTTTACCAATTGATTTCGTTTTTGAGCTTGTTTCTACTGTAATCATGAGCTAAAAACTCATAACTTCTGTTTAGGTAGATGAATTTGTGAACATGGATTGATTATTTGATTAGGATTAAATTTAATTAGTGATTATGTTTTATTAAGCTTGTTAAAGAACCTTATGTGTTGACAATAACTATTCTTCTATTAATAAATCAATAATTAAGTTGTATGAACATCTCTTAGTTATTAATTTCATATGATTTATTGTGATCACATAGTTGTATGTTTAGGAATAACGAACGTGAAACTAGAATTAACTAGAAGATAGGTAAGTTAATGTGTAAGCTTGTTGGATGAACATCGACAAGAGGTTAATTGAAGGGCCAATTTAGTTAACCACTACAAGTCTTACTTAACCCGAATCAATAATCTAGGAAACCCGTTAATTTAGATAATTGGCCATTGCTTGAGTTAATTTGTTTTCTAAGAATTAGGAATAACGAACATGAACCTAATTATCTTAATCGGTAGCCAATGAAGAATTAATCCGATATAGTAAAATCATCCATCGGAACAAATGAGTCGTACCTAAATAGAAGTCCTCTTTACTATTGAATTTAGTTGGTAATTAATTGTTTTAGTTGCTAGTTAGTTAATTTGTGTGATGGTTATTCTAATTAAGTTTCTAGTCTTGTAAAACTAGAGAAAACCCCTTTTTGTTATTTGTTTTATTTAGATAATATTAGCATTTATTTTAATTGTTTATTGTTCCCTGTGTTCGATACCCTACTTACCTGAACTAAATTACTAATCGATAGGTACACTGCCTTTCGTGTGTTTATTTTGTGTCTAAGTTAGTAGGATTAAAACTAGTTGGTTTTACACACATCAAGAAGATAAAAATCGCCTCCAATAACGTCCCAATGTTGTTTCAGAAAGGCGAAAGAGAAACCATCAGGACCTGGAGCCCTATCCGAGCCACATGCCCATATGGCTGATTTGATTTCTTCAAAAGAGAATGGCTCTTCTGAATACATGATCGCGTAGGGGGGGGGTAGTTTATTGAAATTTGGATTGAGGAATTTAGGATGCAACTTGATGGGCTCAACGAATCTCCCTGCGAAGTGCATAGTGAACATCTCTTTTATTGCAACTGGATCGTTTATCCAAAAACCATTCTCCTTAATTCCATTGATCCTCTGAGTTCTCCGATGCTTATTGATTAAGCCATGAAAGAAAGAACTATTTTCTTCACCATCTAGAGCCCATTTGGCTCTAGTTTTTTGTTTTAAATCTTCAATATGCCTAGATACAAGTTCCATGATTTTTTTTATAAGTGTTTTGTTGAATTTTCATTTGTTCTTCATTTGCATGGCCCATCTCTGCCAAGAGATCAATGTCATTTAGCTTTTTTGGTGAGCTCATCTATCTCCTTTATAGCCTTTTCTATAATTTCCTTCCTCCATGCTTTGATATGCTCTTTTAAATTTTTTAGTTTACCTACAACAAGAGATAGGGGGATAACATAAATCTATGCCTTGGGTTGTTGCTAATTGACCATCCTTTTCTTAATATATCCTCAAACCCAAGGTCCTTTGTAACGACCCAATTTTTTACGTCCGAAAATTTCATTTTTAAGGTATTACTTTAGAAAACATTAATAAATAAAAACATTGTTTGTTCACACCATAACACATCGCAACCATGTTCTAAAAGTCAAACCATACATCCCATCAAAATATCAGAGTACAGTCCCAGTAAATCTCATAAATGCGGAAACCGAAGAGTGTGTGTATGACGTGCCGCTACCGCGCCGGCTCCTTCCCCTTCGATGCAGAGGTACCTGAAAACAAAACTGTAAACGTAAGCACAAAGCTTAGTGAGTTCCCCCAACGTACAACATACCACACAAACACATAACATACGTACTGCCAGGCTATTCTGGGGTGCCTGACTACCCGGTACGACCATTCTGGGGTGCCGACCTACCCATACGGCCATTCTGGGGTGCCGTCTTACCCGTGTCAAGCCATTCTGGGGTGCTGACTACCCATGTCAAGCCATTCTGGGGTGCTGACTACCCATCGGTCCTAACAACCGATCCTCGGGGACTATTTCACCCCCCTACTACTACGATCACATATAACATACAAGCCAGCATGCAAACATATCATCACATACTGTCAGACGTATCTGGGGTGTCTGACTACCCTTCGGTCCTAACAACCAAACTCTACTACTATCACATACAACATATCATGCTAGCATATAACATATCAGGTAGTAGCAAACTTAGATGATATCACAAAGACAATCATCTATCATACATCTCCTACTGGTGGGTCGGCATTGTGGCCTTAGACCCACTGCTACTGGAAGGTAACTCACCTCAACGTAGCTGCTGAACTGATCGGGAACTAACTGACTGCTGCTGCTCCGGGAGTCCTCCGGCTGTAATTCCCACAACATACTAAATCAAACACTGCTAACTGTCCTTTAGGTAAAATGACCATTTTACCCCCGGTCTAGCTCTAAGCCAAAGCTAGAGTCAATTTTCAGTTGACCCGACTCGCCGAGTGGATCTCCACTCGCCGAGTCCCTAGCAAACTATTGTCCTGGGTCCCTGGTTCTACTCATCGAGTCGAGCTATGACTCGACGAGTTCACCTTCTAACTGTCATTCAACTCCTTCATCCTACTCGCCGAGTTGTATGAACAACTCGTCGAGTTCATCTTCATCCGATGAACACTTTATGCTAAGACTCGCCGAGTTGTATGAACAACTCGCCGAGTCTGTTCTTGATCTATGAAGATTGCCTTGGACTCGCCGAGTCAGGGCATTGACTCGCCGAGTCCTAACATGGGTGAGTTCAGCTCCCAACTCACCGAGTCACCCCCTGTGACTCATGGCTCAACTCGACACATGAAGAAGGGACCAAATCGGTGACTCGCGACCAGACTCGCCGAGTCACCTATACGACTCGCCGAGTCGTCGCCATGCATCCACTAAATACACAGATTTACTCGATTTCAGTCCATGCCATTCATAGATCTGGACTTCTAGGACACAAATCACACGTAAAGTTTCCAACTTTACGTGTGGATATTCACTAATGTGGATTTTAGGGTGCAAAATGCCTCAAAAGAGTAGATCTAGGATGAACAAGCCACATGGGGCCATAAAGCTCACAGATCTGAGCTCCTGGAGCTCAATCTTGCCTAGATCTAAAGGTTAATCCACTTATTACGAGTCATTAAGCACAAACAAGCTTGGAGAATTGCTCAAGAGTGTCCCAAATGACATCCTAAGAAAAGAAACAGGGGAAAACGAGATATACCTCAAGGAAGATGCTGAAATGACACAAAGATGGCTGATCTCCTTCTCCTCTCCTTGATCTACTCCTCTTTCTCCTCAAAACCTTCAAGAACACACCAATAACACCTCAATCTCTCAAGGAAACAAGGGAAAACGATGATGGGGAAGTTCTGGGGGTGAATGGGGACGAGTTGGGGGCGGAATGAGGGTTTAAATAGGGTGCAAACCCTTGAAACTTAGGGTTTCATCCAGCAGCGGTGACTCGCCGAGTCCAGGATGTGGACTCGCCGAGTCGCCTACTTAAAACGTGTCCTGAGTCTCGTCCCTACTCGGCGAGTCGGACCCTATGACTCGCCGAGTCCAAGGCTAAATTAGGGAAATGCTCAAATAAAATTCACATACCGGAAAACAGGTGCTACAAATCTCCCCCACTTATTTTAGACTTCGTCCTCGAAGTCTGCTGCCTGATCCTGAAGCAGCTCGGGGTAATGCTCCATCATCTCGTCCATCGGTTCCCAAGTCCATTCCGAACCCTTGCGGTGCTGCCATTGCACCTTTACTAGCTCTACCCTCTTGTTTCTCAACGTCTTGGTCTTTCTGTCAAGTATTGCGACTGGGCGCTCAATGTAATTCAAGCTGCCATCAACCTGAATATCCTCCAATGGTACTACTGCTGAATCGTCCACCAGACACTTCCGCAGCTGCGAAACATGGAAGGTGCTGTGGATCTGACTGAGCTCGGCTGGCAGATCCAGCCTATACGCCACTTTGCCCACCCGGGCTGCAACCCTGAACGGCCCGATGAACCTTGGGCCCAACTTGCCCCGCTTCCTGAATCGAATGACACCTTTCCAAGGCGACACTTTCAGGAAGACCATATCCCCGACTTGGAACTCCAAGTCGGATCGACGTCTATCGGCGTAGCTTTTCTGCCGACTCTGTGCAGTCTGAAGTCTGCTCCGAACCTGCTGGATTTTCTCGGTCGTCTCTAGCACCACCTCGGTGCTTCCCATGACTCTCTGGCCAACCTCCCCCCAACATACCGGGGTTCTGCACTTCCGCCCATACAACATCTCGAATGGGGGTTGGTCAATACTCGCGTGATAGCTGTTGTTGTAGGAGAACTCAGCCAAAGGAAGATAGGTATCCCAGCTACCACCGAAATCCAGAACACACGCCCGTAACATGTCCTCCAAAGTCTGGATGGTCCGCTCACTCTGACCATCTGTCTGCGGGTGAAAGGCAGTGCTGAAATGTAGACGAGTGCCCAACTCGTCATGAAATTTCTTCCAGAATCTGGAAGTAAAACGCACATCCCTGTCCGAGATTACCGATACTGGCACCCCATGCCGTGCCACAATCTCCCTGATATAGATGTCGGCTAATTTTTCGGCCGATATGCTCTCCTGAATCGGAATAAAGTGAGCACTCTTGGTCAATCTATCCACGATGACCCAAATCGAATCCATTCCCCGTGCGGTCCTGGGAAGCTTTGTGATAAAATCCATCGTGATATCTTCCCATTTCCACAGTGGAATGTCCAACGGCTGCATCTTGCCATCCGGCCTCTGATGTTCGGCCTTGACCTTCCTGCAGGTCAAGCACCGCTCGACGTACCATGCCACATCCCGCTTCATGCAAGGCCACCAATAATCCGGACGAAGATCCCTATACATCTTCGTCGCCCCGGGATGAATAGAAAATCGGGACTTGTGCGCCTCCTCCATCAAAATCTGACGCACACCATCGTGATATGGCACCCACACCCTACGGTGTAATGTCAAAAGTCCTCTGCCATCATAATCAAAGGAGGAAACCTGACCCACTACACGCTCGCTCTTCCGATGCTCCTCCTTGATAGCCTCCTGTTGAACCTCCCGAATCTGTTCCAACAGGGGAGTCACCACAGTCATCCTCAAACAGACGTCCCTGATCGGCACCGTCTTGCGGCTAAGCACATCGGCCACCACATTGGCCTTCCCCGGGTGGTAAAGGATCTCGCAATCATAATCCTTCACCACGTCCAACCACCGCCGCTGCCTCATATTCAGATTCGGCTGGTCCATGAGGTACCTCAAACTCTTGTGGTCCGTGTAGATGGTACACCGAACCCCATAGAGGTAATGCCGCCAAATCTTGAGGGCAAAGACCACCGCCCCCAACTCCAAATCGTGCGTCGGGTAATTTGCCTCGTGAGGCTTGAGCTGCCGTGAAGCGTAGGCAATGACATGCCCCCTCTGCATCAGAACTGCACCCAACCCTGAAATGGACGCATCGCAGTAAACCACAAAATCCTCTACGCCTTCAGGCAGGGCTAGGATCGGTGCCTCACACAATTTTTGTCTCAACATCTCAAACGCAGCCTGCTGCTCGGGTCCCCACCGAAAGACCACGGCTTTCTTCGTCAGTCGTGTCAGGGGTACGGCTATCTTGGAGAAGTCCTAGATAAATCTCCGATAGTAGCCCGCCAATCCCAGGAAGCTCCGAATCTCGGATGGAGACTTCGGGACCTCCCATCTCATCACGGCCTCGACCTTGGCCGGATCAACCAGAATCCCTTTCTGGTTGACGAGGTGTCCAAGAAATTGCACCTCGCGTAACCAAAACTCACACTTGGAGAACTTGGCATACAAGCTCTCCCTCCTCAGGGTCTCCAGTACCTCCCTCAGATGCTCCTCGTGTTCCTCCCGAGTCTTGGAATAGACCAAGATATCATCGATAAAGACTATCACAGACCGATCCAGCATCGGTCTACACACGCGGTTCATGAGGTCCATGAACGCGGCAGGAGCATTGGTGAGCCCAAACGGCATCACCACGAACTCGTAATGACCATAGCGCGTCCGAAACGCGGTCTTCTGCATATCCTCCTCCCTGACCCTCATCTGATGATACCCCGAACGCAAGTCGATCTTGGAGAACCAAGATGCTCCCTGAAGCTGGTCAAATAGGTCGTCAATCCTTGGAAGCGGGTATCGGTTCTTCACCGTTACCTTGTTCAGCTCCCGATAATCTATACACATCCGATGCGACCCGTCCTTCTTTCTTACGAACAGAATCGGGGCTCCCCAGGGTGAACTGCTCGGCCGAATAAATCCCTTGTCCAGCAGTGCGTAGACAACTCCTGCATCTCGGGAGGAGCCAACCGATATGGTGCTTTGGCTATCGGAGCCGCACCGGGAATGAGGTCAATCCTGAACTCCACCTGTCGCTCCGGAGGTATCCCAGGTAGTTCCTCCGGGAAAACATCAGCAAAATCTCGAACCACCGGGACCTCGCTCACGGTCACCTTACCCGCCTCTCGGGTATCCATCACATACGCGACATAACCCGCGCATCCCTGCTTAAGGTAGCGCCTAGCCCTCGCTGCTGAACATACAGTGGGTCCACACTGCGGCCGCTCTCCATGAATCACTAACTCTCCCCCGCTTGGGGTCCTGACTCGCACTAGCTGCTGTGCGCAATCTATCACTGCCCTATTAGGGCTCAACCAATCCATACCAATAATCACCTTGTTCCCACGCAATGGAATGGGAACCAAGTCTACCATGTAACGCTCCTCAAACAGTCGCAGAACACAATCTCGAAACACCATCGATGCTCACACTGATCGATCGTCAGCAATCTCTACCTCTAACGGGCAATCTAACTCGCCTGAAGTCTCATGAAATCTCTTGCTAAGAGCAAGAGAAACAAACGATCGGGATGCACCCGAGTCGAACAATACCTGAACCGGGATGCCGTTCACATGGAACGATCCTAATACACATATATACACACGGAGCACATATCAATATCATAACAACGTAAAATAAAAGATAGAAGGAAGGAATCATACCCGTCACCACATCGGGCGCGGCGCGTGCCTCCTCGGCAGTCAACTGAAATGCCCGACTCCTCACCACTGGAGCCTCTGCCTTGCCCTGACGGCCATCCGTGATCCGCAGGGTCGCTGGAGCTGGCGCCTTCACTGGCGCTGAAACTGTCAACATGGGGCAATTGGCCTTCTTGTGGCCCCTCTGGTTGCAGTGGAAACACAGCAACTCCGATGTCTGAATAACTATCGCAGGAGCGGTGCAATCCCTGCTGATATGCCCAAACTTGCCGCACTTGTAGCAGCCTGACGATCCCATCCTGCACGCCCCCTCGTGTGGCCTGCCGCACCTCCTGCAGCGGCTCGGTCCCGACTGGCCTTTTGGCCTCCCATCTGATCCTTTGGGCTTCTTCCCCGAAGCCCCTGCTGCCTGACCGTCCTCAAGTTTCCGTTTCCGGATGTGCTCCAAATCTATCTCTCTCTCCCTAGCCCTGGCAATCATGGAGTCCAGGGTAGGGCAAGCCGAAAAGCTAACATGCTCCCGAATGTCAGCTCGTAGCATATCATGGTAACGTGTCCTCCTCATATCCTCGTCACCTGCATACTGGGGCACCAATAAAGCCCTCTCCCGAAACTTGGCGGTGATCTCCGCCACGGTCTCTGTCGTCTGTCTCATGTCTAGAAACTCCCTGGCCAGCTGCTGAAGCTCAACCGCTGGCGCAAACTCTGCCCTGAACCTAGCCACAAAGTCCGACCAGGTCATTGCCTCGATAGCTGAGGCTCCCAACGAGTCACCCACTGACTCCCACCAATCTCGGGCCCGGTCCCGTAAACACCCTGCTGCGTACCTCACCTTCGACCCCTCGGGGCAGAAGCTGGTCAACTGGGCGGACTCAATATCCGCAATCCACCGCCTGGCGACGATGGGGTCCTTCACCCCATGGAAATCCGGCGCACCACTGCCCCTGAAGTCCTTGAAGGACAGTGTGCGGGATCCCGACTGGCTAGAGGCCAAGTCGCTCCTGAATGCCCGTAGGCGATCCTCCATCAACTCCACGATCCCTTCCTTGATCGACCCAAAGATGATGGGGGTCGACTCAAGGATGCCCCTAGTGATCTCCGACGTGATGAACTCACGTAGCCTCTCCTCAATCAGCTCGGTGCCAGATCCCTCTCCTAACCCCTCTCCTGACCCGCCATCTGTCGGTCTCGGTCGAAGTACCACCATTCTGCAAAACATCATAATAATCATTAGTGGTACTGCTACTTTTGAGGGATCTCAACTACTTACAGACTCCTTGGTCTCGTCTTGGCCTTCCTCGGCTCGGGTACGGATCCTCTGCTTTCAGTAGTACGGGCCCATACTACCTTCCACATCTATCCGTACCTTCTCCGAGGAATTCCTCGACTCCACCAGCTCCCCTTTACTACTGCTACTCCCTGCTATTCTCATCCTAGGCTTGCCCTAGGGAAAACTCAAGTTCAACACGACTGGTCCTCAGCTGCTGTAGGTCTCCTCATAATGCCAGTTAGCCACCACCTAAACACCATCACATGTGATGAGGATTAGATAATCCTTCAAGTAAAAGATCCGTCCCTACAATGGTTGGACTCAAACAAGAGCTGCGCAATAGGGCCAGTTCCAACACTTTGGGATTATTCAACCCTGATTACATGTGGTGTGACGTGTTTACCTAGTGGCTCACTCCCATTACTCAGAATCCCACCAAGCACGAAGCAAGTAGCATTCGGATAAGGAAAAACAGACTCAAGCCAAAACTATTCTTATAACAAGAAACGACACTTAACATAGGATGCTAAGCTCATACTATCAGGCATAACCTAAACAGGCTATCCTACTGCTATCTACTCAATTCTAGCATGCAATATTCATAAAGCTGTAACACATAAGCAGGCACATAAGGCATCACTCCTAGATCCTTAGCCTATTCTAGCATGCAGTTCTACGTAGGCTGATAAACATAACATAAACTTGTATGGGTACTCGGGGGAATACTTACTTGAGCTCGGCCGGTCGCACACGTCACACACTTTACTCTTTCTTGTGACTCTTTTCCGGGTTTTAAAGAACAATTTCTTTTGGAAAAATCTTTCAATCCCTCGATTTGAGTCCAAACACTCCCGAAGGCGTGTCCGAATCCCTCAAACCAGGGCTCTGATACCAACTTGTAACGACCCAATTTTTTACGTCCGAAAATTTCATTTTTAAGGTATTACTTTAGAAAACATTAATAAATAAAAACATTGTTTGTTCACACCATAACACATCGCAACCATGTTCTAAAAGTCAAACCATACATCCCATCAAAATATCAGAGTACAGTCCCAGTAAATCTCATAAATGCGGAAACCGAAGAGTGTGTGTATGACGTGCCGCTACCGCGCCGGCTCCTTCCCCTTCGATGCAGAGGTACCTGAAAACAAAACTGTAAACGTAAGCACAAAGCTTAGTGAGTTCCCCCAACGTACCACATACCACACAAACACATAACATACGTACTGCCAGGCTATTCTGGGGTGCCTGACTACCCGGTACGGCCATTCTGGGGTGCCGACCTACCCATACGGCCATTCTGGGGTGCCGTCTTACCCGTGTCAAGCCATTCTGGGGTGCTGACTACCCATGTCAAGCCATTCTGGGGTGCTGACTACCCATCGGTCGTAACAACCGATCCTCGGGGACTATTTCACCCCCCTACTACTACGATCACATATAACATACAAGCCAGCATTCAAACATATCATCACATACTGTCAGACGTATCTGGGGTGTCTGACTACCCTTCGGTCCTAACAACCAAACTCTACTACTATCACATACAACATATCATGCTAGCATATAACATATCAGGTAGTAGCAAACTTAGATGATATCACAAAGACAATCATCTATCATACATCTCCTACTGGTGGGTCGGCATTGTGGCCTTAGACCCACTGCTACTGGAAGGTAACTCACCTCAACGTAGCTGCTGAACTGATCGGGAACTAACTGACTGCTGCTGCTCCGGGAGTCCTCCGGCTGTAATTCCCACAACATACTAAATCAAACACTGCTAACTGTCCTTTAGGTAAAATGACCATTTTACCCCCGGTCTAGCTCTAAGCCAAAGCTAGAGTCAATTTTCAGTTGACCCGACTCGCCTAGTGGATCTCCACTCGCCGAGTCCCTAGCAAACTATTGTCCTGGGTCCCTGGTTCTACTCGTCGAGTCGGGCTATGACTCGACGAGTTCACCTTCTAACTGTCATTCAACTCCTTCATCCTACTCGCCGAGTTGTATGAACAACTCATCGAGTTCATCTTCATCCGATGAACACTTTATGCTAAGACTCGCCGAGTTGTATGAACAACTCGCCGAGTCTGTTCTTGATCTATGAAGATTGCCTTGGACTCGCCGAGTCAGGGCATTGACTCGCCGAGTCCTAACATGGGTGAGTTCAGCTCCCAACTCACCAAGTCACCCCCTGTGACTCATGGCTCAACTCGACACATGAAGAAGGGACCAAATCGGTGACTCGCGACCAGACTCGCCGAGTCACCTATACGACTCGCCGAGTCGTCGCCATGCATCCACTAAATACACAGATTTACTCGATTTCAGTCCATGCCATTCATAGATCTGGACTTCTAGGACACAAATCACACGTAAAGTTTCCAACTTTACGTGTGGATATTCACTAATGTGGATTTTAGGGTGCAAAATGCCTCAAAAGGGTAGATCTAGGATGAACAAGCCACATGGGGCCATAAAGCTCACAGATCTGAGCTCCTGGAGCTCAATCTTGCCTAGATCTAAAGGTTAATCCACTTATTACGAGTCATTAAGCACAAACAAGCTTGGAGAATTGCTCAAGAGTGTCCCAAATGACATCCTAAGCAAAGAAACAGGGGAAAACGAGATATACCTCAAGGAAGATGCTGAAATGACACAAAGATGGCTGATCTCCTTCTCCTCTCCTTGATCTACTCCTCTTTCTCCTCAAAACCTTCAAGAACACACCAAGAACACCTCAATCTCTCAAGGAAACAAGGGAAAACGATGATGGGGAAGTTCTGGGGGTGAATGGGGACGAGTTGGGGCGGAATGAGGGTTTAAATAGGGTGCAAACCCTTGAAACTTAGAGTTTCATCCAGCAGCGGTGACTCGCCGAGTCCAGGATGTGGACTCACCGAGTCGCCTACTTAAAACGTGTCCTGAGTCTCGTCCCTACTCGGCGAGTCGGACCCTATGACTCGCCGAGTCCAAGGCTAAATTAGGGAAATGCTCAAATAAAATTCACATACCGGAAACCAGGTGCTACACCTTTAGCCAAGAATTGTAGAACTTGAAAGGGGAAGGACCGAAATCAAGATGTGAAGCGGATAAGAGAATAGCCCAGTGATCCGAATGAACCCTTGGCAAGGTTGTGATGTTTAGGTTTGGCCAGGACTCAAAAGAATTAAGAGAGACAAGAAATTTGTCGAGCTTACTATGTTTATCCCCAGCTGCATTCATGTACGTAAATCTACGACCCCCCATTTTAACTTCTAGTAAACCGAGAGAGTGAATGAATTTATTGAAGTAATATGCACTATTTTGACAAAAAACAGAGCCAAGTCTTTCTTCAGGCATGCGAACTACATTAAAATCACCAAATACAAACCAACAGGATTCCGTGTCTGAATTTAGGAGGTCAGATAAGTTATTCCACAGAGTCCGTTTCCTCAATGGTTCTTGTGGGGCATACACGTTTACAAAACAAACATTTTTCCTTGACTTAAGCCATATACCCTTGATGGCGAGAAAATCGTTACCTTTTATTGATTCAGAGACCTGTAGGAGGGAGGGGTCCCATAGAGAAGCGATTCCACCAGAGAAACCCTTCGAGTCAATGACCTCACATTGGAAGTTAGGAGAACCCCAAATATGCCTATCTAATTTGTTTCTTACGTCCATAGACTTGGTTTCCTGCAACCCCAAAAAGAAAGAGTGATTTTGAATGCGACAGTCTCTAAGCCAACTCCTTTTTACCTCACACCCAATTCCATGAATATTATTGGAGAGAATACTCATTGATCGATTACAGTTACTTCTCGGGTTTTAATCATCGACTTCAGTTGGTTAGATCGATTTCCAACTTGAAGGGTTGTAACACACCAAACAAGCAAATGTCAAATATACTCATAAGGACACAATACATCAAAATTCTTTTGGGGGACTTTTATCAATAGTTAAACGAACACTTGTGTGTCGCGTAAGATTAATATAACGTGATAAGATCTGTTATTTGCATCTCAAAAGAGATTTATATGAAAAATATAACATATCCATGACTTTTAATTAGTTATTTCTTAGGACACAAAACAAATAGTGATATATAACATATTTAATTAAATATTATCCACATCATTTTATAATATAACATATGATCGATAACATGTACCCGATCTAATTTATATTTACGATTCAACCATAACATACAACAATTGTATAAAAAATTTACTAAAACCAAGAAAAATATAAAACAATATTAGTTATATAACAAATTTACAAATTAAAAGCTTAAGCATAATAACATGTCTCGAAAATGGTCAAAAGATCTCAAACCAACACAAAAGTTTTTAAACTTAATAGAGGCTTACATGAAAAATATGACATATCCATGACTTTTAATTAGTTATTACTTAGGACACAAAACAAATAGTGATATATAACATATTTAATTAAATATTATCCATATCACCGTATAATATAACATATGATTGATAACATGTACCCGATCAAATTTATATTTAAGATTCAACTACAACATACAACAATAATAATAAAATTTTTTAAATAAACCAAGAAAAATATAAAACAAAATTAGTTATATAACAAATTTACAAATTAAAAGCTTAAACATAATAACATCTCTCAAAAATGGTTAAAAGATTGTAAACTAATACAAAAGTGTTTAAACTTGTTTTCTTTATGTATTTGTATGTGTTTCTATTAAAAAGATTGACCTATTTATATATAGTGAAACTTTCATTAAGTTCTTATTAAACATAATATAAAAGTTATAAAATATTTGTGCTATTAAATCACTATTAAGGAAACGTTTGAATGATATTAGTTAAAAGATAAGGTTTCAAATTAATATGGTTTTAATGAAAATGCCTTTTATTATATATATCCTAGGCGAATGCATGTGCATTATGCATGTTAAGATTATATAATATAATTTTGAAAAATATTTGTTATTCAAAATGATTATGTTATAGATATTAAATATGAAACAATAAGTGACATAAAATAGTAAATATTTTCAATAATATTGTTTATTATTTTTAAATATTGTGACAATTAGTCAATTTAAAAATTATATATTTGATAATATTTTAGTTTTGATCATAATGATGTAATTTAAAATTTTATTTTGTTTTATATATTATTATTATTATTATTAATTATTTATAAATCACTTATATATATATATATATATATATATATATATATATATATATATATATATATATATATATATATAATTTTATGTTTTTTAGGAACAGTAAAATTCCTAAGGATATAACATAATTAGTCATTCTTTTTTATTCATTTTTACATTTTTGGTTATTTTTTAGAAACTTTTTAATATTCAAAGTTTGATACAAAGCTTTAAGGAATTGATAATTTTGGTCAATTTTCTAAAAACTTGCTAATTCCAACCCTTTATAGTAAACTTGCAATTTTTGTCAACTTTACCCCTTATCTTTTACCCATTTTGATACTTTTAGTCATTGGAATAATTTTTTTTTTCATTTTTTAGGAATCTTTTAATATTCAAAGTTTGGTCACAAAACTTTAAGAAATTGATGGTTTTGATCCCTTTTCTAAAAACTTGCTAATTCCAACCCCTTTAATTTTTTTTAGCCATTTTGACACTTTTGATTCTGACAGTTTTGGTTATTGGAATCAAATTTTTTTTAGGAACCTTTTAATATTAAAATTTTGGCTACAAAACTTTAAGTAATAGACAACTTTGGTCCATTTTCTAAAAACTTGCTATTTAAACTCATTTAATTCTTTAGCTATTTTGATACTTTTAGTCTTTACAATTAAAACTTATTCACATTTTTTCATAAAAAACACAAAAAAACAGCTCGGGGTGAAGCCCAGATTTTTCCACTAGTTACTATTAAAGAGTTACATAAGACTTTTAAAAACCACTTATTTTTTGAATTTTTTGTTATATTGAAACTTTATGTATTTTCATGGTAATATATATATATATATATATATATATATATATATATATATATATATATATATATATAAAAGTAAAATATTCAATAATAATATAATTATACTATTCTAATTATATCAATAAATACCTCAAGATGGAACATAATCAAACAATGATATATAATATATAAAAACTAAGATTATACATCTTTAACAAATTATTGGTTAATGGTATTAGATTTGTTTTAATATTACAACTTTTAAATTCCAACTCAAAATTATTTAACATTCACTACTATTTAAAAGGTATTTTTTTTAACTTGTGATTTTTAATTGATGCTTTTGGTAGTTAATTAAATATAATTTGATTTTTTAAAATATGATTATTTAATTAAATGAATAACATGAACATTTAATATATAAAATATATGTTATTAATATTAATATATACTATTAATTCACAAATGGAAAGGAAGGTTTTCCTGCTTTTCGTTTTGGCCACAAGTTTTTCTTTGGTTTTCTTTTTGTAGCTCAACTTTATAAATTTTTTGTTTTGGCCAAGATTTTCTCCAAAATTTATTATCTTTTTTCTTATTTCCCCAACCTTACCAACTTTAGTCCCTTTGTTGTTTTGGTCAAATACATCTTGGAAGGGTAGTATTATTAATTAGGATGTTAATTTGTATTTTGGATTTTTAAGCTCTTTTAGGATGTTTATTAGGATGTTGTTTGGTATTTTGGATTTGTAAGTTTTTGGTATCTTTGATAGGGATGTATCGAAATATTGATATGCTTTTTGGTAACGTTATTATGATGCGAAGTGGAATGACTTTAACTTATGATGTTTATTAGCATAATTTTCATAATATGTTTGCATTAATGTTCAATCAATAAATTAAAATTTTACTATTTTAATAATTTATATAATATATGTTTACATATAACTTACAAAAAAACAAAGTAAAAATTAAGCAAAATAGATAAAAGGGCAATTCTGTCATTTTATATGAATTCCAATTCCATTTCCTGCGAACCAAACAGAATCTGGAATTAATTCAAATTTCATTTCCTATCAACCTAACAACATATGGAATTGGATTCAAATTCATGACAGATTCCTTTTCCAATATTAATTCAAATTCCTTCAGCAACATTCTGCGAACCAAACAACACCTTAGAGTTTGACAATACAAGTTTGTTGAGTTTGTCAATTTTGGTCCCATACAAGTTTGTGGCCTTCAGAAACATTTTCAAATCTAACATTTTTAACCCAATAGTTGGAGGGATTAACAGCTTAGTCCTTGGTCTCCTCCCTAAATGCATGCCCACGTGTTCTCTTCCTTCCTCTGCTACGGATTTTGCCCTTTTGGACACGATGTGCTCCTCCCTTCGGCTCACCACCTCATCTTCCAATCAAACGCTGCTTATTCATCTTCCAATATTCCATTGTCTTATTTCCAACTATCGATGTTTCGTTCTTCCCCTCCACCCCCTTTGATTGTCTATATTCCGTTCATATTTCCTTTTAGTCAATCGTATCTTGAATCGTTGTTTTCCACCGTCTTTTTAGACATTCCTACGATAAGCCACTGTCGCCATCTCCTTACCCATCTGTGTTTGGCCACCCACCGCTATTTCTCAAACCCTATTAAACGATTGGTTCTCTCTACTTCTTCCAGGTCGATGCTTCGGACAAAATCAACGAACAAAAGGGAAATACTTTCTTGATTGTTTCTCTCTCTTCACTGCCTTCTTTTTCTTCTATCTATTCCACCTTTCACTTCACATTCGATTATTCATCTTTAATTATTCTTCCATCACCGATGCTTCCTTCAATAATCCAACCTCAATCTCAAATTCATCTCCCATCTTTCATACCCCCTCACATACTCTCTCAGACTCTCTTTCAAACCATTTGATTTCACGTAATTTAGGGCTTATATTGATTGTTACCCAACAAGTCAGCGAAAGGTTTCGCACAGGGCATCATCTTGCTGTTTTTTCTCGGATGACATCTACCTTCAATCGTCGTTTTTGAGTTAAGATGGAAAAATACATATTGAACCATTTCGCTTATGATCAAATTGGAATAGGAATGAATTTGATGAATTTATGGTAAAGGATTAGAAAAAATTGCAACTTTTTAGTGATATTTGGAAAATTTTGACTTACCTATTAACTCGCATTTTCCTCATCCTCCAAAATAATAACTTCTTTTTTATTTTTATGAATTAGGAAATGTCGATTGATACTCCAACGATCGAGCAAATACATAGGTAAGGTTCTATCGAAAGTTCCTACATACAGTGAGATTAATTTACCTGTTGTAATGTATCCGGACACCGGTTATCTTTTGGTTATGTGTTCACTTTTATTATTATTATTATTATTATTATTATTATTATAGTTTTAATCTTCATGAAAATGCTATAAGTATTTAGTGATATACTGATTTGGTTAAAGGCATATATAATGATTCACTTGAAGGCTTTATCCAGCTAAAGAATTAGTCTAATGAATATGTCTTGCAAATTCTTTCCACTAGGTGTTCGATATAATATCAAGGTGAGTTATAGTTTAATGTTTTGACTTTTTATTGTATAGGTTGAATATCATTGATCAAATAATTCGACGTTTTAGTGAATTCTATTGTTCTACATTCAAATTATCATTATTTATCTTTTTTTTTTTTGTTTAATTGTTGGGTTTTGGTTTATTTTAAAGTTTTTTTTGTACAAACGAAATGATTTTTGATGGGTGAATCTTTAGGGTAAATGGAATTTCTAATGTTCAACGAGCCTTACTTAGGTTGCATAGAGTGGGAGCGGGAAAGGGGGTGAGGGAAGCTTCCCTCACTCTTGAACACCATTCCTTGGGTGAAGGAAACATCCCGCGGGAAAGAGGTGGGGGAGGGAGTGCCGCACTCTCTCTTTTCATGCTATTGGACAGTTTTTTTTTATTTATTATTATTTTTTTTAATATTTATAAATTATATATACCTATCAAAAAAAAATTTAAAAATATATTAAAATTCATGGTTTTTAATTCCTTACAAAATGAGTATAATATATGTATGAAATATATTTTTAATAAAATATAAAAAAATAGTGAGTGAAGCTTCCCTCACATTCCTTGAGTTTTAGGTGAGGAAAAGAATGGTATGACCCACAAAAAATAAAGAAACATCCCTCCCTAACCCTTCGGTCTTAAATGTAACCCCATTTGTTGAAGTAAAACGAGAAAGATTACAATGAACATATAAGTACATGTAGCTTGAAAAGTTTGCCATAAAGGTGATCAGTGGCTAATATGTAATTTTATCTTCAAATTTTGCTAGAAAGCTAAGAATTGAATAAGTGGCTAATATGTAATTTTATCTTCAAATTTTGCTAGAAAGCTAAGAATTGAATAATATGTAATTTTAGTTTTTATCAAAAAGCTAACTGTAGGATAAAAAGTAATTTAGGTTTGAATTTTTTTTCTAGAAAGATAGCAATTTGATGAATTTTCTTATTTCAATTGCAAGTAAGTATAGCTTATGTGTTTAAATTCATGTCCTAATAATTTTTTGTTGAGGTCTTAGGGATTGAACTGTATAAATATGTAGAGGGCTACAATAATTTCATAACATTTATATAATACATTTTTATTGGTTAATAAAAAATTGAAATTACTTTTCTAACAGGTCTTAATCATCAATTTCGTTTTTTTATGAATAAATAAAAAATAGATAATTTAATTTTTATTTTTACCATAGTTGATATTTAGAATTATGATATTTATAGTTTTATCCATTAAAAATGCATAAAAAGTAATTAAAATAACTCAAATTATGTATCATCCAATCTTTTTTTTGTTTTTTTGACTTTATTAAACATTTTGTTTTATTAAGCATTTTGTTTAATTTTGTTAAATCCAAACATGTTTCAAAAGTTTAAATTAGCACTAAACACCCTTTTGATATACATATTTTTGAAAGTGGTACCTGCAAATCTTCAAAGTGACAGAAACTCTGACAATATAAGTCCTCATTATTCGGGGCCTCATCCGAATTACATCCTTGAAAATGTGGGCTTTTCAGCAAATACATATGGGGTTCTATGGGCGTCGCTTATGGCGTTACACTTTCTTTTTAACAGGTTTTATTTATTATCAAAGTAGATGTTATTATTATTATTATTTTTTTTTGCATTTTTTCATTAATGTATTTTGATTTAAAAAATGTGTATCATGTAAACAAAACAATGTTCTCTTAGAATCATTATGTGAAAATGCTTGCAAATAGCAAGAAACAACAATGTACTTTATGCACAACCTTTAGAATCATTATGTGAAAACGCTTGCAAATAGCAAGAAACAACAATGTGTTGGGTTGGGTCCATTTGTGTAACGTCCTATTTTTCACAACCAAAATTTTCCTTTTTTTATTAAGGTAAAACTTTTCAATTTATAAATTCATTATTAAGAAAAATGTTTATTCTAAATTACATTTATTCACAATCAGAGTATTATGTTGAAGGCAAAATCCTCATTGCTGCCGATGAGTGTGTACAGTCCCGACTTTACCTTCCCATAATCATCGATGATATCTGAAATAATAAACAACTGGATAAGCATGAAGCTTAGTGAGTTTTCCCAAAATACCTATAAGATAAACATAGAAGCATGTATAATGGCCCACAACCTCCTGATTGGAATGCCCAAGCCCAATCAATCCCTTGGACTGGAATGCCAACATGCAACTAGTCCAATCAACCATTGCGCTGGAATAACCAGGGTTTGTTGGCCTAGCGTCTTAACCTAACCGATCTTCCAAAGCCTCTGTACCTAAGGCTTACAACTATCCCGCACCGGGTATCTTGGCCTACAACATAAAACAGGACCGCCTCAACATATCACTACCATATGTCGACATATAAACAAACAAGGATCAATTAGACACATAATAAATGCAAACATCAAACATAAAACTGACTACCGCTTATAAGTCCTCTCACAACATTCAATCCTGTTACCGACCATCCTCCATGAAATGCGTAACCATAAGTAAGGAGTGGTGAGAATGCTACTCGAACAGATGATCCTACTCTAGAGCCACAACCAAACAAGGAACAAACAAGGAAGCTTAGATCAAGAGTTCTCAAGCTATCCTACGTGACCACAGATAGTTCCTAGGGCACTCCACCAGAGGATAACCGACAAGTACCGATAACATACAGTTCTACAGATCATTGTAGCAACGCAACATACTCGATACGAAGATATAAATCTAAAAGACCACTACGACATAACAACATACTCGATAACAAGATACATATCTAACATATCACGACATCATAAAAACATACTCGATAACAGGATACACACCTAACGCCCCTCTACAGGTCACTTATTCAACAGATAAAGACCAAGGTTTGACTATGGCTCAAAATACCCAAAATACCCTTAAGTCAAGCTTGGTCAACCGTAGTCAAAATTCAAACTTGGTTAACGTTGCTGAGTACGCCCAACGTACTTAGCTTGTATGCTCTGTGTACAAGAGTGTTGACCCAAACTATGAGCTTGTTGACTCAGTATGTTGGGCGTACTTAGCTTGTACGCTCCGTGTACAAGAGTGTTGACCCAAACTATGAGCTTGTTGACTCAGTATGTTGGGCGTACCTAGGTTACGCCCAACGTATGCTGCTTATACTCCATTCATCCATTAAGAGCTTATTCCTTAAGCCCCTTTTTTTTTAAATTCCAGATCCAACCTTAAACTAACGTCCTTAACCATAAGTTTCCAACTTTATGGTCTTGCATGGCTAATAAGTGCGTAATGTCTAAAACCCTATGTTCTCAACCCACTAAGACCCTCTAACACATGCATAGGCTAAATATCACCTTCAAGATAACATTTTTATGCTTCAAGACACTCCCAAACGTTTGAAAGGACATATCAAAAGGATTAGAGTACCACATACTCATAATACCAAGCTCATTGGACCCAAAGAACCACATATCTACGGCCAACAAGATCTAAATGAAATTAACATAAAGTTCATAACTTTATACATCCAAAGGGTATTAAAAGACGATGGAATCCTAGATCCAATGTGTTCCAATCTTCAAGGATGATCTTTTCTTCCAACTTGCTCCTTCAAGGAGACTAAAATATACACCAAAGATAAAAAATGCACCGGAGAGGATTAGGGTTGGCTAAGGAATGATTTTCCAGATGGAGGCTGAAAGGTAAATGAGAATATATATATATATATATATATATATATATATATATATATATATATATATATATATATATATATATATATTATGTGATGGATCCTCAAACCCTAATTTTCAGGGTTTGGTCCATATATATATATATATATATATATATATATATATATATATATATATATATATATATATATATATATATATAGACCAAACCCTAAAAATTAGGGTTTGAGGATCCATCACATACGCCCTGCATATACGGAGTACGCTCATCATACTAAGCTCCACCCAAGTACGCCCAGTATACTAAGTCCTTAGCCAAAATCACCAAAATGCCACAAAGGGCCAATATGCAAACACTTATCATACTAAGGGGGGTGAAAAGATAAATACTTGAAAATCGGGATGTTAAAATTGGTATGTTGGGTTGGACCTGTTTGTATGTTAAGCGGGACCGTTTTTATACTGTTGGGGCCTGTTTGTATGATGGGTAAGGCCCGATATGATGGGTAGGGCCCGATGTTATGTTTGGTATGTGGTATTTTGGGGAACTCACTAAGTTTTGTGCTTTAAGCATTTACAAGTACTTTTAGTTCCAAAACGAAAGGTTCGACTTGATTGCACATTCCATGATCATTTTCCGCATTTATGATTGTTATTTTACTCTGATGATTGTGATCTATATTTACTATGACTGATTTTGGAACAAACATTGTGTGAATTTGATGATTTAAAAATGAAGAATTTTTATTAGTATTTTTAGGATGTTACATGTTAAGTGTCAAATTTTTAGTTTTCCTCAATTTCGGTTCATTTCGAAGATTCCGATGATTCCATTTTAAAGATAGAATATACCATTTCTTAAATTTGAAAAATTTCCTTATTTATTTAGATGTTCAATTTTAAGAGTTGAATTATAACTTTATTTTTCCAAATTTAATTGTACCTTTCATATATATATATATATATATATATATATATATATATATATATATATATATATATATATATATATATATATATATATATATATATATATATATATATATATATATATATATATATATATATATATATATAGGGTTAGGTTCATGTGAGACGACCTAATTTTGTGAGACCGTGAGACGCATTTTTTATTTTATTTTTAATTTTTTTAGTTAATTCAAGTTCCGAAAATAATATTTAAAAAAAGAATTTTTTGATTTTTCCATTTATTTTGCATTTTAAAATTATTTTTAGAATAAGTACAGTGTAATATTCTATTTAGAATATTTCACGTATTTTTCAAAAAAAAAAAAAATAGGATATATATATATTTTTTTAGTTAATTCAAGTTCCGAAAATAATATTTAAAAAAGAAATTTTTAGATTTTTCAATTTATTTTGCATTTTAAAATTATTTTTTAGAATATGTCAGTGTAATATTCTATTTAGAATATTTCACGTATTTAAAAAAAAAACGGGGTTTTTTTTTTATTTTATTTTAAATTTTTTTAGTTAATTTAAATTCCGAAAATAAGATTTAAAAAAAGAATTTTTGGATTTTTCAATTTATTTTGCATTTTAAAATTATTTTTAGATTTGATCTCACGGTCTCACAAAATTAGAATGGTTTCAAATGAACCTGAATATATATATATATATATATATATATATATATATATATATATATATATATATATATATATATATATATATATATATATATATATATAGTCATTTGGTAACCTTGAAATTCAACAATAAAAACCATTTTGAGTTTTATCTTATTCTTGCTTTTGTTCTGCGTCGGGGGACTTATAGGATTGTCTTTCGGTCGTGTGTTTGGTTGGTTTTGTCGATATCATCATCGGACTCTTAGGTTCGGGGTTGATAGTAATCTAGGTGTTACTTTTGGGTTTGGAGGAGATTAAAGATTGGTCGATCTTAAAAGAATCGGAAAATCATTGTATGAATGTTGTATCGAAAGTTGTGAAAATGGCGGAAATTAAGATGGATATTGAGGGAATTGTGGAAATTAAGTATGAGAACTGAGTGATGTTCCTCTTGTGAACCGGTAGTAAAATTTTCTTTTAATTTGAATCCATATCACGACCTTTTCTATTTTGATTGAGAAAATGAATGTTGTGTATTGTGTTGTGGTAAAATGAAAGGTTAAATATGTATTTAGTTATAGGGGTATTATAAAATAATAAAATAAAAAGGGTTGTCTTTAGGGTGGGTGTAATTTCTCGTCGTAGGCAAAGGTCGGGGAGAACTTCCCGAAAATTGTTGTTTGATTTCGGTATCAAGACGAGTATGACGACGTTCCAAACAATGATGCTCTTCCTAAGAGCATTTTTTTGAGCATAATATAGTGATACTATAGACCCATACACACCCTTGTAAACCTTCTCAATATTAGTCTAATACCTTAGATATGCTTTTGTCACAAAGATTTCCGCCTATATTTTATCTTGGTGTTTTAATAAGTTTTCCGATATATAAACTTCTAAATATTATTCTAAACCTATATTTTATCTTGGTATTTTTCCGATATCATGATTATTATGTATCAATGTATTCATATCTAATAATTTCTTTTCGAAACGGCAAATATACTAACTACTTATAAATTATTCCATATATGTCCATCACGAGTCTTGAAACATCGATCTTAAGAACGGAAGACAACAACAAATACCTTTAGGATAGATGCCCTTCGGTATATCTAATAATTGATTTGACGATATTGCTACTCATGTTTTTTCTATATATAAAATTATGATAAATGTATTGGTAAAATGTGCAAAAGAGTAAAAGTTTAATGTAAATTAACCGGCCTATTATTAGACTATTAGTACTTGATGTTTGATGTTGATGTAGATGATGGGATTAGGCGATTAGCCATAACTACTTTAGAAAAGGGGAAATTAATTAAATAAAAGTAATAAAGAAAGCAAACCCAATAGAAGCACGCGTTGTCTTGTAGATTGGAGCTTGTATATATGCAAACGCAAATACCCTCATCTCTTCGAAATTCTAAAAATTCCCCCCTATAAATAATTTACACTAACAAAAAGTAAAAACATCAATAATAATAAAAATAATTGAGGAGAGAGTGTTTAGGGGCAACACTAGCAAATGCAGCTTTCAGCCCTGCATGCCATTTCCATCCAATTACTCCAAGACAAATCCCCATAATATATACATGTATATATAGAGATATAAAAGAACTTCGATATGAGAGAGAAGGAGAATGTTGGTGCTACAACCAATGTAACTTTTTGTATCGAGAATAGAGATTGAGGAGAATGTTGGGTATAATATGTTTCTATTATTTATTTGCTTACAATAATATATAATATTATTGGTACGTACGACAATTTCATTAATAATACACACAATGGGGGTTTGTGGTTTGAATCTATAAAAGACTTGTGCATTATATCTATTTAAAATCTTATCCAGTAATTATGGATACATTTTCAATCTTGTTATAAAAATCTATATAGTAGTATAATAGATCAAAATATTTGATTCTTATGTATTTGAAATTTCAAAATGGTTTTGTAATTTTTTTAGTAATAATTATAATCTAGAGGATTTTTATAATTGTAGTATATAATACTTTAATAATAAAAATGTTTATATTTCAACTAATTAATTATTATAATTTAAAAGTTTTTGTAATTTATAATATATTAATCGGTTGATTTAGTATATATATATATATATATATATATATATATATATATATATATATAAAAGATTAGATTGTTATGATTTTAAAAGTAAGATCGGAGAAAAAGATATAAGAAGATAAAAATTTCTATTTCATCAGATAAAACTTAAGCAATAATATTACTGTATGATATGAATTTTCATCAAACAAATTATTATTATGTATTTTTTTTTTCTATTTTCTATTTTTATATTAAACTTATCTTGTTTTTACATATTGTTTTCTATTATTAGAGTGTATGTTTTGGTTTTTAACTTCAATACTATTTTTTAATTCCCTAATTTATAATTGAAAGTTATCGTTTTTTGTTATTTCTATTATTAAAGTTTATTATTTTGTTTGTCATTTTAATATTGTTCTTAATTTTCTAATTTTACCTTGAAACTTATTTTTTGTTGTTTTGTTATAATTCATCAAAAAAACTAACATTCAAAAATAATCAAAATATTTGATAGAAAGTGATAGATGACATGAATGACATATAAATAATAGCTAAATATGAGTAAGAAGGAATTTGATGAAACAATTAGTATAAAAAATTATTAACTCTAAATTAACAATAGTTATATATATATATATATATATATATATATATATATATATATATATATATATATATATATATATATATATATATATATATATATATATATATATATATATATATATATATATATATATCAAAAAATAGAATTATATTATTTTAATCAGTGCAATATATTTATCATAATTTTAATTATCATAGTTTTATTTCTTGTATATATATTAATTAGGAGAAAGGTTAGGGAAAGAGTGGATGTCATGTGCAAGCTAATCGATTGTAAACTTAGACCCATGTTAGTTAGGGAAATGATACAAGATGAATAATTAAGATCCAAAACCGTTTACACTTTTACTTGCTTTTAAACATTATTTTTGGTTACAAACATTTGATAGTAAACTGAAAATATATAGGTTAATAACTAGTATCCAATCAAGTAAGATACGGTTAGTGATTGAATATTTTAAAACATGATGAACTTTATAAGATTATTCCATGTCTATTTCATGTAATGGATGGTTTCTTTCTTTTGATTGTTGCAATGCCTAACAACCACAAAATTTCAAAAGGGATGGAACTTTGAAAGAGAAAGGACGTGAAGTGATAACTGATAAATCTCAAACAATGTCCATGAAAAGAGGGCGCCATTTTTACTCCAAAGTTAAGCACTAAGCTTAAAAGCTTAAAGCTTTTATCTTTTTTGGTCTTGTTTTTTTGAGGGGACATGCCCCCTGCCTATTATATTCTTCCAAACACATCCTTCCATTCGCTACCTTCTAAAACTTTGTTTTGGACTTTCTGCAAAACCCTTTTTCTCAATTTAGACTCACCTTCCCTACATTCAATCCTCCTATTAGACTAGTGAATTTTGTACTCCTAGATTGGCCTCAACGTTGTTTTCTGTTTGGATTCTTGTGACGTAGCTGCCAATTCCCCTTCTTTCTCTTTTTCAATCATTCTCTGGTGGAATATAACTTGCTGTCCCAGTTTAACATGCATCGTTCATAAACGTCAAGTATTGTTACCATATAAGTTTCGTATCTGTTCGATGAGAGATGAGCAAGTATAATCAATTATTGCAAGAATCTGCATGCTTTTATAATGCACTTTTCAGTAGGCCATTCATTTGATATGATGTTGGGAACTCTTTAATTTGTGTGAGAATTGAACGATATTAATTACAGCGCAAAAAAATTCCTTATGTCCTTGAAAAGAAAAACTAATTTGTAAAATAAAAAAGGCACATGCCAACATTAAAGGACTAATCTAAAACGTACCACAAAATCCTTGAAGTCCAAAATTTTCAGATGTATAAGATTAAGTGTTTTAACTTGTTGACATTTGCTTGAAAGTCGAACGTTATGTTTTTAATTTATTAAAGAACTACTTAAGTCAATTAAGTCGAAAATACTAGATTAATTTCTCTTTTTAAGTGCATGTATAAACACATGTCTAGCTAGCTAGCATACCCTTCTCTGTATTCTAATTTAAACGAAAAAAAATATTATTTATCTTGAACACAGCCTTTAATTTTCCCACTCTATATAAAGGCAAGTAACGTTCAACTACTTTGTTAATCTCCACTTTCTTGCACCCCACTGAGATACTTGTTTATCCACAGACACTCTCCCACTATCTCTCTCTCTCTCTCTCTCTCTCTCTCTCTCTCTCTCTCTCTCTCTCTCTCTCTCTCTCTCTCTCGCTCTCTGTGAAGAATGGTTAGGGAACAGAGTGATCACAAAGCCATTTGTTCCTCCATTGCTATGTTGCAAGAGAGGTTTAGACAATTGGAGAAGTTGAAGGAGATGAGGGAAGAAAGAGAGCTTCTGAAGTTGATATCAGTCTCCTCCAATAATCATCAATGCAACTCTTATTATGATCAGCAGTACTCCCTATCTTCAAACTTTTATGAGCCTTCCAAATATATTTTGCATTCCGAAGTCATCTTTCCAACTCAGCCATTGGATTCTCAATTACTCTCCCTCACCCTTTGGCCGACTTCACAGACCAACAAGTATGCCGACAGTTTCTGGGATATCAACATCGAAAGCACTCAAAAAATAAGCAGCAAGCCATCTTGGCTCACCAATGTACCCTTGGCCAGGCCAACCTTAGTAAAAAATATCGATGAAAGTAGTGTTAATTCTGATGTTGATACTACTCTTCATCTCTAGATAGCAGATAAATACATGTAGTATATTTAAATATATGATGAGATTAATTTTCTCTGGAATCTTTTTTTTTTCTTTTCTTTTTTCCTTTTACGATATAAGCTAGCTAGCTATAATGGTTTGCATCAATGTGGTACGTTTTGCATGAAACCATGCACCCAATCTAGGGTTTATTGTGGTGTGTATTAGAAAGGGTGTACATTGGTGATACATCGTGTATGCAGACTGGGTATGTTTTGAGGTATTACTATTAATTAATTAATTAATCTTCCCCAAAATATATAGTGGAGTATCTATCTTCTTCTCCATCCTTGTATTTGATTGTTTATAGCTCATATGGTGATATGGTCACTCTTTATCTGAGTCGGTTTTTCCTCTTAATATATATGATTTCAACGTACATAATTTGTCTTAAGGCTGAAAAACCCTTGGTGCATGATGATCGAGAAATTTGAGAACCTCAACATTGTCAAAAAAAATTCCAAACAGTTAGGTACTTCTTCACTTGTTTTGATACTTTCTTTTAATTGGCATACAAATGATAATTAAGAAATTCTAAGAAAGATCATTCTCCATTTTTAAAATTAATGATACATGAATCAATTTGATTTCTAAAGTTTGTAAAACAATAAATATTTAAAATAGCCATGAATGTTCATAAATGAATGTAAAATATATAAATTTAGCAAAACATGTCTATATTCCGACAGAAAGATACTACTGTTATGGTTTAAGGTTGAAAAAGAATGGGTATGCAGCTGCATTATATATAATAATGTGCACTATGAAAGATTCGATTAAAGTGAAAAAAAAAATCTTGGTATATTGTTTATCAATTTTCTGCTACACATAGGTGACAGTATTTAAGAATACATTAATTAGACCATGTATCAACCTATGCATGGCAACTTGACGAGTCTCGTAAGTTTTTAAACAGATCTCAATAGTCATTTAAACGTCACTTAATATTTAAGTTTGAACTACTCCCAAGTGTGTACTTCAGAATCTTTACTGGTTTTAGTGCATACCACTCACCCTGTATTCCCGTATGCTATTGGAATTATCCTAATTTAAAAAATTATTGACTACCAAACTCGGCCATTACTTGTTTGGGGCTTGTTTTTGGATGGCACTAAGTTCATCATGTGATCACCAACACGAAAGATGAAAAGATAGGGTTAATTTCTTTTTTAATGGCACATATTATTAAGACTAGCACTAAGCAAAGCCCAAAGCGCAAATTTTACATCCACGTAACGACACTAGAAGCACAACAGCCACACTAACCAATCAAATTTAACATTTTACATCAAAATCAGTCTTATAGGAGTTCCTCACGATGCACAATGTACTCAAAAGTAGCTTTCTTTGTATCTTTTCCTCTTTAAAAATTATTCGGTCCTGAAATTGCCAAAGCACCCAAAACAAAGGTATGTAAACATTTTCCAAACAGTTTGTATGATATGTGAGAGTGGTCTGCGAGATATGTAGCTGAAAAATGTGTATTTCTTGGCAGCACTAGGTCGATGGAAAGATTAGATGAGGAGTATGTGAGGGCGATTGTTAAAGTACTTAGGGTGCCTTTGGCAAAACATATATAGAGGGATTGACATGAAATTGTGTCTGGGTACTACTTATCATTCACAAACCAATAAGTAGAGCAAGAGGACTATACATACATCGAATATATGTTTTGTTGGTGATTTTAGTGTTATGAGCGTATTTTAGTATAGTATTAACGTTAAGCTCAAGTGATATTCAAATATTATGATTTATAGTTTAGATAAGATAATCCTTGTATTTTAGTTTGTATTTGTTATTCATTGTACTATATATACATCATATATACACGATTACCTCATTGAGGTTTATTGAGGCTAATCATTATATGGTATCAACTTAGGGTTACGATACCTTCTCTTCACCCTGAATCATGACAAATCATGACAGTCGGCTCTTCTTTTGATACTACTCTCTCTCTCTCTCTCTCTCTCTCTCTCTCTCTCTCTCAATACAACACTTCACATGATCATTGTGAAATTTCCCCCCTCAAATTACATGATATGGCGCAATCAACTCATCCCCCTTCTTGCCTACCAAAAACTCTCAGATCACATCCTTGGCACCCCTCCTATCCCTGCCAAGACAATCGTCTCCATTGATGCTGCCACTCCTCCGGTTCCTAATCCGGCCTATGCCAAATGAGTTGAAGATGATCAGTGTGCGTTCCTTATCATTCACTCATCCTTGATTAAAACAATCATGGCGGAAACTATTGGACTCGCCACTGCCTCTGAAGTATGGCAGAGACTTGAGCGTTCCTATCGTCATGACTCTCATGAATTTATGCAAACCCTAAGAGACTCCCTTCGACGCCTAAAAAAGGGTAACTCTTTTGTCTCTGAATACAACTCTAAGTTTCGATCATTTTGTGACCAGTTATCAGCAATCGGTCACCCTGTGGATGATCTTGACAAATCACATTGGTTTTTTTATTGGTGTTGGCTCCTCCTTTGAGCATTTTTCTATCACTTATTGTGCAATTAAGCCTGCTATAGCGTTCCTTGATCTTGTCTCTCAAGCAGAATCTCATGAACTGTTCTTGGCCTCACTTCAAGAATCACCACATGTTGCTGCCTTTAAAGCTCAACAACAACGATCTTCTCAATCATCCCGTGGTGGCTCTACTTATAGAGGAAGAGGTCATGGCTCCAATTCTGGTGGTAGGGGACGTGGCAGAAGACCACCACATTGTTAATTATGCCAGATAAATGGTCACTATGCAAGTTCCTGCCCTGACCTTGCATCATTTGCTCGTAAAAATACTTCCCCCGATGAAACTCTTGCTCAGGTTTTCCATGCTCAATGCCACATCACCAATTGCTCTCCTGATTGGTATGTTGACTCAAGGGCCACATCACACGTGATGCCTTCTACCACCCACTTGGACTCGGCTTCTCCTTATACCGGTCATCAACAAGTAATTTTCGAAAATGGTAAAGTCTCTTCTATTTCTTACATTGGTACTTCCACTTTACCTTCCAATCTTGTGTTATCCGATGTTCTTGTGGTTCCTAATTTTACCAAGAATCTATTATCAATTAGCAAACTAACCCAAGACTCACTGGTTGATTTGTTATTCTCTAATCCCTTTTTTAGTATTCATAATCGCAAAACAAAGGCAATATTAGCAAAGGGTAGGTTTGACAACGGGCTTTATGTAAACATGGTCATCAAGTGTTCCTTACAACTTTAACTTCTTCCAAACTTTGTGCATCTCCATAACTGTGGCATGCTAGATTAGGTCATGTTTCTTTTGATACCCTTTTTGTTTTAAATAAGAGAGGTTGTTTGTCGTTGTGACATCCCCAAAATCTCAGCCAGAAAAGACCGATTTCATTTATGCTTTTTAAAATAATTTTCAGAGTAAATCCTTTTAATTTTAAAAGAGATGCGGAATTTGTTCCCAAAAACAAAACATGATAAAATAGATATTTATCAAAACATTTCATAAAGAAATATGATTTCATTTCATAATCAAAAGTCGGGATGTCATGTTCCGATACAGGTCATAAAGCATAAACGATAACATTACAAGTCGTTCAACAAATATATACATATACAGACTTGTAAACAAAACAATTTGATGTTCGCCCATCTTAAGCTCTTGCGCCACTTCCTGTAAAATAAATCAACTGAGTGGGTCAGGCTTGGGATCCTGGTGAGCATATAGGGTTTTCAAACCCACAATAATTATATTTAATTACAACAATCCACAATAAACCCGATTACCCATTCCCGTTATCCTCACCTTACGTTCCTAAAAATAACGTCTATTATAAGGAACTTATTTCAGGATTTTTCATCGGGACGGACATCACTGCAGAGGGGCTTCCTCAACAATAAGTGTCCTAAAGGCAACCATGTGGGGGATAGAGTACACCGGTGAACACGTCGTTCACAACACCTACAGGTAATGAGCCTGCTAGTGTTCCACAGGACTGTCTAGAATAGTCCGTGGTCGTCATCCATACTCTGCTGAATGACTAGAATAACACCAATAACACCGAGGCCTCTCATCTGTTTATTACACACCAATTATCTACCCATGTTCTACCCAACATATTAGTAGATAAAAATATACATTTTTATACATAGTTTAAAAACCTGTATAACATGTTTTAATCAATACATATTCCACATAACAGATGAGGCATACACACATAACACGTATTTCATAGAGAATACATCAGATCTATAAGATAGAAGAGAGTGAATATACACTCACACGTATAACAACCAAATATATACACATAACACGTATTTTTATAGGAAATACTTCATAATATTGCGTTGGAATGAAAATAACTACACACTCACTTGATCAGAAGATGATCGGGCAGCACTACGGCTTGCAGAAGAGGTGTTTCTCCGTAGATCTGGAAGATCTTCACAAAACCGGGCTCCTCGCGGGCAGCGTTTCGGCTCGGGAATAACGCTCTTCGGGATCCTCGGGGCTTCGGATCTTACTTCGGGGCTCGGGAATATTACCGGGGCTTTGGGGTATGATTGGCACGCAAATCGAGGCAAAACTTTGAGAGAGGGAAGAGTTTGAACAAGAGAAAATGGCTGAATTCGAGTTCTATTTATAGGCTGCTGGGTCTGGGATTACGCGGGGCGTACTCAAATTACGCGGGGCGTACTCAGTACGCGGGGCGTACTCGGGTTACGCGGGGCGTACTTTGACGTCACTGCGTGCGTCGACTGGTGGCACTCGAGTATTGGTCAGACAAGTTGCAACCGACTGAGTACGCGGGGCGTACTCAAATTACGCGGGGCGTAATTGACTTGTCAAACTTCTAAATTGCGTAACTTTCGCATACGAGCTCCGTTTTCGACGTTCTTTATATCCACGCGAAGGTCAGACCATACTCTACAACTTTCATTTAGACTCCGTCGACTAATTTTGACTTTTATTTTTATTATTTATTTTTAGAAGGCCGGGACAGAAAAACTTCGTTATAAATTCATAACTTCTTCGTCTGACGTCCGTTCTCGCCTAACTTTTCATCGTTTCGCTACTAACCACAAGATCTTCGATTCTCATTTAGATTGTTTCGGCTAAAAACCGCTCGATCTCAAATCGAGTATTCGGGCTGCATACTGCCACGTCGAAACTTCAGAAAATCATAACTTCCTCATACGAAGTCAGATTTGGGCGTTCCTTTTATGCATGCTCTCGGTTTAACGAAATCTACGACTTTCGTTTAGATCGCTAAGGCTAAATATCGCTCTATCTTAAATTCATATTTTACGTCACTCAGCGTCGTACCGGTTCTGTCGCGAAACTTCGACAGGTCATAACTTCTTCGTTATAACTCGGATTTTGGCATTCCTTATATCTCCGGAATCCTTGTTTCGACCACTACAACTTTATGCAAAGATGTCGGGCTTATCTCACACTTAAATTTTGACGCTTATTTTATTCTTAATTCATTAAATTATAAAAATTAAGAAAATACACACATAAATCACATAATTCAAATAATTCACAAATAATACATTCTTATTATTTCAAGTTGAGTTACAAGGTTAACCTAGACCATTACATTGCTAAAAATGGCAAGCCTAGAAACACGGGCGTTACAATTCTCTCCACCTTAGAATGATTCCGTCCCCGGAATCACACACCAGCAAACAAATGCGGATAGCGACTCATCATGTCACTCTCCGTCTCCCAGGTGAGATTTGGCCCATTCGTGTGTTTCCATCGGACAAGCACTAACTCCACCATCTTACGTCGCAATTTCTTAGTCTTTCGGTCAACAATTGCCTCCGGTTCCTCAATCAACCTTTTGTTCTCATCGATCCTCAACTCTGAAAGTGGAATTATGTCGGGAACTTCTCCCGTGAACTTCCTCAAATAACACACATGGAAAGTGTTATGAATTCCATTCAGTTCTTCTGGTAGTTCGAGCTTGTAAGCTTGGTTCCCAATCCTCTGAAGAACTTTAAACGGTCCAATAAACCTTGGACTTAACTTTCCCCTTTTTCCAAATCTTATAAGTCCCTTCCACGGCGAGACTTTAAGCAAAACCAAATCTCCAACTTCAAAATTCATCGGTCTTCGCTTTTTGTCAGCATAACTCTTTTGACGATCCTGAGCTGCTAACATTCTCTCCCTAATTATTTTCAACTTTTCAGCAGTTTGATGGACTATCTCCGGCCCCATAAACTGCTTTTCCCCAGCCTCAAGCCAACAAGACGGCGTACGACACTTCTGTCCATACAGGGCTTGATAAGGTGCCATCTTTATGCTCGAGTGAAAACTATTATTATAGGAAAATTCTACCAAAGGTAAATGTTCATCCCAATTACCTAGGAATTCCAAGGTACACGCTCTCAACATATCTTCAAGTGTTTGTATCGTCCGTTCGCTCTGACCATCAGTCTGCGGATGGTAAGCTGTACTTAAACACAACTTGGTACCCAATTCCTCTTGTAGACTTTTCCAAAATCTTGAGGTGAAACGACTATCACGATCCGACACAATTGTTAACGGAACACCGTGAAGTCTCACAATTTCCTTCACATAGGAATTCGCAAGCTTTTCCATAGACCATTTCTCATTGGTTGCTATGAAATGCGCACTCTTAGTGAATCGATCGACGACCACCCAAATCATGTCGTGACCATTCTTTGTTCTGGGCAGTTTAGTGACAAAATCCATTGTAATGTCTTCCCACTTACCCATAGGCACAGGCAATGGTTCTAAACTCCCGTACAGTTTCTGATGTTGTGCCTTGACTCTTGCACAAGTCACACACTCGGCCACATACTTCGCAATGTCGAGCTTCATCGTCGGCCACCAATAATAGGGTTTCAGGTCCCTATACATTTTAGTACTACCGGGATGAATTGAGTACATGGTCTTGTGAGCTTCTTCCATCAGAAGATCTCTGACTCCTCCTGTCTTAGGTATCCAAATCCGATCTTGGAACACCTTCAGTCCGTGACTGTTTACACCGAACACCAACGTTTTGCCCAAACGTTCCTCCTTTCGGTCATTCTTCTCCGAAGCTTCCTCTTGAGCTTTCTTTATACTTTCCAAAATAGTCGAGACAACTTCAATTCTCAACGCTCTTGGCCTTCTCCTTTCAAGATTGACTTTCCGACTGAGAGCATCAGCGACAACATTGGCTTTACCGGGGTGGTAAAGTATCTCACAGTCGTAGTCTTTAAGTAGTTCCAGCCAGCGTCGTTGCCTCATATTCAATTCTTTCTGACTAAAGAGATATTGGAGACTCTTATGATCAGTGAAAAGTTTGCACTTCGTGCCATAGAGGTAATGCCTCCATATTTTCAAAGCGAAAACTACCGCTGCCAACTCCAAATCATGAGTCGGGTAGTTCTTTTCATGCTCTTTCAGCTGTCGAGATGCATACGCGATCACCTTATCTCTTTGGGTCAAAACACAACCCAATCCAACACCAGACGCATCGCTATAAACAGCGAAGTCTTCAACTCCATCGGGTAGAGAAAGTATCGGTGCCTCGCATAGTTTCTTCTTTAGCTTCTCGAATGCTTCTTTATGCTTATCACTCCAAGCATAAGTAGCTCCTTTGTGGGTCAAAGCTGTTAATGGACTAGCAATCGAAGAAAAGCCTTGGATAAACCTTCGGTAATATCCGGCTAATCCTAAAAAGCTTCGAATCTCCGTGGGACTTTTTGGTTGTTCCCACTTCATTACAGCTTCAATCTTTGCTGGATCAACCATTATACCTTCTTGGTTGACCACGTGACCCAAGAATTGGACTTCTCGAATCCAAAAATCACATTTGGAGAACTTCGCATACAGCTTCTCCTTCTTCAAGACTTCCAAAACTTCTCGTAAGTGTCTGCCATGCTCCTCTTGGCTTTTTGAATAAATCAGAATGTCATCTATGAACACTATCACAGATTTATCAAGGAACGGGTTACAAACTCTGTTCATTTAATCCATGAATGCTGCGGGAGCATTGGTTAGTCCAAACGACATAACCAAAAACTCATAGTGTCCATATCGGGTTCTGAATGCAGTCTTCTCTATATCCTGCTCTCTTACTTTTAGCTGATGATATCCTGACCTCAAGTCGATCTTTGAGAAATAACTTGAACCTTGTAGCTGATCGAATAGGTCATCAATCCTCGGCAACGGATATCTATTCTTTATTGTTGCCTTATTCAGCTCTCGGTAATCAATGCACATCCTCATGCTTCCATCTTTCTTCTTTACGAATAACACCGGAGCTCCCCAGGGCGATGAACTAGGTCTAATGAAACCTTTGTCCAATAACTCCTGAAGTTGCATCATTAGCTCCTTCATCTCCGTCGGTGCTAATCGATAAGGTGCTTTTGCAATTGGCGTTGTTCCGGGCAACAAGTCAATCCGAAATTCTACTTGTCGATCGGGCGGTAATCCAGGAAGATCTTCGGGAAATACTTCCGGATAATCACACACAACAGGAATATTTTGCATCACCTTCTTTTCCTTCTTAGCATCGATCACGAATGCTAAATATGATGTACATCCCTTGGTCAAACACTTTCTGGCTTTCATTAGGGAAATGATTCCAGAATTTACTCTGCGTTTATCTCCATACACCATAAACGATTCCTTTCCAGGCGGATTCACTTTCACTATTTTCTTCTTGCATAAAATTTCGGCATCATTGGCACTAAGCCAATCCATTCCCAACACGATGTCGAAACCATTAAGTTCTATAGGTAATAATTCCTCGTGGAACTTATTCCCATTCAAATCAATTAAAATGTTTTTCATATGATGGCTAACAGGTACAATCTTGCCACTAGCAACTTCGACTAATAAAGCATTATCTAGTCTCACAATAGGCAAAGCTAGTTTTCTACCAAATTCATGCGATATAAAGGAGTAGTTGGCTCCAGAATCAAATAAAATTTGGGCAGGCAATTTGTTAACGAGAAAGGTACCTGAAGCGACATCAGCTTCATCTTTAGCAGCTTCCAGTGTCATCTGGAATGCTCTCGCCTTTGGCTTTGGCGGAATGTTGGGTCTTGCTGCTTCCTTCTTTTTCGTACAATCTCTTGAGATGTGCCCCTCCTCACCGCAACCATAACAAACATTCTTGGTGAAAGTGCATTCGTTGGCATAATGCCCTGGCTTTCCACATTTGTAGCATGTGGTTTCCCCGCCACACTTCCCATGATGCTTCTTCTTGTACTTGTCGTACCATTTCGCCTCTACCTTTCCTCCACTTCCTCTCGAACTAGACTTCGAGAATTTAATTTTCTTGCTGGACCCTGAAAATCCATCGATTTTCCTTTTCTCACCAACCTCTGACCTTTCTAGACCTTTTTCCCTGATCTGGGTCTCAACATTTCTAGCAGCCCAGATGGCGGCTTTCAATGTGGTCGCTTGCTTAACCATTGGACCATAGTCCGCTGGTAGTCCAAGGGCAAACTTGTTGACCTTAGAGAGTTCTGTAGGCACCAAATATGGGATAAACTTCATCTTTTCCGTGAAACTTGTAGCGTATTCAGTAACGCTTAATTTCCCTTTCTTCAAATTCTGAAACTCATTACTAATTTCCAGAAGGTCTTGCTCGGAGCAGTATTGCAGTTTTAGTTGTTCCAGAAAGTCTTCCCAAGACATTTTGCTTGCTTCTCCCTTGGGCATAGAGTCAGCTAACAGCTTCCACCAACTTAACACGCCAGATTTTAGCAGAGGGATCGCAAGAGCGGTCTTCTGCCTGTTGCTGCATTCGCAACTTTCAAACATAGTCTCCATTTCAGAGACCCAGTCCATAACTTGCACCGGCGTCGGGCTTCCGGATAGGCATGGTGGTTTGGATGCCATGAAATCCTTATACTTGCACCCACGACCATCATTTCCTCCATACTGGTTATTGCGTCTAACCACTGGTTGTTCGTCTTGACCAATGATCCCACTAAAGTTTTCTCCTTCAGACTGCCCTCCATTCTCCTCGGGCTCTTCCGCTTGAATTGACGGTTCTTCACGATTCTGCCTAAGCAGGCGTCTTGTTTCTTCCATCTGACGATCCAACATCATTTGAATCATCATTTGTACACCAGCCATTGTTATCGGCTCAGGTGCAGCAGCTACGATAGGTACTTGCGCGATTACAGGTGGTTGATTCCTGTTTTCATTAGCATTTCCAACTCCGCTTCTTGTTCTCACCATTTTGATCTATACACCGAATAATTTCACCTTATTACTCCAAACGATTACATGCTAGTTCTAATATCGTATACATACGCTTAGAATCCTAAACACATAAACCTTCAGATCCGGTTGGCAACAAACCATAGATCCGAACAAATAATATCATATATGGCAACATATAACATTTACCACATAAAAGCATTTTAGGCAACATTCCTAAAATAAACTAGTGCTTGTGTCTAAAATCCAACAGACACACACCTCGCAATCTCCACTTAGAATGCTAAGTTTAAGTTTAGAAATCCTACAAATTCCTAATTCGCTTAAACTAATGCTCTGATACCAACTGTGACATCCTCAAAATCTCAGCCAGAAAAGACCGATTTCATTTATGCTTTTTAAAATAATTTTCAGAGTAAATCCTTTTAATTTTAAAAGAGATGCGGAATTTGTTCCCAAAAACAAAACATGATAAAATAGATATTTATCAAAACATTTCATAAAGAAATATGATTTCATTTCATAATCAAAAGTCGGGATGTCATGTTCCGATACAGGTCATAAAGCATAAACGATAACATTACAAGTCGTTCAACAAATATATACATATACAGACTTGTAAACAAAACAATTTGATGTTCGCCCATCTTAAGCTCTTGCGCCACTTCCTGTAAAATAAATCAACTGAGTGGGTCAGGCTTGGGATCCTGGTGAGCATATAGGGTTTTCAAACCCACAATAATTATATTTAATTACAACAATCCACAATAAACCCGATTACCCATTCCCGTTATCCTCACCTTACGTTCCTAAAAATAACGTCTATTATAAGGAACTTATTTCAGGATTTTTCATCGGGACGGACATCACTGCAGAGGGGCTTCCTCAACAATAAGTGTCCTAAAGGCAACCATGTGGGGGATAGAGTACACCGGTGAACACGTCGTTCACAACACCTACAGGTAATGAGCCTGCTAGTGTTCCACAGGACTGTCTAGAATAGTCCGTGGTCGTCATCCATACTCTGCTGAATGACTAGAATAACACCAATAACACCGAGGCCTCTCATCTGTTTATTACACACCAATTATCTACCCATGTTCTACCCAACATATTAGTAGATAAAAATATACATTTTTATACATAGTTTAAAAACCTGTATAACATGTTTTAATCAATACATATTCCACATAACAGATGAGGCATACACACATAACACGTATTTCATAGAGAATACATCAGATCTATAAGATAGAAGAGAGTGAATATACACTCACACGTATAACAACCAAATATATACACATAACACGTATTTTTATAGGAAATACTTCATAATATTGCATTGGAATGAAAATAACTACACACTCACTTGATCAGAAGATGATCGGGCAGCACTACGGCTTGCAGAAGAGGTGTTTCTCCGTAGATCTGGAAGATCTTCACAAAACCGGGCTCCTCGCGGGCAGCGTTTCGGCTCGGGAATAACGCTCTTCGGGATCCTCGGGGCTTCGGATCTTACTTCGGGGCTCGGGAATATTACCGGGGCTTTGGGGTATGATTGGCACGCAAATCGAGGCAAAACTTTGAGAGAGGGAAGAGTTTGAACAAGAGAAAATGGCTGAATTCGAGTTCTATTTATAGGCTGCTGGGTCTGGGATTACGCGGGGCGTACTCAAATTACGCGGGGCGTACTCAGTACGCGGGGCGTACTCGGGTTACGCGGGGCGTACTTTGACGTCACTGCATGCGTCGACTGGTGGCACTCGAGTATTGGTCAGACAAGTTGCAACCGACTGAGTACGCGGGGCGTACTCAAATTACGCGGGGCGTAATTGACTTGTCAAACTTCTAAATTGCATAACTTTCGCATACGAGCTCCGTTTTCGACGTTCTTTATATCCACGTGAAGGTCAGACCATACTCTACAACTTTCATTTAGACTCCGTCGGCTAATTTTGACTTTTATTTTTATTATTTATTTTTAGAAGGCCGGGACAGAAAAACTTCGTTATAAATTCATAACTTCTTCGTCTGACGTCCGTTCTCGCCTAACTTTTCATCGTTTCGCTACTAACCACAAGATCTTTGATTCTTATTTAGATTGTTTCGGCTAAAAACCGCTCGATCTCAAATCGAGTATTCGGGCTGCATACTGCCACGTCGAAACTTCAGAAAATCATAACTTCCTCATACGAAGTCAGATTTGGGCGTTCCTTTTATGCATGCTCTCGGTTTAACGAAATCTACGACTTTCGTTTAGATCGCTAAGGCTAAATATCGCTCTATCTTAAATTCATATTTTACGTCACTCAGCGTCGTACCGGTTCTGTCGCGAAACTTCGACAGGTCATAACTTCTTCGTTATAACTCGGATTTTGGCATTCCTTATATCTCCAGAATCCTTGTTTCGACCACTACAACTTTATGCAAAGATTTCGGGCTTATCTCACACTTAAATTTTGACGCTTATTTTATTCTTAATTCATTAAATTATAAAAATTAAGAAAATACACACATAAATCACATAATTCAAATAATTCACAAATAATACATTCTTATTATTTCAAGTTGAGTTACAAGGTTAACCTAGACTATTACATTGCTAAAAATGGCAAGCCTAGAAACACGGGCGTTACAGTCGTTGACTTCATTATTACCTAAACCTACGATTTGTTCATCTTGTCAACTTGCCAAAAGCAAGTGTTTAACTTTTACTCTTAATGATAAACGGTCTTCAAATGTGCTTGATTTGGTTCATTGTGACTTATGGGGACTGACACCAGTTCCCACAATAGATGGTTATTTATACTATTGCATATTTGTGGATGACTTCTCACGCTTCACTTGGTTTTATCCTTTGAAATCCAAATCAGATTTTTATCATGTGCTTGAAGCTTTTCTACCCTTCCTTCAAACTCAATTCACTTGCAAGATGAAAAATTTTCAATCTGATAGTGGCATCGAATTCATAAACTTATGAGTACGCACATTATTAATGCAAAATGGCACTCACCATAGGATCTCTTGCCCTTACACACCCGAGCAAAATGCCCGTGCTGAACGTAAGCATCGTCACATTACAATAACAGGTCTCGCCATGCTCTTCAACGCTCGGATCTTGTTCATTTTTGGGCTGATGCATTTAGTGCTGCTATTTACACCATCAATCGTTTACCCACTCCACTACTTCAACACAAGTCATCATATCAAATACTATTCAACATAATCCCAAATTATGCTATATTCCATCATTTTGGTTGTTGAGTATTTCCCTATCTACGCAAGTATTCATCTAATAAACTAGAACCCCGTAGTGCTCCATGCGTCTTTCTTGGATATGCTTCTCAATACAAGGGTTATATTTGCTTCGGTCCTTCCACAACTTGCATTTATATTACAAGGCATGCAGTATCTAATGAAGCCTCCTTTCCTTTCAATGGTACTCCTTCTACATCAAACGATGTTGTTATGGTTTTTTCTGACTTTGATGAATCTACACTGCTGCACTTATCATCCTCTACATCGCTAGCCACACCACCACCTTCATCATCGTTATCATCATGCTGCATCTGCTTACACAATGACCATGGAGCGCCACCTGCTGCCCCTACGACTCCTAATGATCATGAGTTGCCTCTTGCATCTCTAACTACATCACCAACACCATCTCCTGATGTGCCACCAGTCACTCACCCCATAGTCACTTGCTCCCAAACAGGCACACTCAAACCAAGAAGAATATTTGATTTGCTTGCTACTTAAATCTTGTCTCTATTGGTGCATTCTTTACTCACAATCAAGGAACCGCAAGGATTCAAATCCGCTGCCAAAAATCCTTAATGATTGTTAGCTATGGAAGAAGAGATGTCTGCTCTTCCTTCCAACAATACTTGGGATCTTGTTCCATGACCTCCAAAGACTAATGTAGTTAGATCTAAGTGGATCTATCGCACCAAATACAACTCCAATGGTTCCGTTCAACAGATTAAGGCACGTTTGGTTTCTCAACGGTTCACCCAGATTCCAGGCCTTGATTACACTCATACTTTTAGTCATGTTGTTAAGGCTGCCATAGTTCGTATTGTTTTAACCTTAGCTGTCATGCATCGATGGTCCTTGCATTAGTTAGACATCAATAATGCTTTTCTTAAGCGATAATCCCACATTTTATACTTGTTGGTCTACGTGGATGATATAATTCTTACATACAATACTTCATCTCTCATTCAATGGTTTATTTCTAAACTACATGATAAATTTGCCATCAAAGATTTAGGCCGCTTGAATTATTTTTTGGGAATTGAAGTTTCCTATCTCTACGGTGAAGGTGGTTTGTTCTCACCCAAACGAAGTATGCTCATGATATACTGGATTGTGTTGGTCTACTAGACTCTAAACCAGTTTCTACTCATTTATCCACTTCTGAGTATTTGGTATCCACTGGTTCTCCTTTTACGGATCCTACCCTCTACCGTTCTCTTGTGGGTGCATTGCAATATCTCACGATTACTCGTCCAGACTTGTCTTATGCAGTAAATCAAGTAAGTCAATTCTTACATTCTCCCACAACCGATCACTTTCAAGCTGTCAAACGGATCCTCCGATATGTTAAAGGCACCATATCTTATGGTCTTCTTTTCACACCAGCACCCACTTCTTCCTTGGTGGGCTACTCGGATGCAGATTGGGCACGATGCATTGAAACACGACGCTCCACTTATGGCTATTCTATATTTCTTGGCGGCAACATTGTCTCCTGGAGTGTTAAGAAGCAACCCACTGTCTCTCGTTCAAGTTGTGAGTCAGAATATCGGGCTATGGCTAACATAGCAGCTGGAATAGTATGGATAACTCATTTACTGCATGAACTTCATGAACTTCCACCTGATCACCCAACCTTATTGTGTGACAACCGTAGTGCTTTATTTCTTAGCCAAAATCCCGTTTCCCACAAGCGTGCAAAACATATTGACATTGACTATCATTTTGTACGTGAGTTAGTTGCATACAGACGCTTTACACTCGGTTTGTTCATACATATTTACAACCTGCATATATCTTCACCAAGAGTCTCCTACGTCCATTATTTGAAGTGTTTCGTGCCAAGCTTCGTGTTGCTCCACCACCACTTTGTTTGAGTGAGGGGGGGGGGGGGGTATTAATGATAAGCTCAAATAATATTCAAATATTATGATGTATAGTTTAGATAAGATAATCCCTGTATTTTAGTTTGTATTTGTTATTCTATATATACATCATATATACACGATTACCTCATTGAGGTTTATTGAGGCTAATCATTATATATAGTTAGTACCGCTATCGGGACAAGCTGAGTTCATTTTTTCTATCTAAGACCAAAGGTGTAAGGTGCACGTTAGGAGTGATAATTAATTGTGGACTCGGAAATACAGGGGTTTGGGGGTTGCGTTCCTGGGTACATGGTTCCAAGGGGCAGTGCCGCTAAACGAAATCCTAAATGAGGAATGAACCGGACATATATTTTCCTACGAAAAACCGGGAGTTATGTTATGGTGATATGACGGTGGTTTTCCCTTAGTGTAAGGACCATTAAACGCTATTTTGTCCTATAACCACAATTTTAAACCGCCATCTTCCATGTATAAAATGAAAGATGGTCGTTGCATGCCAAGTTACCAAGTTTAATAACCAAAAAATTTATTCTTCTCTCTACATGCAAACTATCTCGAAGAACACATAACACAATCAATGTATTATGTGTTTGTCAATCAAATTGGTCCTGTAATTTGATTTGATAATTTGATTATCTCATGAATCTGCATTCGTGTAAACCCAAAAATAAGGGTTGAATTACAGATTTCGGAAAGTGATTTCCAAGTTATTGTTATTTTAAACCCTTAAATTCTAACATGTTGTATCCTGTGTGCTAGAGTTTGTTGGTAGTTTGGATGACCATCTTCCATTGATAGAGTTTGCTTACCATTCAAGTATAAAGATAAAAGATGTTTAAATACAAGGTGTTGCATAGACAGAAATGTTGATTTCCATCTTATTGACTTGAGGTATGAGAAAAACTTTTTCTTAGGGTAGAATTGGTATAAAGGACGACCTATAGAGTGAAGGTTATATATGAGTGGTTGGTAGCAACACAAAACTGAAAAAAAAACATTATAAAAATCATAAACAAAAAGCTAATGATGTTTTAAGTGGGTAATAAGGTTGTATTGAAAGTGTCTGTTTTGAAAGATTGACATTAATTTGTAAATGAGGCGAGCCAAACCCCATTTAATTGTACCTTTTTTTTTTATTGTGTTGAAGAGCAATCAAGCATATAAGTTGGAGTTACTACATGAGTTAGACGACATTAACAACATTTTATACATATGTTACTTGATTAAATACCATGGTGGGGAATTAGTTGACATGATTGCACTTGAGGATCTAATGTTGGATGAAAGCAACCACTTGATTAAGGAGCCCTCGATGATTACCATATGAAAGACAAAGAAGCTTAGGAATAAATAGATTAAGCATGTCCTAATGAAATATAAGCATAGTATATGACAAAATATCATATAGGAAACTCATGTGGATGAGATAGAAGGAAGGTACTCTCACCTACTTGATGAATTAGAGATTCCAAGGAAATAAGGGGAGGAGAGAATTGGAACACTTGTGAAATAGCGCTAAGAAGTTTATACATTTATTTTTTATATTTCAAATTATTTAGATGTAATTAATATTGATGAAAGGAATATTAATAGGATAATCGGGTGCAAGATGAAAAGTAAAAGATGAGGAAAGATTTTGTCGATAAGAAAACGAGATAACTTAATATTCTTTCGTTATTATATATAATCTTATTATTTTAATTTCGTTGTATAACTAAAATTAAATATGAAATGATGGGATTAGACTTATATAATGACTACTAAAGGAGAAATAGCACTTTTAGGGTTTTATATGCAACATAGGCCATAGAAGTTTCTATATGTTTAATTTTGGCCTTTGGTATAGAGTCCTCTTTATAGTCATTGTACTTTTTTTGATTATACTCCTTAATCATTAAACTACGTGTGTATCCATGATTTGTGCAAGATTAATATATATGATCAGTTAGAAGATTTACATTTCTAAAGAGATTTGCATGGAAAATATGATATATCTATGATTTTTAGTTAATTATTTCTTTGAATCAAAACAAAACAAACAAACATATATTAAATATTTAATTAAATATTATCTACATCAACCTATATAAGATATGATAGATAGCATGCATCTGATTTAATTTACAATAATGATTCAACCACAATATACTACGATTGTATTAAATGAATAATAAAACCAAAAAAGGCATATATAAAGAATTAGTATATAGCAAACATACAAATTAAAAGCTCTAACATAATAACATGCCTAAAAATGGTTAAGAGATCTTAAATCAACATAAAAACCTTTAAGCTTGTTTTCTTTTTGAGTATGTGGTTCATATACACGTCTACTAAAAAAATGCACTTTTATAGTAAACTTTCCATTTAGTTTTTTATTAAACATAATATATAAGTTATACAATATTTGAGTGGTTAATCATTATTAAGAAGACCTTTGAGTGATATTAATTAAATGAGAGAGTTTCAAATGAATATAGTTTAAGCCAAAATATCTCTATTATTATGGATATATAGATATATAGGTTTATATATGAGCTCTATTTCTCAAAGAAATTAACTTATCGGCTTTCTTGTTATTAAAACCATAATACTTCTAGAGTTTTGGTTTATCCCAAAATTTTTATTCCTCTCAGATTCAAAAAAAATTGTCTTGTATTGCTTTTATCCATTTAGAACAAGTTAAAGCCTATTTGATATTCTTTGAGTTAATCATCGAAAGCAAAATAACATATAAACATTCATCTGATAAATTTCACCTTGTGCTAGCATATGTGCTGATATTTCAATGGTCAATTCCTTCTGGTAATGTTTTGTCCATTTAAAAAGTATTTCTTCATAACGTTTTTGTATGTTTGAACCCTAAACCATCTATTGGAAATTTTCATTCAACTAATTTTAATGCATCCCCTGGGATGACAAAGATACCTATATTAAAACCTGATGGGAAAAAACCAAACCCAAATTTTTTGGGACAAGTAGATATATTTTGAAAAAATTCATATGTTTGGGATGGTTATGATATTAGGGTTATACACACCCAATTACCCGATACCATACCCTATCTCATTTAGTCATCTCCAAACCATTTATATTTTAGATAACATTATGCAATTAGTCCTTGTGGGTTGCGAACACTAGCTAGTTGATGACAACTAGGATAACCCATACATTCTTGGTCCCCATGATTTTATTTCTTTCTTGGTTAGTCCCTATGATTTAATTTTGTTTCATAACTAGTTTGAAATTCCTATTTTACCATTGACATGATTTTTTTTTTTTTTTTTTTTTTTTTTTTTTTTTTTTTTTTGTAGTTTTTATTTTAGTTTCTAATTTATTTTTAAAAATGAAAATATAACACTCTTAAACACCACCTATCCCTCCATCATCTGTTGTTAAACATGTTTCATTCCTTAATCACGTCGTCGACCACGAAAAGAGATGTAAAGCTACTGAAAACCCACCACATTTAATCTCGACCTTCAAAAGATGATAATCTATCCTCTGGTGATCACCTTCTATCTAATAATCCCTTCCATCCTCCGGTCTCTCTCTATTAGGGATGTCAACGGGGGCAAATGGGACGGGGAGTGCATCCTCCACTCGCCCCCGAAATTTCCTTGTTCTCCCGTCCCCACCCTCGCCCCTGAAATGTTCAGCCTTCCTACCCCCACCCCGCCCCTGAATCCCCTTTATTACCTCGCCCCCACCCCCGTTCCCTCGCCCCCGATTGATTTTGGGCTGCCTTTTTTTTTTTGGTTAAAAGAAGTTGTTATTTACGCTAAAAGAAGCTATTTTTTAGGTATCAAATAATTATATATAGTAGACTTTAAATGTTAAAAATAAAAAAGTTATGCCATCTTAAAAGCATTATAATAATAATTTAAAAACATGTTTTTTTTGATGAATTTTGAAAGCTCAAAATCATGTTATATATATATATATATATATATATATATATATATATATATATATATATATATATATATATATATATATATATATATATATATATATATATATGTGTGTGTGTGTGTGTGTGTGTGTGTGTGTGTGTGTGTGTGTAAATATATGTGTAATTTATAATGGGGTCTCATGGGGATTTCGAGACGGGATTACCTACCACTACCCCCGCCCCCTGAAATTAAAACGGGGTTAACGTTGCCCCCACCCAGTCCCCGCCCCCAATTTTGTTTTTAAAAATTGCCCCCAAACGGGACAGGGATCCCACGGGACTTTTTGACATCCCTACACTCTATATTTCTTCCACTCTAACAAAAATCCAAAATAAACTTGCAAACATAAAATTTAAAATCACTTTTCAGATTCAAATTGGAAATTTGAAATTGTTTTTTAGATTCAGATCTAAAAATGAAAATCCTTGAGATTTAATTTAAGTGCCTCGATATCAAGAATCCATTGAGCAATTTTAGGGTTTTTGGAAGGTTAATGATGATTTCTAGTGAAGCGACACCCTATTCAATGTTTTCGTGCGCACATAACAACTTGATATTCACTTACTCTTTTATTAGAGCACAAAACAACTTCATGACATTTGATTAGACCACTAGTTAGTGGTGGTGGTGGTGACGATGGGTTGAGGATAAAGTTTGTTGTTGAGTTTCCTGCAATGGATCTAATCACCACCAATATATTCCGATGAAATCAGTTCTCAATTTTCCAGCAAAATGAGTTAGTTTTTGAGTTTCCTGCAATTGATCTACACATCATCGATCCACCACCATAATATAATGATGTATGTCAGCCAAATCATTTCTTGATTTTGCTACAAAATAAAATTTCTTCTTGAACAGTTTTAGTAATTAGAGTTTTTTCTTGGTGGTCGCTAAAAAAATTATCATTATTTCTCTATTGTTCGGCTCCACTCAACCACAAGCTAACATGCTTTTAGAACATAAAAAGGTTTAAGGTGGAGTGGGGATGGGGTTTAGTTTATTGATAAATTTTAAATAAAATTAGGTAAAAATATATAAAACAAATAAATAATGGTAGAAATGTCTTTTTACATGTAAAATAAAAAATAGGTGGCCAAATTCTTAAACTACAAGGACCAAGCGCCTGGGGTTTATTACAATTATCCTCAACTAGCTAGTTTTGGTAAATGATGGTGACCAATCACCTAATATTGTCTATATTTCATAATAATTTTACTTTTATTAGTTTGACTTCAAAGTTATATTAAAATATTATATAAGTTATGAGATATTGTAAATTGAAATTTTCTTATGTAACTAGTGGAAACCCCACACGCCGTTGGCATGGGTTTGAATGCGTTTTAACCAAACTTGTGAAGAATTGGGTTTGAATGAGTTTTGACCAAACCTGTGAAGAACTGACTAAAATTTGTAAATTATGGAATCATAATAATGAATTCACATAGTACATCATTTTTGGAAAAAGAACTATCCTACATATATGAACATTATTCTAAGTTATTGACAATATTTGAATATGCAAGTGCATCTGATCATCTGCAAAATAAGACCATTAACCTATAATATTTTTGGAACTTACCAACATAAAAATGAAAATTGTTCAAGTAAAATTTATACCAATGATATCATAGAAACTTTATTTTCCATCCAAAGTTCCCACAATGCTTGCTTCCTTGTAGTAAAAGCTAAAGGGTTTTACATTTTTAGTCATAAAAAGCATAACCAAAAGAAACAAAAAAAAAACATAAAAACACAACAAATCTTTCCATCTGTAAATCACCTTCAGTATCAAATTTCTTTCCCTATTGATAAAGAAAAGTAAGTCCATTCCTATAATTGGTAAATAAATGTTAATGTGTGCCTGTTATGAGTGGAAAATAAAGTATCTTTATATATTGCTGAATAAAAGTAAAAGTATGTTGCTATTTTTTCAAGAAGTTACCAGAAATTAAAGGATAGAGAAAAAGGGATTGTCATCATTTCAAAACAACTATTGTCTTAAATCAAAGTAATCAAACACTTCATTCATAGGGGATCCAAGCTCTTTTTGTAGATCTGCAAAAGAGATAACAAATAATTAGCTACATGTATGAAAGAATCTGTTGTGAAAACATAAACAAATTAAAAAATGAAAACAATGTAGCTAGTGAAAACAATATTTTTTAATCGGATGAAGAAATTGCAACATTGAGATTGAAAATTTGCTACATCAGAAAGTGATATCTGTCAAATTTATTTTTTTGGAAAAATTAGAACATTAAGAGTGAAAATCTACTTCATTAACAAAATACATTAATATAATATTGTAGTTTTATTTTTTGGACAAAATATCCACATGTATCATTGTACATAGCACTACACTTACACTTTTAAGAAACCTGTCCAAATATAACATTGCATTAATTTTATTTTTCAAAGATCTACACAAATATAGCATTGCATTTCCATTTTTTTTATTAAAAGTAAATGGAGAAGTTTGTTTTTGTTTTTTTGGAAGTATAGTACTTAGTAATTATCATATCAACAATATTTAGAATATTTATAGTTTATAGGAAGCAATAGTAACGTCCTTTCGTTGATTCGTTTTTTTAGCATCTTACTTCAACTATAGCAATATAGGTTTTTCAAAAGTACAATATCTTAAGAAGAAAAAAAAAGAGCAATGCTATAACTTGAAAGATTTACCTGGAGCAAATGTGACACAAGTAGTTGCATAAAGTTCTTTATGTTCCCTTAAGACATAAGTTAAAATTGTAGCAATCCAAACCATGGGATTAACATACTACACACGATTTGGAGTTGGGGGATGTGGTTTTTTCCCTCAATATTTGGATGCATTATCTTTATGGGGATAGGTGTACTATCTACACTGATTACAAGAGTCTAAGATACCTGATGGATCAACCAAACTTGAATATACAACAACGGAGATGGTTGGATGTGGTAAAGGATTATGATTATGAAATCATGTACCACCCTAGGAAGATCAATGTAGTGGTTGACGCCTTGACCCTGAAGGTAGTAAGTACATATTTTAGGAATGTATGTATGAGGGTGGTTACTATATCGCCTTTTTTGGGTATGATCAAGAAGGCTCAGGGACAGGGACTAAAAAAGGAGAGTTGGAAGGAGGAGTGGATTAGGGGCTAGATTCCTCTATTTATTAGAGACAGTTAGGGATTGTTGACTTAGTTTGGTAGATTTAGGTTCTGACTACTGGAAGGGTGGGGCAGATAGTTTTAGAAGAGGCTCATAAGTCAGAGTTTTCGTGAGATACCGAGATACGCGAGGTAGATTTCCAGGATTCGTGAGATACCGATATACGCGAGGTGAGTCTTCTCACTATACTTTACCTTGAGTAGGTAACCAAAGTTATGTGATAGAGTATTTGTATGCTATGTATGTTATGTATTGTACTGCATTATTTCTATGTGATTTATGCGGTGCATGTTTACAGAGTTAGAACCTGAGGGTTCATAGAGTTTGGGTGCACGGACCCACAGAGTTATAGCCTTGAGTGGCTAATATGTGTTATATGTGGTATTTTGGGGAACTCACTAAGCTTTGTGCTTACAATGTTTGATGTTATTGTTTCAGGTACTAGTGACGACCGCGGGAATGCGCCGGCTTGATCCGTACACACACACACGGAGTTTATACATTTGTGATCTTGGGATTTTGTATTGACTTGAATTGGATAATTAATATGGTTGTTTTATGAATATTAAATGAATTATGTTTTACGAAAATTTTAAAAAATTTGTTTTGAAATTCACGGTGTTACAATTTGGTATCAGAGCCTTGGTTTGAGGGATTCGAGTACACCTTCGGGAGTATTTGAACTCAAACTGAGGATTTGGAAAAATATTTTCAAAAGAAAACTTAACTTTTCTAAGAGTAAAAGATTTTCTTGAAAAAGGGAAAAGTTCAAGGAAGAAACGTGTGTACGATCAGTCAGCGCCGAACGGTGATTTCCCATAGTACCTTTATATTATGTAATATTGATATTTATATGATGTATCTGCATGCTAGAGTAGGCTAGGTATTGCTATTAGGACAAGAGTGGCCTGATTTGTGATGCCTTAGCCTAGGGAGAGGTGAGCTGCTAGGAGATGCTTGAGAGTGAGTAGGTAGTAGCGAGGGGCTTATGAGAGATCTATTAGAGAGTGGTCTACGCATGATAGAGTACTTGGGATTTGGGATCCGAAGAGGAAGATTTGGGGTGTGTACTGAGACGGTGTGGACAGTAGTATTGGGCCCGTACTACTAAAAGCACCGGGGCAGTGCACGGTCCAAATAAGAATCTTTGGAATACTAAGAATCAAGGAGGGATAGATTATCGAGTGTGAGTATGCTCGAGTAGATTCTAATTTATCGTATGTTGTATTTCAGAGGTTGATCATGGTGAGGACACGTCATATGCCGGAAGGTGTCGGGGCTAGTGATGAGGAGATTCGGCAGATCATTCATGAGGAGGTGGCTGCGGTCATCAGAGCAGAGATACCAGAGATGTTCGGGTCTATTAAGACCGCACTGATTGAGACGTTTGACGAGCGTTATGCCACTCTTTCTGAGGCTGCTATTGCAGCGGCTACCGCAGCGATCGCTGCTGCGAGACCCCAGGGAGGTGATGCGTTGCTGTTTCGGGAGTTCAGCAACACCAAACCACCAGAGTTTGATGGGACACAGGATCCGGTGGCAGCTATGAGGTGGATATCTGATATAGAGGGGTGCTTCTTCACTTGCTCATCTCTTGAGCATCTGAAGGTTCGGTTCGCGCTGAACCAGCTTCGATTGGGAGCGAAGGACTGGTGGAAGTTTGTGACGGCGCATTATATGCCTGCTGAGCTTTCGGCGGTGACCTGGGAGAGGTTCACTACCATGTTCCAGGATGAGTACGTTCCCCAGGTGGAGAGGGAGCGTTTGTCACAGGAGTTTCTGACCCTCAAGCAGGGTACTGAGTCAGTTACAGCGATCATGAGGATGTTCCATGAGTGGGCGATGTTCTGCCCTGAGCACGTGTCCACTGAGCAGGCACGTATGAGCCGCTACTTGAACATTTTGAGACGGGATATTCGGGAGTTCGCCGCGAACTCCTCGTACCGGACATTTACTGAGCTTCAGGCAAATGCCCGGAAGAGGGAGATTGAGCTTGAGACTCAGGCCAGGGAGGAGGCGGAGTCTCAGGGGAGGGATTGGCGAACAGCACAGTCTCAGCCGGAAGCCAAGCGGGCCAAGCCCGCTGATCCCAAACCAGGGAGCCAGAAGGGCCTCACTTGCGGGAAGTGCGGCAAGGGTCATGATGGAGTCTGTCGAGCGGGATCTTGCTACAAATGTGGCAAGGAGGGGCATATGGCCAAGGACTGCCCCAAGGGGTTTGCAGTGTGTTTCCACTGCAACCAGACCGGACACCGGAAGGCGGAGTGTTCGCAGTTGTGCGGAGCATCACATGGATCTGCTCTTGTCGCCATCAGAGCTACAGAGAGTCGGCCTGTGAAGGCCGAGGCGCCGAGAGCTCGAGGGAGAGCCTTTCAGCTAACTGCGGAGGAGGTCTGCGCCGTGCCCGATGTTGTGGCTGGTACGTTTCCTTTCATGTATTTATTTTGATGTTGAGATATTATGCTTATATTATGTTATGCGTAGGTACCTTCCTTGTGAACTCTGTGCCTGCTTTAGTGTTATTTGACTCGGGTGCAAGTCGGTCTTTTGTATCTTTGGCCTTTAGTCAGCATATCAGTGTTAGTCGTGAGGCATTGAGTCGGCCTCTGAGAGTTTCCATAGCTGCCGATAGAGTGATTTGTGCCACGGAGGTTCTCCGGGGATGTGTGTTAGAGATTTTTGGGGTTGAGTTTCCGATTGATCTGATTCCTATTGCGATGGGTGATGTCTGTGTTATTATGGGCATGGAATGGTTGAGCCGATTCGGTGCGGTTATTGACTGTGAGCGTCAACTGGTGACCATACGAGACCCTAGTGGGGGAGTTCTTTCAGTGTACGGCGAGGGTACACGTTCATGATCAGCCTTTTGTTCGGCCGCTAGGGCGAGGCAGTGTCTACAGCAGGGTTGTAAGGGTTTTGTGGCATATGTGATGGATATGCGGGTGGCTTCCGAGAGACCGAGTTTAGTGGAGGAGGTTCCGGTGGTGCGTGAGTTTCCAGATGTTTTTCCCGAGGAGTTACCGGGTGTGCCTCCCGTGAGGCAAGTAGAGTTCAGTATTGATTTGGTTCCGGGGGCCGCGCCTATCGCTAAGGTGCCTTATCGTCTTACACCTCCAGAGATGCAAGAGTTATCCTCGCAGCTTCTGGAGCTGCTGGGGAAGGGGTTTATTCGGCCGAGTAGCTCGCCGTGGGGAGCGCCCATTCTGTTTGTAAAGAAGAAGGACGGTTCACATCGAATGTGTATTGATTACCGAGAATTGAACAAGCTGACGGTCAAGAACCGTTACCTGTTGCCGAGGATCGACAATTTATTCGATCAGTTACAGGGAGCATCTTGGTTCTCCAAGATCGATTTGAGATCGGGCTATCATCAGGTGAGAGTGCGGGATGAGGACGTCCAGAAGACAGCGTTCAGGACGCGATATGGGCATTATGAGTTTGTGGTGATGCCTTTTGGGCTCACCAATGCCCCAACTGTGTTCATGGATCTCATGAACAGGGTATGCAGGCCGATGTTGGATCGGTCGGTGATTGTATTTATCGATGATATTCTGGTATATTCGAGATCTAGAGGGCAGCATGAGGAGCATTTGAGGGAGGTCCTTGGGGTTTTGAGATCGGAGAAACTTTATGCAAAATTCTCCAAGTGCGATTTCTGGTTGCGGGAGGTCCAGTTTCTAGGACATCTTGTTAATCAGGAAGGGATATTGGTCGATCCGGCCAAGGTTGAGGCGGTGATGAGTTGGGAGGTGCCGAAGTCGCCCTCTGAGATCAGGAGCTTCCTTGGGTTGGCAGGGTATTATCAGAGATTTATCAAGGATTTCTCCAAGATCGCAGTGCCACTCACCAGATTGACCCGAAAGGGTGTTGCATTTTCATGGGGTCCCGAGCAGCAGACCTCCTTTGAGACGCTTCGCCAAAGGTTGTGCGAAGCCCCGGTATTAGCTCTCCCGGAAGGGATGGAAGATTTTGTAGTATTTTGTGATGCATCGATTTTTAGGGCTGGGTGCGGTACTGATGCAGAAAGGGGATGTGATAGCATATGCATCGAGGCAGTTGAAGCCTCATGAGACGAGATATCCCACGCATGATCTAGAATTGGGGGCAGTAGTGTTCGCCCTCAAGATTTGGCGTCACTACTTGTATGGGGTTCGTTGTACGATATACATGGACCATAAGAGTTTGAAGTACTTGATGGATCAACCTAACCTAAATATGCGACAGAGGAGGTGGTTGGATGTGGTCAAGGATTATAATTGTGAGATCCTGTACCACCCGGGCAAGGCTAATGTGGTAGCTGATGCGTTGAGCCGTAGGGCGGAGAGCACTCCACTGCGAGATGTATGTTTGAGATTGACCGTGATAGCTCCAGTACTGGATGCCATTCGTGGGGCACAGGCCGAGGCTGTGCAACCAGAGATGCAGAAGAGGGAACGGGTCGTTGGTTTGGTTTCAGAGTTCTTTTCGGATGGTCGAGGGCTTATGACTTTTCAGGGTCGGATTTGGGTACTGTTTGTGGGCGGTACGCATACTACTTTGTTGGAGGAAGCGCATCGATCGAAATTTTCGATCCATCTCGGGGCTACGAAAATGTAATTGGATTTGAGGAAAGAGTATTGGTGGCCCTGTATGAAGAGGGACGTCGCATGGTTTGTCGAGAGGTGTTTGACCTGCCGAAGGGTTAAGGCCGAGCACCAGAGACCGCATAGCAAGTTGCAGCCATTGGAGGTTCCTGAGTGGAAGTGGGAACAGATCACTATGGATTTCATCACCAAATTGCCGAGGACTGCCAGAGTTGATGCAATTTGGGTGATTGTGGATAGGTTGACGAAGAGCGCTCACTTCCTTGCCATCAGTGAGAGTTCTTCGGCGGAGAAGTTAGCGGAGGTTTATGTGAGAGAAGTGGTGTCTCGGCATGGGGTGCCGATCTCGATTGTTTCGGACCGTGATGTGCGTTTCACTTCCAGATTCTGGAAGAAATTTCATGAGGAGTTGGGTACTAGATTGCATTTTAGTACCGCATATCATCCCCAGACAGACGGCCAGAGTGAGCGGACGATTCAGACGCTTGAGGACATGCTTTGAGCATGTGTGTTGGATCTCGGGGGTAGCTGGGATGCGTATTTACCCTTGGCAGAGTTTTCCTACAATAACAACCATCATTCGAGCATTGGTATGCCGCCCTTTGAGCTGTTGTATGGTAGGAGGTGTCGGACCCCCATTTGTTGGGGAGAGGTTGGGCAGAGAGTGATGGGCAGTACAGAGATCGTGATTCAGACGACAGAGCAGATACAACAGGTTAGACAGAGGTTATTGACCGCCTAGAGCCGACAGAAGAGTTATGCAGACAGACGTCGGTCCGAGCTTGAGTTTCAGGTCGGCGACTTCGTTCTCCTGAAGGTTTCTCCTTGGAAAGGAGTGATTCGATTCAGGAAGAGGGGCAAGTTGGGGCCCCGATATATTGGACCATTTCGTGTGATTGCGAGGGTAGGCCAGGTAGCCTATCGTTTGGAGTTGCCAGCAGAGTTGGGGCAGATCCACGACACTTTTCATGTGTCGCAGTTGAGAAAGTGTATATCTGATGAATCGGTAGTGGTTCCATTAGAGGATATTCAGGTGGATGCAAGCCAGAATTATGCCGAGAGACCAGTGGCCATCAGAGATCGGAAGATCAAGGTTCTGAGGAATAAGGAGGTACCTCTGGTGTTGGTTCAGTGGCAACACCGGTAGGAACAGAGATGACCTGGGAGCCAGAGCATGTGATGCGGGAGCAACATCCGGAGCTATTTCCAGAGCGAGACTTCGAGGGCGAAGTCTAGTTCTAGTGGGGGAGAGTTGTAACAGTCGGATTTCCAGGTATCTTTTATGTTTATGATTTTGGTGTTCCGAGAGGCGACTCGGCGAGTTGGAGCTCAGACTCGCCGAGTAGGATCGCGGATCTGGTCGCGGGATCGCGCCTGGACTCAGCGAGTCCAGGATATGGACTCGGCGAGTCCGCGCTGTGTAATGAAACCCTAATTTCTCGGGTTTGGGACCTATTTAAAGGGCCTTATGGCCGTCATTTGTGCTCACCAGTCCCTTGAGTGAAACCCTAATCGAGTGTGAGCGTTTAGAGCAAAGTAGGAGGCCATTATTGATCTTGGAGGTGTTATTTTTGCAAGGAAAGGGAGAACCAGCTAAGGGAAAGCAAGTGGAGCCATTTTCTGAGAGTTTGGAGTCCAAAGCATCACTATTGTGGTAATATTTTCGAGCTATCCTTTTCCATGTTGATGTTTATTTTGATTTAGGGTTTGTTGAACCCTCTTGTGGCTAGATCTAGTGCTCCCTTGGTCCCTTAAGCGATTTAAACTATAGATCTGGACCCTTGGAGGTCCAGAGTGTCCCTTTGCCCAAGCTTTTTGGGAATAAATGGAGGTTTTGGATTGGAATCCTTATGCCTTAGGTCAAAATGCTATTTATGAGCCATGAGGTGTGTTATGGACACCAAGCTAGGGGCTTTACGTGATGAATCAGTCTAGGAAGGCCAGATCTATGAATTGTGGGAGCAGATCTGACCTTAGAAGCAAGTTGGAGTGGTTGCATGGCGTGGACTCGCCGAGTCTGATGAACAGACTCGGCGAGTAGTTTGAAGATTGCCTTGAGTTTGCTCAGTGAGTGGTCCAGTCGAGTCATTGGTGGACTCAGTGAGTAAGGGTGAATTAGAGAGGGTCGACTGGTGGACTGAGTCCAACTAGGACTCGCCGAGTTGTTCTTGAGACTCGGCGAGTTGAGTCGGGGTGGCCCCGCGATTCTTCCAGGTGGAACTCGTCGAGTCAGGGGGAGTACTCGACGTGTAGGAAGGGAATCCTAGAGAGTTGGTGAAAACGTCTAGACTCGCCGAGTCGCCCTAGCGCACTCGCTGAGTCCGGTCAAAGTTGACCGTTGACCATTGACCGGAGTTGACATGTGTTGACTTCTTAGGGATAGTCAACCTTAGAGGTATAAAGTGTTAATCAGAGACATATGATGTTATAGGAGGATTAGAGCTCGGAGGATCGAGCACGAGGGAGTTCCAGGATTCGTGAGATACCGAGATACGCGAGGTGAGTCTTCTCACTATACTTTACCTTGAGTAGGTAACCAGATAGAGTATTTGTATTCTATGTATGTTATGTATTGTACTGCATTATTTCTATGTGATTTATGCGGTGCATGTTTACAAAGTTAGAACCTGAGGGTTCACAGAGTTTGGGTGCACGGACCCACAGAGTTATAGCCTCGAGTGGCTAATATGTGTTATATGTGGTATTTTGGGGAACTCATTAAGCTTTGTGCTTACAGTGTTTGATGTTATTGTTTCAGGTACTAGTGACGACCGCGGGAAGGCGCCGGCTTGATCCGTACACACACACACGGAGTTTATACATTTGTGATCTTGGGATTTTGTATTGACTTGAATTGGATAATTAATATGGTTGTTTTATGAATATTAAATGAATTATGTTTTACGAAAATTTCAAAAAATTTGTTTTGAAATTCACGGTGTTACATATATAGTTTCTGATTTTTCCGCACTCACGTTGTGAATGGATATGTATCACGACGTGAATAGTAAATATTTATGTTGGCTAAGGACTCTTCTTCGCAATGTCTATCTTCAGGAAGATTCATGTTCACTTTTTGAATCTATAAGCCTCACAACGTGAAGTTAGCAGATTACCTAAGCTTCTTTCTTCTTTTATTCTCCAAGCCTCCAAAGTTACATGTTTTGTAATTTTTAGTCCTTTTCTCAAAAATGCTTCTATTTGGCTGCAAAATATAATTTAAGGTTATAAGTACCATTATTATATGATAATAACCAAAATATTAATAAAAATGTAAATAAGTATTGCCTAAAAACATGTATAAATATGGAAATATCACAAGCTATGCACCACAATCAACCTTTAGCTTCACAAAGCTCAAGAATTGGAGTTAGGTGGCTAGGGTTTTGCTTCTGGACTTAAGAGGGCAGTGAGGGGAGGAGAGAGAGGTTTAGTGTTCTTTAAATAGGGTATAGGGATCGAATTTAGGGTTTCCCTAACCCTTACCAACTCATCGAGTTGGTCTCCCGAACTCATCGAGTAGGTCCTTCCACCCACGTCCATATCTTGCTTCTACTCATCCTCTTGGACTCGACGAGTAGACCTTTTGACTTAAGGTTTTTATTTGCTTAATTAGCCTTCTAGATTCCGGGTGTTACAAAGGAAGCTCAAGTGGAGGGTTTGAAAAAGGAGAATTGAAAGGTCGAGCGGATCAGGGGAAAATTCCGTTGTTTTTCAAGGGCAGGCGTGGATTGCTGACTCAGTGTGGTAGGGTTTGGGTCCCGAAATTAGTTGGGTGAGACAGATCATACTAGAGGAATTTCATAAGTCAAAGTTTTCTACCCTTCCAGGGGCTACAAATATGTATAGGGATTTGAGGTTGAGATATTGGTGGCCCTGTATGAAAAGGGGAAAGCTTGGTTTGTTGAGCGATGCCTGACATGCAGGAAAGTCAATCCCGAGCATCAGAGACCCCACGACAAGGTGCAACGGTACCTAATCCCATGTGGAATTGGCAGGAGATCACTATGGACTTCATCACAAAATTGTGTAGGATGGCACGTGGTGTTGATTCTATTTGGGTTATTGTGGACAGATTAAACAATATTTTACATTTTATTCCGATTGACGAGAGTATATCCACAAAGAATTTAGCCAATATTTATGTACAGGAGGTGGTACTTAGGCACGAGGTGACAGTTTTGGTGGTCTCGGACCGAGACGTTTACTTCACCTCTAGTTTTTGGATGATGTTTCGTGAGGAGTTAGGAACTCAGTTGCATTTCAGTACAACATACAATCCTCAGACCAATGGCCAAATCGGATCGACAATCCAGACACTTGAGGATATGCTTCGGGGTTGTGTGTTGGATTTTGGAGGGAGTTAGGATACATACCTTCCACTAGCCGCGTTATTCTACAACAACAGTTATCATGCTAGTATTGATCGGCTGCCATTTGAGGTGTTGTATGGGAGGAGGTGCAGGACATGATTTGTTGGGGAAAGGTTGGTCATCGGGTCATGGGAAGCACCGAAGTGGTGCTTAATGCCACAAAGTTGATTCAATAGGTGCACGCCAGGCTACAGGTCGCACAGAGTTGATAGAATAGTTATGTTGATCGATGTCGTTCGGACCTTGAGTTTCAAATGGGAGATCTGGTGCTGCAAAAGGTGTTACTTTGGGAAGGTGTCATCCGGTTTCGTAAGCGGAGCAAGCTGGGCCCCCGATTTATTGGTCATTTCAGGATTACTATCCATTTGGTCAGGGTTGCATACCAGCTAGATATGCTTGATGATCTCAGTTAGATACATAGAAATTTCCACTAGTACACAAAGTTTTCAGCAAGAAACCAAAGCAAGCATCAAGAATCTTGAGTAAAAAATCGCACAACTTGATCAATCAGTGAGCAAAATGGAGAATCATGGAAAGCTGCCTCCTTAAACCGAAAAGAACCCAAAGCACAATGCTTGTTCTATTAGCTTAAGGAATGGAAAGAAATATGATGGCCCAAAGAAGAAGAAGAAGAAGATTTAGTGATAGAAGAACCACCAAAGAAAGATGAAAATAAAGAAAAAATAGTGGAGAAAAAGAAGGCGGAAGAGAAAGAAGAAAATATCACACCACCACCTTTTCCATCAACATTGAGCAACAACAAAAAAGAGATAGAAGATAGTGAAATCATGGCAATGTTCTGGAAAGTTGAAGTCAAGATCCCTCTCTTTAATGCGATCAAATAGGTACCTAGATATTCTAAGTTCCTTAAGGAACTTTGCACATCTTAAATGAAGCTGCGAGGTAATGAGACAGTGAAAGTAAGTGAAAAAGTTTATGCAGTTTTGCAGAAAAAGATGCCCCCAAAGTGCAAGGATTCGGGTGTTTTCACCGTTCCTTGCAATTCGGAGACCTTTATGTCCCCCATGCTATGCTAGATTTAGGAGCTTTAATCAATGCTTTACCATTTTCTGTTTATAAACCTATTGGCATAGGCACTTTAACAATAACCGGGGTGATTATCCAACTTGCAAATCATTCTATAGTACACCCAAAAGGTGTATTAGATGATATTTTAGAGCAAGTTAATGAACTTGTGTTTCCTGTAGATTTTTATGTGCTTGATATGGGATATGATGACTACCCATCCTCGAGTTTCATACTTTTAGGTAGACCATTCTTAAAAATAGGAAGAACAAAAATTGATGTCTATAATGGTACATTTTCTATGGATTTCGATGGGGAGATCATCAACTTCAATATATATGAAGAAATGAGGTATCCAAGTGATGTTTATTGTATAAATTTTGTTGATATGATCCAACCTTTGATTGAAAAGTGTTTTGAGTTGCCTAACCATGATTTTTTGAAGTTAGTTTTGAGAAGGAATTTTGATAACAATTCAGTCAAAGACATTGTAGAAAATTTCAAGTTAGATGAAGAGTTTTTGGAAGCTGTGTAGTTTATGGAAGAAAGGAAGAAAACGAGGTATGATAATACCAATGTGAAATTGCTCATTTCTAATACAAAACTTCTTCCTTCTATTGTGTAGGCACCTAAGATAGAATTGACGAGTCTTCCAGATCATTAGTATGCATACTTTGGAGAAGAGAAGACTTTGTCTGTCATTATCTCCAACAAGTTGTCCATTGCAGAGAAGATGAGTTGGTGACTTTGCTGAAAAAGTATAAGAAAACTATTGGGTGGACAATTGTGACATAAATGGGTTGAGTCCTTCCTTGTGCATGCATAATATTCTCATGGAGGAAGACTTCAAACCAACCCGAGAGGCACAAACAAGATTGAATCCACCCATAATGGAGGTGGTAAAGAAAGAAATCATGAAGCTTTTGGATGCAAGTATGATCTACCCCATCTCATATAGTAAATGGGCGAGGCCCATTCAGGTAGTCCCGAAAAAAGCTAGTGTCACGGTTGTCAAGAATTTTGAGGCAGATTTGGTGCCAACTCATGTGCAAAACGGGTGGAGAGTTTGTATTGACTATAGAAAGTTGAATGCCTCAATGAGAAAAGGCCATTTTCCCTTGCCATTCATTGACCAAATGTTAGAGAGATTAGCGGGTGAATCTCATTACTGTTGCTTGGATGGTTTCTCGACTTTTCATTAAATTTTGGTAGCCCTGGAAGACCAAGAGAAAACCACCTTCACTTCTCCCTTTGGCACATTTTCTTATAGGCGTATGCCTTTTGGTCTATTCAATGCACCCACAACATTTTAGAGATGCATGGTGAGCATTTTTTATGAATATGTTGAAAACATCATTGAAGTCTTCATGGATGATTTCACAGTCTATGGAAACTCATTTGTTGAATGTTTAAGCAATCTAACAAATTTTTTGCAAAGGTGCATTGACACAGATCTTGTGCTTAACTATGAAAAATACCATTTAATGGTGGACAACAGATTGATCTTAGGTCATATTGTGGCCCAAAAGTGCTTGGAAGTTAACAAAGCTAAGATAGATGTTATCAAGAGTCTTCCTTACCAGAAAAATGTTTGGGAATTTCGTTCATTTCATGGCCATGCAGGTTTCTTTCAGTGGTTCATCAAATATTTCTCAAAGATTACGGTGCCAATGTGTCAACTAATCCAAAAAGAAGCTGAATTTGATTTTTATCAGCCATGCAAGGATGCTTTTGATCAGTTGAAGGATTTACTCACCTCCACTCCAATCATCCAACCACCTAATTGGGATCTCCTATTTGAGATCATGTGTGACGTGGGCAACATGTCTGTTGGGGTGGTATTGGGTCAAAAGGTGGATCGAACACATCATGTCATCTACTATGCATCCAAGACCCTTGATAGTACTTAGAGCAACTACACCACAATAGAAAAAGAGTCGCTTTCCATTGTTTTTGTACTAGAGAAGTTCTATCAGTACCTCCTTGTAACTAAATTGATCATATATTCGGACCATGTAGCTATAAAGCACTTACTTTACCAAGAAAAATTTGAAGCCGATGTTAATATGATGGATGCTGATTTTGCAAGAGTTGGATATTAAGATCAAAGATAAAAGTAGGAAATAGAACCTGGTCGCCGATCATTTGATCCGAATAGTTCAACCCGAATATGCGACACCCATTCATGACACATTCTGAGACGAGCACTTATTTGCTATCGAAACACCACCTTGGTATACAGATATATGCAATTTCATGGTCACAGGAAATTTCCCACCTGATCTCACGTGGTCACAGAGAGATAAGATCAGGAAAGATGTGAAAAGGTACATTTGGGATGAACCGTACCTTTGGAAACATTATGCAAATCAAGTAATAAGATGATGTGTTAAAGAACATGAGTTACAATCTATCCTAAACTTTTGTCGTAATTATGCTTGTGGAGGGCATTTCAGTCCTTAAATAACTGCCAGAAAATTTTTAGATTGTGAATTCTATTGGCCTCAACTCTTTCATTGCTCTTATAATTTTTGTAAATGTTATGAGAGATGTCAAATGACTGGTTCTTTGAGTTCCCAAAACCAAATGTCTTTGACCCCCATCTTGGTTTGTGAAATATTTGATATACGGAGAATTGATATTATGGGTCCTTTTCCTTCATCCTTTAGGAAGTTATACATTCTTTTGGTTGTTGATTATGTTTCCAAATAGGTAGAGGCAAACGCAACAAGAACTAATGATGCTAACATTGTTGTACAATTTGTGAAGGCTAGCATCTCATGTAGGTTTGGTACTCCAAAAGCATTGATCAATGACATAGTCACACACTTTTGCAACAAATCTCTTGGATAAGTTCTCAAGAAGTATGGAGTCCAACATCGGGTGCCCACAGCTTATCAACCGTAGAAAAATGGACAAGCTGAAGTGTAAAATAGAGAAATCAAGTCCATACTTGAGAAAACACTGAGCACAAATATCAAAGATTGGATTTTGAGATTAGAAGATGGTCTTTGGGCATATTGAACTACATATAAAACTCCAATTGCGATGTCAGCTTATAGACTTGTGTTTGGCAAAGCCTGTCATCTTCCTGCTGAACTAGAGCACAAGGCTTTCTGTGCTATCGAAAAGCTAAACATAAAGATTGATGAAGAGGGTGTTCACCGAAAGTTAGAGATTCAAGAGTTGGGAGGAGATAAGAAATGAAGCATTCGAGAGCTCACCCATCTATAAAGAGAAGACCAAAGCATTCCATGATAAGTACCTCTCTCGTAAGACCTTCGAGATTGGTCAAAAGGTATTATTCTATGACTCTCAACTTAAATGGTTTTCCAGTAAGTTACGGTCCTTGTGGATGGGACCGTTCATTGTTACTAATATATTCAATCATGGTGCAGTCGAGATTAAGAGTAACAAAACTGGAAAAGTGTTCAAGGTTAACGGTTAGAGGTTAAAGCTCTTTTATGAATGTTTCCAAGAGAAATACATGGAGTTTTGAACCTTTTGGTTCAGCTATAGCTAGCAGCTAGGTGTGGGGTAGTCAGCCCCGTATAGATCTATACACTCAAGTCACCCTCCTTATCTAAGAGATTCTAGTTACAGAGGCGGTCCTCCACTCGGGTATCTTTGTGGAGTGTTCTCCGAGGACGTGTCTCCAATTTTATAGGAATAACAAATCTACAAGTAATAATGCAGAAATATCCTGTTTTAAATTCTATTTACAAAGACGATCCTCCACTCGCATATCTCTATGGAGTGTTACCGAGGACAAAACAAATGTACTAATCTACTGCTTTTAACAATAATGTTAAGGAACAAATCATTTGCGAAATATATATTATAACATTATATAATAAGATATGAAATCGATTTGTAAACTGATTCTGCAAGTTAAACAGTTGGTTTATACGGTTTCAATTGTTAAAAGTAAGTGGAATATGAAACATTTCAATTGAAATAATAATTTTAAGCACAAGATATTCTTGAACTTTTGCTTGTATTCCCCCCCCCCTGAAAACATAAAAAAAACATTGAAAAAGGGTAGGGGTATGAACTCACCGGACGAGGAATGTGTCGACTAGGATGCTAAACGTTGGATCGAGGCTTGAAAACGTGCGAGGTTCCTATGTAATATTAAATGATACACAAATGTATCTAATTATATTTTAAATCACTAATTAGTTGAGGATATACACTTCTAGTCGCGAAAACACTTCATTTCAAGTGTTTGGAGTGACCCGGGCGACATCTATGGACATATAAGACTCGAATATGGAGTTTATTCTTCAAGAGTAAACTCCCAAGAGAGTTCACAACCCGAATGACCCACTCCCCATGCGTTTACAGCCATAAACTCAGGTTGGGGTGTTCTAGCGTGCTTAATGGCCTTATATCATTTTAGGGGTGATGCTAGATTTGGTTTCAAGGCATTGGAATGAAATTTGAACATGATAGGGACAAATTGAGGAGTTTACGACCGTAAACTCTTATATTCCATGACTTAATGTGTTTTTGGGGGGTCCTAGCTTAATCACATGTGATTCAACTCATATTTACAAGATAAGGGGTGAATTTAGGGCACCATTTAACCCATTTAAAGGAGTTTACGACCCACGAACCCATTTTTTTTTTTGGGGGGGGGGGGGGTTTACGGCTATGAACACCTAAGGGAAGGGTTTTCATCAAGTTTATGGTTTCTAATTCGATTGTGGTTGCTTCTAGATATTAGTTCAAGGCTTAGGAGGTGTGTAAGTGGCATTTTAACACCTAAAAAAGAGTTTACTACCCATGAAAGGGTGTTTACAGACCAAGCATGTTCTTGGGCAGTAAGCTCATCTTTACTTCCTAAATGATGAGTTTAAGGTGTTCTAAGTTCAATCCAATAAGTCCTTAAGCGATATCTAAGCTCCAATGGTGGTTTGGAAGGGTTTTAAGGCTCAAAAACCCCTTTTATATGTGTTCACGCGCAAGAGAGTTCCAGGGCTGTAAACACATGTTTATGGTCCTAAATCATGATTTGAACACGAAATTGAAGGCTAAGGATGTTATACTAGAAACTAGGATAGTTACCTTGGTGATTTGAAGCTTGAAATGAGTGATTTTGGATCAAGAAGTTGGATTTGGGGAGAGAGGTTAGAAAGAGAGTGAAAAGGCTTCAAATGAGGCTTAAACAACTTTAAATATGATTTTGATTAGAGACACAGTGGAATTCTACCCGATACTAACGTTAACCAAGGCTTTTGGTTGCACCCGATTAAGTTGTCGTAACCCGATATGGTCTAAACTAAATTTTTTCTAATTACTAGTTTGGGGCGTTTTCATATGTTTCTAACGTGTTTCGATACTTACGAGGTCAAAATAAAAGTCTTAACCTAAATGACCTAATCCAAAAACGAAATCGGAACAATTTGCTTAAGACGAGTTTTACGGACGGAACGGGTTATGGCGATGGAACAACTTCGGGTTGTCACATTATCTCCCCGTTAGAGGGAATGTAGTCCCGAAATTCAAAGATTAAGATACAAGTTATGGAAAGAGGTGTGGATATATCTGCTTCATCGAATCATTCACGTTCCCAAGTGATCTCAGGTCCCCGCGTGACACTCCAGCGAACCTTCACTATTGGGATGCGGCTTGGTTTCGGACGTTTGATCTCACGGTCTATGATCTGAATTTGTTCGTCCAGGAAGTTTAAGTATTTCGTTGTTCTCGGTCACATCAGGATGGATTTCTATGGTTTTATCAGATAGGAATTTATTAAGAGTAGAAGCGCAAAATACAGGATGAACGTTGCTAAGTTCTGAAGGTACTCGGAGTTTGAAGGCTACGGGATCGATCCTAACGAGGATCTCAAAGGGTCTAATGTACCACGAGTTAAGTTTTCCGTGCTTTCCATAGTGTATCCTGTCTTTCCAGGTCGAGACCATTAACAGGACACGATATCGAGCCTGGAATTCCAGAGGATTTCGTTGTATATTGGCGTAACTCTTATGTCGATCTCGTGAAGCTTCCAATCGTTCTCGGATCTGGATGATCTTCTCGATGATTTCGCGGATGATTTCAGGACCAGTGAGGGTATTACCAGGGGATCGACTCTTGGCTAACTGCGTGTATCCTACTTCATCCCAACACAAGGGAATCTGTACTTTTGACTGTAGAGGGTTTCAATGGGTATTGTACTCACTCGGGAAAACTGGGTAACTTGATGGTGAAATCCATGTTGGTTATCTACCATTCTCATTCGGGTATCTAGGCTGCTGAAACAGACCCGAGGGTTTCTGACTAGGCTTCTCAGGTCTGAGCGAGTAAACGGGGACAGATTGTCATTGTCAATGTCTTAGGCCCTGTTTGATATGCATCTGACCGAGTCAGGTCAGACATTTTTGGCTGACTCGGTCAGACGAAAGGTGTTTGATAGACAAAATCTTGACGTCTGACTCGGAAAGCGAGGTCTGACGGAGAAAGAAGTTGGGAGATGGCTGACCCAGAAAGAAAGTAAGGGTTTCCAATAGTACCCTTGGCTTGGATAAAAATCATAGCTAATGCAGGTTACGAGATTAGAACTTAGGTCTCCCTTGTAAAAGGGATGGTGTTTACCAGCAATTTGAATGGGTTTTTGTGTTTTATTTCTAAAATAATATATTTAATGTCTATTATGCCGGAAGTTTTTTTTATACATTATTATTATTATTATTATTATTATTATTATTATTATTATTATTATTATTATTATTATTATCAATGTCTATTATTATTATTATTATTATTATTATTATTATTATTATTATTATTATTATTATTATTATTATTATTATTATTATCTTCATATTGCATAGAAACATGTAGAGTATCGGGGTAAAATGGTCATTTTGCACCAGTCAGCACATTCAGTCAGATTTTCAATCAAACAACATGATTTCTTACTCAGTCAGAATTTCTTACTGAGACAGACATTTCTCAATCAACACTTTCTCGATCAGCAACTATTAAACGAAGCCTTAGTCTTGGTATCTAAGCTTTCCTTTCGGCTAAGGGCACCTCATGTTTATGTCTTTTTGATTGAAGATATGTTGTAGTCTCTTATGGTCAGTGAAATTCACGTACTTGGTTCCATTGAGATCATGTCTCTCAATCTTCAGTGCAGGGACTGCTGCTCCAAATTCCAAGTCGTGAGTTGTGTAGTTAACTTCGTGTGCCTTTTGTTTGTCTCAAAGCGTGAACGACAACGTTTCCTTCTTGCCTAAGCACATAATCTAAACTCTGATTGGACATACTGCAAAGGACAACGAAGTCCTCTGTTTCTTCTGGCAGGCGCAGGTTAGGTGTGATGCATAGGTCTTACTTCAATGCTTGGAATGATGTATCTCACTTTTTACTCCAACAAAAAGGGTACACCTTTCTGTTTTGGAGTGGTTAAGGATTTGATGATTTTGGAAGAAATTTCTGAATGGGTCTGCGATAACAGCCGGCGGAACCCAAGAATTGATAGGTTTTCTATGGGTGTCTTTGGTGCCGACCAATTTTCTATTGCTACGACCTTAGGAGGATTCACGCGTATGTCTTCATCACTCACTACATGACCAAGGGAAAAGGGTTTGACCGAAGGGTATTAATACGAACTCTCAGTGATCATATCGAGTCCTGAATTATGTCTTGGAAACATTATCCTCGTCAACTCGTAGCTGATGGTGTCTTGACCTAAGGTCTATCTTCGAGGAGTAGCTAGCTCCCTGAATTTTATCGAAGAAGTCATCTAATTAAGGAAAGAGGATATATCGGTTTTGACAGTCAACTCATTAAGTTGAATGGATAAATCCTGCATTTTTGCTGGAGCAAAATGGTACGGAGATTTGGCTATGGGGGTAGTTCCAGGGATTAAGTTAATACGAGACTCGACTTAACGTTCGGGAGGAATTCTCGGGAGCTCTTCGGGAAGATATCAGGTATATTATAGTTTTCGGGGACGTTCTAGTGGTCTTTAACTTCTTGTTTCTCGTTGATTGCATGGACTTGGAATACCTAACACTCCTTTTGCAGAAGTTTTCGAGCTTTGATACAGGAAATGATGCGAAGATTTGAGCTAAGCTTGACACCATATATGATGAGGGTCCGGTCAAAGGGGAGATTGAGACGAATAGCTTTTTCATAACAAAGTGTATTAGTATGATCAGGACTCAATTGATACATGCTAAAGATAACATCAAAGCTCTTTATTGAAACTGACATCAGGTCAATGAGGAAAGAATGATTACTCAAGGTAAGGATATAGCTTGGGGATAAGTCGTTAGTGCACTCATTCTCACCAGTAACCATCTTGACGGTAAATGTTTTAGTTATTAGACGAGGGCTATGTTTACGAAGATATTTGAATGAATGACTAATAAAACTTTCTTGACACTAGATTCGAAAAGGATGCGAGCATAAGAATTGTCGAGAAGAAATGTACCCGCAATGATGGTGGGATCAGCGGTTGCCTCCTCTTGCTTCATAGCTAAAACCATCTCGGCGTTGTTGACATTTTGGTGGTTGCTGCTTTTGGTCAATGCCGCTTGAAATGTCCAATTTCTCAACAACCAAAATAGGCCTGATCGGTACTCGATCCGGAAGCTTGATTGATTAGTTGGGCTGGTGTTTTGCACTTTCAAGCGGTGTGGCCCTTTTTGCCACATCTTTTGCAGATCAACTCACGATATGGGCCAGGGATACGATGGTGATAAGTACACCTGTTGCACCAAGGGAGATTACCATCATACCCACTGATAGGCGCTTGAGCTATAGACGTAACAACAGGAGTAGTGGCAGCTTGAACTTCCACAGTTTCATGCCTCTTGGAGGGTCCTTGGGAACTCTGACCCTTTCGCTTTTTTCCAGATAACCTTCTTACTCTTATCACCTTCATTCTGGTACTTTTGATCATCTTCATGGTTTTGGGGATACACGTTACTTCCGGGTCCACTGGACCTGCTAGGGTTCAAAAGTGTCATTGCGGCCGTCACTGCAGCAGTAACAGTCGTTTGAAACAAGACGAAGTCAAACGAAGGAGAGTATGACGGTGAAGAGTTGTTGTTCCTTGAGCTGGGTCCTTTCTTTGGAGACATTTCGATCTAGAATGATTAGGAAAAAGAGGATGGTAAGTCCTCTGCATTAAATCAAGAGATATGAAACAAGGGATATCTCTTTATGAAAGACATATAATTCTATTAAGCAATAAAGCATGAATGAATTATCAATGTAGATAAACTATCGCTAAAGGAATGATAGAGGAGCAATGCTTGAATGAGAATTTTCTACAACAAAGTTGGATCTAGAAATACTCCCATAGTATTTCATGATTCGCTGCGACGACGGCTCGTTGTTTGGGGTATTTGGGTAAGTTTTAGGCATGCTGAAAACCATAGTCACTCCCAGGCACATGTTGGTTGTGTCTCGAATGAATATAGTTGATCAAGCTATATTGACCCTAGACACGACTACATAACTGTCCACGTTTAACCACAACGTAGAACACCCATTTACTTATGTTTTGTTCTACTTGTAGTTACGGATCTTGGCGGTTAGGTATACTTGTATGTTTTTGAAAATACTTATATATTGAAGTATACTTTTAGTTCAGAGCACTTAGGCCCCTTTTATGTTTATAGTCTTATACCATGTAAGGTTTGGTATACTTAGTTCAGTATAAACAAGGGCTCTAATACCAATCTGTCACACCACGAAACCCAGGGAGGAAACGTTCCAGGGTGAAGGTGACTTCATGTTAAGTATCATAACCAATGTACATAGTAAGCAAAGTAAACACAAAACATTACATTACATAGATTCATTACATCAGTTTGAAAGTAAAGTAATACAAGTTTCATAGATACATAAGTTTAAACAAAAGAAAGATGTGACTCCATACACTTCGTCTTCTACAAAAGTACTCGGGAATACCTGTCTAAGGAGAACCTGAGAATACAAGCAGTTTAAAAATCAGCATAAAGCTGGTGAGTTGACAAGTGGTTTGTTTTCTGAAAACGAACAAGATTCCTTTAGTTTTCCAAAAAAGTTGTTATCCAAGAAAATCCCATATTTTCTTAAAAGTAATGTTTAGTTTTCCATTATGTTACACAATTCTGGTTATGAATAGTTATTACCCCAGAAAAATCCTATATTTTCCTAAAAGTTGGTTACCTATCCAAAATGTAATGTAAAAGATGTATACTAAAAACCTGATTATCCTTGTGAAGTGTATGTTAGTTTACCAATCCGAAATGTAATGTAAAAGATGTATACTGAAAAACCTGATTATCCATGTGAAGTGTATGTTAGTTTACCAATCCGAAATGTAATGTAAAAGTTGTATATGAAAACCTGAATTATCCTTGTGAAGTGTATGTTAGTTTTTACACGTACATAAAACTATCAACATAGTAAACTAATTTCAAAGGTTATTAATTTACTATATTCATTATTACTAACAAGTGAATCTCTGTTATCCAAATTGCGAGTTCTATAACCATACTATAGACTAGATATAGCAAAGGAAGGCCAGTATCATTTATGACTTTTGTCACCCTTGAACCCTTTGGTTCGGCTGTAGCTAGCAGCCAGGTGCGGGGTAGTCAACCCCGTATCTAAGAGATTCTGGTTACAGAGGCGGTCCTCCACTCGCGTATCTCTGTGGAGTGTTCTCCGAGGACGTGTCTCCAATTTTATAGGAATAACAAATCTACAAGTAATAATGCGGAAATATCCTGTTTTAAATTCTATATACAAAGAAGATCCTCCACTCGCGTATCTCTGTGGAGTGTTACCGAGGACAAAACAAATGTACTAATCTACTGATTTTAACAATAATGTTAAGGAACAAATCATTTGTGAAATATATATATATGATAACATTATATAGTAAGATATGAAATCGATTTGTAAATTGATTTTGCAAGTTAAACAGTTGGTTAATACGGTTTCAATTGTTCAAAGCAAGTGGAATATGAAACATTTCAATTGAAATAATAAGTTTAAGCACAAGATATTCTTGTACTTTTGCTTTTATTCCCCTTGAAAACATAAAAAAAACATTGAAAAAGGGTAGGGGTATCAACTCACCGGACGAGGAATGTGTCGACTAGGATGCTAAACGTCGGATCGAGGCTTGAAAACGTGCGAGGTTCATATGTAATATTAAATGATACACAAATGTATCTAATTATATTTTAAATCACTAATTAGTTGAGGATATACACTTCTAGTCACGAAAACACTTCATTTCAAGTGTTTGGAGTGACCCGGGTGACATCTATGACATATAAGACTCGGATATGGAGTTTACTCTTCAAGAGTAAACTCCCAAGAGAGTTCACAGCCCTAATGACCCACTACCCATGAGTTTACGACCGTAAACTCATGGTGGGGTGTTCTAGAGTGCTTAATGGCCTTATATCATTTTAGGGGTGATGCTAGATTTGGTTTCAAGGCATTGGAATGAAATTTGAACATGATAGGGACCAATTGAGGAGTTTACGACAGTAAAATATGAGTTTACAGCCGTAAAATCTTATATTCCATGACTTAATGTGTTTTTGGGGTCCTAGGTTAATCACATGTGATTCAACTCATTTTTAAAAGATAACGGGTGAATTTAGGGCACCAATTTAACCCATTTAAAGGAGTTTACGGCATAGGAACCCATTCTTGGGGGGATTTAAGGCCGTAAACACCTAAGGGAAGGGTTTTCATCAAGTTTAAGGCTTCTAATTCGATTGTGGTTGCTTCTAGATATTAGTTCAAGGCTTAGGAGGTGTGCAAGTGGCATTTTAACACCTAAAAAGGAGTTTACTACCCATGAAAGGGTGTTTACGGCCCAAGCATGTTCTTGGGCTGTAAAATCATGTTTACTTCCTAAATGATGAGTTTAAGGTGTTCTAAGTCCAATCCAATAAGTCCTTAAGCCATATCTAAGCTCCAATGGTGGTTTGGAAGGGTTTTAAGGCTCAAAAACCCCTTTTATATGTGTTCACGGCCCAAGAGAGTTCCAGGGCTATAAACACATGTTTATGGTCCTAAATCATGATTTGAACACGAAATTGAAGGCTAAGGATGTTATACTAGAAGCTAGGATAGTTACCTTGGTGATTTGAAGCTTGAAATGAGTGATTTTGGATCAAGAAGTTGGATTTAAGGAGAGAGGTTAGAGAGAGAGAGAGAGTGAAAAGGCTTCAAATGAGGCTTAAACAACTTTAAATATGATTTGGATTTGAGACACGGTGGAATTTTACCCGATACTGACGTTAACCGAGGCTTTTGGTTGCACCCGATTAAGTTGTTGTAACCCGATATGGTCAAAACTAAAAATTTTCTAATTACTAGTTTGGGGCGTTTTCATAGGTTTCTAACGTGTTTGGGTACTTACGAGTTCAAAATAAAAGTCTTAACTTAAATGACCTAATCCAAAAACGAAATCGGAACAATTTGCTTAAGACGAGTTTTACGGATGAAACGGGTTACGACGATGGAACAACTTTGGGTTGTCACACTATGTGTAATCAAGGTGTGTCAGACGAGTTTGTGGCCCAGCAATAAATCGTGTGCATTGCTTGATCAAATTTCTTCTTCTTCTTTGTTTTATATCTATTTGATTGATTGTTACTATTTGATCACTGGTTTAGTGCCTGGATTTAGGACTTTACAATTGGTATCAGAGTCAATCCAGTGTCAAATTCATTTTTGGGTGTTCATGATTCAAGTTCTTCATCAGTTCATTCGTTTTTAGGTGTTCGTTTGCTGCATTTGTATGTTTGTTCGAAGATTCAAGGCTATCAGGAGCAATATCTAATGTGTTCATTGAAATTCACGTGTTTACGGTTGAAATTGTCGAAGTGATTACGGTCATGATCATGTATACAGCCGTGAACCCTTCAAGGAAGTTTGACTATGAACATATTTTGACTATGAAAGCTTCATATTTGACCGTGATCTATTCAAGTAAGTCTGACCGTGATCTAATTTTGATCGAGAAAACTTCATTCACCGTGAAAGCTTCGTATTTGACTGTGTACGTCCGCAATCTGTTTGTATACAGTCGTGAACTATATACGGCCGTAAACCCCATTTGGTGTTTGAACATTTTCTGTGTTAGTTTGGTTATTTAGAAAATTAAAAAACAAAATAAAAAAATTAATCAAATCAGAAAAAAAGAATGGAATCTCAAAACACTACCATGCATCAAGAGCTTGTCTCCATCATGGGAACAACCACATGCTTCCTAAGACTGCTATCAGCTGAAGGTTTCCCAGAGTGGAAATATCGTATCGAAAAGTATATCAAAATGAAAGATTTCAAGATTTGGAGATGTATTTTGAAAGGACCTATCAGAATTACCACAACTCTCGAAAATGGAACAACTGTTGATAAAGATTAAGAAGAGTACACCGATGAAGACTTTGATAGAGTTGAACAACAAGGGAAAGCACTTACCGCACTTACTATGGCTTTATCACCAGAAATTGCTCCGGGCTTCTGAGAATATACATCTACAAAAGCTCTATGGGAGGCACTAATCGAGGTTTATGAATGCAACGAAGACATGAAGCAGAGTCGCCAAGATATGCTCAGGCAAAAGTGTAATATGTTTAATCATGTTCTAGGTGAATCATTGGAAGTTCATTTATAGAGGTTTATCACTCTTATGAATGAAATGAGCTGTGCTGGTGTCTTTGTCACCAAATCTGAAATCAACAAGAAGCTACTTAATTCCTTGCCAAAGTCATGGGATATGAATGTTTTTGTAATTAAGAAGACGAAGGACCTTAACCGTCTAAGTCTTGCTGAAACCATGGCAATTATCAAAGCCTGTGACATGGACGACTAGCAAAGGGAGATTAATCATGTGAGCTCATACTCAATAGCCAACCTCAGGATTCAATCCAACAATTCTTTTTCATCCTTCACTTCTCCACAAGTTCAACCGTTTGTTGCTCCTCAACCACTCTCCTATGTCACTCCGCCCATGCAAAGTGTTCAATCATCACTGTCTCATTCACAAGCTGCATCCTTTTCAAAAGCACCTGTTTCAGCTCCTGCTCTCAAAGAAAATGATGAAAACTTGGCTTTTTCTATTGGTTTAGTCAACTGCTACAACGCCTTCGTGGCTGGCAAGCTACCTCCTCAACTATCTTTTGTTGATCTGGATCAAATTCATCTTGAAGATGTTGAAGAGATGGACATCACATGAAAAATTGTTATGACGGTGTTCAAGGAAAAACAGTTCTCCAAGAAGACTGGCAAAAACAATTGGCGAATGAATTCTGAAAATAAGGTGGGATTCAATAAGGACAATCTAAGATGTTTCAACTAGCATGAACCAGGTCACTTTGCCAAAGAATGCCCAAAACCATACAGGCGGGAAAATAGTGAAAGAACTATGGTGCATGTTGGAAGTAGCAGAGGAGCTGCCACCAATAATCAGACAACAGATCCAGCAGTGGTGGCATAGTCGTTTGAATGGGAAGACCAAATACAGACCTTGAACATTTCAGGACCTGAAAATGCGCATCTTGCTCAGATTGACAACACCCTAGAAGGAGAAGCTGAAGTTGACCCAGAGGTGGAAATGATGGAACTGCAGTTCACATTCATCGTGCAGACCACTCCAGAGCTTGCAAAGCCAGAGGTCAGTGAAATTTCTTTCTCTCAAACTTGTATTAATACTATTAAATTTTTATATGAGCAAATTGAATTGATAAAGATATATATATATATATATATATATATATATATATATATATATATAGAGAGAGAGAGAGAGAGAGAGAGAGAGATAGAATGATGAACTTAATTATGAGAGATACACCCTTAGGAAAGGCTAGAAACATTTAAAAGAAGAACTAGAGGCCAAGACTAAGGACTTCAAGAAACTTTAGGAAGACGATAGCAATAAGTGTGTCAATTATCGATATCTTGAAAAAGAACTTACTGTTGTAACTGAGAAACTTGATAGGTTGAAAAATCGTTTTGAAAATGATGATTTTCATTTTAAAAAATATGATGTGTCAAGTGAGAAAGTTGCAACCATGACTAAGAAACAAATGAAGTGGAAGGATCAAAAGCACGTTGGTATAGGTTAAGAGAGTGTCCCTCACCCATTCAATCACAATTACACCGCTAAACCTTTGACTCAGGAGGAGATTGACCGTGAGCCATCTATGGTTTATGGTAAACCAACTACAGCACAGAGAACAGAAAATAATGCTAGGAAGTTAGATACTAACGTTTCCACTTTCCATGCAGATTTGTCAGTAAACAAGGGAAAGCAGGAGGATTGATAGATTGAGTCAAATAATTTTGTATCTAAATTTGGTGTTCCTATTTTAAAAAATGATGAGTCTATGTCTGTTAACACTAATGTTATTTGTGATGATTTGTTTCCAAACTCTAATGCTTTTGGTAAATGTGGTTTTGTCTTTGTGAAATCTATTGAATCTGACACTTACACATCCACACCTTCTACACATATCACACAATCTGACTCCTACACTTGCATGTGTAGAAAATTTAGACAAGTCAAAAAGAGCATAAATTCTGATAAATGTAGTACCAGTTCCAATGATAAAAAGAAAATATGTTTCAATTGTGGTACTACCGGCCACATTGTTTGAAACTGTCCTAATCGGAAAGTTCATAATCATAAGAAAAGGGCTTATATTAAAACGAACAAACAGGTTTTCACTAAAGCAGCCACAAGTGCTTTGCCAAAATTGAATGCGGCTAAGCCAAGGTCGATTTCGTCAAAGGGTGCGTATGGATCTTTGACTAATCCTAGCTGAAAATCCAAATGCTCAAAGCAAGAAGCAAATATTTCTAAATCACCTGTGAATTCTTCAAAACCTAATTATCAGTGGGTGCTCAAATCTATTCTTGTCCAATCATCATCATCTGCTGAAGGTGTATCTGATTGTAATTCAAACTTGAAAAATCAAAACGATAAATCTGTGAATGTTAAGGGTAAACCCAGGGTTGTAATGACCTGGGTCCCCAAATCTAATTGATCTCGATCGTCGTGCAGGAACAGCTACGGAGGAATGTTACCAGACCATGGTATGTTGACAGTGGTTGTTCCTAGCACATGACAGGAGACATTTCCCAGTTGCACAACATTCAGATTTTAATGGGGGATATGTTTCCTTTGCGGGAGGGGATGGCGAAAAAATCTCTCAAAAAGGAACAGTTTCTAATGGAGTGCTGAGCTTCGAGAATATTAACTACGCACCCGAGTTAAAGCACAGTTTGTTGAGCATTTTTCAAATTTGTGACAAGGGCTACTCGACGTATTTTACTAATAAAGAATGTCTAATTCTAAAGCCAAGCATTGTCATCCCTGATGAATGGATACTTTTCAAAGAGTTACGCCTCTTTAAAGTTAAAAAAATCAATATTTATTTGATTTACTGAATCAAAGCGTGCACTGCTATGGTTGGAATAGCTACAAACCTAAAAAAAAACATTTTTGAGCACGTTTTAATTCAGACGGTCTATTATTTTATTATATTTTTACAATTATAATATTTTTAAACTCGACCAAAATTAGATTCGTACAATCTATCGAATTCGAAACAATTAATCACGAAACCTTAAATGTCATTTCATGGAATTCTGTTAATCAGAATTGAATTTCGTGTGTGTTTCTAGAATCACCACGACAGGAATAACAATCGGAATTGAATTTCATTTGATTGTATGATAACATGAGAATAAAAAAAAATGATATATACATCTAAATATGAATTATAAATATTTAAAACACATTATATCTCTAAAATGTAAAGGAAAGACCTTGGCTTTTGAAAGTCAACCAAGCATCATATTGAAGCTACTTCCTTCTCTCAAACTCCCCTACACACCATCGATTTTGACACACACACATACACCCATATGTATATATTCAAACCAATAATGCTAAGTAGTCTACGATCAATTTCTAGATTTTGAAATACAAAAAAAAAAAAAAAAAAAAAAAACTCCCAAAAATCTGATCAAGATTATTTCCATTGTTGCTTCACTCGTCCCTCACAACACTCACTGCTCATTCTCTCTTTCGTTTCTAATTAGTGGGCTGCCAAGAACACACTGGGGTGTGTTGCTATTTCCGGTGAACAAAGGGGGAACAATCCCGTTGTTCCTCCTTGCTACCTGTCAAACGAACCAGCAGGACAACCCTTCAATTACTGCTTATGCTGCTGTCGGAGCTCTTCCCTCCATCACCCATCAATTCACTGTAAAACATCAACGCCCAAATGTCCATACCTTATCAGTTTCTCTCAAAATAAACAAAGAAAAAGGAATTTTCGTTGTTGTTCTTTTTCTCTCTATCAATTTCTGTCAAACAACCAAACCGAAGCACCCATCTAAACCTATTTATTAAACATCATTGATTTACAGTCAAAATAAAAAGAAAAGAGAAGAGAATCATTACCGATCGAAGCAACTTCTCCCATCGAGACCTCTTCCCTAATTCCAGTGGAGACAGATGAAGCGCCCTTAAGCTACCATTCTTGTTTTTGTTTTCTCCTCAGCGAAACAGTGAAGCACCGGAGGTGCTTCTCCCACCCAACGACCGACCCCTACCCTCCTCGTGGCTGCGTAACCACTGAACACCCCCTCCACTCATCTTCTATCGACTGGAGCAAAGCACCCACCATGACCGACGACTCACACCTCGTAGCCGGAAGATATGACTAAACCTCCCTGCTTCTTCACGCCCTCCGTCTTTTCCGTCTCGTCGACCCGGAGACTACTCCTTCGTCGCTAATCGACCGACGAAGTGACGCCTGCGAACTTCATTCTCCTTGGGTCTTCTTTGTGGTCTCCGATGAGAACGACTGGATGCAGAGTCGCGGACTTGTCCGCTCGCTCTGACCGTCAGTCTGGGGGTGGTATGCAGTACTAAAATGCAGTCTAATACCCAATTCCTCATGAAATTTCTTCCAGAATCTGGAAGTGAAATGCACATCTCGGTCTGAGATAATCAAGATCGACATCCCATGCAGCGATACCACCTCCCACACGTACACCTTCGCCAACTTCTCTGCAGAAGAGTTCTCGCTGATAGCATGTAACAACCCGAAGTTATTCCTCGCCGAAAAACCCATTCTACCCGTATAACTCGTCGTATACCGATTCGTTCCGATGTTATTTTTGGGTTAAATTAATTAAACTTATATGTTTAATTGATGCTAATGAGTGCCCAAACCTGTTAGGAACTCACGAAATTAGCCCAAATTGTATAATTTAGAAATTTTAGAAACGTCCCCGTCGAGTTACGGAAAGTTAATCGGGTGCGACCAAAATCCCCGTTTAACGTCGGTATCGGGTAGAATTCCACCGTGTCCAAAACTTAGACACTATTTAAAGTGATATAAGAACTCATTTGAAGCTTTTTCTTCCTCTCTCTACTCTCTCTCTAACATCTCTCCTAAAATCCAAGTTTAAGGGTCCAAATCATCAATTTTAGACTCCAAATCTTTGAGGTACTTCCCCTAGCTTGTTATGTATCATCCCTAGCTTTCAAATTCGAGTTCAAAGCATGAATTAGGACCATATTCATGAGTTTACAGTCATGGAACCATCCTAGGCCGTAAACTCATATAACATGGGTTTTGGAGCACAAAAACCCTTCCTAAACACTATTGGACCTTAGATATGGCTAGATGGCATCATGGAATGGACTTGTAACATTTTAAATTTGGATTTTGAGTCATTTGAAGGAGTTTACGGCCAAGGCACAAGCTTGGGCCGTAAACTCATGTAAATGGGGTTTTTAAGCCCTAAAACCCTTCCTAAACACAAATGGACTTTAGATATGGCTAAATGACTTCATGGAAAGGACTTATAACAATTTAAACATGGATTTTGATGGATTTGAAGGAGTTTATGGCCAAGGCACAAGCTTGGGCCGTAAACTCATATTTATGGGGTTTTCTTACCCTTAAACCCTTCCAAATCACTAATAAGGCTTAGATATGAATTATAGAATATTGGTTTTAGCATTTGGACACTTGAAACATAATTTTTGAGGGGTTATTGTGAGTTTACGGCCAAGACAAGAGCTTGGGCCGTAAACTCCTTAAAACTTGGTGTAAATTCATTTTAAAGTGTCAAAAAGCCCCTATAACACCCCTAAAGCCCTGGAATGAATTTTATAAGTCCTTACAAACAAGTTTTTGGCTTTAAAACACATGGATTTACTCTCTAAGAGAGTTTACGGCCATGAGAGGGGTCTCATAGGCCGTAAACTCCAAAAACCTTTTCAAAACATCAAGAAAATGCATGTAAAGCCTTGAAACAATTTTTCCAATCACATGTGATTTGTTTTAGCATCATTTAGCACATTTTTCTTGGATATTTAGGAGTTTATGGCCAGGAGCCTATGTTAGGCTATAAACTCCCATAAATAAGTCATTTTGATGTTTTAAATCCATTCCAAGCCTTTGAACCAAACCTAGAAAAATGTCCTTAAGTGTTACAAGTCATTTTGTGCCATAACTCACCCCACCATGAGTTTACGGCTGTAAACTCATGGGTAGAGGGTCATGTGGCCATAAACTCCCTAAGGAGTGTTCCTTTGATGACCCAATTCAATATCCTAACTATATGTGTCCCTAAATGTCACCCGGGTCCCTGCAAACACTTGTATCGGGGTGTTTTCGCGACTAGAAGCAATTGTCCCTATCAAATAATCAATCTAGGTCCTAACTAGATACAAATGTGTATCATTACCTTATACTTAGGAACCTCGTGTTTTTACAAGCCCCAGATCAACTCTTAGCATCCAAATCGTCACATTTCTCGTTCGATGAGTTCATACCCCTACACCCTTTTCCGTGTTTTTCAATGTTTTCAGGGGGGGAAATACAAGCAAACTATAACTGTTTCAAATCATAATATTGATAGGTTTCAAATTTATCTGACAAACTTATAAACTCTTTTACTCCTTATGTATTATGCTGAGCATAAGGAATGATTTATCAATTACAACTAAATGTATTTTAGTTAAGAAAATAACCAAACTAATCAAATTATTATGGGAATAATTTGGGGTTCTTTACTGTTCTTTTTATCATGTACTGATATCTATATAAAGTTATTAGATAAACTATGTCTGATTCAGTTTATCTCCGTATCATTTGAATGTATTGTCAGATAATTTCATTGTATGTATCTATGTTCGCTGTATTACGTTTCATAATCTTCTGTATGTTGATATCGTATGAGAACCCTGTGAATAGTTTAGTACTAGTTTGTGAGATAGTCACTACCCTTTATGGATGATCAGTAAATCCTCCCCGGAAGTGTAACTAGAGTCTCATGGAGGGAGAGCGTGGAATTTATGAACAGATCTATTCGGGACTGACAATCCCACACCTTAACTGCTAGCTACAGTTAGGCGGGCACGCTTGGGGTGACAAATTTCTGGATATCGTTTCGACGTCTGACAAACGTCAAGGAGGTCTCGTTGTCGTATTAGCATGGTTACCCGACTCACAACATGTATTAATATTAGTTTATTCACAGCTTGGGTTTTAGAATCTATATCTCGTTCGGGATAGTGATCCCATGGTTTATCAAACTATTTTGTATCTAGTCCGGGATAGTGATCCCATGGTTTTCAACTATATTTCTTAGTATATCAAACTATCTTGTATTTAGTTCGGGATGTTAGTCCCAAGGTTATCAAACTACTTCCTATCTACAATTCGTATATATTATGATATTTCATATCTAATTCGGGATGTTTGCCCCATTATTTTTAACTATAACTATTACGGGATAGTAATCCGATGGTTTACACTTATATCTTGTCCGGGATAGTGATCCCATGGTTTTTACTCTATATATATTACGGGATAGTAATCCCATGATTTTAATCTATAACAAGTACGGGATGATAATCCCATGATCTTTAATCTGTATTTTCAAATGTGTCAAACTATCTTATATCTCTTTCGGGATAGTGATCCCAAAATTTTCAATATATAGTGTTGTGTATTAAGCTATACTTTGTGACATACAACTGGTCCTACAATTAGGAAAATATGGGATTTTCCTGGGGTAAAATACAACACGTAATCGAATTGGTAACAAATGATAACTAAACCAACTTTACATAAGAAAATATGGGATTTTCTTGGATAACAAACCTTTTCGGAAAACTAAAGGAAACCGATACATTTTCATAAAATAAAACTGCTTATGAACTCACCAGCTTTATGCTGATTTTCAAACCACTTGTATTCTCAGGTCCAAGTTAGACAGGTACCCGGTGATATCTTTTGGTGAAGACGGAGTGCTCAGAAGACTCGTCTCAACTTTTGTTAATATGATGCATATGTATATCTTGTATAACTTTACTTTTGAAACAAATGTAAACTTTCATATATATATATATATATATATATATATATATATATATATATATATATATATATATATATATATATATATTTAATGGTTGTTTACTGTGATTACTATGTACATTGGATTTGATACACAACGTGGAGTCCACCCCAGAAATGTTTCCACCTTTGATTTTCGGGGTGTGACAGATTGGTATCAGAGCCCTTGTTTATAGTGAACAGAGTATACTAAACCTTACATGGTATATCAAACTATCTTGTATTTAGTTCGGGATGTTAGTCCCAAGGTTATCAAACTACTTCCTATCTACAATTCGTATTTATTATGATATTTCATATCTAATTCGGGATGTTTGCCCCATTATTTTTAACTATAACTATTACGGGATAGTAATCCCATGGTTTACACTTATATCTTGTCCGGGATAGTGATCCCATGGTTTTTACTCTCTATATATTACGGGATAGTAATCCCATGATTTCAATCTATACCAAGTACGGGATGATAATCCCATGATCTTTAATCTGTATTTTCAAATGTGTCAAACTATCTTATATCTCTTTCGGGATAGTGATCCCAAAATTTTCAATATATAGTTTTGTGTATTAAACTATAATTTGTGATATACAACTGGTCTTACAATTAGGAAAATATGGGATTTTCCTGGGGTAAAATACAACACGTAATCGAATTGGTAACAAATGATAACTAAACTAACTTTACATAAGAAAATATGGGATTTTCTTGGATAACAAACCTTTTCGGAAAACTAAAGGAAACCGATACATTTTCATAAAATAAAACCGATTATGAACTCACCAGCTTTATGCTGATTTTCAAACCGCTTGTATTCTCAGGTCCAAGTTAGATAGGTACCCGGTGATATCTTTTAGTGAAGTCGGAGTGCTCAGAAGACTCGTCTCAACTTTTGTTAATATGATGCATATGTATATCTTGTATAACTTTACTTTTGAAACAAATGTAAACTTTCATATATATATATATATATATATATATATATATATATATATATATATATATATATATATATATATATATATGTAATTTAATGGTTGTTTACTGTGATTACTATGTACATTGGATTTGATACACAACGTGGAGTCCACCCCATAAATGTTTCCGCCTTTGATTTTCGGGGTGTGATAGATTGGTATCAGAGCCCTTGTTTATAGTGAACGGAGTATACCAAACCTTACATGGTATAAAACTATAAACACTAAAGGGCCTCAGTGCTCTGAATTAAAAGTATCTTCAAACTACAAGTATTTTCAAAAGTATACAAGTATACCGAACCGTCGAAATCCGTAACTACAAGTAGAACAAAACATAAGTAAATGGGTGTTGTACACTGCGGTTAAACCTGGGCGGTTATGTAGTCGTGTCTAGGATCAATATAGCCTGGCCAACTATATTCATTCGAGACACAGCCAACATGTGATTGGGAGTGACTGTGGTACGCAGCATGCCTAAAACTTACCTAATATCCCAAACAACGAATCGTCGCTGCAACGAACCATGAAATACTATGGGAGTATTTCTTGAGCCAATCCTTCGTAGAAAATCCTCGTATACGCGATGTTACTTGACCATTACTCTAGCGATAAAATGTTCTGTCTTGATAACTCTTTCCTGCTTTATCGCTTAGTATAATGCTATATCTGTCTTGATGAGATATCCCCTGTTCCATATCTCTTGATTCAATTCAGAGGACTTATGATCCTCTCTTTCCTGATCTTTTTAGATCAAGATGCCTCCAAGAAAGAGACCCAGCTCGAAGAACAACGACAATCCTCCTCCGCCGCCACCTTCTCCTCAATTTGATCTCGCATCACTTCAAACAGTTCTGACTGCTGCAATGGTGGCAACCATGTCACAAATGAATCCAGGTGGCTCCGGAGGTGGTCCCCAGCCCCAAAACCCAGAAGACAGCCAGGAACACCGAAGAGGCGGTTCCTATAAAGACTTCATGAACGCAAAACCCACATCCTTCGATGGCACTGGAGGTGTCATTTCCCTAACTCGATGGTTCGAGAAAATCGAATCAATCTTCGAAATATGTGCCTGTTCGGAGTCTGACAAAGTAAAGTTTGCCGCCTGCACCTTCCTTGATAAAGCCCTGACTTGGTGGAACGGCCGAGTCAAATCCTTAACTTTACCAGTAGCAAATGCTATGGGTTGGGAAGCTATGAAGGAGCTTCTTCTCGCAGAGTATTGCCCTCGGGGTGAAATTCAAAAGCTAGAACACGAACTCTAGAACCTTAAGATGAAGGGTTCCGACATAGCTGCTTATACCTCAAGATTCGATGACCTGGCATTACTATGTCCGGGAATGGTTACCCCGGAGAGTAAAAAGATCAAGAGATTCATCTGGGGGTTGACCCAGCCAACAAAAGGGAATGTCTTGGCCGCGAAGCCAGACACCTACGACAGCGCTAAATGTCTTGCGAAAATCTTAATCGATCACGAAGACAACTCTGATGAGGAAGCTACCACCCCCGAGCCAGCCGTCAGTGGAGACGGAAGCAAAAAGAAATCTTGGAATAAGCGGAAGGCCCCAAGTACACAAGGGTCTTCTAAGAAACAGCAAACGGTAGCAGTCCATGCTGCTACTGCCCCTGTTGCTGTTTCAGCTGTCGGTTCCACAGCCCAAACTCCCGCCAGTGGATACACTGGTACCCTCCCTTGGTGTAGTAAGTGCAACTACCATCACCGTATTCCTGGTCCATGTCACGAAAGGATTTGTGACAACTTTGGCAAGAAGGGCCATCTTGCTCGAACCTGCAGAAAACCAGCCAAATCAATGAACCAATCATCTGGAGCGGAAATCAGTCCAGCCTGCTACAATTGTGGTGAAGCAGGGCACTTCAAAAGGAATTGCCCCAAAGCAGCTACAACCACTGATCCCTATGTCACCGCAGGTATACTTCTCTTTGATAATTCTTATACCTGCAACTCTTTTTGATTCCAGTACAAAGAGGGAAACCTGTTATCTATTTATTCGAACATTTTCTAAGCTCAATCCTTCGTATGTGATCGAAATGTGTATCATCGAGACGACTAACCAGTGAGATTGAGAACACTAACTTCATACCTATAGATTAAATCCTCAGTCCGGAGGACTATTCTGTTCCATTCGATTTAAAAGGGGGAACACTTTTCACGAAAATGCTTTGATGCTACGTTTAACATGGAATGACTGAGCCTCATTCATGTTGTTATCTTGATTTCGAGAGGGTCGCCTGTCTATATCTTTTCCTCGACCTGACTCTCATGATCTTCGGCATCAAACCTTCGTATTGTTTCATGCTTTAAAACTCAAAAGTTTTCCTGATACGAATTACCACACATCCCTCGTTTCGGTGATAATTGAGAAACGGGAAGTTAGTAGCTCTTTCTTCTAAATGTCCATCCCGAAGAGTTTCTGGGAATCTCATTCGAACGTTTAAAGTTTAGTCCCACATCAGACCCTTCGAGATCTTCGTAGAAATCGATTCTGCAATCTTCAGATTTCGGATGCTTTCAGAACCGGCAACATCTATCCAGTACATCATGTCTCGAATCCTTAGAACCATCTACCCAACGAAACCCTAGTGATTCCTTGAGGAGACCGAAGTCGTCCAGGGTTGGAACTTCCATGAGAAAACTGATTGATATCATAGATTGAGAGAGAGTCAAGGTACGAGACAAAGACACGTTCCAATAATGAGAATTCGCTAGAACGCCCAGCAGAGGCCCGATTCCACTTGAGAAAGTGAAGATCCTAGGTAACAATTCCATCCGTGTCTCATTTCAAATTAATGATCCATATCTTATTCTTTGAATTTCGGGACGAGATTCCCTCTAACGGGGGGATAATGTAACAACCCGAAGTTATTCATCGCCGAAAAACCCATTCTACCCGTATAACTCGTCGTATACCGATTCATTCCGATATTATTTTTGGGTTAAATTAATTAAACTTATATGTTTAATTGATGCTAATGAGTGCCCAAACCTATTAGGAACTGACGAAATTAGCCCAAATTGTATAATTTAGAAATTTTAGAAACGTCCCCGTCGAGTTACGGAAACTTAATCGGGTGCGACCAAAAGCCCCGTTTAACGTCGGTATCGGGTAGAATTCCACTGTGTCCAAAACTTAGACACTATTTAAAGTGATCTAAGCACTCATTTGAAGCTTTTTCTTCCTTTCTCTACTCTCTCTCTAACCTCTCTCCTAAAATCCAAGTTTAAGGGTCCAAATCATCAATTTTAGACTCCAAATCTTTGAGGTACTTCCCCTAGCTTGTTATGTATCATACCTAGCTTTCAAATTCGAGTTCAAAGCATGAATTAGGACCATATTCATGAGTTTACGGCCATGGAACCATCCTAGGCCGTAAACGCATATAACATGGGTTTTGGAGCACAAAACCCTTCCTAAACACTATTGGACCTTAGATATGGCTAGATGGCATCATGGAATGGACTTGTAACATTTTAAATTTGGATTTTGAGTCATTTGAAGGAGTTTACGGCCAAGGCACAAGCTTGGGTCGTAAACTCATGTAAATGGGGTTTTTAATCCCTAAAACCCTTCCTAAACACAAATGGACTTTAGATATGGCTAAATGACTTCATGGAAAGGACTTATAACAATTTAAACATGGATTTTGATGGATTTGAAGGATTTTACGGCCAAGGCACAAGCTTGGGCCGTAAACTCATATTTATGGGGTTTTCTTGACCTTAAACCCTTCCAAATCGCTAATAAGGCTTAGATGTGAATTATAGAATATTGGTTTTAGCATTTGGACACTTGAAACATAATTTTTGATGGGTTATTGTGAGTTTACGGCCAAGACAAGAGCTTGGGCTGTAAACTCCTTAAAACTTGGTGTAAATTCATTTTAAAGTGTCAAAAAGCCCCTATAACACCCCTAAAGCCTTGGAATGAATTTTATAAGTCCTTACAAACAAGTTTTTGGCTTTGAAACACATGGATTTACTCTCTAAGAGAGTTTACGGCCATGAGAGGGGTCTCATAGGCCGTAAACACCAAAAACCTTTTCAAAACATCAAGAAAATGCATGTAAAGCCTTGAAACAATTTTTCCAATCACATGTGATTTGTTTTAGCATCATTTAGCACATTTTTCATGGATATTTAGGAGTTTACGGCCAGGAGCCTATGTTAGGCCATAAACTCCCATAAATAAGTCATTTTGATGTTTTAAATCCATTCCAAGCCTTTGGACCAAACCTAGAAAAATGTCCTTAAGTGTTACAAGCCATTTTGTGCCATAACTCACCCCACCATGAGTTTACGGCCGTAAACTCATGGGTAGAGGGTCATGTGGCCGTAAACTCCCTAAGGAGTGTTCCTTTGATGTTCCAATTCAATATCCTAACTATATGTGTCCCTAAATGTCACCCGGGTCCCTGCAAACACTTGTATCGGGGTGTTTTCGCGACTAGAAGCAATTGTCCCTATCAAATAATCAATCTAGGTCCTAACTAGATACAAATGTGTATCATTACCTTATACTTAGGAACCTCGTGTTTTTACAAGCCCCAGATCAACTCTTAGCATCCAAATCGTCACATTTCTCGTTCGATGAGTTCATACCCCTACACCCTTTTCCGTGTTTTTCAATGTTTTCAGGGGGGGAAATACAAGCAAACTATAACTGTTTCAAATCATAATATTGATAGGTTTCAAATTTATCTGACAAACTTATAAACTCTTTTACTCCTTATGTATTATGCTGAGCATAAGGAATGATTTATCAATTACAACTGAATGTATTTTAGTTAAGAAAATAACCAAACTAATCAAATTATTATGGGAATAATTTGGGGTTCTTTACTGTTCTTTTTATCATGTACTGATATCTATATAAAGTTATTAGATAAACTATGTCTGATTCAGTTTATCTCCGTATCATTTGAATGTATTGTCAGGTAATTTCATTGTATGTATCTATATTCGCTGTATTACGTTTCATAATCTTCTGTATGTTGATATCGTATGAGAACCCTATGAATAGTTTAGTACTAGTTTGTGAGATAGTCACTACCCTTTATGGATGATCAGTAAATCCTCCCCGGAAGTGTAACCAGAGTCTCCTGGAGGGAGAGCGTGGAATTTGTGAATAGATCTATTCGGGACTGACAATCCCACACCTTAACTACTAGCTACAGTTAGGCGGGCACGCCTGGGGTGACAAATTTCTGGATATCGTTTCGACGTCTGACAAACGTCAAGGAGGTCTCGTTGTCGTATTAGCATGGTTACCCGACTCACAACATGTATTAATATTAGTTTATTCATAGCTTGGGTTTTAGAATCTATATCTCGTTCGGGATAGTGATCCCATGGTTTATCAAACTATTTTGTATCTAGTCCGGGATAGTGATCCCATGGTTTTCAACTATATTTCTTAGTATATCAAACTATCTTGTATTTAGTTCGGGATGTTAGTCCCAAGGTTATCAAACTACTTCCTATCTACAATTCGTATATATTATGATATTTCATATCTAATTCGGGATGTTTTCCCCATTATTTTTAACTATAACTATTACGGGATAGTAATCCCATGGTTAACACTTATATCTTGTCCGGGATAGTGATCCCATGGTTTTTACTCTATATCTATTACGGGATAGTAATCCCATGATTTCAATCTATACCAAGTACGGGATGATAATCCCATGATCTTTAATCTATATTTTCAAATGTGTCAAACTATCTTATATCTCTTTCGGGATAGTGATCCCAAAATTTTCAATATATAGTTTTGTGTATTCAGCTATACTTTGTGATATACAACTGGTCTTACAATTAGGAAAATATGGGATTTTCCTGGGGTAAAATACAACACGTAATCAAATTGGTAACAAATGATAACTAAACTAACTTTACATAAGAAAATATGAGATTTTCTTGGATAACAAACCTTTTTGGAAAACTAAAGGAAACCGATACATTTTCATAAAATAAAACCGCTTATGAACTCACTAGCTTTATGCTGATTTTCAAACCGCTTGTATTCTCAGGTCCAAGTTAGACAGGTATCCGGTGATATCTTTTGGTGAAGACGGAGTGCTCAGAAGACTCGTCTCAACTTTTGTTAATATGATGCATATGTATATCTTGTATAACTTTACTTTTGAAACAAATGTAAACTTTCATATATATGTAATGTAATGGTTGTTTACTGTGGTTACTATGTACATTGGATTTGATACACAACGTGGAGTCCTCCCCGGAAATGTTTCCGCCTTTGATTTTCGGGGTGTGACATAGCATGGAAGTGGGCGCTCTTTGTCAACCTGTCCACAATCACCCAAATTGCATTGACTCCCCTAGCAGTCCTTGGTAATTTGGTGATAAAATCCATGGTAATCTGTTCCCACTTCCATTCGCGAATCTCCAACGACTGTAACTTACCATGCGGTCTCTGGTGCTCGACCTTAACCCTACGACAGGTCAAGCACCTCTAAACAAACCACGCGACATCTTTCTTCATAGAAGGCCACCAATACTCTCTTTTCAGATCCAAATACATCTTAGTGGCTCCGGGATGAATCGAGAATCTCGATTTATGTGCCTCCTCCATCAAGATGGTACGCGTTCCTCCAACAAACGGTACCCAAATCCTACCCTGGAAGGTCATAAGCCCTCTACTATCGGTCACGAACTCCATCACCTGCTCGATAACTCGTTCTTTCTTGCGGTTCTCCGGTCTCACTACCTCAGTCTGAGCCCCTCTGATGGTGTCCAATACCGGAGTCATCACTGTCAATCTCACACAAATATCCCAAATCGGAGCGCTCTCTGCTCTACGACTTAGGGTGTCGGCCACCACATTAGCCTTGCCTAGGTGGTACAAGATCTCGCAATCATAATCCTTTACCACGTCCAACCATCTCCTCTGACGCATGTTCAGATTCTGCTAATCCATCAAATACTTCAAACTCTTGTGATATGTGTATATCGTACACCAAACCCCATACAGGTAATGGCGCCAAATCTTGAGGGCAAAACCATAGCCCCCAACTCTGGATCGTGGGTCGGATATCTTGCCTCATGGGGCTTCAGCTGCCTCGATGCGTATGCGATCACATGCCCCCTCTGCATCAACATTGCGCCCAACCTAGATATTGATGCATCACAATACACCACGAAGTCCTCCAACTCCTTGCTACCTGTCAAACGAACCAGCCGGACAACCCTTCAATCACTGCTTATGCTGCTATCGGAGCTCTTCCTTCCATCACCCATCGATTCACTGTAAAACATCAATGCCCAAATGTCCATACCTTATCAGTTTCTCTCAAAATAAACAAAGAAAAAGGAATTTTCGTTGTTGTTCTTTTTCTGTCTATCAATTTCGGTCAAACAACCAAACCGAAGCACCCACCTAAACCTATTTATTAAACTTTATTGATTTCCAGTCAAAATAAAAAGAAAAGAGCAGAGAATCTTTACCGATCGAAGCAACTGCCCCCATCGAGACCTCTTCCTTAATTCCAGTGGAGACAGATGAAGCGCCCTTAAGCTACCATTCCAGTTTTCGTTTTCTCCTCTGCGAAACAGTGAAGCACCAGAGGTGCTTCTCCCACCCAACGACCGACCCCTACCCTCCTCGTGGCTGCGTAACCACCGAACACCCCCTCCACTCATCTTCTATCGACTGGAGCAAAGCACCCACCAAGACCGACGACTCACACCTCGCAGCCGAAAGAAACGACTAAACCTCGCTGCTTCTTCACGCCCTCCGTCTCTTCCGTCTCGTCGACCCGAAGACTACTCCCTCTTCGCGAATCGACCGACGAAGTGACGCCTGCGAACTTCATTCTCCTTCGGTCTTATTTGTGGGCTCCGACGAAAACGACTGGATGCAGAGCCGCGGTCTCGTGCCTTCCTTCCTTCGTTTGGTTCGGCCAAACACTGGAGATGCTCACTTATCCCGATCGATTACCACCACCGAGACCACCTCCATTCGCTGCTTGATCACTCGATTCTTCCCTCTCCCGATATGTGAACATGACGGCGCCTCTTTTGTTCTTGGAGCCCCTTTTGATCGACTGAACACGAAACACGACTTAAAACATGTTTCTGATTTTAACCAAGTTAAAAGGTCAAAAACTTAAACCTTGTTTTAAAATGAATAAAATCACCCCTCCCTTGATTAAGTTAATCAAAATTAGTTCCAATACCCAAAAAGTGATTCCATGTAACCATAAACAACCCCTCATTTGTTTTTTTTTTTTTTTTAATTTTTTTTTTAATCAATATAGTCCTAATCATTTAATCAAATTACCAAAAAGCCCCTTATACTTTCGTGAAGTTAAAAATTTACCCCCAATAGTTTATATTTGTTACGAGACAGTCCCGAGAGTATTTCAAGTGCAAGGAACGTGACCTTGCGGTTTCGCACATCAAACTTCTCAACGAAACCGAATTTGAACAAATGAAACTCACACTTGAAGGATGAGTTTTTACGGCCCCTCTTTTACCGCTTTAATATTTGGGGGAAAATAGATACGAGTCTATTAAAGCTTTGATGGTTGCCATGTTTTATACACATAATAACATCATATTTTATTACTAGTCAAAAACTTATTAAATACCAATCTTAAATGTTATAAATCATCTAAGTTATAATAGAATGCTATAAATGATATAATTACACCTCATTGTGATATATTAATTAATAATATAAACAAATCAAAATATTATATGTAAATTGCTATAGTAACACAACTTGGTATTGTAAATCACAAAAATGACGAATACATTTGTATAAGTTAAAGTATTTGATGGGAGTATGAAAAGATATAAAAATAACCCAAAATATTATTCGCTTATAAAATGAAAGTACATTGTAATAAATTGTGGAAAGACTAAATTTATGAAATTTTGTAAATATTATATATAATATCAAATTTAACTTTTAATACTTAAGTTCGCGTAACAATGAATGCATAATATATTAATATTTCTATATTAATTATAAAGTATATCTTTATTTACGAAGTTATAAATTTTTATTGCAATAAATAACATGATCTACTTCACGACTTAAAAATACTTATTTTTGAAATATTGCACAATATTAATTAAGTAATTATAAATATTTTGGGAATTATTGGTTTCATGTTGGTTGAAACCTAGAAAATATTATATGAGCAACCGTTATAATGCCCGAACTTGTTCATACCAGACAGTAGGAAATTTGGAAATTCATTAAGTCTCATGAATCCCAAATACCAAAAGACTTCAATCAGATATTATTTCTACAAAATAAAAGTATAAATAATCAATAGTCTTATATCGGAGGGTTTAGGATTAGGATGCTTACACATATCATTAGGATCCATCATAACTATGAGACGTTCTTTATGAGTTACGTTTTTTCTAAAAGCTTTATGAGTTTGGATAATTTCCTAAGTTGCATGAGCTATGTTTGTAATCACACTAAGACCATACATTTTAACAAAATTCCTCTATATCATAACCGTTAATTCGTATGGAATGAGAAACGTTGAGTATAAGTTTTGGATCACATACTTATACGGGTTGAGATCTCGCCATCGGTTGTTAGCTACAACCATCAGTCGAGCTTTGGCATTGGCCTTTCCTTCACAAAATTTTTCATCATGTCGTAAAAAACATGGTGTGGGCTTTCAACACAACGTTTTAGTGTTGGTGCAGAGGTGTTCGTCACATTTCGGTTAAGAGCACATTATAGATCCCACATTTGCGTTGTTACCGTACAGAATCTTATACGGGGTTTTTGTTCACTCATACTAGTTGGAAGAGACTCTATCTAGTGTGATAATTTTGATTCGAAATTGTAAGTTTCAATACAAAAATTAAGTTATATAACACTTAATTAATATCATGTCACGACTGATTAAGTTTTAATAACTTATTTAAACCCTCTGTTCTTGTACGAAAACACAATATGTATCTGGCCAGAGTTTGCCCCAATCGATATGTGTCAGCTTCAAAATTATGTAATATAATACTAAATTAATACTACAATACGAATTTACAAATTTATAAATTCCAAAGTTATGAGTTTTACATATAAATTATACAAAGGCTTGTATAAGGTTTCTAGGGTAAATTTGGCTATTTTATATTTTCAAAAGGAGTTATATGACTTTCTTTTATATAAATTAGTATTCAAAATCCTTATATAAAATGCATTTTGGTCATTGGAACCGTAAAGTTTAACATAAGTTTGTTTTACGTATGTGTATTTTGCCAAATTTTGTACTTTTAGATTTGAACAAATGATATTTAGAAATGAGTCCCAATACATTTTTATAACTCAACTATTTTATACTTTTGATATAAAAGTATGTGTTTATAAAAGTTTGTCGACCAGATAAATTTTATAAAATATTTTTCTTTAAAAAGTTACTTTATGTCAAAACTTGTAGAACTCACTAACAATATTGTTGACGTATCTTAATGCATGTATTCTCAGGTTTATTAGCATGTTGGAAGGAATTGTATATAAGACTTTTTATTGTTTTACTACTCCTTTGTAAAGGTCGATTGTTAGGCCTGTGTTGCGAGTAAGAGATAGTTATTTTCAATGTAATTTCTATTTCGGTAATAATACAATATTATCTTTGTACTGTTTAATGTATGTTCAATAACTATGATCACTGATTTACATCGCACACCTCAGTGTTTCTACCGACAGTCGAGGGTGTGATAGATTTGTAGCAGGGCTATTGGCAATAGTAAACTAGTAATTCCTTAGGAAAACACGAATATAGCCTAGGCCTTACTCTCTTAGGTAAGGTATACTTCTTAACATACAAATATAAGGTTACATATATAAACTCGAACTTTTGAATACTAGTACAATGCAAGGTTTTAGGTCAAACACCTTAGTTAAGTTGATTGCACATGTCCGGAGTTTATCTTGGAATATTAATTACTCAACGATAATATTCTACAAATGCTTCTGTTAGATATCATTCAAATATCTAGAAATATACGTGAATTAGGTAATCTTTTTGTAAGAATAATACTTTAGTCTCCATTTTGTTCAAAACTTGTGTTGATGACTAGTCTGTGGTAAAAATAACATTTCAAAACCCATTTTTGTCAAAAATATCATTCATGGCTTGATTTTCGTGAAAATACACATTTTCTGGTTTTTGACCTTTTCCGATCTTGTTGTTGGAAAATTTGTAGAAAAATCATCGTAAGTCGAAATGTGGAACCGTAAATTCTGAAAGTTTGTAAATTTTCTGTACTTTGTTCACAAATTTTCTCATAATTTTTTATGGCTTCTAACAAGTGTGAAATTTCTCACCTTCACAGGCTAGTCCGAAATCATTTCAAATCTGATAGACCATTTTGTAAAATTCGCGTAAAATTGTAGAAATATCGTATGAAAACGTGAGAATATTCATTTTAAAGGTATAAATATGAACTATATTCATGTATAACAATTTTGAAAAATACTTTAACTAAGAAGGTCAAAACAGTTCGAGATTGGGCTAAAACTTTCCTGTCAAAAGCTGATTTTTTAGTATAAGTTATAGATTCTTGAGCACAACACTCATTTTTTCTATTTTAAGTGTATAATTCCCAGATCTACAAGTTTATACGTAATATATGTGATAAAACATACTTTTCTCAAGGTTCTTAAGAAGATCCAAGTGATAAACTTCAAGTTCTTAACATATTTTTAGATTAATGAAGAAATCAACACATAATTACCTAATAATTCATGGAAAACACACATAGTCATGCATATACACATAGATCTACACAAAGCAACTTGTATTCTCCCCCAAAATCATATGAAAACCGAAAACAAGGGGTATGAAATCACCTTGAGATGATGGTTCTAAGAACATGATCCACAAGAATATGGATATAAGAGGAGATTTTTGAAGAGATTAAGAAGTTGAATCATAAATCTAAGTGAGAACTTTCCAAAGTTGATGATCTTGAAGAATAATTTCTTGAAGTATACTCTAATTCTTGAAAATTTAGAGGAGAGTGTAGGAGTGTTCTTGTGAGATTTCCTTAAGAGCTTTGCAAGCAAAATAAGTATGTGGTGGTGATTTTTGGCTCCAAGGCCTAATTTAAGAAGAATATGAGGGAGTGAGAGAGAGTCTTGCCTAGAAGTATGTGATTTACATTTTGGTATGTTGGTGTTTTGTGCATGGATTACCACAATGCAACATTGAGGTGTCAAGGCTTCCATCCCCTTATTATCTCTCTTCTTCTTCTTCTTCTTCTTCTTATTATTATTATTATTATTATTATTATTATTATTATTATTATTATTATTATTATTATTATTATTATTTTTGTTGTTGTTGTTGTTGTTGTTGTTGTTTGGACCGAAAATGGGTAAGGAGAAAGGAAATGAGAGGGTTTGGGCCCTTTTCTTATCTTAGTTGGAGTTTATGAGGCCCAAAATAAATTCTTTTTGGCCCATCGGGCCGTTAAGATGGTTCACGATGCATTAAAGTGAAGGAAATGAAGTTTATGGACCAACTTGGCCCAATAGGGATAAAATAAATTATTTTAGGTCCACAAAGCCCAATATGTTAAGTTTTATGAATATGGGTCCATTTAGAACCCAATTAGGGTTTTTAGGCCCAAAATAGTTCAAGTTGAAGGTTTATTGGTCCATGAGGCCCAATGAGAGAATCCTAGTCCATATTAAACTTGAACCGGGATGTCTAGGGTTTTCAACTCATAGATGAACATGTGAGATGTATTGCATTAGGTTTTGACCTTCATTCAAGAGTTTGGACTCAAATGGATGACGTTGATTGAACATATGATATGATATTCGCTTAGAGTATAAGCCTTAAAATAGGTGATGTGTTCATGAGAATAGAATTTCCTAGCTAAAATTGCTAGTTGTGAGAGTCGACCCGACCAAGTTTGAGGTAGTTATGCGATGGGAGGTTTCGAGATCCCCATCCGAGATCAGGAGTTTCGTTGGCCTGGCATACTACTACTGGAGATTTATGATAGATTTTCCCAAGATTGCGGTTCACTTTACTAGGTTGACTAGGAAAGGTGTTACTTTTACTTGGGGGGCCGAGCTGCAGGCCTCGTTCAAGACTGTTCGCCAGAGATTGTGCGCAACTCCAGTGTTAGCCCTTCCCGAGGGAGTGGAGGACTTCATAGCTTATTGTGATGCGTCTATATCGTGTATTGGTGCAGTATTGATGTAGAGGGGGCCCGTGATAGCATATTCATCGAGGCAGTTGAAGCCTCATGAGACGACGTATCCCACCCATGATTTGGAGTCAGGGGCGGTGGTGTTCGCCCTCAAGATTTGGCGCCACTATATGTATGGAGTCTGGTGTACCATATACACAGACCATAAGAGCCTGAAGTACCTCATGGATCAACCGAACCTAAATATGAAACAGAGGATGTGGTTGCATATAGTGAAAGACAATCATTGAAATCCTACTAAGATGGTAGATTTATGTAGCAATTATGACAATCATTGAAATCCTTGAGTGCATGCTTAGGCATAACCATATCTATTCATCTTTAATGGTTAGACCGAGTGAACCATCTCGACATGAGTAATATGCTCTCAACATGTGTGATAGACTTTTGATATTTCATTGCATACTCATTTTCGTTAATTGAGTTTTTCCCTACAACAATAGTTGTCACACCAGCATAAAGACCTCACTGCTTGAGGCTTTGTACAACGAACGTGTTGATCCTCGACAAGTTAAACAACAATTGGAGTTACGATATTGAACAAAGAGAATGCACGATATATGATGCTTTTTGATCCAAGATTCAATCAACAGATCACAGAAAAGATTGTGTGAACTGAAGCAAGATTTCAGATTGTACACCAACGAGAAGAGTGTTATGTGAACAAAAGATGTAAGCCTCTCGACTTCGAAATCAGAGACTGTGTAGCTTTTAAATACCAAATCTTTTAGAGAGATAATGCGGCTTATAGAACAAGACAGGTTAAACCTGCAGCTCAAAGGACCTTAGAAATTCTTAATAGAATTTGGTCCTGTTATTTATATCAAGTCATCTTGAGAACTAACCGCATGCACGACGCTTTTCATACGCCAAACCTCAAAGAGCGTCTATCCAATGACATGCTTGTCATATCTTTCAATAAAGTTTATTAAGAAATAATGCTGAAGTTTCATGTTTGTGAAAGTACACACGACTCAATTATATAAAAGACTCGACAACCTTTAAAATATTTGATCCGATCTTATTGCATATTTTTTATTTAGTTGTGACTTGTGGTAAAGTCATCTATTTGGTCAATTATCTAATCTAGAGCTACGTGGCTTAAATTGACTTTAGAAAGATCATATGTGGATCAAGCAAAATGAAAACGCAACCAATTGTTTTATAATATTTTATCTATACGTTGAATTTCGGTACAAAATTCCTTTCAACGGGGGATTATGTAATAATTGGTAAAAATTGGTCAGATTTTGACAGTCAACCCGTGAACCGCTAGATATTAATGACCAATTATGTGCATTTCTATGTTTACAATGTATATTAAATATATTATATTTGTAATTTCTTTAAGAACATCCTAACACGCTCCAACCGTCTATCGTTGAAGATTAAATCAAAAATCACTAAAAATTTAATTTATTTGTGAGGTTTAAAGTAAAGTTTTGCGTCAGATATTTGAATAGGTTATATTCTCTTGACTTTGTGGATATAAAAAACGTCCAAAAAATAGGCTGTATAAAAGAGTTACGCCTCTTTATAATTAAAAAAATCAATATTTATTTGATTTACTGAATCAAAGCGTGCACTGCTATGGTTGGAATAGCTACAAACCTGAAAAAACATTTTTGAGCACGTTTTAATTCAGACGATCTATTATTTTTCTATATTTTTACAATTATAATATTTTTAAACTCGACCAAAATTAGATTCGTACAAACTATCGAATTCGAAACAATTAATCACGAAACCTTAAACGTCATTTCACGGAATTCTATTAATCAGAATTGAATTTCGTGTGTGTTTCTAGAATCACCACGACAGCAATAACAATCGGAATTGAATTTCATTTGATTGTATGATAACATGAGAATCAAAAAAAAAAAAAAAAATATTTACATCTAAATATGAATTATAAATATTTAAACCAATAATGCTATGTACTCTAAGATCAATTTCTAGATTTTGAAATACAAAAAAAAAAACAAAAAAAAAAAAAAAAAAATCTGATCAAGATTATTTACATTGTTGCTTCACTCGTCCCTCACAACACTCCCTGCTCATTCTCTCTTTCTTTTCTGATTAGTGGGCTGCCAAGAACACACCGGGGGTGTGTTGCTATTTCCGGTGAACAAAGGGGGAACAACCCCGTTGTTCCACCTTGCTACCTGTCAAACGAACCAGCCAGACAACCCTTCAATCACTGCTTATGCTGCTGTCGGAGCTCTTCCCTCCATCACCCAACGATTCACTGTAAAACATCAACGCCCAAATGTCCATACCTTATCAGTTTCTCTCAAAATAAACAAAGAAAAAGGAATTTTCGTTGTTGTTCTTTTTCTCTCTTATCAATTTCTGTCAAACAACCAAACCGAAGCACCCATCTAAACCTATTTATTAAACTTCATTGATTTACAGTCAAAATAAAAAGAAAAGAGAAGAGAATCTTTACCGATCGAAGCAACTGCTCCCATCAAGACCTCTTCCCTAATTCCAGTGGAGACAGATGAAGCGCCCTTAAGTTACCATTCTTGTTTTCGTTTTCTCCTCTGCGAAACAGTGAAGCACCGGAGGTGCTTCTCCCACCCAACGACCGACCCCTACCCTCCTCGTGGCTGCGTAACCATCGAACACCCCCTCCACTCATCTTCTATCGACTGGAGCAAAGCACCCACCAAGACCGACGACTCACACCTCGCAGCCGGATGAAATGACTAAACCTCGCTGCTTCTTCAGGTCCTCCGTCTCTTCCGTCTCGTCGACCCGGAGACTACTCCCTCTTCGTGAATCGACCGACGAAGTGACGCCTGCGAACTTCATTCTCCTTCGGTCTTCTTTGTGGTCTCGGACGAGAACGACTGGATGAAGAGCCGCGGCCTCTTGCCTTCCGTCCTTCGTTTGGTTCGGCCAAACACCGGAGATGCTTACTTATTTCGATCGATTACCACCTCCGTTCGCTGCTTGATCACTCGATTCTTCGCTCTCCCGACATGTGAACAGGACGGCGCCTCTTTTATTCTTGGAGCCTTTTGATCGACTGAACACGAAACACGACTTAAAACTTGTTTCTGATTTTGACCAAGTTAAAAAGTCAAAAGACTTAAACCTTGTTTTAAAATGAACAAAATCGCCCCTCCCTTGATTAAGTTAATCAAAATCAGTTCCAATACCCAAAAAGTGATTCCATGTAACCACAAACAACCCCTCATTTGGTATTTATTATCTTTATTATTATTTTTTTAATCAAAATAGTCCTAATCATTTAATCAAATTACCAAAAAGACCCTTATACTTTTGTGAAGTTATAAATTTACCCCCAATAGTTTATATTTGTTACGAGACTGTCCCGAGAGTATTTCAAGTGCAAGGAACGTGACCTTGCGGTTTCGCACATCAAACTTCTCAACGAACCGAATTTGAACAAATGAAACTCACGCTTGAAGGATGAGTTTTTATGGCCCCTCTTTTACCGCTTTAATATTTGGGGGAAAATAGATACGAGTCTATTAAAGCTTTGATGGTTGCCATGTTTTATACACATAATAACATCATAATTTATTATTGGTCAAAAACTTATTAAATAGCAATCTGAAATGTTTTAAATCATCTAAATTATAATAGAATGCTATAAATGATATAATTACATCTCATTGTGATATATTAATTAATAATATAAACAAATCGAAATATTATATGTAAATTGCTATAGTAACACAACTTGGTATTGTAAATAACAAAAATGACGAATACATTAGTATAAGTTAAAGTATTTGATGGGAGTATGAAAAGATATAAAAATAACCTAAAATATTATTCGCTTATAAAGTGAAAGTACATTGTAATAAATTGTGGAAAGACTAAATTTATGATATTTTGTAAATATTATATATAATTATCAAATTTAACTTTTAATACTTAAGTTTGCGTAACAATGAATGGAAAATATATTAATATTTCTATATTAATTATAAAAATATACCTTTATTTACAAAGTTATAAATTTTTATTGCAATAAATAACATGATCGACTTCACGACTTAAAAGTCCTTATTTGTGAAATATTGCACAATATTAATTAAGTAATTATAAATATTTTGGGAATTATTGTTTTCACGTTGGTTGAAACCTAGAAAATATTATATGAGCAACCGTTATGATGCCCAAACTTTTTCATACCAGATAGTACGAAATTTGGAAATCCATTAAGTCTTATGAATCCCAAATACCAAAAGACTTCAATCAGATATTATTCCTACACAATAAAGGTATAAATAATCAATAGGCTTGTAACACCGTAAATTTCCAAAACAATTTTTCGCATTTATAAAAACATAATTCATTTGTAAATCATAAAAACATCATTGTCTGAAACTCAATTTATAACACATAACAATCCCAAGATCTCATAGCATAAAAATCCCGTGTGTGTACTGATCAAGCCGGCGCCTTCCCGCGATCGTCACTAGTACCTGAAACACATAACACAAAACACTAATAGCACAAAGCTTAGTGAGTTCCCCAAAATACCACATATAACACATATTAGCCACTCGAGGCTATAACTCTGTAGGTCCGTGCACCCAAACTCTATGAACCCTCAAGTTCTAACTCTGCAAGCATGCACAACATAAATCACATAGAAGAATGCCGTACAACAACAATATATATATATATATATATATATATATATATATATATATATATATATATATATATATATATATATATAAAACACTATATCACATAACTCTATTTACCTACTCAAGGTAATGTATAGTGGAAAGCTCGCCTCGCGTATCTCGGTAAATATCTGTCTCGGAATAAATGTGATCTAGCCTTCGCCTAATCACACAACGTAATACACTCATAAATACATCTGAACTCAACCCTAAAGGTCAACAGTCAACTTTGACCGGACTCGGCGAGTGCACTAGGGCGACTCGGTGAGTCTATGCGTGTCCACTGACTCCATTGAATCCTCTTTTGACACGTCGAGTGCTTCTCTGACTCGACGAGTTTCACCTGGCATAAATCGCAGGGCCACCACGACTTAACTCGCCGAGTCTCAAGAACAACTCGGTGAGTTCCGTCTTAAATCAGCTCCCCCCTGACTCTCCCTGACTCACTAAGTCGACCCCTTAACTCAACAAGACCACTCGCTGAGTGGTTACGGGCAAACTTCATGCTACTCTCCGAGTCTATTCTTCAGACTCAGCGAGTCCATGCCATGCATAAAGTCAAACTCACTTCTGAGGTCAGATTTGTTCCAAACAATCATAGATCTGGCCTCCCCAAGCATGATAATCACGTAAAGTCCAAACCTTGGAGCTCAAACAACAACTATTTGCTCTTAAATGATTTTTTAGCCCCATATCCCATAACTCTAGGTCAAAACTTCCATGAATCCTCGTAAAGCTTAAGGAATAAAGCTTCTCTAGACCTCTATGGATCCCATCTCAAGCTTCATCAAAAATAAGGACGAAATGGACATCAAATCTAACCAACAAAGGGCTCAAGAAACCCTAACTCCCCATGTTCATCATAACAACAGAAAAGGAAACCAAAATATACCTCCAAAATGATGCTATGAGCTCCAAAACCGAAGGATGTCCACCTCCCTTGCCTCCTCTTAGCTAGAATCTCCTTTGCCTTGCCAAACCAAGCTTCAAAAGTCAACAATGACCTCTTATCTCTCCCAAAACGCTCAAAAGCTCTTTAGGGTTTCTCTCTGGGGTTGGTGGCCACAAATGACGGCCATAAGCCCCTTTAAATAGGTCTCAAACCCTGGAAATTAGGGTTTCATTAAACAGCATGGACTCGTTGAGTCCAGACGCGAATCCGTGCACAAAACCACGATCCTACTCGATGAGTTTAGACTCCAACTCGCTGAGTCCCTCACAATCACCCAAAAATAAAAGAATAAAAATAATACCTGGGAATCCGGGGTGTTACAATTCTCCCCCACTAGAATTAGACTTGTCCCTCGAAGTCTCACTCCGCAAATAACTCCGGATGTTGCTCACGCATCTCACGCTACCGCTCCCAAGTTAACTCTGACCCTTTTCGATACTGCCACTGGACTTGCACCAGTGGCACCTCTTTATTCCTCAGGACCTTAATCTTTCGATCTCTGATCACCACTGGTCTCTTAGCATAATTCAGGCTCGCATCCACCTGAATATCCTCTAGTGTCACTACTGCTGGCTCATCGACTACGCACTTCCGCAATTGTGACACATGGAAAGTGTCATGAATCTGACCCAACTCTGTTGGCAACTCCAAACGATATGCTACCCTGCCTACCCTCGCGACCACCTTGAAGGGACCAGTATATCGGGGCCCCAACTTGACCCTCTTCCTAAATCGAATCACTCCTTTCCAACGAGAGACCTTCAGGAGCACAAAGTCGCCGCCCTGAAACTCAAGCTCAGACCGGCGTCTGTCCGCATAACTCTTCTGACGACACTGAGCGGTCAACAACCTCTGTCCGACACTGCTAGATCTACTCTGTCATCTGAAGCACGTTCTCGGTACTACCCATCACACACTACCCTACTTCTCCCCAGCAGATAGGTGTCCGACACCTCCTCCCATACAATAGCTCAAAGGACGGCATGTCAATGCTCGAATGATGGCTGTTGTTGTAAGAAAACTCTGCGAAAGGAAAATACGTGTCCCAACTCCCACTGAAATCCAACACACATGCCCGGAGCATATCCTCGAGCATCTGAATCGTCCGCTCGCTCTGACCGTCAGTCTAGGGGTGGTATGCAGTACTAAAATGCAATCTGGTACCCAATTCCTCATGAAATTTCTTCCAGAATCTGGAAGTGAAACGCACATCTCGGTCTGAGACAATCGAGATCGGCACCCCATGCCGCGATACCACCTCCCTCATGTACACCTCGGCCAACTTCTCTGCAGAAGAGTTCTCGCTGATAGCAAGAAGGTGGGCGCTCTTTGTCAACCTGTCCACAATCACCCAAATTGCATCGGCTCCCCTAGCAGTCCTTGGTAATTTGGTGATAAAATCCATGGTAATCTGTTCCTACTTCCATTCGGGAATCTCCAATGGCTGTAACTTACCATGCAGTCTCTGGTGCTCGGCTTTAACCCTACGACAGGTCAAGCACCTCTCAACAAACCACGCGACATCTTTCTTCATACAGGGCCACCAATACTCTCTCTTCAGATCCAAATACATCTTAGTGGCTCCGGGATGAATCGAGAATCTCGATTTATGTGCCTCCGCCATCAAGATGGTACGCGTTCCTCCAACAAACGGTACCCAAATCCGACCCTGGAAGGTCATAAGCCCTCTGCTATCGGTCACGAACTCCATCACCTGTCCGATAACTCGTTCGCTCTGATGCATGTTCAGATTCTGCTGATCCATCAAATACTTCAAACTCTTGTGATACGTGTATATCATAAACCAAACCCCATACAGGTAATGACGCCAAATCTTGAGGGCAAACACCATAGCCCCCAACTCTGGATCGTGGGTCGGATATCTTACCTCATGGGGCTTCAGTTACCTCGATGCGTATGCGATCACATGCCCCCTCTGCATCAACACTACGCCCAACCCAGATATCGATGCATCACAATACACTATGAAGTCCTCCAACCCCTCTGGAAGAGTCAAGACTGGGGCTTCGCATAATCTCTGCCGAAGAGTCTCAAATGAGGCTTGCTGCTCTGGGCCCTAGCTGAACACCACACCCTTCCGGGTCAATCTGGTGAGAGGAACAACAATCTTGGAGAAATCCCTGATGAACCTCCGATAATAGCCGGCCAACCATAGAAAACCCCTGATCTCAAAAGGAGATTTCGGCACCTCCCAACTCTTTACCGCCTCGATCTTGGCCGGATCGACCAAAATCCCATATTGGTTAACGAGGTGACCAAGGAACTGCACCTCCCGTAACCAAAAATCGCACTTGGAGAATTTGGCGTAAATCCTATCCGATCTCAGCACGCTGAGGATCTCCCGCAAATGCTCCTGATGCTGCTCCCTGGACTTTGAATACACCAAAATGTCATCAATGAACACAATCACTGGTCGATCCAGCATCGGTCTGCATACCCTGTTCATGAGATCCATGAATGCTGCAGGCGCATTGGTGAGCCCGAATGGCATCACCACGAAGTCGTAATGCCCATAACGAGTCCTGAACGCAGTCTTCTGGATATCCTCCTCACGCACCCTCATCTGATGATATCCAGATCTCAGATCAATCTTGGAAAATCAAGATGCTCCCTGCAGCTGATCGAACAAATCATCGATCCTCGGCAAAGGATAATGGTTCCTGACCATTAACTTATTCAGCTCTCGATAATCTATGCACATTCGGTGCGACCCATAATTTTTCTTCACAAATAGAATCGGTGCTACCCACGGCGAGCTGCTCGGCCGTATAAACCTCTTCCCTAGCAGCTCCTAAAGCTGCGAGGATAACTCCTGCATCTCTGGAGGTGCAAGGCGATAGGGCGCCTTGGCGATAGGTGCTACCCCCAGAATCAAATCAATGTGAAACTCCACCTGCCTCTCGGGAGGCACACCCGGTAACTCCTTAGGGAAAACATCCGGGAATTCACACACTATCGGGACCTCCTCAACCGCACTCGGTCTCCCTGCACCAACCCTCGTATCCGTCACATATGCTACAAAACCACTACAGCCCTGCTGTAGACTTTGCCTCGCTCTAGCAGCCGAACAAAATGCTGAATCAGGATGGGTACCCTCACCGTACACAGTAAGAACTCCCCCAATTGGGTCTCTTATAGTCACCACCTGTCGCTCGCAGTCGATAACTGCTCCAAATCTGCTCAACCAATCCATGCCTACGATGACACAGACGTCCCCCATCGCAATCGGGACCAAATCAATAGGAAACTCTACATCGAAAAACTCAAGTACACATCCTCGAATCACCTCCGTGGCATATATTGCTCTCTCGTCGGCGATGGAAACTCTTAGAGGTCGACTCAACGCCTCTCGACTACTGTTGATGTGATGGGTTTTGGCCATATGAACATTCCTATGTGCACATACAAAACCCTAATGCTTGGATCTAGGTTTCTCTAATTGAACATGCATGAATCCAAGACTTATAATGGTTATTCTAGCATAATAACAAGGATAAATCAGAGTTACAAGTTTACCTTGAATCACTTGTTTGATCTTCTTGTTCTTGGAGCTTTAGAGTCACAATTGTCATTCCTCTAATGGCTTACAAACACCAACTAGCAAGAGGATGATTTGAGAGAGTGAGGAGGGACTTAGAAATTGGCCAGGGTTTCCTTACAGACAAGAGGTGTCGATTTCCATGACCCCAAGGGTCTATTTATACTTGTAAGGATCCTAGGGTTTCACCTTTAAACCCTAATTGAATAACTTAAGCCCTAAGCAATCCTAATCCCTTCATGATAACCCTTGGACGAATTTTGGTGTATCCTAAGCCATAAAATCATCCACTATATTATCCATAAGGAATTATAGCCTAAAGTATAACTATCACACATTTGACAGTTTAAGTCCTGCTACTTAATTAATCTCTTTAAGTCACCAAATTAATTCCTAATTAATTTATGACTTATATTAATCAAATAATAATAATATTATTCCTTATAATATTTCAACTCTCATTGTAAATCATCCTATCAAGTTGTTATGGTGAAGGCAACCCATAAGGACCATGCTCAATCAGGTCAAATACTTGCTTAATATAGTTGCAGCCTTAGACACTATTCCAACAGTCTCCCACTTGGATAAGTCTAGTAACTATATGCACCGATTAGCAATTGTAGCTCTCAAAGATGCTGTCAAACTCTGATCTAATCAATCTTGTCCTTTAGATAAGGGATCGTACAGTCCTCTGTATAGATATCATGCAGACATTCTTATGGAAACAATTGTCTAGCATTTGGTTTCTCGATCTCATATTTATTTGACATAGAACTTAATTGAACACATCAATTTAGTTCTGACCGGGCCCGACACATAACTCAAATCAAATCATCTAGCATCTGAGATATCGCTTTTTCCTTCTCAGGATAAAAGTAACAGACAAACTTCGACTTAAATGCATTTACTTATTCATTAACCAACTATACACAACAATGCGTTTTATAGCATCAAGTTACTGATGCGGTTCCGTATTATCAATGTACAACCAATTAATAAATAACAAACCATATATCTAGGTTTTAAGACCATATGATATTATTGTCTTGCGGTCACCTTTTTTTTATATATTCCATAAGGTGATTCCAGCAAGCGCGGGTTTGTTCCAATGCTCAAAACTAGTTCATAAGCACTCATGAATGTTGCAGCAAACTTTTGCTATGTCTAATACCATTTAGACAATCTACACACCAGTTCATGACAATCTTCATTCATACCTACTTCCAACATATGAACGATTGTGGACATTTGAATAATTTGATTATTCTTAATAAACTTAATTATTCTGGAAGTCAAAACATGCAAAGTGAAACAATAGTTAAATGATTAACATAGGATAGTAACTTTACTTATAAATAATACTCTTTTATTTAATCGTCAAATGTTAATTACATTTATCTATACGTTTCTAAAACTATCTAATCTATACTAATATCATCCTTCAGCCCTATGCTCCTAGAATGTTGCAAGTGCTTAACCCTGCTCAGTCCCTTCCTAAGCGAATCTGCTGGGTTATCTTCTGATGATATCCTCTTCACCACGAGTTGTCCTTCTTCTACACGATGTCTTATAAAATGATATTTTCTATCGATATGTCGAGATCTACCATGATCCCTCGGTTCCTTGGTCAAGGAAACCGCTCCTTCATTATCACAGAAAATCTCCATGGGCTCCTTTATGGTAGGTACAACTCCAAGATCACCAATGAAGTTCTTTAACCATATTGCCTCTTTCGACGCTTCGCTCGCTACAATGTACTCTGATTCGCACGTTGAATCAGCTATGGTTTCTTTTTTGGAACTTTTCCAAGTTACTGCTACTGCATTCAGGGTAAAGACCTAACCCGACTACGAACGGTAGTTGTCCCTGTCGGTCTGAAAGCTGGCGTCACTATACCCTCGCACCTTCAAGTCATCACTCCCTCCGAGGACTAAAAACCATTCCTTGGTCCTCCGAAGGTACTTAAGGATATTCTTCACCGCAATCCAATGGGTTCTGCTAGGATTCCATTGATATCTACTAACCATGCTCAAAGCAAAGGCTACATCAGGGTGAATACAAGTCATAGCATACATGATTGAGCCAACTACGGAAGCGTATGGTACTCGGCTCATTTCTGCCATCTCGGCTTCGATACTCAGACTTTGAGTCTTACTCAACTTGGCATTATATTGTATCGGTAATTCTCCCTTCTTCGAGTTTTCCATACTAAAATGTTTTAGTACCTTATCTAAGTAAGTGTTCTGACTAAGACCTATTAGTCTCTTACTTCGTTCTCTCACTATCCTTATTCCCAGAATATAGGAAGCCTCTTCGAGGTCCTTCATAGCGAAGTACTTCCCGAGCCAGGAATTAATCTCCTGCAGTGTCGGGATGTCGCTTCCTATGAGCAATATGTCATCGACATACAAAACGAGAAAGCTAACTATACTCCCACTGGCTTTAACATATACACATGATTCATCTTCACTTCGTACAAATCCATACTCTTTGACTTTCTCATCGAAGCAAAGATTCCATCTGTGAGACGCTTGCTTAAGTCCATAAATGGACTTCTCAAGCTTACACACTCTATTTGGATGCTTCGGATCAACAAAACCCTCTGGCTGAGCCATGTAAACATCCTCAGCCAACTTCCCATTAAGGAAATCGGTTTTGACATCCATTTGCAAATCTCATAATCATGAAATGCAGCAATCGCTAGCATCACTCTAATAGATTTTATCTTCGCAACTGGTGAGAAGGTTTCATCATAGTCAACTCCGGGAGTTTGAGTAAAACCCTTCGCAACCAATCACGCCTTATATGTGTGTACGTTTTGCATCCACGTCGGTATTCTTCTTGAAGATCCATTTGCACCCAACGATCTTACGTCCGGCTACGTTATCAATCAAATTCCAAACTTGGTTGTCATACATGGACTAGATCTCGCTGTCCATTGCCTCTTTCCACTTCGCAGACTCCGGGCCTGCCATGGCTTCCTTATAGCTATTAGGTTCATCTAGGTTTATTAGTGTACTATCACTAATATACGTGTCCCCTTTGGTAGTAATATGAAAACCATATAACTGGGGTTAAACTCTAACTCTTTCGGAACGTCTAAGAGGTAAGGACTCGTCAATTGGTTCAACCGTAGTTTCCTCCTCGGGTTAAGTGCTAGCAGTAGAGGTTCCTTCATCTTTCGACTCTTGAATCTCTTCAAGCTCGATTTGCCTCCCACTGTCTCCTTGGCTTATGAGTTCTCTCTCTAGGAAAACTCCTCTCCTCACAAGAAAGACAACATTGTGCTTCGGTCTATAGAAGACATATCCAAAGGATTTCTGTGGGTAGCCGATGAAAATACATCGCTCACTACAAGGTTCGAGTTTGTCGTGAGTATCTCGTCTTACGAAATCCTCGCAACCCCAAACCTTGATATATGCTAACGAGGGAGCTTTCCTTGTCCACATCTCGTGAGGTGTTTTGGTAACCTTCTTAGTAGGGACTCGGTTAAGGATATGGGCGGCAGTCTCTAAGGAATACCCCCATAATGAGATAGATAGCGAAGCATGACTCATCATAGAGTGGACCATGTCCAACAAGGTTCGATTGCGCCTTTCTGCCATACCATTCAACTGTGGTATCCTAGGTGGCGTCAATTGTGAAACTATTCCACACTCTTTTAGATAGTCGTGGAATTCAAGACTTAGGTACTCTCCTCCTCGATCGGATCGAAGCATCTTGATTTTCCTGCCTAATTGATTCTCCACTTCATTCTTGAACTCTTTGAACTCTTCAAATGTTTCTGACTTTTGCTTGATTAAATAGATATACCCATATCTACTATAATCATCGGTAAAAGTCACATAGAAGCGGTTTCCATCCTTTGTGGTTGATCTAAACGGTCCACATACATCGGTATGTATTAGGTCCAATAAACCCTCACCCCTTTCACATGTACTAGTGAAGGGTGATTTAGTCATCTTTCCAAGTAAACAAGATTCGCATGTGTCATCTTCCCTAAGGTCGAATGACTCCAACACTCCATCCTTTTGGAGTTGGGCTATGCGCTTCTTGTTGACATGTCCAAGACGATAATGCCACAAGGATGCTCTATCCATACTATTGGAAGAATCCATGCATAAAACATCATTTCCTAGGTTATCTACAATCATAACAGTCTCATAAATTCCATTACATGGTATTGCTTCAAAATATAAGACACCATTTAGATAAGCACAAATAGAACCATTTTCATTATTAAAAGAAAATTTAAATCCTTGTCTAAACAAACCATGAAATGAAATGATGTTTCTTGCCATTTCTGGCGAATAGAAAACATTGTTCAAATCTAAAGATAAACCATTCCTAAGCACTAGAGAATACACTCCAATCTTGGTCACAGGTGACGATCTTCTGTTCCCCATGATTAGATTTATTCTTCCATGCTTCACATCCCTATTTCTTCTTAGTCCCTGCAATTCAGAACAAATGTGGTAACCACACCCGGTATCGAGGACCCAAGAAATAGCATGAGATGAATCACTAGATTTAATTGTATATATACCTGAGAAAGACGGCTTGATCTTTCCTTCCTTGATAGCTTGTAGGTACTCTGGGCAACTTCTCTTCCAATGCCCTATTTTATGGCAATGGTGGCACTCTGCCTCCTTTGGGTTAGAAGTAGGCTTAGCGGGATCAACTTTTGTCCCACTAGAGGAGGAACCATATCGGGACTTTCCCTTGCGGTGGCTCTTAGACGGAGCCTTCCTCTTCTTGCCTCTTCCTTGCCCAACAGCCAAAACAGGAGCAGCGGGTGGATTGGAAGTAGGTGCAACGGACTTGTCCTTTAGATTGCTCTCAGCAACTCTAAGGAGACCTTGGAGCTTGCTTAGGGTGACCTCTTCTTTGTTCATGTGGTAGGTCATCCTAAATTGGTTGTAACACAGAGGCAATGAGTGAAGCAACATGTCAATTGCTAAGTCTTCCCCAAAGTCAACATTTAACTTGCGAAGACGATCGACATACCTTTGCATCTTTTGCAGGTGCACGGTTAGAGATTCACCATGACCCATCTTAGCGGAGATCATGTTCGTGAAGATCTCGTAACGTTCTTGCCTTGCGTTTTGGTGGTATCTCTACAACAAGTCTTGGTGCATTTTGTACAGATACATGTCCTCGTAGGACTTTTGGAATTCGGAGTTCATAGTGGCTATCATGATGCAATGAACCTTCGTTGCATCACGTTCATGAGTTTCAAAAGCGGTGATTTCAGCCGGAGTAGCGATTTTAGGATTGATCTTCTCGAGTTTCTCATCGAGGACATACTCCTTGTCCTCGTAGCAAGCGATCGTGCGAATGTATCTTATCCATTCGCTAAAGTTCGTTCCATCGAAAGTCACCTTTTGGCAAAGGCTCATCAATGTGAATGAGCTAGCAGCAATGTTGTTTACGTTTGACATCTACAAATAGAAAGGACAAAGATAGATTAGAATTAGGATCCCTAATTATCACCCAATGAGAAAATTAGGGCTAGGATCCAACAACAATATTTACATATTAGAAAACGGATGCCGTAATCTAACATGCAAATAATTTGAAGGTAAGTGAATGACGATTCACTAATTCTCCACCATGAAAACATAACTTTAAGTTCTAAATGTATTGAGAATTCCTAGGTTTGGATGAGATTCATTGAACTTTTCAATGGCATGTTTAAATCTCGATATGCCCCTCTCGTTTGTGACTGGGATACCGAGGATCCCAAAGTGGGTGTGAATTACCATGCAAATTCACATGGTGCCTTCATTGTAACGATCACCTATTCGACGTGCCGGTAAACGACACACGCTCCATCGAACTATGATAAACAATGAATAACCCTTTGCCATCCTTCGCTTAGAACCAATTAGTGTGCCGGTAAACCACACACGCTCCACTAACTTCTTAGCAAGGGTGCAAAGTGTAATTTCATGGGATTGCATCAATTCACTTTTACCTAAAGTAACTAGGATTGGGAATTTTTAAAAACATGTAGTTACTTTGTATTTCTTATTATACTTTTAATGAGGAGATGGGGTTGCCCTATCCTACCCGTTCGGCTAACGACCCTCCACCGATCAAGCAAGCGGTGGGTGTGAGTGTACACCCATTAAGCGCCATTTTATAGGCAGCAACTTTATACCCAACTTATAGACCGACTTCGTGAATGAGGCCTACTAACGGTAAGACTAGCATTTTAGTTATACATATGTATATATATATATATATATCTTGTAATATTATATTAGTATAGGGTTGAGTTTTTTTAAACTTGCAAAATTCTAGGGTTTGAAATTTAAATTGTCCAAATTAATCTTTTAATCACAAAACAAAAGGTCCGCACTTGTAGCAAGTACGTCAAGACCCATGAGGGATCTTGCTGGGCAGGGATTTGCTACAAATGTAGAAAGGAGGGGTATATGGCGAGGCATTGCCCCAATGGAATTTCTGTTTTATTTCACTGCAACCAGATGGGCCATCGGAAAGTCGAGTGTCCCCAGCTTACCTAGGGATTAGCCCATGCTGATACTCCTACTACTTTATGTGTTCCTGATGGCCGGCTAGGTAAGGCCGAGTCTCCGAGGGCTCGTAGGAGAGCATTTCAGCTGACAGTAGAGGAGGTCTGCGCCGCACCTGATGTTGTTGCTGGTACTTTTGTTGTGAGTTTTGTGCCTGCTTTTATTTTATTTGACTCGGTGCGAGTCGATATTTTGTGTCTTTACCCTTTAGTCGTCACATTAGAGTCAGACGTGGGTGTTGAGTCGAACATTAAGGGTTTCTATAGATGAAGAGCTTGCGGTTTTTTCCACTGATGTATTCCGAAAATGTGTATTAGAGATTTTCAGTGTTGAGTTCCCGATAGATCTGGCGTCGATAGTGATGGGTGATGTCTGTGTCATATTGGGCATGGATTGGTTGAGTCAGTTTGGAGTTGTGGTTGACTGTAAGCTCAGATGGTGACCATACGAGACCCTAGTGGCGGAGTGCTTACAGTGTATAGCGAAGGGACCAGATCTGGATCAACTTTCTGTTTTGCCACCAGGGCGAGGCAGAGTTTACAGCAGGGATGTATGGCATATTTAGCATATGTGATGGATATGAGAGATGACACTGAGAGGCCGAGTTCTTTCTCCGATGTTCTGATTGTGAGTGAGTTACCGGATGTTTTCCCCAAGGAATTATCTGGCGTGCCTCCCGAGAGGTAGGTAGAGTTTCGAATCGATTTAGTTCTAAGTGTGGCGCCTACTGCTAAGGCACCTTCTCGCCTTGTGCCGCCTGAGATGCAGGAGTTATCTTTGCAGCTCCAGGAGCTGTTAGGGAAGGGATTTATCAGACCAAGTAGCTCGCCATAGGGAGCATGGATCCTTTTTGTCAATAAAAAGGATGATTCACATCAAATGTGCATCGATTATCGGGAGTTGAACAAGCTAATGGTCAAGAACCGTTATCCACTACCAAGGATTGACGATTTGTTCGATCAATTGTAGGGGCATCTTGGATTTCCAAGATTTATTTGAGATATGGATATCATCAGATGAGAGTTTGCGAGGAGGATATCCAGAAGATGGCCTTTAGGACTCGTTATGGGCACTACAAGTTTGTGGTGATCCCTTTCGGACTCACCAAATCCCCAACAATGTTCATGGACCGGGTTGGCAGGCCCATGTTAGATCAGTTAGTGATTGTGTTCATCGACGATATTCTAGTATACCCGAGGTCCAGAGAGCAGAATTCTCCATATTCTCCAAGTGTGACTTCTGGTTACGAGAGGTCTAGTTCATGGGGCACCTCGTTAATCACAATGTGATTTCCGTCGATGTCACACCCCCGAACCAGAAGGTGGAAACGTCCGGGGGCTTGTGCGTGACTTCATCTTGAAATATCATTATAGTGTATATAAATGAAACATAACATCATCATCATCACACATGTAATATAACAACATTCATTGTTTACATTGAGTATTGTATTTGAATATTACATGCCAAAATAGTAAGAGTTTGATGAAACAAAATATAATACAATATCCATTAGTTTGTTCCGTTCATCCTGCTTCAACGGTTTCCTGAGAATACAAGTTATTTTGAAAAACGTCAACATATATAATGTTGGTGAGTTCATAAGCATGTTTGTGAAAATGATTTGTATAACTTTGAAAACCACCAGAAAATCTGATATTTTCTGCAAACTGTTTAGTATGTTTGTGTCAGATCTTGTATTAATGCATGTATGTTTTTGTTTACTTGACTAAAAGGGGTAAATAGAATGTAGAGGGAATGTAATGAGCATGTAAAGAGAATGTTCCCAGACAACCCGATGTTGTCTGTAAAAGAGAAAGCTGTCATACCAACCCCCGAGGTTGAGTACCAGTACGAGAATGTTTTCGAGTAATCCAAGAGAAAAGAGAATGGTCTTCCGTAAACTTCATAACGTTAATTCCTCTAAGTGAGTCGTCATAACCATACTAAATAATGACCATTTTGCCTGTCTTGGCGTTGTTGGATGTTGGTTTTGATTTTTGATTATAAGGTTTTCGTCACCCTAGACTAAGTTAGTCTAACTCAAGCGAACATCTCAGGTGTGGGGTGTCATCCCCGTGTAGATCTATACAAAAATCTCCACTCACCCTCCAAGGGACTCTGGTTATAACTACAGGCTACGAACGTACACTTAATAGGTGCCAGCCGAAAAAAATCACTAGATCCTTAATCGAATTTACGGGAAAAAAGGTATAATCTCATTCCAAGCCCAATGAACCATGTAAGTGAACCACTAAGGCAACGCTACACATTGAAATCATTTAAAGGCCCAAATTGGAATGAAATTATATAACATGGGCCCGAAATATTTATATGAAAGGACAACTAAGGCTCATTTCACATGTAAGGTATTTACAGGTCCAAATAGCACACAAATAGTATCCAAGGTCGGTCGCACATATTAATGGGTCAATGAGGCCCAATAAACATATAAATAGTATACAAGACCTATGACACATAAAAATGGGCCACTAAGGCCCAATAACCTAGAAAATGATCAAATTAATCCGTTTGTTATTTTATCGTTGGTTTTGGTTAAGTATTCACTAAAATAGCATAAAAGCCCACTTTTTTTGTAAAAATGACGTTCTTGGCCCAATAAGCCAAAATTTTACAATTAAGGCCCAATTTTTGTAAGAAATACACTTTAGTCTCCATTTTGTTCAAAACTTGTATTGATGACTAGTTTGTGGTAAAAATAAAATTTAAAACCCATTTATGTCAAAAAAAAATGATTCGTGGCTTGATTTTTGTGAAAATACATATTTTCTTGTTTTTGAGCTTTTCCGACCTAGTTGTTGGAAAATTTGTAGAAAAATCATCGTAAGTTGAAATCTGGATCCATAAATTCTGAAAGTTTGAAAAATTTGTCTGTTTTGTTCACAATTTTTCTCATAATTTTTCATGGCTTCTAACAAGTATCAAATTGCTCACCTTCACAGGCTGGTCCGAAATTATTTCAAATCTGATAGGCAGTTTTGTAAAATTCGCCAACAATTGTAGAAAAATCGTATGAAAACGTGAGAGTAGTCATTTTAACGATATAAATATGAACTTTATCCATGTATAACAGTTTTGTAACATACTTCCATTAAGAGGGTCAAAACAGTACGAGATTGGGCTAAAACTTTCCTGTCAAAAGCAGATTTTTTAGTATAAGTTTTAGATTCTTGAGCACAACACTCATTTTTGCTATTTTAAGTGTATAATTCCCACATCTACAAGTTTATACGTAATATATGTGATAAAACATACTTTCTCAAGGTTCTTATGAAGATCCAGTGATAAATTTCAAGTTCTTAACATATTCATGCATATACACATAAATCTACACAAAGCCACTTGTATTCTCCCCCAAAATCATATGAAAACCGAAAACAAGAGGTATGAACTCACCTTGGGATGATGGATTGGTTTTGATGAAGATTAAATCAAAACTCACTAAAAATTTAATTTATTTGTGACGTTTCAAGTAAAGTTTTGCGTCAGATATTTGAATAGGTTATATTCTCTTGACTTTGTGGATATAAAAAACGTCCAAAAAAGAGGATGTATAAAAACGTTACGCCTCTTTAAAGTTACAAAAATAAATATTTATCTGATTTACTGAATCAAACCGTGCACTGCTTTGGTTGGAATAGCTACAAACCTAAAAAATCATTTTTGAGCACGTTTTAATTCAGACGGTCTATTATTTTATTATATTTTTATAATATTTTTAAACTCGACCAAAATTAGATTCGTACAATCTGTCGAATTCGAAACAATTAATCACGAAACCTTAAACGTCATTTCACAGAATTCTGTTAAACGGAATTGAATTTCGTATGTGTTTCTAGAATCACCGCCACAGGAATAACAATCGGAATTGAATTTCATTTGATTGTATGATAACATGGGAATCAAAAAAATGAGATTTACATCTAAATATGAATTATACACATTTAAAACACATTATATCTCTAAAATGTCAAGGAAAGACCTTAACTTTTGAAAGTCTACCAAGCATCGTATTGAAGCTACTTCCTTCTCTCAAACTCCTCTACACACCGTCGATTCTGCCACACACACATACACCCATATGTATAAATTCAAACCAATAATGCTAAGTACTCTAAGATCAATTTCTAGATTTTGAAATACAAAAAACAAAAAAAAAATAATAATAAAAAAAAATCTCCCAAAAATCTGATCAAGATTATTTCCATTGTTGCTTCACTCATCCCTCACAACGCTCCCTGCTCATTCTCTCTTTCTTTTCTGATTAATGGGTTGCCAGTTCCTCACAACACTCCCTGCTCATTCTCTCTTTCTTTTCTGATTAGTGGGCTGCCAGGAATACACCGTGGGGTGTTGCTATTTCCGGTGAACAAAGGGGGAACAACCCCGTTGTTCCTCCTTGCTACCTGTCAAACGAACCAGCCGGACAACCCTTCAATCACTGCTTATGCTGCTGTCGGAGCTCTTCCCTCCATCATCCATCGATTCACTGTAAAACATCAACGCCCAAATGTCCATACCTTATCATTTTCTCTCAAAATAAACAAAGAAAAAGGAATTTTCGTTGTTGTTCTTTTTCTGTCTATCAATTTCTGTCAAACAACCAAACCGAAGCACCCATCTAAATATGAAACAGAGGATGTGGTTGGATATAGTGAAAGACAATCATTGAAATCCTACTAAGATGGTAGATTTATGTAGCAATTATGACAATCATTGAAATCCTTGAGTGCATGCTTAGGCATAACCATATCTATTCATCCTCAATGGTTAGACCGAGTGAACCATCTCGACATGAGTAATATGCTCTCAACATGTATGATAGACTTTAGATATTTCATAGCATATTTATTTTCGTTAATTGAGTTTTTCCCTACAACAATAGTTGTCACACCAGCATAAAGACCTCACTGCTTGAGGCTTTATACAGCGAACGTGTTAATCCTCGACAAGTTAAACAACAATTGGAGTTACGATATTGAACAAAGAGAATGCATGATATATGATGCTTTTTGATCCAAGATTCAATCAACAGATCACAGAAAAGATTGTGTGAACTGAAGCAAGATTTCAGATTGTACACCAACGAGAAGAGAGTTATGAGAACAAAAGATGTAAGCCTCTCGACTTCGAAATCAGAGACTGTGTAGCTTTTAAATGCCTAATCTTTTAGAGAGATAATGTGGCTTAGAGAACGAGACAGGTTAAACCTGCAGCTCAAAGGACCTTAGAAATTCTTAATAGAATTTGCTCCTGTTATGTATATCAAGTCATCTTGAGAACTAACCGCATGCACGACGCATTTCATACGCCAAACGTCAAAGAGCATCTATCCAATGTCATGCTTGTCATATCTTTCAATAAAGTTTATTAAGAAATAATGTGGAAGTTTCATTTTTGTGAAAGTACACACGACTGAATTATATAAAAGACTCGACAACCTTTAAAATATTTGATCCGATCTTATTCCATATTTTTTATTTAGTTGTGACTTGTGGTAAAGTCATCTATTGGGTCAATTATCTAATCTAGAGCTACGTGGCTTAAATTGACATTAGAAAGATCATGTATGGATCAAGCAAAATGAAAACGCAACCAATTGTTTTATAATATTTTATCTATACGTTGAATTTCGGTACAAAATTCCTTTCAACGGAGGATAATGTAATAATTGGTAAAAATTGGTCAGATTTTGTCAGTCAAACCACCGTGAACCGCTAGATATTAATGACCATTTCTATGTTTACAATGTATATTAAATGTATTATACTTGTAGTTTCTTTAAGAACATCCTAACATGCTCCAACCGTCTATCGTTGAAGATTAAATAAAAAAAATCACTAAAAATTTAATTTATTTGTGAGGTTTAAAGTAAAGTTTTGCGTCAGATATTTGAATAGGTTTTATTCTCTTGACTTTGTGAATATAAAAAACATCCAAAAAATAGGTTTTATAACAGAGTTACACCTCTTTAAAGTTAAAAAAATCAATATTTATTTGATTTACTGCATCAAAGCGTGCACTGCTATGGTTGGAATAGCTACAAACCTAAAAAAACATTTTTGAGCACGTTTTAATTCAAACTGTCTATTATTTTATTATATTTTTACAATTATAATATTTTTAAACTCGACCAAAATTAAATTCGTACAATCTATCGAATTTGAAACAATTAATCACGAAATCTTAAACGTCATTTCACGGAATTCTGTTAATCGGAATTGAATTCCGTGTGTGTTTCTAGAATCACCACGACAGGAATAACAATCGGAATTGAATTTCATTTGATTGTATGATAACATGAGAATAAAAAAAATGATATTTACATCTAAATATGAATTATAAATATTTAAAACACATTATATCTCTAAAATGTCAAGGAAAGACCTTGACTTTTGAAAGTCAACCAAGCATCATATTGAAGCTACTTCCTTCTCTCAAACTCCCCTACACACCGTCGATTTTGCCACACACACATACACCCATATGTATAAATTCAAACCAATAATGGTAAGTACTCTAAGATCAATTTCTAGATTTTGAAATACAAAAAAAAAAAAAAAAAAAAAAAAAAAAAAAAAAAAAAAAAACTCCTAAAAATCTGATCAAGATTATTTCCATTGTTGCTTCACTCGTCCCTCACAACACTCCCTGCTCATTCTCTCTTTCTTTTCTGATTAGTGGGCTGCCAAGAACACACCGGGGGTGTGTTGCTATTTCCGGTGAACAAAGGGGGAACAACCCCGTTGTTCCACCTTGCTACCTGTCAAACGAACCAGCCAGACAACCCTTCAATCACTGCTTATGCTGCTGTCGGAGCTCTTCCCTCCATCACCCAACGATTCACTGTAAAACATCAACGCCCAAATGTCCATACCTTATCAGTTTCTCTCAAAATAAACAAAGAAAAAGGAATTTTCGTTGTTGTTCTTTTTCTCTCTTATCAATTTCTGTCAAACAACCAAACCGAAGCACCCATCTAAACCTATTTATTAAACTTCATTGATTTACAGTTAAAATAAAAAGAAAAGAGAAGAGAATCTTTACCGATCGAAGCAACTGCTCCCATCGAGACCTCTTCCCTAATTCCAATGGAGACAGATGAAGTGCCCTTAAGCTACCATTCTTGTTTTCGTTTTCTCCTCTGCGAAACAGTGAAGCACCGGAGGTGCTTCTCCCACCCAACGACCGACCCCTACTCTCGTCGTGGCTGCGTAACCACCGAACACCCCCTCCACTCATCTTCTATCGACTGGAGCAAAGCACCCACCAAGACCGACGACTCACACCTCGCAGCCGGAAGAAACGAGTAAACCTCGCTGCTTCTTCACGCCCTCCGTCTCTTCCGTCTCGTCGACCCGGAGACTACTCCCTCTTCGCGAATCGACCGACGAAGTGACGCCTGCGAACTTCATTCTCCTTCGGTCTTCTTTGTGGTCTCCGACGAGAACGACTGGATGCAGAGCCGCGGCCTCGTGCCTTCCTTCCTTCGTTTGGTTCGGCCAAACACTGGAGATGCTCACTTATTCCGATCGATTACCACCACCGAGACCACCTCCGTTCGCTGCTTGATCACTCGATTCTTCCCTCTCCCGATATGTGAACAGGACGGCGCCTCTTTTGTTCTTGGAGCCCCTTTTGATCGACTGAACACGAAACACGACTTAAAACATGTTTCTGATTTTGACCAAGTTAAAAGGTCAAAAGACTTAAACCTTGTTTTAAAATGAACAAAATCACCCCTCCCTTGATTAAGTTAATCAAAATCAGTTCCAATACCCAAAAAGTGATTCCATGTAACCACAAACAACCCCTCATTTGGTTTTTTTATTTTTTTTTTTATTTTTTTTTTATTTTTTTTATTTATCAAAATAGTCCTAATCATTTAATCAAATTACCAAAAAGCCCCTTATATTTTCGTGAAGTTAAAAATTTACCCCCAATAGTTTATATTTGTTACGAGACAATCCCGAGAGTATTTCAAGTGCAAGTAACGTGACCTTGCGTTTTCGCACATCAAACTTTCAACGAAACCGAATTTGAACAAATGAAACTCATGCTTGAAGGATGAGTTTTTACGGCCCCTCTTTTACCGCTTTAATATTTGGGAGAAAATAGATACGAGTCTATTAAGGCTTTGATGGTTGCCATGTTTTATACACATAATAACATCATATTTTATTACTAGTCAAAAACTTATTAAATACCAATCTTAAATGTCATAAATCATCTAAGTTATAATAGAATGCTATAAATGATATAATTACACCTCATTGTGATATATTAATTAATAATATAAACAAATCGAAATATTATATGTAAATTGCTATAGTAACACAACTTGGTATTGTAAATAACAAAAATGACAAATACATTTGTATAAGTTAAAGTATTTGATGGGAGTATGAAAAGATATAAGAATGATCCAAATTATTATTCGCGTATAAAATGAAAGTACATTGTAATAAATTGTGGAAAGACTAAATTTATGAAATTCTGTAAATATAATATGAAATTATCAAATTTAACTTTTAATACTTAAGTTTGCGTAACAATGAATGGAAAATATATTAATATTTATGTATTAATTATAAAATTATACCTTTATTTACGAAGTTATAAATTTTTATTGCAATAAATAACATGATCGACTTCACAACTTAAAAGTCCTTATTTGTGAAATATTGCACAATATTAATTAAGTAATTATATATAATTTTGGGAATTATTGGTTTCACGTTGGTTGAAACCTAGAAAATATTATATGAGCAACCGTTATGATGCCCAAACTTTTTCATAACAGACAGTACGAAATTTGGAAATCCATTAAGTCTTATGAATCCCAAATACCAAAAGACTTCAATCATATATTATTTCTACACAATAAAAGTATACATAATCAATAGTCTTATATCGGAGGGTTTAGGATTAGGATGCTTACACATACCGTTAGGATCCATCATACCCATACATTTTAACAAAATTCTTGTATATCATAACCGTTAATTCGTATGGATTGAGAAACGTTGAGTATAAGTTTTGGATCACATACTTATACGGGTTGACATCTCGCCATCGGTTGTTAGCTACAACCATCAGTCGAGCTTTGGCATTGGCCTTTCCTTCACAAAATTTTTCATCATGTCATAAAAAACGTGGTGTGGGCTTTCAACACAACCTTTTAGTGTTGGTGCAGAGGTGTTCGTCACAGTTCGGTTAAGAGCACATTATAGATCCCACATTTGCGTTGTTACCGTATAGAATCGATATTGAGTTTATACGGGGTTTTTGTTCACTCATACTAGTTGGAAGAGATTCTATCTAGTGTGATAATTTTGATTCGAAATTGTAAGTTTCAATACAAAAATTAAGTTATATAACACTTAATTAATATCATGTTACAACTGATTAAGGTTTAATAACTTATTTAAACCCTCTGTTCTTGTACGAAAACACAATATGTATCTGGGCAGAGTTTGCCCCAATAGATATGTGTCGGCTTCCAAATTATGTAATATAATACTTAATTAATACTACAACACGAATTTACAAATTTATAAATTCCAAATTTATGAGTTTCACATATAAACTATATGAAGGCTTGTACAAGGTTTCTAGGGTAAATTTGGCTATTTTATATTTTCAAAAGGAGTTATATGACTTTCTTTTATATAAATTAGTATTCAAAATCCTTATATAAAATGCATTTTGATCATTGGAACCGTAAAGTTTAACATAAGTTTGTTTTACGTATGTGTATTTTGCCAAACTTTGTACTTTTAGATTTGAACAAATGATATTTATAAATGAGTCCCAATACATTTTTATAACTCAACTATTTTATACTTTTGATATAAAAGTATGTGTTTATAAAAGTTTGTCAACCAGATAAATTTTATAAAATATTTCTCTTTAAAAAGTTACTTTATGTCAAAACTTGTAGAAATCACCAACAATATTGTTAACGTATCTTAATGCATGTATTCTGAGGTTTATTAGCATGTTGGAAGGAATGGTATATAAGACTTTTTATTGTTTTACTACTCCTTTGTAAACGTCGGTTGGTAGGCGTGTGTTGCGAGTAAGGGATAGTTATTTTCAATGTAATTTCTATTTCGGTAATAATACAATATTATCTTTGTACTGTTTAATGTATGTTCAATAACTATGATCACTGATTTACATCGCACACCTTGGTGTTTCTGCCGACAGCCGGGGGTGTGATAGATTTGTATCAGGGCTATTGGCAAAAGTAAACTAGTAATTCCTTAGGAAAACACGAATATAGCCTAGGCCTTACTCTCTTAGGTAAGGTATACTTCTTAACCTACAAATATAAGGTTACATATATAAACTCGAACCCTTGAATACTAGTACAATGCAAGGTTTTAGTTCAAACACCTTAGTTAAGTTGATTGTGATGGGTTTTGGTCATAAGACATCCTATGTGCTCATACAAACCCTAATGCTTGGATCTAGGTTTCTCTATTGTACATGCTTTGAATCCACGACTATAAACCCTAATTCTAGCATACATATAATCATATTAACATAAGAATGAGTTTATAATGTTATCTTGATTGTTATGTAGCAATAACAATCCCAAATCTCCTTGATTTGACTTTGGAATGATTAGAGTCACAAGTGTCACTCCTCTAATGGCTTACAAACACCAAGAGCAAATGGAGAAGGTATAAAGAGAGAGGAGAGAGGTTAGAATTCATCCTTAGGACTCCTTGGGAAAAAGTACACGAATTCTAAGGCCTTAGGGTCTTTATATAGGTGTAGAGATAGGGTTTCAGTCATTATCCTTATCTAGTTGCTTAACCACAAAGCAACCATAAGATAAGCCTTGAAAACCCTTATCCTTTATCCTTTGGACGATTTCAAGGATCCTTATCTCCTTGAATTCATTCAACCCATATTTAGGATAACCATTACCATATTTTGTAACTATCATATAATTACAATTCAGCCCCTCTAGTTTAATTAATTACACTTGATCACAAAATTAATTCCTAATTAATTATTGACCAATATTAATTAAGCAAATATGATTTCTCCTTTAATATATTATTCTTATAACATATTAATAAATCATAATAACCTCTCTCTCTTTATTTATTTCTCCAATCAAGTTGCTTTGGTGAAGGCAACCCAAAAGGACCATGCACCATCGGGTCAAGTACATACCAAAATAGTTATGGACTTAGACACTAATCCAACAGATTGCACATGTCCGGAGTTTATCTTCGAATATTAATTACTCAACGATAATATTCTACAAATGTTTCTATTAGATATCATTCAAATATCTTGAAATATACGTGAATTAGGTAATCTTTTTGTAAGAATAATACTTTAGTCTCCATTTTGTTCAAAACTTATGTTGATGACTAGTTTGTGGTAAAAATAACATTTCAAAGCCCATTTTTGTCAAAAATATCATTCTTGGCTTGATTTTCGTGAAAATACACATTTTCTGGTTTTTGAGATTTTCTAATCTTGTTGTTGGAAAATTTGTAGAAAACTCATCGTAAGTCGAAATGTGGAACCGTAAATTCTGAAAGTTTGTAAATTTTGTCTACTTTGTTCTCAAATTTTCTCATAATTTTTTATGGCTTCTAACAAGTGTGAAATTTCTCACCTTCACAGGCTAGTCCGAAATCATTTCAAATCTGATAGACCATTTTGTAAAATTTGCCTAAAATTGTAGAAAAATCGTATGAAAACGTGAGAATAGTCATTTTAAAGGTATAAATATGAACTATATTCATGTATAACAGTTTTGAAAAATACTTCAATTAAGAGGGTCAAATCAGTTCGAGATTGGGCTAAAACTTTCCTGTCAAAAGCTGATTTTTTAGTATAAGTTATAGATTCTTGAGCGCAACACTCATTTTTTTTTTTTTAAGTGTATAATTCCCAGATCTACAAGTTTATATGTAATATATGTGATAAAACATACTTTTCTCGAGGTTCTTATAAAGATCCAAGTGATAAACTTCAAGTTCTTAACATATTTTTAGATTAATGAAGAAATCAACACATAATCACCTAATAATTCATGGAAAACACACATAGTCATGCATATACACATAGATATACACAAAGCAACTTGTATTCTCCCCCAAAATCATATGAAAACCGAAAACAAGGGGTATGAAATTACCTTGAGATGATGGATCGGTTTTGATGAAGATGTGGAAGAAGATTTTTGATCCTAGCTAGCTTTCTTGAGTAGATCTTGAACTTAGATGGTTCTAAGAACATGATCCACAAGAATATGGATATAAGAGGAGATTTTTGAAGAGATCAAGAAGTTGAATCATAAATCTAAGTGAGAACTTACCAAAGTTGATGAACTTGAAGAATAATTTCTTGAAGTATACTCTAATTCTTGAAAATTTAGAGGAGAGTGTAGGAGAGTTCTTGTGAGATTTCCTTAAGAGCTTTGCAAGAAAAATAAGTATGTGGTGGTGATTTTTGGCTCCTAGGCCTAATTTAAGAAGAATATGAGGGAGTGAGAGAGAGTCTTGCCTAGAAGTATGTGATTTACATTTTTGTATGTTGGTGTTTTGTGCATGGATTACTACAATGCAACATTGAGGTGTCAAGGCTTCCATCCCCTTGTTATCTCTCTTATTATTATTATTATTATTATTGTTTGGACCGAAAATGGGTAAGGAGAAAGGAAATGAGAGGGTTTGGGCCCCTTTCTTATCTTAGTTTGAGTTTATGAGGCCCACAATAAATTCTTTTTGGCCCATGGGGCCGTTAGGATGGTTCACGAAGCATTAGAGTCAAGGTGTAACACCCCGACATTCAGGTATACCTCTTTCAACCTTGTTCTTTGTGTTTGGCCATGTTTATCCCTTGAGTGAAGTTTTGTTTAGCAAGTGAGTACCACAATGAAACATTGAGGTGTCAAGGCTTCCATCCCCTTATTATCTCTCTTATTATTATTATTATTATTATTATTATTATTATTATTATTATTATTATTATTATTATTATTATTATTATTATTATTGTTGTTGTTGTTGTTGTTGTTGTTGTTGTTGTTGTTGTTGTTGTTTGGACCGAAAATGGGTAAGGAGAAAGGAAATGAGAGGGTTTGGGCCCTTTTCTTATCTTAGTTTGAGTTTATGAGGCCCACAATAAATTCTTTTTGGCCCATTGGGCCGTTAAGATGGTTCACGGCGCATTAGAGTCAAGGAAATGGAGTTTATGGCCCAAATTGGCCCAATAGGGATAACATAAATTATTTTAGGTCCACAAAGTCCAATATGTTATGTTTTATGAATGTGGGTCCATTTAGAACCCAATTAGGGTTTTTAGGCCCAAAAAAGTTCAAGTTGAAGGTTTATTGGTCCATTAGGCCCAATAAGAGAATCCTAGTCCATATTAAACTTGAACCGGGATGTTTAGGGTTTTCAACTCATAGATGAACATGTGAGATGTATTGTATTAGGTTTTGACCTTCATTCAAGAGTTTGGATTCAAATGGTTGACGTTGATTGAACATATGGTATGATATTCACTTAGAGTATAAGCCTTACAATAGATGATGTGTTCATGAGAATATAATTTCCTAGCTAAAATTGCTAGTTGTGAGAGTCAACCCGACCAAGATTGAGGCAGTTATGCGATGGGAGGTGTCGAGATCCCCATTCGAGATCAGGAGGTTCGTTGGCCTGGCAGGCTACTACCGGAGAGTTATCATAGATTTTTCCAAGACTGCGGTTCACCTTACCAGGTTAACCAGGAAGGGTATTACTTTTACTTGGGGTGCCGAGCAGCAGGCCTCGTTCAAGACTCTTTGCCAGAGATTGTGCGAAGCTCCAGTGTTAGCCCTTCCCGAGGGAGTGGAGGACTTCATAGCTTATTGTGATGTGTCTATATCATGTATTGTTGCAGTATTGATGCAGAGGGGGCACGTGATCGCATATGCATCAAGGCAGATGAAGCCTCATGAGACGACGTATTCCACCCATGATTTGGAGTCATGGGCGGTGGTGTTCGCCCTCAAGATTTGGCGCCACTATATGTATGGAGTCTGGTGTACCATATACACAGACCATAAGAGCCTGAAGTACCTCATGGATCAGCCGAACCTAAATATGAGATAGAGGATGTGGTTGGATATAGTGAAAGAGAATCATTGAAATCCTACTAAGATGGTAGATTTATGTAGCAATTATGACAATCATTGAAATCCTTGAGTGCATGCTTAGGCATAAGCATATCTATTCATCCTTAATGGGCTCTAAGGCCTAATTTAAGAAGAATATGAGGGAGTGAGAGAGAGTCTTGCCTAGAAGTATGTGATTTACATTTTTGTATGTTAGTGTTTTGTGCATGGATTACCACAATGCAACATTGAGGTGTCAAGGCTTCCATCCCCTTATTATCTCTCTTATTATTATTATTATTATTATTATTATTATTATTATTATTATTATTATTATTATTATTATTATTATTATGATTATTATTATTATTATTATTATTATTATTATTGTTATTATTATTATTATTATTATTATTATTATTATTATTATTATTATTATTATTATTGTTTGGACCAAAAATGTGTAAGGAGAAAGGAAATGAGAGGGTTTGGGCCCCTTTCTTATCTTAGTTTGAGTTTATGAGGCCCACAATAAATTCTTTTTGGCCCATCGGGTCGTTAAGATGGTTCACGACGCATTAGAGTCAAGGTGTAACACCCCGACATTCAGGTATACTTCTTTCATCCTTTTTCTTTGCATTTGGCCATGTTTAGCCCTTGAGTGAACTTTTGTTTAGCAAGTGAGTACGATGGGCGTACCATAGGGTTACACTGCGCGTACTCAAGCGCTTAAAAACAACACGTTATTGCTAAGGTATGATGGGCGTACCAAGAGTTACGCCGGGCGTACCCGGCCCAGGTGCAAAACCCTAATGTTGTGTAGTGCACTATTTAAAGGGTGCTAAGGCTCATTTCTCAACCTCCATATCAGTGAGTGAAACCCTAAAAGAGAGCCCCCATCGTCCTTAGTGTGTGAGAGTGTTGTTTTGAGCTTTTTGTGCCTTGGTGATTTAGTGAAGAAGAAGGAAAGGAGTTTTTGGAAGCTAAAGCTTGAGGTGCCATTTTGGATCTGAGATCTACAGAGCAAGGGACTACACTTAGAGGTATAAAGCTCAAAACTTTCCTCTTCTTTTGATTTGTTGTTGCATATGCTTTTGCTATGGCTAAAAACCCCAAAGGTGGAGACTTTATGAGTGTAAAGGGCTCCATGGTCTGAGATTTGTCCCCATTCAGTGCTATTAGAGATTTAGAGCCATAAAGCTTTCATCTTTAGTGATTAGTTGAGGTCATGCTTGAGTATAAGCCTTCTAGAGTTAAAGGATAGAACATTGTGAGAGTTGGTGACTTATCTAGCCATGCAACGGCATAAAGTCATCAACTTTATGGATTAAGAGGCTTAGATATGGTCAGATCTGAATTTTGGATGTGGGTCTTAACCGTTTAAGACCTAAAAGAGTTAAGGTGCTGAAGCTAGGAGTACGCCGGGCGTAATCCCAGTACGCACCACGTATTGGGTAGCGTCCCCCGATCCTGAGAGGCAGCCGGGTACGCCCAGCGTACACATCTGGTACGCACAACGTAACCCGAAAAGTTGACTTTTGAGTTGACTTTTAGGTTATGGTCTATTGTGGGGCCTTTGAGATATGAGAGGAGTAAAATGGTCTTTTACCCTTCTGAGAGTGTCATAAAAGGATATAGTCTAGCCTTTGAGAGTTATAATAATTAGGGTATTTATTTTGATTAGGCGGAGGTTAGACCAGCATTACCGAGTCAGAGATTACCGAGATACCCAAGGTGAGTCTTCTCATTATACTTTACCTAGTGTGGTAGCAGAGTTATGTGATAGAGTATTTTAGAGTTATATGCCAGTTTGATTGCATGTTATTTATGTGTTATGATTTATTGTGATATGTGTTATGCATGATTCAGAGTTACAGAGTTAGGACCTTCGGGTCCACAAAGTTAGGACTTTAGGGTCCACAGAGTTAGGGCCAGAGGGCCCATTGAGAGTTGGGGCTAGAAAGCCCCATTGAAAAACCAAGACTGGAGGGTCAACAGAGTTACAGCCTCGAGTGGCTATTATGTGTTAGAGTGGTATTTTAGGGAACTCACTAAGCATTTATGCTTACACTGTTATATGTTATGTGTTCTAGGTACCAGCAATGATCGCGGGAAGGCGCCGGCTTGATTCGTATACATGCACACCGGAGTTATATATATATATATATATATATATATATATATATATATATATATATAGATCTTGGGTTTTATACTGATACAATGTTGATACAATGTTTTATTTATGATTACAAATGGTATTTTATGGGTTACAAAAGTGAAAAATTGTTCAAATTTTTATGGTGTTACAAAAGGAAATGGAGTTTATGGACCAACTTGGCCCAATAGGGATAACATAAATTATTTTAGGTCCACAAAGCCCAATATGTTAAGTTTTATGAATATGGGTCCATTTAGAACCCAATTTGGGGTTTTAGGCCCAAAATAGTTCAAGTTGAAGGTTTATTGGTCCATTAGGCCCAACGAGAGAATCCTAGTCCATATTAAACTTGAACCGGGATGTTTAGGGTTTTCAACTCATAGATGAACATGTGAGATGTATTGCATTAGGTTTTGACCTTCATTCAAGAGTTTGGACTCAAATGGATGATGTTGATTGAACATATGGTATGATATTCACTTAGAGTATAAGCCTTACAATAGGTGATGTGTTCATGAGAATAGAATTTCCTAGCTAAAATTGCTAGTTGTGAGAGTCGACCCGACCAAGATTGAGGTAGTTATGCGATGAGAGGTGTCGAGATCCCCATCCGAGATCAGGAGTTTTGTTGGCCTGGCAGGCTACTACTGGAGATTTATCATAGATTTTTCCAAGATTGTGGTTCACCTTACCAGGTTGACCAGGAAGGGTGTTACTTTTACTTGGGGTGCCGAGCAACAGGCCTCGTTCAAGACTGTTCGCCAGAGATTGTGCGCAACTCCAGTGTTAGCCCTTCCCGAGGGAGTGGAGGACTTCATAGCTTATTGTGATGCGTCTATATCATGTATTGGTGCAGTATTGATGTAGAGGAGGCACGTGATAGCATATGTGTGACATCGCCAAAATCTCGGCCAGAAAAGACCGATTTTCATTTATGCTTTTAAAATAATTTCAGAGTAAATCCTTTTGATTTGAAAGAGTTGCGGAATTTGTTCCCAAAAACAAAACGTGATAAAACAATGTTTACCAAAGCATTTCATAAACGAAATGTATTTTCATTATATAATCAAAACTCGGGGTGTCATGTTCCGATACAGACCAATAAGCATAAACGATAACATTACAAGTTATTCAACAAATATATACATATACAGACTTGTAAACAAAACAACTTGATGGTTCATCCATCTTACGCCCTTGCGCCACGTCCTGTAATACAAATAAAACTGAGTGGGTCAAGCTTGGGAGCCTGGTGAGTTTTCAACCCACAATAAATAATTAAATTAATTATTATCAACCAACAATAACCCAATTACCCATTGCTGTTATTCTCACTTTATGTCCCTAAAATAACTAACACAAGGGACCTAGTCTAAGAATATTTCATCGGGGTGACAACACATGCTTCGGGGGTTCCTCAGCAATATATGTAAAATAAGGCAACCATGAGGGGGATGGAATACAACGAATGAACACCCAAGTTCATTAACACCTACAGGTTATGAGCCTGCTAGCGTTCCACTGGACTGTCTAGAAAAGTCCATGGTCGTCATCTAAATTCCGCTAGATGACTGGATCAAAAAAACATCGAGGCCTCTCATCTGTTTATTACACACCAACTATCTACCCATGTTCTACCCAAGATATTAGTAGATAAAACATACATTTTTATACATAGTTTCAAAACCTGTATAGCATGCTAAATCAATACATTTTCACATAACAGATGAGGCACACACACATAACACGTATTTCATATAGAAATAATTAGATCTGTAAGATAGAAGAAAGTGAATATACATTCACACACATAACAACAAAATATACACACAACACGTATCTCGTATAAAATACTTCATAATCATGCGTTAGAAGAAAGTAACAACACATTCACACATACAAACGACAATATACTTAATACACTCAAATCATACTTGTATTATTATCGTGCTTATGAAAGGTGGTATACACTCACTTGATCAGAAGATGATTGGACAGTACTACGACTTGCAAAAGTAGTAATCCTCAGCAGATTTGGAGGATCTGTACAAAAATCGAGCTTCTCGCGGGCAGAGCTTCGGCTCGGAAACCGCACTTCTCGGAATCTTTGGGATCTCGAGACTTGCTTCGGGACTCGGGAATATTACCGGGGCTTTGGGGGTAAAAATGCAGAGCTTCGGCACGAAATGGAGGAGAAATGAGCAATTATGCATGGACCCCTCGCATCCTATTTATAGGAGACTGGAACCTCCCAGTACACTGGGCGTACGCCTGTACGCGGGGCGTACATGCCTCCGAAATCGTCACTTCATGCGTCATCCGAAGTGTCGACATTTCTTGCTATACGCGGCGCGTACTCCGGATGAGTCCGGTGACTCGTCTTCGGATAAGGCCGGATTTAATAATTTAATTTATTTATTAATTATTTAATAAACTTCGAAAATTCATATCTTCTTCATACGAACTCCGTTTTCGGCATTCTTTATATCCACGCGAAGGTGAGACTACGCTCTACAACTTTCTTTTAGACTCCGTCGGCTAATTTTGAATTTATTTTTATTATTTATTTTTAATAGGCCGGGACAGAAAATTTCATTATAAATTCATAACTTCTTCGTTTGACGTCCGTTCTCGCCTAACTTTTTATCGCTTCGATACTAACAATGAGATCTTCGATTCTAGTTTAGATCACTAAGGCTAACTATCGCTCTAACGTAAATTTCACTTTTTACGTCATTCAGCGTTGCTGGTTCTGTCGCGAAACTTCGACAGGTCATAACTTCTTCGTTATAACTCGGATTTCGGCATTTTTTGTACCTTCGGAAACCTTGTTTCAACTACTACAACATTATCTAAAGATATCAAGTTTATTTTACACTTAAATTTTGATGCTTATTTTTATTCTTAATTAATCAAACCACATAATTAAGCAGTTAAGCACAAAACACATAATACTCAAATACTACACTTATATTATTTCAAAATGGGTTACAAAGGTTAACCTAGACTATTACATTGCTATAAATGGCAAGCCCAGAAACACAGGCGTTACAATTCTCCCCACCTTAGGATGATTCCGTCCCCAGAATCACACCTCAACAAACAAATGCGGATAGCGACACATCATGTCACTCTCCGTGTCCTAGGTGAGATTCGGCCTATTAGTGTGTTTCCATCGGACAAGCACTAACTCGACCATCTTGCGTCGCAACTTCTTAGTCTTTCGGTCAACAATTGCCTCTGGTCTTCAATCAACCTTTTGTTCTCATCGATTCTTGTGACAACCGTCATATTCTGGTCAATTCAAAGTCAATTGGGTTAATATTCGCAAATGGGGGTCATAAAATGCGAAGGTGATTAATGCGAAGGGATGCGAAGGGTGTAAGAATGAAGATGCGAAGTATTTCACAGTAGAATGCGAATTGGGGAAGAAAACAGAAGATTTCAAATATTGTCCCTGGAGTTTCGCATTTTTGGAAATAAATACTCAACTTCGCAAATGGGGGTCATAAAATGCGAAGGTGATTAATGCGAAGGGATGCGAAGGGTGTAAGAATGAAGATGCGAAGTATTTCACAGTAGAATGCGAATTGGGGAAGAAAACAGAAGATTTCAAATATTGTCCCTGGAGTTTCGCATTTTTGGAAATAAATACTCAACTTCGCAAATGGGGGTCATAAAATGCGAAGGTGATTAATGCGAAGGGATGCGAAGGGTGTAAGAATGAAGATGCGAAGTATTTCACAGTAGAATGCGAATTGGGGAAGAAAACAGAAGATTTCAAATATTGTCCCTGGAGTTTCGCATTTTTGGAAATAAATACTCAACTTCGCAAATGGGGGTCATAAAATGCGAAGGTGATTAATGCGAAGGGATGCGAAGGGTGTAAGAATGAAGATGCGAAGTATTTCACAGTAGAATGCGAATTGGGGAAGAAAACAGAAGATTTCAAATATTGTCCCTGGAGTTTCGCATTTTTGGAAATAAATACTCAACTTCGCAAATGGGGGTCATAAAATGATGAAATTGCAGAATTTTTAAAGAGATACACACACATAGACTATTATAAGACATTGTTCTTGACTTTTGAGTCCAAAGACGTATGATCACAAGCAACCACCCCACACCCACTCTATGACCAGCCATACCTCCCCACCTTACCTATGTCACTTCAATGTTCCCTTACACTCAAATTTCACTCACTCCCACGTTTTTGAGCTGGAACAATCAACCACACTCCTCATTTTCTCTCATTTCTCTCATTCCACTAAGTAACAAACATCACTTTTTCTCTCAAACTCTTCTACACAAATTTTCGAGATCCAAGGCTGGATTCAAGTGTTCTTCCACACTTAGTAAGTATAATTCATCCTCCTTATGATTATTTCACTTCATTCTACTCAAATCATGAATATCTTACACAAACTCCATCATAATTGTGTTAGATCTTCGAATCTTCAAGTGTTTCCTCAAGTGTTCTTAGGTTGAACACTTTCCTTCTTCAACACTTATCTACTGAAATCACTCAAGGTGAGTTCATACCCCTACATTTTCATGTTTTCTCAAGTTTTCAGGGGGGGAATACAAGTTAAAACACTAAGAACGTATCTAAATTTTTCTAACAGCCTTCATCAGAAAAGTTCAACTCCATTCACAGACTGTTTTGGGCATCTTAACTATTTTTGTTTTCAAAACTGTACAAGGTGCAAATAGATCAAGTTTTTAGCTTTAAAATGGCTACTTGCACATCTCCATACGATTTTTCTACAATTTATGGTGATTTTTACAAAACTGCCTATCATTTCAAACAACAATCCGGACCAGTCTGTGATCTTGGACTTTTTCACCCAAGTTAGAAGTCATTATAAATTGAGATAAAATTTATGAGCAAACTAAACACATTTTGTGAACTCTCAGAATTTACGGATCTAGTTTTCGACTTCGTATGATTTTTCTATGATTTTTCCAAAACAGGGCAGAATTGCTAAATTTTACCAACAACATGTAAATATCATAACACTTTGTATTATGTTGAGCAAAGTGTATAATCATAAGTTTTAATGTTTGAATGTGTTTCCTAGTAGTTTATCATTATGAACTGAAACTAAGACATTCATATTAAATATTATCCATTCATTTTGGAACACGTATTATTTAACTATAAAAAGTATAGTTTGAATATATTTACAACACTAATACATCTCCATAAAAGGATTCATACATATTACATACATTTTAGATAAACTATAATAGGTATAGTTTATGATACATCACTCTGCGCACTCGTACAAAAAGGGTACATTCATACAAGAAATATTTATATTCACAAACATTTAACGTAAACTTGTTATCCTATATTGTGAGTTTCTCTATCTCTCCCCGTACGTCCGAGTGCGGGATATAATTCCTGGTAGTTATAATCAGAATCTCCTTGAGGGAGAACGTGATACTTGTATATAGATCTATATTGGGTTTGACACCCCACACCTTTCTGCTAGCTACAGTTGGACCTGCAGGTCTACGGGTGACAAATGTCATTTCATTTTTCGCGACACTGAGAACGTCGTGGCAGGTTCACATAGTCATAGTATGATTATAACGGCTCACATAGGGAACAATCCATAAGTTTACGGGATTTTATTTTTAAAACCTAAATGAGTTTTATGTCGATTTAAAATCACCTTTTATCTCTATGGGTACAAATACAAAACGTCGGGTCTCTATACAAAGTTATTATGATATTAAAACTATATTTCCTTTAGAATTGTTAGATTTCAGCTATAGTTGCTGAGCGTATATGTTTGAGTCATGTAAGAATTTAGTCATGATTGGCCTAGAATTGGTGGTGCCCGCCTCATCTCCTGTTCCTCGTTGGGTTGTGGACCTGGGGCAGACCCACTACATTCAACGTTTTATCTAAGTTAACCCTTATATAACTTTTATACGCTGGACGATTATAGAGGAACTCTACGGATTGCTCTAGGGTTCATTAATGCATCATGCAGGATTATTTCTATTCATACTTAACTAAGAAAATATTGGATTTTCTGGAAATCAAACTAAATCGATTTTACAAGGAAAAACGGTTTCTACTTCAAACAAAACTCTTATGAACTCACCAACCTTTGTGTTGACACTCTTTAAAACTACTTGTATTCTCAGGAAGTCAGTGAAACAGGAAAACTTCATCGCTTTGAGGATGGGACGTTAAACCGTCAACAAATTATTTTGTCATCATAATGTAATTGCTTTTGAAAGATGTAAACATTTACTTTGGTGTAACTTTTGCAATTATATTTATGGTGGTTGTTTTTACTTTGAGCACTATTATACTCATTGTTGTGATACTCTACATGAAGTCCTCCACCCCCAGACGTTTCCGCCATCCTTGGTTTGGGGGTGTGACAGATTGGTATCAGAGCATTGTTTATAGTGAACTAAGTATATCGAACCACATAAGATATACAAACTATAAATGCATTGGGACTAAGGTCTCTGATTTTAAGATTTCAAAACCACTATACCTTTAAGAATAAATAACTTTTGTTAAAAGTATACATGCATGCATACATACTAAGGTCAGCATCATTTTAGGACAAAACAAAAGTAAAGATTGTTGGACATCACAGGTAAGCCTGGGGATGTATGATCAGTCTTGGGAATAGCATAGCCTGATCAACTATGCTGGTCCGAGGAGTGATTAGCATATGCCCAAGAATGGTTGTGATGTGGCAACAAGTCTAAAAATTTACCAACACTACCACAATGAAATACCATAGGGGTATTTTGGCATTATTAAAATTACATATGTGAGAACTAAATAGATCTTTATCAATAGGTCAATAGTTGCTTAGTGGATACATTAAAATTTTATGTATCCAGGACGTCATAGACTTAGAATCTGTGGATCTTTGCTCTACTTCCTGTTCTCGTTGGATTGGGGATTTAGAGTTAGGGTCGCTTATTCGAAGGTCTATCCTGTCCCGAATACATATAATTAGTATGCACTAAACAATTTGTTGAAGTACCTGATAAAGATCATCGTATAATTAGCTAATTAGTACGTTTGCTTAATTATTTCTTATATCCCCATTTCTCGCGAAGATATCATGGTTGGATTTCCATCCACACGACGACCGTACTACCCTAACCACGACAATACCAAATGGCTCGGAGAGGAGCCAGAGAATGATTACCCAACCCCTGTAGATGGTCACCAAGCTGAAGGCTATGCTGATGGTTCTGACTCCGACGCTGAAGTGGAGAACTTAACCCCGATGACTCTTGTTCCGAATCCCAACCCTCGACCGGCTATCAAGGCCTGACGCCTCCTTGGGAAGAGTGCTTGGAAACCGGGAGCAAAGAACAAGACCAACATATGTTGTTTAATAGAGAACGAAGTTTCTACAACATAAACGAAGGAAACTCAGCAGATAAAATTTTTCCAATCCTAGTCTATAGAGTTGCCCGAAACGAGATTCAGGGTAGAACAACTCTCCATGGTATCGCAGAGGTTGATGCAAATAACGAGAATACATACGATCCGCACCAATCGCCTTGAGCACACTCGTGAAAAATCTAAGAGAGACCACAAAACCCACTAACTCGTGAACTTCATTCATATGGACTTCCTTTATGAACTATATATAAGGAATTCTTAAATCGAAGAAAAATGCTGGAAAAATCAAATTCTATAACAACTGACTTGTCTTTACTAGTAGGAACTTACCATCTGATCAGTTTTCCTTTTGCAAACTCATGACAGAACAATGTCACCGAGGGAGAAACCACTCCGGAACTGCCCGCAAATATCAGTACGTGTTTCTAACATCGACATTTAAATCCCGAATTTCTTTATATGCTAAATCTAGCATCGATTAAAGCATGCATAGTAGTAATCATGTGACATCGGGCGAGTTATTCCTTACCATAATCAAATTCTCGTACTACGAAAAGTTATCCCCATCTTTCCTCTAAATTCCTGGATCCCCATTCGAAGTGCAAATTTCGGGACGAAATTCCCTTTAACGGGGGGATGATGTGACAACCGTCATATTCTGGTCAATTCAAAGTCAATTGGGTTAATATTCGCAAATGGGGGTCATAAAATGCGAAGGTGATTAATGCGAAGGGATGCGAAGGGTGTAAGAATGAAGATGCGAAGTATTTCACAGTAGAATGCGAATTGGGGAAGAAAACAGAAGATTTCAAATATTGTCCCTGGAGTTTCGCATTTTTGGAAATAAATACTCAACTTCGCAAATGGGGGTCATAAAATGCGAAGGTGATTAATGCGAAGGGATGCGAAGGGTGTAAGAATGAAGATGCGAAGTATTTCACAGTAGAATGCGAATTGGGGAAGAAAACAGAAGATTTCAAATATTGTCCCTGGAGTTTCGCATTTTTGGAAATAAATACTCAACTTCGCAAATGGGGGTCATAAAATGCGAAGGTGATTAATGCGAAGGGATGCGAAGGGTGTAAGAATGAAGATGCGAAGTATTTCACAGTAGAATGCGAATTGGGGAAGAAAACAGAAGATTTCAAATATTGTCCCTGGAGTTTCGCATTTTTGGAAATAAATACTCAACTTCGCAAATGGGGGTCATAAAATGCGAAGGTGATTAATGCGAAGGGATGCGAAGGGTGTAAGAATGAAGATGCGAAGTATTTCACAGTAGAATGCGAATTGGGGAAGAAAACAGAAGATTTCAAATATTGTCCCTGGAGTTTCGCATTTTTGGAAATAAATACTCAACTTCGCAAATGGGGGTCATAAAATGATGAAATTGCAGAATTTTTAAAGAGATACACACACATAGACTATTATAAGACATTGTTCTTGACTTTTGAGTCCAAAGACGTATGATCACAAGCAACCACCCCACACCCACTCTATGACCAGCCATACCTCCCCACCTTACCTATGTCACTTCAATGTTCCCTTACACTCAAATTTCACTCACTCCCACGTTTTTGAGCTGGAACAATCAACCACACTCCTCATTTTCTCTCATTTCTCTCATTCCACTAAGTAACAAACATCACTTTTTCTCTCAAACTCTTCTACACAAATTTTCGAGATCCAAGGCTGGATTCAAGTGTTCTTCCACACTTAGTAAGTATAATTCATCCTCCTTATGATTATTTCACTTCATTCTACTCAAATCATGAATATCTTACACAAACTCCATCATAATTGTGTTAGATCTTCGAATCTTCAAGTGTTTCCTCAAGTGTTCTTAGGTTGAACACTTTCCTTCTTCAACACTTATCTACTGAAATCACTCAAGGTGAGTTCATACCCCTACATTTTCATGTTTTCTCAAGTTTTCAGGGGGGGAATACAAGTTAAAACACTAAGAACGTATCTAAATTTTTCTAACAGCCTTCATCAGAAAAGTTCAACTCCATTCACAGACTGTTTTGGGCATCTTAACTATTTTTGTTTTCAAAAATGTACAAGGTGCAAATAGATCAAGTTTTTAGCTTTAAAATGGCTACTTGCACATCTCCATACGATTTTTCTACAATTTATGGTGATTTTTACAAAACTGCCTATCATTTCAAACAACAATCCGGACCAGTCTGTGATCTTGGACTTTTTCACCCAAGTTAGAAGTCATTATAAATTGAGATAAAATTTATGAGCAAACTAAACACATTTTGTGAACTCTCAGAATTTACGGATCTAGTTTTCGACTTCGTATGATTTTTCTATGATTTTTCCAAAACAGGGCAGAATTGCTAAATTTTACCAACAACATGTAAATATCATAACACTTTGTATTATGTTGAGCAAAGTGTATAATCATAAGTTTTAATGTTTGAATGTGTTTCCTAGTAGTTTATCATTATGAACTGAAACTAAGACATTCATATTAAATATTATCCATTCATTTTGGAACACGTATTATTTAACTATAAAAAGTATAGTTTGAATATATTTACAACACTAATACATCTCCATAAAAGGATTCATACATATTACATACATTTTAGATAAACTATAATAGGTATAGTTTATGATACATCACTCTGCGCACTCGTACAAAAAGGGTACATTCATACAAGAAATATTTATATTCACAAACATTTAACGTAAACTTGTTATCCTATATTGTGAGTTTCTCTATCTCTCCCCGTACGTCCGAGTGCGGGATATAATTCCTGGTAGTTATAATCAGAATCTCCTTGAGGGAGAACGTGATACTTGTATATAGATCTATATTGGGTTTGACACCCCACACCTTTCTGCTAGCTACAGTTGGACCTGCAGGTCTACGGGTGACAAATGTCATTTCATTTTTCGCGACACTGAGAACGTCGTGGCAGGTTCACATAGTCATAGTATGATTATAACGGCTCACATAGGGAACAATCCATAAGTTTACGGGATTTTATTTTTAAAACCTAAATGAGTTTTATGTCGATTTAAAATCACCTTTTATCTCTATGGGTACAAATACAAAACGTCGGGTCTCTATACAAAGTTATTATGATATTAAAACTATATTTCCTTTAGAATTGTTAGATTTCAGCTATAGTTGCTGAGCGTATATGTTTGAGTCATGTAAGAATTTAGTCATGATTGGCCTAGAATTGGTGGTGCCCGCCTCATCTCCTGTTCCTCGTTGGGTTGTGGACCTGGGGCAGACCCACTACATTCAACGTTTTATCTAAGTTAACCCTTATATAACTTTTATACGCTGGACGATTATAGAGGAACTCTACGGATTGCTCTAGGGTTCATTAATGCATCATGCAGGATTATTTCTATTCATACTTAACTAAGAAAATATTGGATTTTCTGGAAATCAAACTAAATCGATTTTACAAGGAAAAACGGTTTCTACTTCAAACAAAACTCTTATGAACTCACCAACCTTTGTGTTGACACTCTTTAAAACTACTTGTATTCTCAGGAAGTCAGTGAAACAGGAAAACTTCATCGCTTTGAGGATGGGACGTTAAACCGTCAACAAATTATTTTGTCATCATAATGTAATTGCTTTTGAAAGATGTAAACATTTACTTTGGTGTAACTTTTGCAATTATATTTATGGTGGTTGTTTTTACTTTGAGCACTATTATACTCATTGTTGTGATACTCTACATGAAGTCCTCCACCCCCAGACGTTTCCGCCATCCTTGGTTTGGGGGTGTGACAGATTGGTATCAGAGCATTGTTTATAGTGAACTAAGTATATCGAACCACATAAGATATACAAACTATAAATGCATTGGGACTAAGGTCTCTGATTTTAAGATTTCAAAACCACTATACCTTTAAGAATAAATAACTTTTGTTAAAAGTATACATGCATGCATACATACTAAGGTCAGCATCATTTTAGGACAAAACAAAAGTAAAGATTGTTGGACATCACAGGTAAGCCTGGGGATGTATGATCAGTCTTGGGAATAGCATAGCCTGATCAACTATGCTGGTCCGAGGAGTGATTAGCATATGCCCAAGAATGGTTGTGATGTGGCAACAAGTCTAAAAATTTACCAACACTACCACAATGAAATACCATAGGGGTATTTTGGCATTATTAAAATTACATATGTGAGAACTAAATAGATCTTTATCAATAGGTCAATAGTTGCTTAGTGGATACATTAAAATTTTATGTATCCAGGACGTCATAGACTTAGAATCTGTGGATCTTTGCTCTACTTCCTGTTCTCGTTGGATTGGGGATTTAGAGTTAGGGTCGCTTATTCGAAGGTCTATCCTGTCCCGAATACATATAATTAGTATGCACTAAACAATTTGTTGAAGTACCTGATAAAGATCATCGTATAATTAGCTAATTAGTACGTTTGCTTAATTATTTCTTATATCCCCATTTCTCGCGAAGATATCATGGTTGGATTTCCATCCACACGACGACCGTACTACCCTAACCACGACAATACCAAATGGCTCGGAGAGGAGCCAGAGAATGATTACCCAACCCCTGTAGATGGTCACCAAGCTGAAGGCTATGCTGATGGTTCTGACTCCGACGCTGAAGTGGAGAACTTAACCCCGATGACTCTTGTTCCGAATCCCAACCCTCGACCGGCTATCAAGGCCTGACGCCTCCTTGGGAAGAGTGCTTGGAAACCGGGAGCAAAGAACAAGACCAACATATGTTGTTTAATAGAGAACGAAGTTTCTACAACATAAACGAAGGAAACTCAGCAGATAAAATTTTTCCAATCCTAGTCTATAGAGTTGCCCGAAACGAGATTCAGGGTAGAACAACTCTCCATGGTATCGCAGAGGTTGATGCAAATAACGAGAATACATACGATCCGCACCAATCGCCTTGAGCACACTCGTGAAAAATCTAAGAGAGACCACAAAACCCACTAACTCGTGAACTTCATTCATATGGACTTCCTTTATGAACTATATATAAGGAATTCTTAAATCGAAGAAAAATGCTGGAAAAATCAAATTCTATAACAACTGACTTGTCTTTACTAGTAGGAACTTACCATCTGATCAGTTTTCCTTTTGCAAACTCATGACAGAACAATGTCACCGAGGGAGAAACCACTCCGGAACTGCCCGCAAATATCAGTACGTGTTTCTAACATCGACATTTAAATCCCGAATTTCTTTATATGCTAAATCTAGCATCGATTAAAGCATGCATAGTAGTAATCATGTGACATCGGGCGAGTTATTCCTTACCATAATCAAATTCTCGTACTACGAAAAGTTATCCCCATCTTTCCTCTAAATTCCTGGATCCCCATTCGAAGTGCAAATTTCGGGACGAAATTCCCTTTAACGGGGGGATGATGTGACAACCGTCATATTCTGGTCAATTCAAAGTCAATTGGGTTAATATTCGCAAATGGGGGTCATAAAATGCGAAGGTGATTAATGCGAAGGGATGCGAAGGGTGTAAGAATGAAGATGCGAAGTATTTCACAGTAGAATGCGAATTGGGGAAGAAAACAGAAGATTTCAAATATTGTCCCTGGAGTTTCGCATTTTTGGAAATAAATACTCAACTTCGCAAATGGGGGTCATAAAATGCGAAGGTGATTAATGCGAAGGGATGCGAAGGGTGTAAGAATGAAGATGCGAAGTATTTCACAGTAGAATGCGAATTGGGGAAGAAAACAGAAGATTTCAAATATTGTCCCTGGAGTTTCGCATTTTTGGAAATAAATACTCAACTTCGCAAATGGGGGTCATAAAATGCGAAGGTGATTAATGCGAAGGGATGCGAAGGGTGTAAGAATGAAGATGCGAAGTATTTCACAGTAGAATGCGAATTGGGGAAGAAAACAGAAGATTTCAAATATTGTCCCTGGAGTTTCGCATTTTTGGAAATAAATACTCAACTTCGCAAATGGGGGTCATAAAATGCGAAGGTGATTAATGCGAAGGGATGCGAAGGGTGTAAGAATGAAGATGCGAAGTATTTCACAGTAGAATGCGAATTGGGGAAGAAAACAGAAGATTTCAAATATTGTCCCTGGAGTTTCGCATTTTTGGAAATAAATACTCAACTTCGCAAATGGGGGTCATAAAATGATGAAATTGCAGAATTTTTAAAGAGATACACACACATAGACTATTATAAGACATTGTTCTTGACTTTTGAGTCCAAAGACGTATGATCACAAGCAACCACCCCACACCCACTCTATGACCAGCCATACCTCCCCACCTTACCTATGTCACTTCAATGTTCCCTTACACTCAAATTTCACTCACTCCCACGTTTTTGAGCTGGAACAATCAACCACACTCCTCATTTTCTCTCATTTCTCTCATTCCACTAAGTAACAAACATCACTTTTTCTCTCAAACTCTTCTACACAAATTTTCGAGATCCAAGGCTGGATTCAAGTGTTCTTCCACACTTAGTAAGTATAATTCATCCTCCTTATGATTATTTCACTTCATTCTACTCAAATCATGAATATCTTACACAAACTCCATCATAATTGTGTTAGATCTTCGAATCTTCAAGTGTTTCCTCAAGTGTTCTTAGGTTGAACACTTTCCTTCTTCAACACTTATCTACTGAAATCACTCAAGGTGAGTTCATACCCCTACATTTTCATGTTTTCTCAAGTTTTCAGGGGGGGAATACAAGTTAAAACACTAAGAACGTATCTAAATTTTTCTAACAGCCTTCATCAGAAAAGTTCAACTCCATTCACAGACTGTTTTGGGCATCTTAACTATTTTTGTTTTCAAAACTGTACAAGGTGCAAATAGATCAAGTTTTTAGCTTTAAAATGGCTACTTGCACATCTCCATACGATTTTTCTACAATTTATGGTGATTTTTACAAAACTGCCTATCATTTCAAACAACAATCCGGACCAGTCTGTGATCTTGGACTTTTTCACCCAAGTTAGAAGTCATTATAAATTGAGATAAAATTTATGAGCAAACTAAACACATTTTGTGAACTCTCAGAATTTACGGATCTAGTTTTCGACTTCGTATGATTTTTCTATGATTTTTCCAAAACAGGGCAGAATTGCTAAATTTTACCAACAACATGTAAATATCATAACACTTTGTATTATGTTGAGCAAAGTGTATAATCATAAGTTTTAATGTTTGAATGTGTTTCCTAGTAGTTTATCATTATGAACTGAAACTAAGACATTCATATTAAATATTATCCATTCATTTTGGAACACGTATTATTTAACTATAAAAAGTATAGTTTGAATATATTTACAACACTAATACATCTCCATAAAAGGATTCATACATATTACATACATTTTAGATAAACTATAATAGGTATAGTTTATGATACATCACTCTGCGCACTCGTACAAAAAGGGTACATTCATACAAGAAATATTTATATTCACAAACATTTAACGTAAACTTGTTATCCTATATTGTGAGTTTCTCTATCTCTCCCCGTACGTCCGAGTGCGGGATATAATTCCTGGTAGTTATAATCAGAATCTCCTTGAGGGAGAACGTGATACTTGTATATAGATCTATATTGGGTTTGACACCCCACACCTTTCTGCTAGCTACAGTTGGACCTGCAGGTCTACGGGTGACAAATGTCATTTCATTTTTCGCGACACTGAGAACGTCGTGGCAGGTTCACATAGTCATAGTATGATTATAACGGCTCACATAGGGAACAATCCATAAGTTTACGGGATTTTATTTTTAAAACCTAAATGAGTTTTATGTCGATTTAAAATCACCTTTTATCTCTATGGGTACAAATACAAAACGTCGGGTCTCTATACAAAGTTATTATGATATTAAAACTATATTTCCTTTAGAATTGTTAGATTTCAGCTATAGTTGCTGAGCGTATATGTTTGAGTCATGTAAGAATTTAGTCATGATTGGCCTAGAATTGGTGGTGCCCGCCTCATCTCCTGTTCCTCGTTGGGTTGTGGACCTGGGGCAGACCCACTACATTCAACGTTTTATCTAAGTTAACCCTTATATAACTTTTATACGCTGGACGATTATAGAGGAACTCTACGGATTGCTCTAGGGTTCATTAATGCATCATGCAGGATTATTTCTATTCATACTTAACTAAGAAAATATTGGATTTTCTGGAAATCAAACTAAATCGATTTTACAAGGAAAAACGGTTTCTACTTCAAACAAAACTCTTATGAACTCACCAACCTTTGTGTTGACACTCTTTAAAACTACTTGTATTCTCAGGAAGTCAGTGAAACAGGAAAACTTCATCGCTTTGAGGATGGGACGTTAAACCGTCAACAAATTATTTTGTCATCATAATGTAATTGCTTTTGAAAGATGTAAACATTTACTTTGGTGTAACTTTTGCAATTATATTTATGGTGGTTGTTTTTACTTTGAGCACTATTATACTCATTGTTGTGATACTCTACATGAAGTCCTCCACCCCCAGACGTTTCCGCCATCCTTGGTTTGGGGGTGTGACAATTCTCAACTCCGAAAGTGGAATCATGTCGGGAACTTCCCTCGTGAACTTCCGTAAATAACACACATGAAAAGTGTTATGAATTCCATTCAGTTCTTCTAGTATTTCGAGCTTGTAAGCTTGGTTCCCAATCCTCTAAAGAACTTTAAACGGTCCAATAAACCATGGACTCAACTTTCCCCTTTTACCAAATCTTATAAGTCCCTTCCACGGCGAGACTTTAAGCAAAACCGAATACCCAACTTCAAACGTCATCGGTCTTCGCTTTTTGTCAGCATTGCTCTTTTGACGATCCTGAGCCGCTAACATAAACTGCTTTTCCCCAGCCTCAAGCCAACAAGATGGCGTATGACTCTTTTGTCCATACAAAGCTTGGTAAGGTGCCATCTTAATGCTCGAGTGAAAACTATTGTTATAGGAAAATTCTACCAATGGTAAATGTTCATCCCAATTACCTAGGAATTCCAAGGTACATGCTCTCAGCATATCTTCAAGTTTTTGTATCGTTCTTTCACTCTGACCATCAGTCTGCGGATGGGAAGCTGTACTTAAACATAACTTGGTACCCATTTCCTCTTGTAGACTTTTCCAAAACCTTGAGGTGAAACGACTATTACGATCCGACACAATTGTTAGCGGAACACCATGAAGTCTCACAATTTCCTTCACATAAGAATTCGCAAGCTTTTCCATAGACCATTTCTCCCTGGCTGCTATGAAATACGCACTCTTAGTGAATCGATCGACGACCACCCAAATCATGTCGTGACCATTCTTTGTTCTGGGCAGTTTAGTGACAAAATCCATAGCAATGTCTTCCCACTTACCCATAGGCACAGACAATGGTTCTAAACTCCCATATGGTTTCTGATGTTGTGTCTTGACTCTCGCACAAGTCACACACTCCGCCACATACTTCGCAATGTCAAGCTTCATCGTCGGCCACCAGTAGTAGGGTTTCAGGTCTCTATACATTTTAGTGCAACCAGGATGAATCGAGTACATGGTCTTGTGAGCTTCTTCCATCAGAAGATCTCTGACTCCTCTTATCTTAGGTATCCAAATCCGATCTTGGAACACCTTCAATCCATGAATGTTTACACTGAACACCAACGTTTTGCCCAAACGTTCCTCCTTTCGGTCATTCTTCTCAGAAGCTTCGCTTTGAGCTTTCTTTATACTTTCCAAAAAAGTCGAGACAACCTCAATTCTCAACGCTCTTGGCCTTCTCTTTTCAAGATTGACTTTCTGACTGAGAGCATCAACAACAACATTAGCTTTACCGGGATGGTAAAGTATTTCACAGTCGTAGTCCTTGAGTAATTCCAGCCAGCGTCGTTGCCTCATATTCAATTCCTTCAGATTGAAGAGATATTGGAGACTCCTATGATCAGTGAAAAGTTTGCACTTCGTGCCATAGAGGTAATGCCTCCATATCTTCAGAGCGAAAACTACCGCTGCCAACTCCAAATCATGAGTTGGGTAGTTCTTTTCATGCTCCTTTAGCTGTCGAGACGCATATGCTATCACCTTTTCTCTTTGGGTTAAAACACAACCCAATCCAACACCAGACGTATCGCTATAAACAACGAAGTCTTCAACTCCACCGGGTAGAGAAAGTATCGGTGCCTCGCATAGCTACTTCTTTAGCTTCTCGAATGCTTCTTTATGCTTATCATTCCAAGCATAAGTAGCTCCTTTGTGGGTCAAAGCTGTCAATGGAGTAGCAATCCAAGAAAAGCCTTGGATAAACCTTCGGTAATATCCGGATAATCCTAAAAATATTCGGATCTCCGTGGGACTTTTCGATTGTTCCCACTTCATTACAGCTTCAATATTTGCTGGATCAACCATTATCCCTTCTTGGTTGACCACGTGACCCAAGAATTGGACTTCACGAATCCAAAAATCACATGTGGAGAACTTAGCATACAGATTCTCCTTCTTCAAGACTTCTAACACTTCTCGCAAGTGTCTGCCATGTTCCTCCTGGCTTTTCGAGTAAATCAGAATGTCGTCTATGAACACTATCACAGATTTATCAAGGAACAGATTACAAACTCTTTTCATTAAATCCATGAATGCTACCGGAGCATTGGTTAGTCCAAACGACATAACCAAGAACTCGTAGTGTCCATATCTAGTTCTGAATGCAGTCTTCTCGATATCTTGCTTTCTTACTTTTAGCTGATGATATCCTGACCTTAGATCGATCTTCGAGAAATAGCTCGAACCTTGCAATTGATCAAACAGGTCATCAATCCTTGGCAACGGATATCTATTCTTTATTGTTGCCTTGTTCAGCTCTCTGTAATCAATGCACATTCTCATACTTCCATCTTTCTTCTTCACGAATAACACCGGAGCTCCCCAGGGTGATGAACTAGGTCTAATGAAACCTTTGTCCAACAACTCCTGAAGTTGCATCATCAGCTCCTTCATCTCCGTCGGTGCTAATCGATAAGGTGCTTTTGCTATTGGTGTTGTTCCTGGTAACAAGTCAATTCTGAACTCCACTTGTCTATCAGGTGGTAATCCAGGAAGATCTTCTGGAAATACTTCCGGATAATCACACACCACTAGAATACTCTGCATCACCTTCTTTTCCTTCTTAGCATCAATCATGAATGCTAAATATGATGTACATCCCTTGGTCAAACACTTTATGGCTTTCATTAGGGAAATGATTCCAGAATTCACTCGACGTTTGTCCCCATACACCATAAATGAATCTTTTCCAGTCGGGTTAACTTTAACTATCTTCTTCTTGCATAAAATTTCGGCATCATTGGCGCTAAGCCAATCCATTCCCAACACGATGTCGAAACCATTAAGTTCGATAGGTAATAATTCTTCGTGAAACTTATTCCCATTAAGGTCGATTAAGATGTTTTTCATACGATGGCTAACAGGTACAAACTTGCCACTAGCAACTTCGACAAATAAAGCATTATCTAGTCTATCAACAGGCAGAGCTAGTTTTCTACCAAATTCATGCGATATAAAGGAGTAGTTGGCTCCATAATCAAATAAAATTTGGGCAGGCAATGTGTTTATGAGAAAGGTACCTGAAGCGACATCAGTTTCATCTTTAGCAGCTTCCAGTGTCATCTGGAATGCTCTCGCCTTTGGCTTTGGTGGAATGTTGGGCTTAGCTGCCTCCTTCTTCAGACAGTCTTTCAAAATGTGCCCCTCTTCATTACAACCAAAACACATCCGTTTGTTGTTCGGACATTCATTGGCAAAATGTCCAACCTTCCCACACTTGTAGCAGGTTACATCCTCGCTACATTTCCCAAAGTGCTTTTTCTTACACTTTTCACACCACTTCGTTTCGCCTCCTTTTCCCCCACCAAACTTTTTCGAATCATATTTCGAAAATTTGCTTTTCTTACCGGAACCAGATGTTCCCTCAAACTTTCTCTTCTCACCAATCTCAACCTTGTTGGTGGTTCTCCCCTTAATCATGTTCTCAACAGACTTGGCAGCCCAGATAGCTGCCTCTAGAGTATGTGCCTGTCGTAATGGCACCTCGTACTCCCACGGGAGTCCCTTCACATACCGGTCCACCTTTATCAGCTCGTCTGGAACGATACGCAAGGCAAACTCCATTTTATCGGTGAAGTTATTAGTGTATTCATCAACTGACATGCTGCCTTTCGTCAATGTCAGAAACTTGTTCTCTAGTTCCAATAGATTTTGAGCCGAGCAGAACTTGCGCTTGAATTACACCAAGAACTCTGCCCATGTCAATTGCAGTGGCTCATTTGGGCTTAAAGTCTTCCCTAGAGTGTTCCACCAACGAACGGCTCCACCTCGGAACTGACGTACTGCATAGATAGTCTGCAACTTGCCTCTGCAGCCACAAGTCATGAAGGCTAACTCCATTTCAGAGATCCAATCCATCAATCCTATCGGATCCTCCTTTCCATTGAAGGTCGATGGTTTGCAAGTTAGAAAGTCCTTGTACTTGCATCTCATTCCATCATTCCTTCCATCATGGTTGTCTCGCCTAACTATCGGTGGGTTGGCTTGACCAACAGACACACTGAAGTTTCCACCTTCCGAGTTCCCTTCATTTAATTCAGGCTCTTCCACACGAATTTACAGTTCTTCACGATTCTGTTGAAGCAACCGTCTAGTTTCATCCATCTGACGATCCAACATTGTTTGAATCATCATTTGTACACCAGCCATGGTTATTGGCTCAGGTGCTGCTGCTACGACAGGTCTTTGCTCAATCACTGGTGGTTGATTCCTGTTTTCATCAGCATTTCCAACTCCACTTCTTGTTCTCACCATTTTTGATCTACACACCGAATAAGGTGAAATTAGATCCTCATTCACGATAGATATTTAAATCATCCTTATCACTCTGAAACATTTACATGATAGTTCTAATTTCGTAGACGTACGCTTAGAATCCTACACGCATAAAGTTTCTAGATCCGGTCGGCAACAGACCATAGATCTGAACAATTAATATCATATATGACAACATATAACATTTAGCACATAAAGCATTTTAGGCAACTTTCCTAAAATAAACTAGTGCTCGTGTCTAAAATATAACAGACACACATCTCAAAATTCCACTTAGCATTCTAAGTTTAAGTCTAGAAATCCTACAAATTCCTAGTTCGCTTAAACTAATGCTCTGATACCAACTGTGACATCCCCAAAATCTCGGCCAGAAAAGACCGATTTTCATTTATGCTTTTAAAATAATTTAAGAGTAAATCCTTTTGATTTGAAAGAGTTGCGGAATTTGTTCCCAAAAACAAAACATTATAAAACAATGTTTATCAAAGCATTTCATAAAAGAAATGTATTTTCATTATATAATCAAAACTCGGGGTGTCATGTTCCGATACAGACCAATAAGCGCAAACGATAACATTACAAGTCGTTCAACAAATATATACATATACAGACTTGTAAACAAAACAACTTGATGGTTCATCCATCTTACGCCCTTGCGCCACTTCCTGTAATACAAATAAAACTGATTGGGTCAGACTTGGGAGCCTAGTGAGCATATAGGGTTTTCAACCCACAATAAATAATTAAATTAATTATTATCAACCAACAATAACCCAATTACCCATTCCCGTTATTCTCACTTTATGTCCCTAAAATAACTAACATAAGGGACCTAGTCTAAGAATATTTCATCGGGGTGACGACACATGCTTCGGGGGTTCCTCAACAATATAAGTCAAATAAGGCAACCATGAGGGGGATGGAATACAGCGAATGAACACCCAAGTTCATTAACACCTACACGTTATGAGCCTGCTAGCGTTCCACTGGATTGTCTAGAAAAGTCCGTGGTCGTCATCTAAATTTCGCTATATGACTGGATCAAAACAACATCGAGGCCTTTCATCTGTTTATTACACACCAACTATCTACCCATGTTCTACCCAACATATTAGTAGATAAAACATACATTTTTATACATAGTATCAAAACCTGTATAGCATGCTAAATCAATACATTTCCACATAACAGATGAGGCACACACACATAACACGTATTTCATATAGAAATAATCAGATCTGTAAGATAGAAGAAAGTGAATATACATTCACACACATAACAACAAAATATACACATAACACGAATCTTTTATAAAATACTTCATAATCATGCGTTAGAAGAAAGTAACAACACATTCAAACATATAAACGACAATATACTTAATACACTCAAATCATACTTGTATTATTATCGTGTTTATGAAAGGTACTATACACTCACTTGATCAGAAGATGATCGGACAGTACTACGACATGCAAAAGTAGTAATCCTCAGCAGATCTGGAAGATCTCTACAAAAATCAAGCTTCTCGCAGGCAGAGCTTCAGCTTGGAAACCGCATGTAACATCTCAATTTTTCAAATAAAATTTTCATTTAAAATAAAACATCATTATTCGACGAAAGAGTTTATTCCAAGTTTATTGCAAAAATATAAATAACGAATCCCCAAGATCTTCAACAATGGCAGTGTGTACGTGTCACGCCGGCGCCTTCCCACGGTCATCACTAGTACCTGAAAAACATAAACACAACTGGTAAGCATAAATGCTTAGTGAGTTCCCCAGTATACGACTTACCCACATACGCCTTCCGGCCCGGACCTTTCGGTCCACTTAACATTGCCTTCCGGCCCGTAACACAATCGCCTTCCGGCCCATAACATATCGCCTTCCGGCCCGTATTATATTGCCTTCCGGCCCATAGTATTTTGCCTTCCGGCCCATAATAGTATAAAACATAGCACATATAACATGTCACACATAACACATAAGTCATACCTCATACATAACACATATAACATATCACACATAACACATAAGTCATACATCATACCGTTCTTTCTATCACATAAAGTCTCGCCTTCCGGCCCGTATAAGCATACATCACATATAAAGCATCTACCTCTCTAGACATAGCATAAATATAACACATACGACCTTCTGGTCACGCAGTCAAACCCTTCCGGGTGAAGTATAGTGAGAAAACTCACCTCGTAGTATGCAAGCTATAAACCCTTCGAGCTACTCGCACTCGATCCGCTAATCTGCAGGCTCCCTATAATACCACATACCTTTATTAATGATCTTATCAAACAAGACAGCTGACCCTACTAAATTACATACAGATCAACGGTCAACTTGACCGGACTCGTCGAGTGCAAAGGCAACTCGGCGAGTCTAGACACCCCGACTCCACTCGCCGAGTCTAAAGAATGACTCGACGAGTTCCAGTAGGTCTTCAAGCTACTCGCCGAGTCTGAAGAACAACTCGGCGAGTCCTAGTAAATCTTCAGGCTACTCGCCGAGTCTGATCATTGGACTCGGCGAGTCCTCGCCATGCAGTCAATCAACTGCCTCCTGTAATTCGCATGATTCCGTAATATATAGATATGGGGCTTCCTGGACCTTCACATATACTATTACAGGGGTTTAAACACTTGTAACAACACTATAATCTATCAAATCTTTAAATGGGTTTCCTAAACCCTAGATTCGTATACAACGCCAAAACTACAGAAATGATCCGAGGATTACCTGGAAAACGTGTTCCCTGTGTCCCCAACCTTCAGAGCTCGACCCCTTGAACCTCCTTTGATCACCACCTTGCCTCTCCTTGTCTAACAACCTCTTCAAGCTTCCACTAGCCCTCACCCTTGCTCCAGATGCCCACAGACTCCTAAGTTATCTTCAATCGGCCAAAAGACGAGACATGACGGCCCTCAAGACATTATATACGATCCAGAATTAAAACGGCTAGGGTTTCAGCTGAACAGCGTCGACTCGCCGAGTCCCTAATGGACTCGTCGAGTCCAGTCGCGAATCTGTGTCCAAGACCGTGGTCCTACTCGGCGAGTCAGGCACCAACTCGCCGAGTCCCCTCCTAATTATGTCCCAAAAATAGTTTAAAACAATACCTGAATTTCCGGGCTGTTATAACTCACCCCCACTAGAACTAGACTTCGCCCTCGAAGTCTCATTCTGCGAATAACTCCGGATGTTGCTCCCGCATTTCACTCTCCGGCTCCCAAGTCATCTCCGATCCCTTCCGATGTTGCCACTGAACCAACACCAGAGATATCTCCTTGTTCCGTAGAACCTTGATCTTCCGATCCCTGATAGCTACTGGTCTCTCGGCGTAATTCAGGCTCGCATCCACCTGAATATGTTCTAACGGAACCACTGCCGATTCATCGGCTATACACTTCCTCAACTGTGATACGTGAAAGGTGTTGTGAATCTGATTCAGCTCTGCTGGCAACTCCAACCGATAAGCTACCTTACCTACCCTGGCAACTACACGAAATGGACCTATGAACCGGGGCCCCAATTTGCCCCTCTTTCTGAACCGAATCACTCTTTTCCAAGGAGAAACCTTTAGGAGAACGTAGTCGCCAACCTGGAATTCGAGCTCGGACCGGCGTCTGTCCGCGTAACTCTTCTGTCGGCTCTGGGTGGTCAATAACCTCTGCCTCACCTGTTGAATCTGTTCGGTCGTCTGAAGTACGATCTCTGTACTGCCCATCACTCTCTGTCCCACTTCTCCCCAGCAAATGGGAGTCCGACACCTCCTACCATACAACAACTCAAAAGGTGGCATACCAATGCTCGAATGATGGCTGTTGTTGTAGGAAAACTCAGCCAACGGCAGATGCGCATCCCAGCTACCCCCGAAGTCTAACACACACGCTCTAAGCATGTCTTCCAATGTCTGAATCGTCCGCTCGCTCTGACCGTCGGTCTGGGGATGGTATGCGGTACTAAAATGCAGTTTAGTACCCAACTCCTCATGGAATTTCTTCCAGAACCTGGAAGTGAAACGTACATCGCGGTCCGAAACAATCGAGGTCGGCACTCCATGCCGAGATACTATCTCTCTCACGTATAACTCTGCCAACTTCTCTGCTGATGAACTTTCGCTAATGGCAAGGAAGTGTGCACTCTTTGTTAGCCTATCCACAATCACCCAAATCGCATCGACTCCCCTGGCAGTTCTCGGCAATTTGGTGATGAAATCCATCGTGATCTGTTCCCACTTCCACTCAGGAATCTCCAAGGGTTGCAACTTCCCGTGCGGTCTCTGGTGCTCGGCCTTAACCCTACGGCAGGTCAAACACCTCTCAACGAACCAGGCGACGTCTCTCTTCATGCAAGGCCACCAGTACTCCTTTCTCAAATCCAAATACATTTTCGTAGCACCGGGATGGATCGAGAATTTCGATCTGTGTGCCTCCTCCATCAAAGTAACACGCGTACCGCCCACGAATGGTACCCAGATCCGACCCTGAAACGTCAGAAGTCTCCGTCCATCCATAACGAACTCTGAAATCAACCCGACGACCCGCTCCTGTTTCTGCATCCCAGATTTCACAACCTCGGCCTGTGCCCCACGAATAGTATCTAATACCGGAGTCATCACCGTCAATCTCAAACATACGTCTCGCAATGGAGTGCTCTCCGCCCTACGACTCAATGCATCGGCTACCACATTAGCCTTGCCTGGGTGGTATAGGATCTCACAGGCATAATCCTTAACCACGTCTAACCATCTCCTCTGACGCATATTTAGGTTAGGTTGATCCATCAAATACTTCAAACTCTTATGGTCCGTGTATATGGTACAACGAACCCCGTACAGGTAGTGACGCCAAATTTTGAGGGCGAACACTACTGCCCCCTGTTGGATAAGGTGTCTAAGTCCATAACTTATTTGGTATATACTTGACCCGACCGGCATGGTCCATTTGGGTTGCATCTCATCCAAACTATTATGGATAATTTTATGAGAGTTATACACATATGTTTATTAATATATTATGAGTTATAATATATTAATATGAAGTTACGTTATTTAATTAGTTTTAGTCTTAAATTAATTATGGATTAATTTAGAGATTAAAAGGAATACTAATTAAATTATGGGCTATTTGTTTTATATAGTGTGGGCTAATACTCATTTGTTAATGGGCTAGGCTTATGTGGAAGTCCATGGATGATCCATGGAGCTTTTAACCCATGGATCCTTGGAAAAGGAAAAGACATGGGTTATTAGGGTTTCACCCTAACCATGCACACTATATAAGCATGCTTATGGAGCATGAAATGGAGCCTAAGAGAAAACTAGTGATCTAGTGTGTGTGTGTGTGCATGTGTGTGGCCGAAAATACAAGAGGTGTATACTCTCTCAAAGTTTTCCAAGAGTTTGTGGTGTTTGTGATTCCATTTGAGGCATTCACACTATTGGTGCTTGGCCCTCAAACTCCTTAGAACCAAACTCACCAAAAGGTATGTAATCTCTTCTAACTCTTTTATGTTGAAATGTTCCCCATGCCATGTTAGATAGGTTATAATCCTTGGAAAATTATTATTTTGCATGTATTTAGACAAACATAGATCCAAGGTTTATTAGGGTTGCATGCACACTTAGGAAGTGTTAGATTGCTCAAAACCCAACAGTGGTATCAGAGCCTAGGCTTGCTTGTTTGATACTTGATGCAAAATAATGAAAAAAGTCGAAATCGTTGCTGTCTGCATGGTGGACTCGCCGAGTCCATTGGGGGGACTCGACGAGTCCAAGGCAAAATTCAACCTACTCGACGAGTCAGTTCGTGCACTCGACGAGTAGGATCGAAAGAATGCAGAATCTCGACTTTTGCTGCTGGAAATGGACTAGAAACATTACCCTAAACTGTTTTGGTGTTATAAAACTTATTTTAGTTGGTGTAATGGTTGTTCTAATCCATTTACAATAGCATATATCAAAATTCCATGATTTTATGTGTTCATATAATTCTTGAATTTTTGATGATCATGTTCATGTTCTTATGAATTTAGAAAATGATAGGAATTATTTGCTGAATTGTTTAGAATTAATTCTTGATCATTTATGTGTTTTAATGGAGTCCATAATTTGTCCTCAAGTTATGGATTACCAAAGGTCACTTTCATTTAACACACACTTAAAACACATAAGTTACATGAAAATGAAGAGTCTTCATTTTTATGAACCTTTAATTCATAAGTTATGAAATGAAGAGTTTTGCAAAGTTACAAAACTTGCCCTCAAGTTTTGGAATTTGTAAAGTTTCACACACTTTAATAAACTTTAATTCCAAACCTTAGAGTTTTAATAGTTAAAATTCAACCCTTATACTATTTATAACATTAATGGTTAATTATTATATATATGTATAAGAATAAGTCGTTTTACCGTTAGTAGGCCTCATTCACGAAGCTGGTCTATAAGGTGGGTATAAGGTTGTTGCCTATAAAATGGCGACTTAATGGGTGTATACTCTCACCCACCGCTTGCTTGATCGGTGGAGGGTCGTTAGCCGAACGGGTAGAACAATGACTTTAAATCCTCATTAAAAGTATAATGAATATTATAAAGTAACTAAACTCTTTTAATTCCCAATCTTAGTTATTTTAGGAAAATGTGAACATGGTGCTAATCCATGGAATTCACACTTTGTACCTTACCAAGTCGTTGGTGGAGCGTGTGTGGTTAACCGGCACACTAACTAGGACTAGTAAGGATCACGAAGGGTGACTTAATGTTTGTCATAGATCAATGGAGCGTGTGTGGTTAACCGGCACATTGATTAGGTGATAATATTAAGAGTACCAAGTGAATTAGCATGGTTATTCACACCTTGTTTTGTGATCCTCGGCATCCCAGTCACAAAACTTGAAGGGCACAATCGAGATTGAAACATGCCATTGAAAAGTTCAATGAATCTCAAAAGAATCTAGGAATTTCAAATCCAATTAAACCTAATAAATCATTTCGTTTTCATGGTGGAAATTGGTGAATCGTCATTCACCTACCTTTCAAATATATTATTACTTAGATTACGGCATCCCTCTTCTAAGTGTAATATATTGTGATTGGATCCTAGCCTTAATATTACATTTGGGTGTCTTATTAAGGATCCTAAATATCTAATCTAAACTTACTTTCTTCTTTCAGATGTCTTCCAACACTAATGCTTCAGGCTCTAACCCAACTGGTTCTTTCTCTCTCATGAATCTTTGTGGGAGGGTCATCTTTGATGGTTCCAACTTCATGGTTTGGATTAGGAACATCAGGATGGTTACTCGTTACGAGGACAAGGAATATGTCCTCGATAAGGAGTTAAAAGAACTTGATGAGTCTACTGCTACTCCTGAGGAGATCGCTGAATTCAGGACTCATGAGAGAGATGCTACTAAGGTGGCATGTATCATGATGGCCACGATGACAGCCGAGCTCCAAAAGTCGTATGAAGATTTCTACCCTTTTGAGATGCACCAAGACCTGATGGAAAGGTACCATCAGAGTGCTCGTCAGGAGCGGTATGAAATAATCTCCTCCATAATAACTACCCGCATGAAGGATGGTGAATCCGTCACGGGCCACATGCAAAAGATGCAAAGGTATGTGGACCGTTTGCTGAAGCTGAATGTTAACATCCCCGAGGAGTTGGCAATTGACATCATTTTGCACTCCTTGCCTTCTTGTTATGATCATTTTCGAATGACATATCATATGAACAAGGAGGAAGTTACCCTCAGCAAGCTTCAAGGACTCTTGAAGACCGCTGAAACCGGTCTTAAGGGTAAAGCGGTTGTTACCTCTACTACTCCTACTCCAACCTGTACCCCTGTTTTAGCTATTGGTCAAGGCAAAGGGAAAAAGAGGAAGCACCCTTCGAAGGGTACCAAGGGAAAGTCTCTTGAAGGCTCCTCATCAAAGACTAAGAACGGTTCTGTCACTCCTTCTGCCATTCCAAAGGATGCTGAATGCTTTTATTGCCATGAAAAGGCACACTGGAAGCGAAACTGCCCTAAGTACTTGCAGGATCTAAAGGATGGGAAAGTGAAACCCACCTATGCAGGTATTTACACTATATTGTCTAATTACTCAACATATTCTAACTCTCGGGTGCTTGATACAGGATGTGGTATTCACATATGTTCTGATTTGCAGGGCCTAAGAAAAAGTGAGGATGTGGAGCACGGGAAGATAAACTTAATCATGGGGAATAGGAAGGCTTCACCTGTTTCCAAGATTGGAGTTTATACTTTGTTGCTTAATAATGGGTTAAAATTAGATTTGAATAAATGTGTGTACTCGTCTGAAATGGCGAGGAATATTATTTCTTTTCATGCTTTGTACAAACAAGGTTTTACCTTTTCGTTTGATAATGAATGTGGTGGTATTAATGCTTTCTTTAATAATGTGTTTTATTTTAAAGCATTACCTTGTGATGGCGTGTATGAAACTGTGTCGATTGTAGACAACTTAGGAAATAATGTGTTGTATATTGATTCTTCTACTAGCCTAGATAAAGCATCATTGTGGCATTGTCGTCTTGGACATGTAAACAAGAAACGCATAGGACAACTCCAAAAGAGTGGAGTCTTGGAATCATTTGACCTCAAATCAGATGATAGTTGTGAATCTTGTCTACTTGGAAAAATGACAAAATCACCCTTCACTGGAACTTGTGAGAGGGGTGAAGGTTTGTTAGACCTAATACATACTGATGTATGTGGGCCATTCAAAACCGCCACAAGGGATGCTAATCGGTATTATGTGACTTTTATTGATGATTTTAGTAGATATGGGTATGTCTACTTAATCAAACACAAGTCCGAAACCTTTAAAAGGTTTAAGGAATTCAAGCAGGAAGTAGAAAATCAATTGGGCAGGAACATTAAGATGCTTCGATCCGATCGAGGTGGTGAGTATCTTAGTACCGAGTTCCTTGACTACCTTAAGGAGTGTGGGATTGTCTCACAATTGACTCCTCCCAGGACACCACAGCTGAATGGTGTAGCTGAGAGGCGTAATCGTACCTTGTTGGACATGGTTCGCTCTATGATGAGTCGAGTTTCGTTACCAATCTCTTTTTGGGGGTATGCCTTAGAGACTGCCGCCCATATCCTTAATCTAGTCCCTACAAAGAAGGTTACCAAAACACCTCATGAGATGTGGACTGGGAAGGTTCCCAATTTGGACCACATCAAAATTTGGGGTTGCGAAGCTTTCGTGAGGCGCGAAGCTCATGATAAGCTTGAACCCCGAAGTGAAAGGTGTATTTTCATCGGCTACCCACAGAAATCCTTCGGTTACCTTTTCTACAGACCCAGTGAGAATGTGGTCTTTGTAGCACGAAGAGGGATCTTTCGCGAGAAAGAATTTTTAAGCCAAGGAGACAGTGGGAGGCAGATTGATCTTGAAGAAATTCAAGAATCAATTGGTGAAGGAACCTCAGACACTAGCAATCAACCTGAGGAAGAAACTCCTGTTGATCCAGCTGACGAGTCTATACCTCCGAGACGTTCCACACGGGTTAGGAACACACCTTCGTTTTATTATGGTTTTCATATTACTACGGAAGGTGATACGTTTATTAGTGATAGTACACTAGTAAATTTGGATGAACCTAGCAGTGTTAAGGAAGCCATGGCAGGCCCGGAGTCTGCTAAATGGAAGGAGGCTATGGACAGCGAGATACAGTCCATGTATGACAATCAAGTTTGGAACTTGGTTGACAATGTACCGGGCCGTAAAACAGTCGGGTGCAAATGGATCTTCAAGAAGAAGACAAACATGGAAGGAAAAGTGCATACTTATAAGGCTCGACTGGTTGCGAAGGGTTTTACTCAAACTCAAGGTGTTGATTATGATGAAACCTTTTCGCCGGTAGCAAAGATTAAGTCTATTAGGGTTATGTTAGCCATTGCAGCATTTCATGATTATGAAATATGGCAAATGGATGTCAAAACCGCTTTCCTTAATGGAAAGTTGGCTGAGGATGTGTACATGAATCAGCCAGAGGGTTTTGTCAATGCAGAGTACCCTAATAGAGTATGCAAGCTTGAGAAATCCATTTATGGATTAAAACAAGCATCTCGTAGCTGGAATCTTTGTTTTGATGAGAAGGTAAAAGAGTTTGGCTTCTTGAGAAGCGAAGATGAGTCGTGTGTGTATGTCAGAGCTAGTGGGAGTATAGTTAGCTTCTTGGTACTGTATGTGGATGACATACTACTCATAGGAAATGACATCCAAACCTTGCAGGAGGTTAAGTCCTGGCTTGGGAAGTGCTTTGCTATGAAGGACCTAGGAGAGGCTACCTATATCCTAGGGATAAGGATATTAAGAGAAAGGAGTAGAAGACTAATTGGACTTAGTCAGAGTATCTACTTGGATAAGGTGTTGAAAAGGTTCAACATGGAGAATTCCAAGAAAGGAGATTTACCAATCCAAAGCAATACCAAACTGAGTAAGACTCAGAGTCCGAGTACAGAGGCAGAGTTAGCTGAGATGAGCCAATTACCATATGCTTCCGCAGTTGGCTCGATCATGTATGCTATGACTTGTACCCGTCCTGATGTGGCATTTGCTTTGAGCATGGTCAGCAGGTATCAGGGGAACCCTGGCAAGGCTCATTGGACCGCGGTAAAGAACATTCTCAAGTACCTACGGAGGACTAAGGATTGGATCCTTACCCTTGGTGGCAGTGATGACTTGAGAATATTAGGGTATAGTGATGCTGGTTTTCAGACTGATAGGGATAATTTCCGCTCTCAGTCGGGCTGGATCTTTACCTTAAATGGAGGGGCAATTTCTTGGAAGAGTTCCAAGCAGGAGACGGTGGCTGATTCGACTTGTGAATAAGAGTATATAGCAGCGAGTGAAGCAGCGAAGGAGGCGATATGGCTAAAGAACTTCATCGGAGACCTTGGAGTTGTACCAGCTATTAAGGAACCTATAGAGATTTTCTGTGACAACAATGGTGCGGTTACCTTAGCTAAGGAACCAAGAGATCGTGGCAGATCCCGACACATTGACAGAAAATATCACTTCATAAGACACAAGATTGAAGAAGGACTCCTTGTGACAAGGAGGATATCGTCAGATGAGAATCCTGCAGATCCCCTTACGAAGGGACTGACGAGGGTTAAGCATTTTCAGCATGCGAGACGCATCGGGCTGAGGGACGATATTAGTTTTACAGATTAGATAGTTTTCCTGAAACTTGTAAAATGTAATCGACGATTGATGATGAATAAAATTTGTGATTTATTTATGAGTAAAGTGTTACTATCATTGTCAATTATTTACTATTGTTTCAGTTTTGCATGTTTTGACTTCCAGAATAATTAATTTATTCAAATCTCCACAATCGATCATACGTCGGAAGTAGGTATGAATCAAGATTGTCATGAATTGGGTTTGTAGATGCCTTAAAGGTGTTTAGACATGGCAATGGTTGCTGCAACATTCATGAGTACTCATAAGTTATGAGTATTGGTATAAACCCACGCTCACTTGTATCACTTCATGGAATTTATCTCGAGTGATCGTGAGATGATAACATCATATAAATCTTTAAACCTAGAGATATGAGTTGTTACCTATGAGTTGGTTGTGCATTGATTGCACGTAAACGCATCAGTAACTTGATGTTATAAAACGTGCCTTTGTGTACAATTCAATAAGTAGTAGAACAAGCATATCAGTCGAAGTTTATCTGTTCCTTCTAGAAATAGAAGCGATATCTGGGCCCCTCGATGATTTTGTGTTGACCCATGTACCAGGCCTGGTCAGAACTAAACCGATGTGTTCAGTGAAGTTCTTCGTCAAACAAATCGGATAATCGAGAAACAACTGCTAGACAATAAGCAAGACATAGTTCCATGTGTTTGTCCGGCTGATATCATGAGAACAGAGGATTATGTGATCACTTATCTAAAATGGCGCTTCATAGTTCGACAGAGTCTTCATTGTTCGAGGGAGTTTTCGAGAGCTACGATTGTTGGTTGGTTCCTGAAGTTATAGGCAAATATAGTTATTAGACTTATCCAAGTGGGAGTCTGTTGGATAAGGTGTCTAAGTCCATAACTTATTTGGTATATACTTGACCCGACCTGCATGGTCCATTTGGGTTGCATCTCATCCAAACTATTATGGATAATTTTATGAGAGTTATACACATATGTTTATTAATATATTATGAGTTATAATATATTAATATGAAGTTACGTTATTTAATTAGTTTTAGTCTTAAATTAATTATGGATTAATTTAGAGATTAAAAGGAATACTAATTAAATTATGGGCTATTTGTTTTATATAGTGTGGGCTAATACTCATTTGTTAATGGGCTAGGCTTATGTGGAAGTCCATGGATGATCCATGGAGCTTTTAACCCATGGATCCTTGGAAAAGGAAAAGACATGGGTTATTAGGGTTTCACCCTAACCATGCACACTATATAAGCATGCTTATGGAGCATGAAATGGAGCCTAAGAGAAAACTAGTGATCTAGTGTGTGTGTGCATGTGTGTGGCCGAAAATACAAGAGGTGTATACTCTCTCAAAGTTTTCCAAGAGTTTGTGGTGTTTGTGATTCCATTTGAGGCATTCACACTATTGGTGCTTGGCCCTCAAACTCCTTAGAACCAAACTCACCAAAAGGTGTGTAATCTCTTCTAACTCTTTTATGTTGAAATGTTCCCCATGCCATGTTAGATAGGTTATAATCCTTGGAAAATTATTATTTTGCATGTATTTAGACAAACATAGATCCAAGGTTTATTAGGGTTGCATGCACACTTAGGAAGTGTTAGATTGCTCAAAACCCAACACCCCCAACTCTAAGTCATGCGTGGGATACCTCGCCTCGTGAGGCTTCAACTGCCTCGATGCATAGGCTATCACATGGCCCCTCTGCATCAACACTGCACCCAGTCCCGAAATCGATGCGTCGCAATATACGACAAAGTCCTCCATCCCTTCCGGGAGAGCTAATACTGGGGCTTCGCACAGTCTCTGATGAAGTGTCTCGAAGGAAGTCTCCTGCTCGGGTCCCCATGAGAATATAACACCCTTCCGGGTCAATCTGGTGAGCGGCACCGCGATCTTGGAGAAGTCCCTAATGAACCTCCGATAGTACCCCGCCAACCCAAGGAAACTCCTGATCTCAGAAGGTGACTTCGGTGCCTCCCAACTCATCACTGCTTCCACCTTGGCCGGATCAACCAATATCCCTGCCTGATTTACAACGTGCCCCAGAAATTGGACCTCCCGTAACCATAAGTCACATTTGGAGAATTTTGCATATAGCTTCTCCGACCTCAGTACCTCAAGGACCTCCCTCAAATGTCCCTCATGCTGCTCTCTAGACCGCGAATACACCAGAATGTCGTCGATAAATACAATCACAGACCGATCCAGCATCGGCCTGCATACCCTGTTCATGAGGTCCATGAACACTGCTGGGGCATTGGTGAGCCCAAAAAGCATCACCACAAACTCGTAATGCCCATACCGCGTCCTAAATGCTGTCTTCTGGACGTCCTCATCCCGCACTCTTACCTGATGGTACCCTGATCTCAAATCAATCTTGGAAAACCAAGATGCCCCTTGCAACTGATCGAATAGATCATCGATCCTCGGTAACAGATAGCGGTTCTTGACCGTCACCTTGTTCAGCTCCCGGTAATCGATACACATCTGGTGTGAACCATCCTTCTTCTTGACGAACAGAATCGGTGCTCCCCACGGTAAGCTACTCGGCCGAATAAATCCCTTTCCCAATAACTCCTGAAGTTGCGAGGACAACTCTTGCATCTCTGGAGGTGCAAGACGATAAGGCACCTTCGCAATAGGCGCAGCCCCTGGAACTAGATCGATACCAAACTCCACTTGCCTCGCAGGAGGTACTCCCAGCAAATCCTCGGGAAATACATCTGGAAACTCGCGCACCACTGGAACCTCCTTCACTGTCTTCGGTCTCTTGGAAATCTCCCGCGTATCCATCACATACGCCACAAAACCGTTACATCCCCGCTGTAGGCATTGCCTCGCCCTAGCGGCCGAACAAAAAGCTGATCCCGAACGGGTACCCTCGCCGTATACCGTAAGAACTCCCCCACTAGGGTCTCGTATAGTCACCAGCTGACGCTCGCAGTCGATGACAGCGCTGAATCGGCTCAACCAGTCCATGCCTACGATAACACAGACATCCCCCATCGCAATAGGAATTAGGTCAATCGGAAACGCGACCCCGAAGATCTCTAGCACACATCCCCGAAGAACCTCCGTAGCACAAATCACCCTCTCAGCCGCAATAGAAACGCTCAAAGGCCGACTTAACGGCTCACGACTAATGCCGATGTGCTGACTAAAAGCTAACGATACAAACGATCGACTCGCACCCGAATCAAATAACACTAGAGCAGGCATAGAGTTCACAAGAAAAGTACCTACACATACATTAACATAAGCATAGCATTTCGACCTTTAAGTAAATACGTGAATGATAACATACCTGCCACAACATCGGGCGCAGCGCGGACCTCCTCCGCAGTCAGCTGAAAGGCTCTCCCGCGAGCCCTCGGGGCCTCGACCTTCGCCGGTCGGGTCTCAGTAATCCTGGTAGTAGGTGTAGCTCCCTGACGAAGCTGCGGACACTCGGCCTTCCGATGGCCTGTCTGGTTGCAGTGAAAGCAAACCATAAACCCCTTAGGGCAATCCCTGGCAATATGTCCATCCTTGCCACACTTGTAGCAACCACCAGCTCGACACACCCCCTCGTGACTCCTGCCGCACTTCACGCAAGTGCGACCCTTCGGACCTCCCATCCTCGAATCAGCGAACTTAGTCCGCTTGGCTGCCGGCTGAGACTGAGCCGGCCGCCGATCCACCTGCCGAGACTCAGCCTCCTCCCTCGCCTGAGTCTCCAACTCGATCTCGCGCTTCCTGGCGTTCGCCTGAAGCTCAGTGAAAGTACGATAGGTGGAGTTTCACACAAACTCCCGGATCTCCCTCTTCAAAACGCCCAAATACCGGCTCATCCGCGACTGCTCTGTAGATACCAGCTCAGGGCAGAACATTGCCCTCTCATGAAACTTCCGCGTGATCACTGCCACGGAATCAGTACCCTGCTTAAGGGTCAAGAACTCCTGAATCAATCGCTCCCTCTCCACCGGGGGAACGTACTCGTCCCTGAACATCTCCGTAAACCTCTCCCATGTCACCGCTGAAATCTCTGCCTGAGTGAAGTTCGCCGTCACGAACTTCCACCAATCCTTCGCTCCCAGACGGAGCTGGTTCAAGGCGAACCGTACCCTCAAGTGCTCCGGGCATGAGCAAGTATAGAAGCACCCCTCAATGTCGGCGATCCACCTCATAGCCGCAATCGGATCCTGCGTCCCATCAAATTCAGGGGGTTTCGTGTTGCTGAATTCCCTGAATAGCAATGAATCACCCCCTTGCGGCCTAGCAGCAGCCACAGCTGCGGTAGCGGCAGCGACTGCAGCTTCAGTAAGTGCGGCGTACCGCTCCTCAAACTCCTCCATCAGAGTGGTCTTAATAGACCCAAACATCTCCGGGATCTCAGCCCGAACCGCTGCAGCTACCACTTCCTGAATAATCTGACGAATCTCCTCGTCACTCGCACCGCTCGAACTCGCCCCATTGCGTGTGATGACCATGATGTCTCTGAAATACAACATAAAATCATCAGAGACTCCACCAAGTACAATTGTACTCGATACGCGCCCTACTCAGTCTCCGATTTCCAGGGATTCTTACTTGGGTCTTCCACTGATCCGGTGTCTTCGGTAGTACGGGCCCAATACTACCGACCACACCGTATCAGTATTCGTCCCAAATCTTCCTCCCCAAATCCCGAATAATGAGTACTCTACCTCTAGTACGCACTACCTACTTGCACGCTACCAAATATCTCATATAAGCAATCTCCCTAGACAAGGCATCACAAAACAGGCCATTCTAGTCCTATCATGTATACCTAGTCTTCTAGCATGCATAGCAATTCATAATTCAGTGCATAATATAACATTGTAAGGTATTATGGGGATCTTTACCGTTCGGGCGCTAGCTGATCGTACACACTGCTCCATTCTTGTTTTACCGCCTTACCATTTATGAAATGTTGTGTCCTTATTATTTAAAAAGGTTTTTCCTCAAATCCCCGGTCTGAGTTCAGTTGCACCCGAAAGTACACCCGAATCCCTCAAACCAAGGCTCTGATACCAATTGTAACATCTCAATTTTTCAAATAAATTTTTCATTTAAAATAAAACATCATTATTCGACGAAAGAGTTTATTCCAAGTTTATTGCAAAAATATAAATAACGAATCCCCAAGATCTTCAACAATGGCAGTGTGTACGTGTCACGCCGGCGCCTTCCCACGGTCATCACTAGTACCTGAAAAACATAAACACAACTGGTAAGCATAAATGCTTAGTGAGTTCCCCAGTATACGACTTACCCACATACGCCTTCCGGCCCGGACCTTTCGGTCCACTTAACATTGCCTTCCAGCCCGTAACATAATCGCCTTCCGGCCCATAACATATCGCCTTCCGGCCCGTATTATATTGCCTTCCGGCCCATAGTATTTTGCCTTCCGGCCCATAATAGTATAAAACATAGCACATATAACATGTCACACATAACACATAAGTCATACCTCATACATAACACATATAACATATCACACATAACACATAAGTCATACATCATACCGTTCTTTCTATCACATAAAGTCTCGCCTTCCGGCCCGTATAAGCATACATCACATATAAAGCATCTACCTCTCTAGACATAGCATAAATATAACACATACGACCTTCCGGTCACGCAGTCAAACCCTTCCAGGTGAAGTATAGTGAGAAAACTCACCTCGTAGTATGCAAACTATAAACCCTTCGAGCTACTCGCACTCGATCCGCTAATCTGCAGGCTCCCTATAATACCACATACCTTTATTAATGATCTTATCAAACAAGACAGCTGACCCTACTAAATTACATACAGATCAACGGTCAACTTGACCGGACTCGTCGAGTGCAAAGGCAACTCGACGAGTCTAGACACCCCGACTCCACTCGCCGAGTCTAAAGAATGACTCGACGAGTTCCAGTAGGTCTTCAAGCTACTCGCCGAGTCTGAAGAACAACTCGGCGAGTCCTAGTAAATCTTCAGGCTACTCGCCGAGTCTGATCATTGGACTCGGCGAGTCCTCGCCATGCAGTCAATCAACTGCCTCCTGTAATTCGCATGATTCCGTAATATATAGATATGGGGCTTCCTAGACCTTCACATATACTATTACAGGGGTTTAAACACTTGTAACAACACTATAATCTATCAAATCTTTAAATGGGTTTCCTAAACCCTAGATTCGTATACAACGCCAAAACTACAGAAATGATCCGAGGATTACCTGGAAAACGTGTTCCCTGTGTCCCCAACCTTCAGAGCTCGACCCCTTGAACCTCCTTTGATCACCACCTTGCCTCTCCTTGTCTAACAACCTCTTTAAGCTTCCACTAGCCCTCACCCTTGCTCCAGATGCTCACAGACTCCTAAGTTATCTTCAATCGGCCAAAAGACGAGACATGATGGCCCTCAAGACATTATATACGATCCAGAATTAAAACGGCTAGGGTTTCAGCTGAACAGCGTCGACTCGCCGAGTCCCTAATGGACTCGTCGAGTCCAGTCGCGAATCTGTGTCCAAGACCGTGGTCCTACTCGGCGAGTCAGGCACCAACTCGCCGAGTCCCCTCCTAATTATGTCCCAAAAATAGTTTAAAACAATACCTGAATTTCCGGGCTGTTACACCGCACTTCTCGGGATCTTTGGGATCTCGGGACATGCTTCGGGACTCGGAAATATTACCGGGGATTCGGGGGTAAAAATGCAGAGCTTCGGCACGAAATGGAGGAGAAATGAGCAATTATGTCTAGACCCCTCGCATCCTATTTATAGGAGGCTGGAACCTCCCAGTACGCTGGGCGTACGCCTGTACGCGGGGCGTACATGCCTCCGAAATCGTCACTGCATGCGTCATCCGAAGTGTCGACACTTCTTGCTGTATGCGGGGCGTACTCGAGTACGCGGGGCGTATTCCGGATGAGTCTGGTGACTCGTCTTCGGATAAGGCCGGATTTAATAATTAAATTTATTTATTAATTATTTAATAAACTTCGAAAATTCATATCTTCTTCATACGAACTCCGTTTTTGGCGTTCTTTATATCCACGCGAAGGTGAGACTACGCTCTACAACTTTCGTTTAGACTCCATCGGCTAATTTTGAATTTATTTTTATTATTTATTTTTAATAGGCCGGGACAGAAAATTTCATTATAAATTCATAACTTCTTCGTTTGACGTCCGTTCTCGCCTAAGTTTTTATCGCTTCGATACTAACAACGAGATCTTCGATTCTAGTTTAGATCACTAAGGCTAACTATCGCTCTAACGTAAATTTCACTTTTTACATCATTCAGCGTTGCTGGTTCTGTCGCGAAACTTCGACAGGTCATAACTTCTTCGTTATAACTCGGATTTCGGCATTTTTTATACCTTCGGAAACCTTGTTTCAACTACTACAACATTATCTAAAGATATCAAGTTTATTTTACACTTAAATTTTGACGCTTATTTTTATTGTTAATTAATCAAACCACATAATTAAGCAATTAAGCACAAAACACATAATTCTCAAATAATACACTTCTATTATTTCAAAATGGGTTACAAAGGTTAATCTAGACTATTACATTGCTATAAATGGCAAACCCAGAAACACAAGCCTTACAATTCTCCCCACCTTAGGATGATTTCGTCCATGGAATCACACCTCAACAAAACAAATGCGGATAGCGACCCATCATGTCACTCTCCGTGTCCCAGGTGAGATTCGGCCCATTAGTGTGTTTCCATCGGACAAGCACTAACTCGACCATCTTGTGTCGCAACTTCTTAGTCTTTCGGTCAACAATCGCCTCTGGTTCTTCAATCAACCTTTTTTTCTCATCGATTCTCAACTCCGAAAAGTGGAATCATGTCGGGAACTTCCCCCGTGAACTTCTGTAAATAACACACATAAAAAGTGTTATGAATTCCATTCAGTTCTTCTGGTAGTTCGAGCTTGTAAGCTTGGTTCCCAATCCTATGAAGAACTTTAAACGGTCCAATAAACCTTGGACTCAACTTTCCCCTTTTACCAAATCTTATAAGTCCCTTCCACGGCGAGACTTTAAGCAAAATCGAATCCCCAACTTCAAACGTCATCGGTCTTCGCTTTTTGTCAGCATAGCTCTTTTGACGATGCTGAGCCGCTAACATTCTTTCCCTATATTTTGTAATACAAATAAAACTGATTGGGTCAAGCTTGGGAATAAATAATTAAATTAATTATTATCAACCAACAATAACCCAATTACCCATTCCCGTTATTCTCACTTTATGTCCCTAAAATAACTAACACAAGGGACCTAGTCTAAGAATATTTCATCGGGGTGACAACACATGCTTCGGGGGTTCCTCAGTAATATAAGTCAAATAAGGCAACCATGAGGGGGATGGAATACAGCGAATGAACACCCAAGTTCATTAACACCTACACGTTATGAGCCTGCTAGCGTTCCACTGGACTGTCTAGAAAAGTTCGTGGTCGTCATCTAAATTCCGCTAGATGACTGGATCAAAACAACATCGAGGCCTCTCATCTGTTTATTACACACCAACTATCTACCCATGTTCTACCCAACATATTAGTAGATAAAACATACATTTTTATACATAGTTTCAAAACCTGTATAGCATGCTAAATCAATACATTTCCACATAACAGATGAGGCACACACACATAACACGTATTTCATATAGAAATAATCAGATCTGTAAGATAGAAGAAAGTGAATATACATTCACACACATAACAACAAAATATACACATAACACGTATCTCGTATAAAATACTTCATAATCATGCGTTAGAAGAAAGTAACAACACATTCACACATATAAACGAGAATATACTTAATACACTCAAATCATACTTGTATTATTATCGTGTTTATGAAAGGTAGTATACACTCACTGGATCAGAAGATGATCGGACAGTACTACGACTTGCAAAAGTAGTAATCCTCAGCAGATCTGGAAGATCTCTAAAAAAATCGAACTTCTCGCGGGCAGAGCTTCGGCTCGGAAACCGCACTTCTCGGGATCTTCGGGATCTCGGGACTTGCTTCGGGACTCGGAAATATTACCGGGGCTTCGAGGGAAAAAATGCAGAGCTTCGGCACGAAATGGAGGAGAAATGAGCAATTATGCCCGGACCCCTCGCATCCTATTTATAGGAGGCTGGAACCTCTAGTACGCGGGGCGTACATGCCTCCGAAATCGTCACTGCATGCGTCATCCGAAGGGTTGACATTTCTTGTTGTACACGGGGGGTACTCCGGATGAGTCCGGTGACTCGTCTTTGGATAAGGCCGGATTTAATAATTAAATTTATTTATTAATTATTTAATAAACTTAGAAAATTCATATCTTCTTCATACGAACTCCGTTGTCGGCGTTCTTTATATCCACGCGAAGGTGAGACTACGCTCTACAACTTTCGTTTAGACTCCGTCGGCTAATTTTGAATTTATTTTTATTATTTATTTTTAATAGGCCGGGACAGAAAATTTCGTTATAAATTCATAACTTCTTCGTTTGACGTCCGTTCTCGCCTAACTTTTTATCGCTTCGATACTAACAACGAGATCTTCGATTCTCGTTTAGATCACTAAGGCTAACTATCGCTCTAATGTAAATTTCACTTTTTACGTCATTCAGCGTTGCCGGTTCTGTCGCGAAATTCGACAGGTCATAACTTCTTCGTTATAACTCAGATTTCGGCATTCTTTATACCTTCGGAAACCTTGTTTCAACTACTACAACATTATCTAAAGATATCAAGTTTATTTTACACTTAAATTTTGACGCTTATTTTTATTCTTAATTAATCAAACCACATAATTAAGCAGTTAAGCACAAAACACATAATACTCAAATACTACCCTTATATTATTTCAAAATGGGTTACAAAGGTTAACCTAGACTATTACATTGCTATAAATGGCAAGCCCAGAAACACAGGCGTTACAATATGCATCGAGGCAGTTGAAGCCTCATGAGACGACGTATCCCACCCACGATTTGGAGTCAGGGGCGGTGGTGTTCGCCTTCAAGATTTGGCGCCACTATATGTATGGAGTCTGGTGTACCATATATACAGACCATAAGAGCCTGAAGTACCTCATGGATCAGTCGAACCTAAAAATGAAACAGGGGATGTGGTTGGATATAGTGAAAGACAATCATTGAAATCATACTAAGATGGTAGATTTATGTAGCAATTATGACAATCATTGAAATCCTTGAGTGCATGCTTAGGCATAACCATATCTATTCATCCTTAATGGTTAGACCGAGTGAAGCATCTCGACATGAGTAATATGCTCTCAACATGTATGATAGACTTTTGATATTTCATAGCATACTCATTTTCGTTAATTGAGTTTTCCGCTACAACAATAGTTGTCACACCAGCATAAAGACCTCACTGCTTGAGGCTTTGTACAACGAACGTGTTGATCCTCGACAAGTTAAACAACAATTGGAGTTACGATATTGAACAAAGAGAATGCACGATATATGATGCTTTTTGGTCCAAGATTCAATCAACAGATCACAGAAAAGATTGTGTGAACTGAAGCAAGATTTCAGATTGTACACCAACGAGAAGAGAGTTACGAGAACAAAAGATGTAAGCCTCTCGACTTCGAAATCAGAGACTGTGTAGCTTTTAAATGCCTAATCTTTTAGAGAGATAATGCGGCTTAGAGAACGAGACAGGTTAAACCTGCAGCTCAAAGGACCTTAGAAATTCTTAATAGAATTTGCTCCTGTTATGTATATCAAGTCATCTTGAGAACTAACCGCATGCACGACGCATTTCATACGCCAAACGTCAAAGAGCATCTATCCAATGTCATGCTTGTCATATCTTTCAATAAAGTTTATTAAGAAATAATGTTGAAGTTTCATTTTTGTGAAAGTACACACGACTGAATTATATAAAAGACTCGACAACCTTTAAAATATTTGATTCGATCTTATTCCATATTTTTTATTTAGTTGTGACTTGTGGTAAAGTCATCTATTGGGTCAATTATCTAATCTAGAGCTACGTGGCTTAAATTGACTTTAGAAAGATCATGTATGGATCAAGCAAAATGAAAACGCAACCAATTGTTTTATAATATTCTATCTATACGTTGAATTTCGGTACAAAATTCCTTTCAACGGAGGATAATGTAATAATTGGTAAAAATTGGTCAGATTTTGTCAGTTAAACCACCGTGAACCGCTAGATATTAATGACCATTTCTATGTTTACAATGTATATTAAATGTATTATACTTGTAGTTTCTTTAAGAACATCCTAACATGCTCCAACCGTCTATCGTTGAAGATTAAATCAAAAATCACTAAAAATTTAATTTATTTGTGAGGTTTAAAGTAAAGTTTTGCGTCAGATATTTGAATAGGTTTTATTCTCTTGACTTTGTGAATATAAAAAACGTCCAAAAAATAGGTTTTATAACAGAGTTACACCTCTTTAAAGTTAAAAAAATCAATATTTATTTGATTTACTGCATCAAAGCGTGCACTGCTATGGTTGGAATAGCTACAAACCTAAAAAAACATTTTTGAGCACGTTTTAATTCAAACGGTCTATTATTTTATTATATTTTTACAATTATAATATTTTTAAACTCGACCAAAATTAAATTCGTACAATCTATCGAATTTGAAACAATTAATCACGAAACCTTAAACGTCATTTCACGGAATTCTGTTAATCGGAATTGAATTTCGTGTGTGTTTCTAGAATCACCACGACAGGAATAACAATCGGAATTGAATTTCATTTGATTGTATGATAACATGAGAATAAAAAAATGATATTTACATCTAAATATGAATTATAAATATTTAAAACACATTATATCTCTAAAATGTCAAGGAAAGACCTTGACTTTTGAAAGTCAACCAAGCATCATATTGAAGCTACTTCCTTCTCTCAAACTCCCCTACACACCGTCGATTTTGCCACACACACATACACCCATATGTATAAATTCAAACCAATAATGCTAACTACTCTAAGATCAATTTCTAGATTTTGAAATACAAAAAAAAAAAAAAAAAAAAAAAAAAAAAAAAAAAAACCTCCCAAAAATCTGATCAAGATTATTTCCATTGTTGCTTCACTCGTCCCTCACAACACTCCCTGCTCATTCTCTCTTTCTTTTCTGATTAGTGGGCTGCCAAGAACACACCGGGGGTGTGTTGCTATTTCCGGTGAACAAAGGGGGAACAACCCCGTTGTTCCACCTTGCTACCTGACAAACGAACCAGCCGGACAACCCTTCAATCACTGCTTATGCTGCTGTCGGAGCTCTTCCCTCCATCACCCATCGATTCACTGTAAAACATCAACGCCCAAATGTCCATACCTTATCAGTTTCTCTCAAAATAAACAAAGAAAAATGAATTTTCGTTGTTGTTCTTTTTCTCTCTTATCAATTTCTGTCAAACAACCAAACCGAAGCACCCATCTAAACCTATTTATTAAACTTCATTGATTTACAGTCAAAATAAAAAGAAAAGAGAAGAGAATCTTTACCGATCGAAGCAACTGCCCCCATCGAGACCTCTTCCCTAATTCCAGTGGAGACAGATGAAGCGCCCTTAAGCTACCATTCTTGTTTTCGTTTTCTCCTCTGCGAAAGTGAAGCACCGGAGGTGCTTCTCCCACCCAACGACCAACCCCTACCCTCCTCGTGGCTGCGTAACCACCGAACACCCCCTCCACTCATCTTCTATCGACTGGAGCAAAGCACCCACCAAGACCGACGACTCACACCTCGCAGCCGAAAGAAACGACTAAACCTCGCTGCTCCTTCACGCCCTCCGTCTCTTCCGTCTCGTCGACCCGGAGACTACTCCCTCTTCGCGAATCGACCGACGAAGTGACGCCTGCGAACTTCATTCTCCTTCGGTCTTCTTTGTCGTCTCCTACGAGAACGACTGGATGCAGAGCCGCGGCCTCGTGCCTTCCTTCCTTCGTTTGGTTCGGCCAAACACTGGAGATGTTCACTTATTCCGATCGATTACCACCACCGAGACCACCTCCGTTCGCTGCTTGATCACTCGATTCTTCCCTCTCCCGATATGTGAACAGGACGGCGCCTCTTTTGTTCTTCGAGCCCCTTTTGATCGACTGAACACGAAACACGACTTAAAACATGTTTCTGATTTTGACCAAGTTAAAAGGTCAAAAGACTTAAACCTTGTTTTAAAATGAACAAAATCACCCCTCCCTTGATTAAGTTAATCAAAATCAGTTCCAATACCCAAAAAGTGATTCCATGTAACCACAAACAACCCCTCATTTGGTTTTTTTATTATTTTTTATTTTTTTTATTTTTTTATTTATCAAAATAGTCCTAATCATTTAATCAAATTACCAAAAAGCCCCTTATACTTTTGTGAAGTTAAAAATTTACCCCCAATAGTTTATATTTGTTACGAGACAGTCCCGAGAGTATTTCAAGTGCAAGGATGAGTTTTTACGGCCCCTCTTTTACCGCTTTAATATTTGGGGGAAAATAGATACGAGTCTATTAAAGCTTTGATGGTTGCCATGTTTTATACACATAATAACATCATATTTTATTACTAGTCAAAAACTTATTAAATACTAATCTTAAATGTTATAAATCATCTAAGTTATAATAGAATGCTATAAATGATATAATTACACCTCATTGTGATATATTAATTAATAATATAAACAAATCGAAATATTATATGTAAATTGCTATAGTAACACAACTTGGTATTGTAAATCACAAAAATGACGAATACATTTGTATAAGTTAAAGTATTTGATGGGAGTATGAAAAGATATAAAAATAACCCAAAATATTATTCGCGTATAAAATGAAAGTACATTATAATAAATTGTGGAAAGACTAAATTTATGAAAGTCTGTAAATATTATATAAAATTATCAAATTTAACTTTTAATACTTAAGTTTGGGTAACAATGAATGGAAAATGTACTAATATTTCTGTATTAATTATAAAAATATACCTTTATTTACGAAGTTATAAATTTTTATTGCAATAAATAACATGATCGACTTCACGACTTAAAAGTCCTTATTTGTGAAATATTGCACAATATTAATTAAGCAACCGTTATGATGCCCAAACTTTTTCATACCAGACAGTAGGAAATTTGGAAATCTATTAAGTCTTATGAATCCCAAATACTAAAAGACTTCAATAAGATATTATTCCTACACAATAAAAGTATAAATAATCAATAGTCTTATATCGGAGGGTTTAGGATTAGGATGCTTACACATATCGTTAGGATCCATCATACCCATGGGACGTTCTTTATGAGTTACATTTTTTCTAAAAGCTTTATGAGTTTGGATAATTTCCTAAGTTGCATGAGCTATGTTTGTAATCACACTAAGACCATACATTTTAACAAAATTCCTCTATATCATAACCATTAATTCGTATGGAATGAGAAACATTCAGTATAAGTTTTGGATCACATACTTATACGGATTGAGATCTCGCCATCGGTTGTAAGCTACAACCATCAGTCGAGCTTTGGCATTGGCCTTTCCTTCACAAAATTTTGCATCATGTCGTAAAAAACATGGTGTGGGCTTTCAACACAACGTTTTAATGTTGGTGCAGAGGTGTTCTTCACAGTTCGGTTAAGAGCTCATTATAGATCCCACATTTGCCTTGTTACCGTATAGAATCGATATTGGGTTTATACGGGGTTTTTGTTCACTCATACTTGTTGGAAGAGACTCTATCTAGTGTGATAATTTTTGACTCGAAATTGTAAGTTTCAATACAAGAAATTAAGTTATATAACACTTAATTAATATCATATCACGACTGATTAAGGTTTAATAACTTATTTAAACCCTCTGTTCTTATACGAAAACACAATATGTATGTGGGCGGAGTTTGCCCCAATAGATATGTGTCGACTTCCAAATTATGTAATATAATACTTAATTAATACTACAACACGAATTTACAAATTTATAAATTCCAAAGTTATGAGTTTTACATATAAACTATACGAAGGCTTGTACAAGGTTTCTAGGGTAAATTTGGCTATTTTATATTTTCAAAAGGAGTTATATGACTTTCTTTTATATAAATTTGTATTCAAAATCCTTATATAAAATGCATTTTGGTCATTGGAACCGTAAAGTTTAACATAAGTTTGTTTTACGTATGTGTATTTTGCCAAATTTTGTACTTTTAGATTTGAACAAATGATATTTATAAATGAGTCCCAATACATTTTCATAACTCAACTATTTTATACTTTTGATATAAAAGTATGTGTTTATAAAAGTTTGTTAACTAGATAAATTTTATAAAATATTTTTCTTTAAAAAGTTACTTTATGACAAAACTTGTAGAACTCACCAACAATTTTGTTGACGTATCTTAATGCATGTATTCTAAGGTATATTAGAATGTTGGAAGGAATTGTATATAAGACTTTTTATTGTTTTACTACTCCCTTGTAAACGTCGATTGTTATGCGTGTGTTGTGAGTAAGGGATAGTTATTTTCAATGTAATTTCTATTTCGGTAATAATACAATATTATCTTTGTACTCTTTAATGTATGCTCAATAACTATGATCACTGATTTACATCGCACACCTTGGTGTTTCTACCGACGGTCGGGGGTGGGATATATTTGTATCAGAGCTATTGGCAATAGTAAACTAGTAATTCCTTAGGAAATCACGAATATAGCCTAGGCCATACTCTCTTAGGTAAGGTATACTTCTTAACCTACAAATATAAGGTTACATATATAAACTCGAACCCTTGAATACTAGTACAATGCAAGGTTTTAGGTCAAACACCTTAGTTAAGTTGACTGCACATGTCCGGAGTTTTTCTCGGAATATTAATTACTCAACGATAATATTCTACAAATGATTCTATTAGATATCATGCATATATCTTGAAATATACGTGAATTAAGTAATCATTTTGTAAGAATAATACTTTAGTCTCCATTTTGTTCAAAACTTGTGTTGATGACTAGTTTGTGGTAAAAATAACATTTCAAAACCCATTTTTGTCCAAAATATCATTCTTGGCTTGATTTTCATGAAAATACACATTTTTTGGGTTTTTGAGCTTTTCCGATCTAGGTGTTGGAAAACTTGTAGAAAAATCATCATAAGTCGAAATGTAGATCCTTAAATTCTGAAAGTTTGTAAATTGTGTCTACTTTGTTCACAATTTTTCTCATAATTTTTTATGGCCTCTGACAAGTGTGAAATTTCTCACCTTCATAGGCTGGTCCGAAATCATTTCAAATATGATAAGCAGTTTTCTAAAATTCACCTAAAATTGTTGAAAAATCGTATGAAAACATGAGAATAGTCATTTTAAAGGTATAAATATGAAATTTATTCATGTATAACAGTTTTTAAAAATACTTCCATTAAGAGGGTCAAAACAGTTCGAGATTGGGCTAAAACTTTCTTGTCAAAAGCTGATTTTTTAGTATAAGTTATAGATTCTTGAGCACAACACTCATTTTTTTTTATTTTAAGTGTATAATTCCCAGATCTACAAGTTTATACATAATATATGTGATAAAACATACTTTTCTCAAGGTTCTTATGAAGATCAAAGTGATAAACTTCAAATTCTTAACATATTTTTAGATTAATGGAAAAATCAACACATAATCACCTAATAATTCATGGAAAATACACATAGTCATGCATATACACATATATCTACACAAAGCAACTTGTATTCTCCCCCAAAATCATATGAAAACCAAAAAAAGGGGTATGAAATCACCTTGAGATGATGGATCGGTTTTGAAGAAGATGTGGAAGAAGATTTTTGATCCTAGCAGGCTTTCTTGAGTAGATCTTGAACTTAGATGGTTCTAAGAACATGATCCACAAGAATATGGATATAAGAGGAGATTTTTGAAGAGATCAAGAAGTTGAATCATAAATCTAAGTGAGAACTTACCAAAGTTGATGATCTTGAAGAAGAATTTCTTGAAGTATACTCTAATTCTTGAAAAGTTACAGGAGAGTGTAGGAGTGTTCTTGTGAGATTTCCTTAAGAGCTTTGCAAGCAAAATAAGTAAGTAGTGGTGATTTTTGGCTCTAAGGCCTAATTTAAGAAGAATATGAGGGAGTAAGAGAGAGTCTTGCCTAGAAGTATGTGATTTACATTTCTGTATGTTAGTGTTTTGTGCATGGATTACCACAATGCAACATTGAGGTGTCAAGGCTTCCATCCCCTTATTATTATTATTATTATTATTATTATTATTATTATTATTATTATTATTATTGTTTGGACCGAAAATGGGTAAGGAGAAAGGAAATGAGAGGGTATGGGCCACTTTCTTATCTTAGTTTGAGTTTATGAGGCCCACAATAAATTCTTTTTGGCCCATTGGGCTGTTAAGATGGTTCACGACGCATTAGAGTCAAGGTGTAACACCCCGACATTCAGGTATACTTCTTTCATCCTTGTTCTTTGTGTTTGGCCATGTTTAGCCCTTGAGTGAACTTTTATTTAGCAAGTAAGTACGCTGGGAGTACCATAGGGGTACGCTGCACGTACTCAAGCGCTTAAAAAGAACACGTTATTGCCAAGGTATGTTGGGCGTACCAAGAGTTACGCTGGGCGTACCCGGCCCAGGTGCAAAACCCTAATGTTGTGTAGTGCACTATTTAAAGGGTGCTAAGGCTCATTTCTCAGCCTCCATATTAGTGAGTGAAACCCTAAATGAGAGCCCCCATCATCCTTAGTGTGTGAGAGTGTTGTTTTGAGCTTTTTGTGCCTTGGTGATTTAGTGAAGAAGAAGGAAAGGAGTTTTTGGAAGCTAAAGCTTGAGGTGCCATTTTGGATCTGAGATCTACAGAGCAAGGGACTACACTTAGAGGTATAAAGCTCAAAACTTTCCTCTTCTTTTGATTTGTTGTTGCATATGCTTTTGCTATGGCTAAAAACCCCAAAGGTGGAGACTTTATGAGTGTAAAGGGCTCCATGGTCTGAGATCTGTCCCCATTCAGTGCTATTAGAGATTTAGAGCCATAAAGCTTTCATCTTTAGTGATTAGTTGAGGTCATGCTTGAGTATAAGCCTTCTAGAGTTAAAGGATAGAACATTGTGAGAGTTGGTGACTTATCTAGCCATGCAACGGCATTAAGTCATCAACTTTATGGATTAAGAGGCTTAGATATGGTCAGATCTAAATTTTGGACGTGGGTCTTAACCGTTTAAGACCTAAAAGAGTTAAGGTGCTGAAGCTAGGAGTACGCCGGGCGTAATCCCAGTACGCACCACGTACTGGGTAGCGTCCCCCGATCCTGAGAGGCAGCCGAGTACGCCCAGCGTACACATCTGGTACGCACAACGTAACCCGGAAAGTTGACTTTTGAGTTGACTTTTAGGTTATGGTCTATTGTGGGGCCTTTGAGATATGAGAGGAGTAAAATGGTCTTTTACCCTTCTGAGAGTGTCATAAAAGGATATAGTCTAGCCTTTGAGAGTTATAATAATTAGGGTATTTATTTTGATTAGGCGGAGGTTAGACCAGCATTACCGAGTCAGAGATTACCGAGATACCCGAGGTGAGTCTTCTCACTATACTTTACCTAGTGTGGTAGCAGAGTTATGTGATAGAGTATTTTAGAGTTATATGCCAGTTTGATTGCATGTTATTTATGTGTTATGATTTATTGTGATATGTGCTATGCATGATTCAGAGTTACAGAGTTAGGACCTTCGGGTCCACAGAGTTAGGACTTTAGGGTCCACAGAGTTAGGGCCAGAGGGCCCATAGAGAGTTGGGGCTAGAAAGCCCCACTGAAAAACCTAGACTGGAGGGTCAACAGAGTTACAGCCTCGAGTGGCTATTATGTGTTAGAGTGGTATTTTAGGGAACTCACTAAGCATTTATGCTTACACTGTTATATGTTATGTGTTCCAGGTACCAGCGATGATCGCGGGAAGGCGCCGGCATGATTCGTATACACGCACACCGGAGTTTATATATATATATATATATATATATATATATATATATATATATATATATATATATATATATATATATATTGATCTTGGGTTTTGTACTGATACAATGTTGATATAATGTTTTATTTATGATTAAAAATGATATTTTATGGGTTACAAAAGTGAAAAATTGTTCAAATTTTTACGGTGTTACAAAAGGAAATGGAGTTTATGGCCCAACTTGGCCCAATAGGGATAACATAAATTATTTTAGGTCCACAAAGCCCAATATGTTAAGTTTTATGAATATGGATCCATTTAGAACCCAATTAGGGTTTTAGGCCCAAAATAGTTGAAGTTGAAGGTTTATTGGTCTATTAGGCCCAATGAGAGAATCCTAGTCCATATTAAACTTGAACCAGGATGTCTAGGGTTTTCAACTCATAGATGAACATGTGAGATGTAATGCATTAGGTTTTGACCTTCATTCAAGAGTTTGGACTCAAATGGATGACGTTGATTGAACATATGGTATGATATTCACTTAGAGTATAAGCCTTACAATAGGTGATGTGTTCATGAGAATAGAATTTCCTAGCTAAAATTGCTAGTTGTGGGAGTCGACCCGACCAAGATTGAGGTAGTTATGCGATGGGAGGTGTCGAGATCCCCATCCGAGATCAGTAGTTTCGTTGGCCTGGCAGGCTACTACTGGAGATTTATCATAGATTTTTCCAAGATTGCGGTTCACATTACCAGGTTGACCAGGAATGGTGTTACTTTTACTTGGGGGGCCAAGCAGTAGGCCTCGTTCAAGACTGTTCGCCAGAGATTGTGTGCAGCTCCAGTATTAGCCCTTCCCGAGGGAGTGGAGGACTTCATAGCTTATTGTGATGCGTATATCATGTATTCGTGCAGTATTGATATAGATGGGGCATGTGATAGCATATGCATCGAGGCAGTTGAAGCCTCATGAGACGACGTATCCCACCCATGATTTGGAGTCAGGGGCGGTAGTGTTCTCCCTCAAGATTTAGCGCCACTATATGTATGGAGTCTGGTGTACCATATACACAGACCATAAGAGCCTGAAGTACCTCATGGATCAGCCGAACCTAAATATGAGACAGAGGATTTGGTTGGATATAATGAAAAAAAACCATTGAAATCCTACTAAGATGGTAGATTTATTTAGCAATTATGACAATCATTGAAATCCTTGAGTGCATGCTTAGGCATAAGCATATCTATTCATCCTTAATTGTTAGACCGAATGAACCATCTCGACATGAGTAATATGCTCTGAACATGTATGATAGACTTTTGATATTTCATAGCATACTCATTTTCGTTAATTGAGTTTTTCCCTACAACAATAGTTGTCACACCAGCATAAAGACCTCACCGCTTGAGGCTTTGTACAGCGAAAGTGTTGATCCTCGACAAGTTAAACAACAATTGGAGTTACGATATTGAACAAAGAGCATGCACGATATATGCTGCTTTTTGATCCAAGATTCAATCAACAGATTACAGAAAAGATTGTGTGAACTGAAGCAAGATTTCAGATTGTACACCAACGAGAAGAGAGTTGTGTGAACAAAAGATTTAAGCCTCTCGACTTCGAAATCAGAGACTGTGTAGCTTTTAAATGCCTAAACTTTTAGAGAGATAATGTGGCTTAGAGAACGAGACAGGTTAAACCTGCAGCTCAAAGGACCTTAGAAATTCTTAATAGAATTTGGTCTTGTTATTTATATCAAGTCATCTTGAGAACTAACCGCATGCACGACGCTTTTCATACGCCAAACCTCAAAGAGCGTCTATCCAATGACATGCTTGTCATATCTTTCAATGAAGTTTATTAAGAAATAATGCTGAAGTTTCATGTTTGTGAAAGTACACACGATTGAATTATATAAAAGACTCGACAACCTTTAAAATATTTGATCCGATCTTATTCCATATTTTTTATTTAGTTGTGACTTGTGGTAAAGTAATCTATTGGGTCAATTATCTAATCTAGAGCTACGTGGCTTAAATTGACTTTAGAAAGATCATGTATGGATCAAGCAAAATGAAAACGCATCCAATTGTTTAATAATATTTTATCTATATGTTTAATTCCGGGACAAAATTCCTTTCAACGGGGGATACTGTAACAACTGGTAAAAATTGGTCAGATTTTGGCAGTCAAAACCACCGTGAACCGCTAGATATTAATAACCAATTATGTGCATTTCTATGTTTACATTGTATATTAAATATATTTTATTTGTAATTTCTTTAAGAACATCGTAACATGCTCCAACCGTCTATCGTTGAAGATTAAATCAAAAATCACTAAAAATTTAATTTATTTGTGACGTTTAAAGTCAAGTTTTGCGTCAGATATTTGAATAAGTTATATTTTTCTTGACTTTGTGGATATAAAAAACGTCCAAAAAAGAGGTTGTATAAAAAAGTTACGCCTCTTTAAACGTCATTTCACGGAATTCTGTTAATCGGAATTGAATTTCGTCTATGTTTCTAGAATCACCACAACAGGAATAACAAGCGGAATTGAATTTCATTTGATTGTATGACAACATGAGAATCAAAAAAATGATATTTACATCTAAATATGAATTATAAATATTTAAAACACATTATATCTCTAAAATGTCAAGGAAAGACCTTGACTTTTGAAAGTCAACCAAGCATCATATTGAAGCTATTTCCTTCTCTCAAACTCCCCTACACACCGTCGATTTTGCCACACACACATACACCCATATGTATAAATTCAAACCAATAATGCTAAGTACTCTAAGATCAATTTCTAAATTTTGAAATCCCAAAAAAAAAATAATAATAATAAACAAAAAATCTCCCAAAAATCTGATCAAGATTATTTCCATTGTTGCTTCACTCGTCCCTCACAGCACTCCCTGCTCATTCTCTCTTTCTTTTCTGATTAGTGGGCTGCCAAGAACACACCGGGGGTGTGTTGCTATTTCCGGTGAACAAAGGGGGAACAACCCCATTGTTCCTCCTTGCTACTTGTCAAACGAACCAGCCGGACAACCCTTCATTCACTGCTTATGCTGCTGTTGGAACTCTTCCCTCCATCACCCATCGATTCACTGTAAAACATCAACGCCCAAATGTCCATACCTTATCAGTTTCTCTCAAAATAAACAAAGAAAAAGGAATTTTCGTTGTTCTTTTTCTCTCTATCAATTTCTGTCAAACAACCAAACCGAAGCACCCATCTAAATCTATTTATTAAACTTCATTGATTTACAGTCAAAATAAAAAGAAAAGAGAAGAGAATCTTTACCGATCGAAGCAACTGCCCCCATCGAGACCTCTTCCCTAATTCCAGTGGAGACAGATGAAGCGCCCTTAAGCTACCCTTCTTGTTTTCGTTTTCTCCTCTGCGAAACAGTGAAGCACCGGAGGTGCTTCTCCCACCCAACGACCGACCCCTACCCTCCTCGTGGCTGCGTAACCACCGAACACCCCCTCCACTCATCTTCTATCGACTGGAGCAAAGCACCCACGAAGACCCACGACTCACACCTCGCAGCCGGAAGAAACGAGTAAACCTCGCTGCTTCTTCACGCCCTCCGTCTCTTCCGTCTCGTCGACCCGGAGACTACTCCCTCTTCGCGAATCGACCGACGAAGTTACGCCTACGAACTTCATTCTCCTTCGGTCTTCTTTGTGGTCTCCAACGAGAACGGCTGGATGCAGAGCCGCGGCCTCGTGACTTCCTTCCTTCGTTTGGTTCGGCCAAACACTGGATATACTCACTTATTCCGATCGATTACCACCACCGAGACCACCTCCGTTCGCTGCTTGATCACTCGATTCTTCCCTCTCCCAATATGTGAACAGGACGGCGCCTCTTTTGTTCTTGGAGCCCCTTTTGATCGACTGAACACGAAACACGACTTAAAACTTGTTTCTGATTTTGACCAAGTTAAAAGGTCAAAAGACTTAAACCTTGTTTTAAAATGAACAAAATCACCCCTCCCTTGATTAAGTTAGTCAAAATCAGTTACAATACCCAAAAAGTGATTCCATGTAACCACAAACAACCCTTCATTTGGTATTTATTATTATTATTTTTTTATCAAAATAGTCCTAATCATTTAATCAAATTACCAAAAAGACCCTTATACTTTCATGAAGTTATAAATTTACCCCCAATAGTTTATATTTGTTACGAGACAATCCCGAGAGTATTTCAAGTGCAAGGAACGTGACCTTGCGGTTTCGCACATCAAACTTCTCAACAAAACTGAATATAAACAAATGAAACTCACGTTTGAAGGATGAGTTTTTATGGCCCCTCTTTTACCGCTTTAATATTTGGGGGGAAATAGATACGAGTCTATTAAAGCTTTGATAGTTGTCATGTTTTATACACATAATAACATCATATTTTATTATTGGTCAAAAACTTATTAAATACCAATCTTAAATGTCATAAATCATCTAAGTTATAATAGAATGCTATAAATGATATAATTACACCTCATTGTGATATATTAATTAATAATATAAACAAATCAAAATATGGTATGTAGATTGCTATAGTAACACAACTTGGTATTGTAAATCACAAAAATGACGAATACATTTGTATACGTTAAAGTATTTGATGGGAGTATGAAAAGATATAAAAATAACCCAAAATATTATTCGCTTATAAAATAAAAGTACATTGTAATAAATTGTGCAAAGACTAAATTTATGAAATTTTTTAAATATTATATAAAATTATCAAATTTAACTTTTAATACATAAGTTTGAGTAACAATGAATGGAAAATATATTAATATTTCTATATTAATTATAAAAATATACCTTTATTGACGAAGTTATAAATTTTTATTGCGATAAATAACATAATCGACTTCACGACTTAAAAATACTTATTTGTGAAATATTGCACAATATTAATTAAGTAATTATAAATATTTTGGAAATTATTGGTTTCACGTTGGTTGAAACCTAGAAAATATTATATGAGCAACCGTTATGATGCCCAAACTTTTTCATACCAGACAGTAGGAAATTTGGAAATCCATTAAGTCTTATGAATCCCAAATACCAAAAGACTTCAATCATATATTATTCCTACACAATAAAAGTATAAATAATCAATAGTCTTATATCGGAGGGTTTAGGATTAGGATGCTTACAGATATCGTTAGGATCCATCATACCCATGGGACGTTCTTTATGAGTTACGTTTTTTCTAAAAGCTTTATGAGTTTGGATAATTTCCTAAGTTGAATGAGTTATGTTTGTAATCACACTAAGACCATACATTTTAACAAAATTCCTCTGTATCATAACCGTTAATTCGTATGGAATGAGAAACGTTGAATATAAGTTCTGGATCACATACTTATACGGGTTGACATCTCGCCATCGTTTGTTAGCAGGCTTCAGTCGAGCTTTGGCATTGGCCTTTCCTTCACAAAAATTTTCATCATGTCATAAAAAATGTGGTGTGGGCTTTCAACACAACCTTTTAGTGTTGGTGCAGAGGTGTTCGTCACAGTCCGGTTAAGAGCACATTATAGATCCCACATTTGCCTTGTTACCGTATAGAATCGATATTGGGTTTATATGGGGTTTTGTTCACTCATACTAGTTGGAAGAGACTCTATCTAGTGTGATAATTAAGTTATACAACACTTAATTAATATCATATCACGATTGATTAAGGTTTAATAACTTATTTAAACCCTTTGTTCTTGTACGAAAACACAATTTGTATGTGAGAAGAGTTTGCCCCAATAGATATGTGCCGGCTTCCAAATTAAGTAATATAATACTTAATTAATACTACAACACGAATTTACAAATTTATAAATTCCAAAGTTATGAGTTTTACATATAAACTATACGAAGGCTTGTACAAGGATTCTATGGTAAATTTGGCTATTTTATATTTTCAAAAGGAGTTATATGACTTTCTTTTATATAAATTAGTATTCAAAATCCTTATATAAAATGCATTTTGGTCATTGGAACCGTAAAGTTTAGCATAAGTTTGTTTTACGTATGTGTATATTGCCAAACTTTGTACTTTTAGATTTGAACAAATGATATTTATAAATGAGTCCCAATACATTTTTATAACTCAATTATTTTATACTTTTGATATAAAAGTATGTATTTATAAAAGTTTGTCAACCAGATAAATTTTATAAAATATTTTTCTTTAAAAAGTTACTTTATGTCAAAACTTGTAGAACTCACCATCAATTTTGTTGACGTATCTTAATGCATGTATTCTCAGGTTTATTAGCATGTTGGAAGGAATTGTATATAAGACTTTTTATTGTTTTACTACTCCTTTGTAAACGTCGGTTGTTAGGCGTGTGTTGCGAGTAAGGGGTAGTTATTTTCAATGTAATTTCTATTTCGGCAATAATATAATATTATCTTTGTACTGTTTAATGTATGTTCAATAACTGTGATCACTGATTTACATCGCACACCTCGGTGTTTATGCCGACGGCCGGGGGTGTGATAGATTTGTATCAGGGCTATTGGCAATAGTAAACTAGTAATTCCTTAGGAAAACACGAATATAGCCTAGGCCTTACTCTCTTAGGTAAGGTATACTTCTTAACCTACAAATATAAGGTTACATATATAAACTCGAACCCTTGAATACTAGTACAATTCAAGGTTTTAGGTCAAACACCTTAGTTAAGTTGATTGCACATGTCCGGAGTTTATTTCGGAATATTAATTACTTAACGATAATATTCTACAAATGCTTCTGTTAGATATCATTCAATTATCTTGAAATATATGTGAATTAGGTAATCTTTTTGTAATAATAATACTTTAGTCTCCATTTTGTTCAAAACTTGTGTTGATGACTAGTTTGTGGTAAAAATAACATTTCAAAACCCATTTTTGTCAAAAATATCATTCTTGGCTTGATTTTCGTGAAAATACACATTTTCTGGTTTTTGAGCTTTTCCGATCTAGTTGTTGGAAAATTTGTAGAAAAATCATCGTAAGTCGAAATATGGATCCGTAAATTCTGAAAGTTTGTAAATTTTGTCTACTTTGTTCACAATTTTTCTCATAATATTGTATGTCCTCTAACAAGTGTCAAATTTCTCACCTTCACAGGCTGGTCCGAAATCATTTCAAATCTGATAGGCAGTTTTTTAAAATTCACCTAAAATTGTAGAAAAATCGTATGAAAATGTGAGAATTGTCATTTTAAAGGTATAAATATGAAATTTATTCATGTATAACAGTTTTGAAAAATACTTATATTAAGTGGGTCAAAACAGTTCGAGATTGGGCTAAAACTTTCCTGTCAAAAGCTGATTTTTTTAGTATAAGTTATAGATTCTTGAGCACAACACTCATTTTTTCTATTTTAAGTGTATAATTCCAATATCTACAAGTTTATACGTAATATATGTGATAAAACATACTTTTCTCAAGGTTCTTATGAAGATCCAAGTGATAAACTTCAAGTTCTTAACATATTTTTAGATTAATGAAGAAATCAACACATAATCACCTAATAATTCATGGAAAACACACATAGTCATGCATATACACATAGATCTACACAAAGCAACTTGTATTCTCCCCCAAAATCATATGAAAACCGAAAACAAGGGGTATGAAATCACCTTGAGATGATGGATCGGTTTTTTAATGAAGATGTGTAAGAAGATTTTTGATCCTAGCAAACTTTCTTGAGTAGATCTTGAACTTAGATAGTTCTAAGAACATGATCCACCAGAATATGGATATAAGAGGCTCTTGTGGTCCGTGTATATGGTACACCAGACCCCATACAGATAGTGACGCCAGATCTTGAGGGCGAACACCACTACCCCCAACTCCAGATCTTGGGTGGGATACCTCATCTCATGAGGCTTCAGCTACCTTGATGCGTATGCTATCACATGCCCCATCTGCATAAGCACCGCTCCTAACCATGATATTGACGCGTCACAATACACCACGAATTCCCCCATTCCCTCCGTAAGGGCTAACACCGGGGCTTCGCATAGTCTCTGGTGAAGTGTCTCGAAGGAGGCCTGCTATTCTGGGCCCTATGAAAAAGCAACACCCTTTCGGATCAACTTGGTGAGTGGCACGACGATCTTGGACAAATCCCTAATAAATCTCCGATAGTAACCAGCCAACCCTAGGTAACTCCTGATCTCGGTAGGTGACCTCGGCACCTCCCAAATCATCATTGCCTCAATCTTGGCTGGATCGACCAATATCCCTTTCTAGTTAACGAGGTAAACCTAGAAAATAGATCTCTCGTAACTAGAAATCACACTTGGAGAATTTGGCATAAAGCCTCTCCGATCTCAAAACTCTGAGGATCTCTCTCAAATGTTCCTCATGCTGCTCTCTAGATCTCGAATATGCCAATATGTCGTCGATGAACACGATCACCGAGAGATCCAACATCAGCCTGCACACTCTGTTCATGAGATCCAAGAACACCGCTGGTGCATTGGTGAGCCCGAAAGGCATCACCATGAACTCATAATGCCCGTAACGAGTCCAGAACGATGTCTTTTGGATGTCCTCATCTCGCACCCTCACCTGATGATAACCAAACCTCAAATCGATCTTGGAGAACCAAGATGCTCCTTGTAACTGATCGAACAAATTGTCGATCCTCAGCAACGGGTAACGATTCTTGACCGTCAGTTTGTTCAGTTCCCTGTAATCAATGCACATCCGATGTGAGCCATACTTTTTCTTAACAAAAAGGATAGGTGCTCCCCACGGCGAAATGCTCGGCCGAATAAACTCCTTCCCCATCAGCTCCTGAAGCTATGAGGATAACTCCTGCATCTCTGAGGCGCAAGGCGATAGGGCGCCTTGGCAATAGGCGCAGCCTCCGGAACCAAATCGATACTAAACTCAACCTACCTCTCGGGAGGCACACCCGGTAACTCCTTTGTAAATACATCCGGGAACTCATGCACTATTGGAACCTCATCAACTGACCTTGGTCTCTCTGAATCAACCCTCGTATCCATCACATACACTACAAATCCCTTACAGCCCTGTTGTAGACTCTATCTCGCTCTAGCGGCTGAACAAAATTCCGACCCAGAACGTGTACCATCACCGTACACCGTAAGAACTCCCCCACTAGGGTCTCGTATGGTCACCAACTGTCTCTCGTAGTTGATAACCGCTCCAAATTTGCTCAACCAGTCCATGCCCACGATGACACAGACATTTCCCATCGCAATAGGAACTAAATCAATCGGAAACTCAACGCCGAAAATCTCGAGTACACACCCTCGGATCACCTCAGTGGCATACACTGCTCTCTCGTCAGCTATGGAAACTCTCAGGGGCCGACTCAACGCCTCTCGACTAATACTGATGTGCTGACTAAAATCCAAAGATACAAAAGACCAACTCGCACCCGAGTCAAATAACACCAAGGCAGGTACATAACTCACAAGAAAAGTACCTACACATATCATAATATAAGAACACTATCTCAACATAAAAGTAAAAACATGAAAGAATACATACTAGCCACGACATCGGGAGCTGTGCGGACCTCTTCCGCAGTCAACTAGAAGGCTCTTCCTTGTGCCTTCGGTGCCTCGGACTTTACGGGCCGACTGTTTGTAGCTCTCACTGTAGCAGGGGCAGATCCCTGAGCTGTCCCTTGCAACTGTGTACACTCTACCTTTCGGTGTCTGGTCTGGTTGCAGTGAAAACATACTGCAAACCCCTTGGGGAAATCCTTGGCCATATGCCCCTCCTTGCCACATTTGTAGCAAGACCCCGCTCTGCACACCTCATCGTGGCTCTTATTGCACTTGCCGCAAGTGCGGCCCTTTTGACTCCTAGATCTCGAATCAGCGGGTTTGGCCCGCTTGTCTGCCGGCTGATACTGTACCGATCGCCGATCTCTCCCCTGAGACTCAGCCTCCTCCCTAGCCTGGGTCTCCAGCTCTATCTCCCTCTTCTGGGCATTTGCTTGAAGCTCAGCAAATGTCCGGTACGTTGAGTTCACCACAAACTCTCGTATATCTCTCCTCAAAATGCTCAAATAACGGCTCATACGTGCCTTCTCGGAGGACATGTGCTCTGGGCAGAACATCACCCGCTTATGGAACATCCTCGTAATCACTGTAACAGACTTAGTACCCTGCATGAGGGTCAGAAACTCCTAGGCTAAACGCTCCCTCTCCACCTGGGGAATGTACTCATCTCGGAATATAGCAGTGAACCTCTCCCAAGTCACTGCAGCAAGCTCAGCACCCTCAGATGGGTAAAACACTGATATACTCTGATATACACATGGCATAAATCACATCGAACCTTCCGGTTCTAACTCTAATACACTCTGATATACACATGGCATAAATCACATAGAAATAATGCAGTACAACACATCACATAAATAGCATACAATAACTTTGTCACATAACTCTAATTACCATTCAAGGTAAAGTATAGTGAGAAGACTCACCTCAGATGTCTCGGTAAATCCCTTACTCGGTAGCAGTATAGTCTAGCCTCCGCCTAATCACATAAAGTAAAATACACTTATAAATATAACTCTCGAGACTAGACCCGACCCTCTCTTAGCACCCTCAGATGGGTAAAACACCATTTTACCCCTCTCTTGACTCAAAGACCCCATTGTTGACCAATACCTAAAAGTCAACAAAGTCAACGGTCAAACTTTGACCTGACTTGTCGAGTGCACTTGGGCGACTCGCCCAGTCTACACGTGTCCACTATCTCTCTAGCCTCTCATGATACATCGAGCCTTCCCTCTGCTTGACGGGTTACACATGACACGAATCGCGGGGCCACCCCGACTCAACTCGTCGAGTTCAATTATGAACTCAGCGAGTTCCACCTGTAATCCTCTACCCCTTTCTGAATCACCGAGTCATTCCCCCAACTCGACAAGTTACTCACTGAATGACTTACGGGAAACCCTAGCCCTACTCGCCGAGTCTGTTCTTGGGACTCGGAGAGTTCATGCCATGCTTATACAAAAATGACCTCCTGAGGTCAGATCTGTTCCTCTAACCCATAGATCTGCCCTTCTTGATCATAATCTCCATGTAAAGTTTGGATCTTGATGCCCATGCAAAGACCCTATGGCTCTATTTGAAGAAATGGCCTCAATATGCCACCCTAAGCTCATATAACCAAATGACACCCCCATAAAGATCAAGGGGATTAGATCTCTGGACCTCTTTGGATCCAGATCCGCAGCCCCAACACAATAAGGGACCAAATGCACTAACAATCATACTCTAAATGGTCTAGAAACCCTAACTCTCAAGGATTAACACACAAAATTGAAGAAGGATCGAATATATACCTCAAGATGAAGTCCTTAAGCTCTGAAATCCACATATTAGCTCCCTCTTCAGTTTCCTCTAGCCTTGATCACTTTCTTCTTGCAAAATCACCCACACAAGGATAAAAAATGGCTTCCTTTCTCTCTCAAAATGCTCACACGCTCTAGGGTCTCTCTCTATCAACTGGTAGCCGCAAATGAAATCCATAAGGGCCTTTAAATAGCTCTCAAACCCCGGAAATTAGGGTTTCATTAAACAGCATGGACTCGCCGAGTCCGGTCATTAACCCGGATGGAAATTCGCGACTCTACTCGTCGAGTCTAAGCATCAACTCGCCGAGTCTCTCTCAAAATCTCCAAAATAATAAATAAATAATGTACCTGGAAATCCGAATGTTACAATGTAATTGATCTGATGAGAGTTGGAAAGTTGGAATTTGAATCACCTTACATTCTATGAAAGCTAACTTACGGAAACCAACAATTCCGCAACACTGACATTGTAATTAGGAACAGACACAACCTGTAAGGAATGGAATGGAACGAGATCAAAATTCGTAAAAAAAACAAAATAGAAATTTCACCTGATTTTTTTTTAATTTTCTCATGAATCTTGAATGGAAGAAGAGTTTGCTCTTCTTTATCAAAAAAAGAGGCTCCCAACCACTTTAACCTTTCATTTTTGGAAAAATATTCTAGAAACTCCATTGTATGCACCATTTTCATTAGTATGTTGGCCCTATTTTATGGAACCTGCTCAACCCATAGATATTTAACCTTTCAAATTGTACAAAACTATATATGCCACTTACAGCCTGATTTACGTAACATTGGGCAGTTTGGGTTAGGGCAGGGTCGTTAGAAGAATAAAGAATTGGAAATTAAAGTTTTAATATGAATGTAGTTTGGTTGTTGGAGTTTACCAGAAGGTAATAATGCCATTTTTTATATTGATAGTAAATCCATCGAAGTGGAACAAAGGTGACTCAGGCTGCATCCTGGATAAGTTGGAAGCATAATGTCTTAATCAGAAAGTTTTGAAGTACAATTTTATAATAGAATTATGAAAAAAAAAACATCATTAATGGTCCTTGTGTCATCCATCTAATTTTTTTTGTTCTGATTATTCCACAACATATAATCATTACTTTCAATTTAAACATCAACTAACAGAAAAAGAAAAAATTGTACCTCAGTGGATTTGCTAGAAGCAACACGAATGCCATTGACCAAATTGCCCTTAAAGAGGCTACTCCAACCGCAATAGAGAGAGCTAATTACACATAAGCCTAAAGAATTTATGAAATATGTTAATCCAATTTCAAACCAAATAATTAAAAGTACATATAGAACGAAATTGGAAGAATACTTTGAAAACAAATAGCGATCACCAGCTTTATGGTTCATCTCTTCATGTTCTTCCCCATGTATCTATATGAATTGCATAAACTACAATGCAAAACATAGTGTATTCGATCAAAAATGTGCATTCACTGATTCGTCTTCGAACTCAAAGTAACAAATCAAATTGCAATCAAACGAAACATATACAAAAAATAACACTAAATAAAATGGAATTGACCTTGGAAGATTCAGATGAAAAACTTTTATGGATTTGAAAGTCATCGATGGTGGAGACGGTGTGAATATGTTAGAAGCCGTTTACCGATTGGTGATGGTGATCGGTAATGATTGTTGGCGGATGAGGGAGCGGTAAGCGATGAAGAGAGTCAGCACAATAAAAATAACAAATAAATAAATAAATAAAATTAAAAATTCATTTGAATTTGCAAAAAGGGTTCAAGAGAACTACCTTATTCAAAGTGAACCAATGATAACCTCTAATGTTTGCAATCGAATGTCAAAAATAACATGTTACCACATGATATCATTCATTAGAACTCATAAAGCAGAAACCAAAACCTTAAAACACCATTTCTGTAGAGATTAACATCAAACTTTAATAAGATAATGAAAAACACACCTATATAAATGTGAAGATTGATCTTTCATGGTTACTTTATCATTACAAAGGGGGATTGCATAACGACTTGATGTGATACAAACAAAACCACATGATATAGACAATGATATTGGACTTTTGGTGGGCATACGCACGAGATCAACGTGGTAAGCATGATTTGGTAGGTGTTAGGAAGTATTGTATAAAAATTTCGTGAGTGGATCTATGATAGCTTACTAGTGGGGCATACTCCTTCCACATACATATTGTGTTTTCGTACAAGAACAAAGGGTTTAAATAAATAAATTATTATCTATAAGTTATTAAACCTTAATCAGTCATGAGATGAAATTAATTAAGTGTTATATAGTTTAATTTCTGTAATTAACACTTAGCATTTCGAGCCACAAACTATCATACTAGATCGAGTCGCTTCCAACTAGTATTAGTGAACAAAAACCCTGTATAAACCCAATATCGATTCTATACGGTAACAAGGCAAATTTGGGATCTATAATGCGCTCATAACTAAACTGTGGCGAACACCTCTGCACCAACACTGAAAGGTTGTGTTGAAAGCCCACACCACATTATTGATGACGTGATGAAAAAATTTGTGAAGGAAACGCCAACGCAAAAGCTCGACATGCCCGTCGATGGTTGTAGCTAGCAACCGTCGGCGGGATGTCAACTCATATAAGTATGTGATCCAGAACTTATACTCAATGTTTCTCATTCCATATGAATTAACAGTAATGATACAGAGGAATTTTGCTAAAATGTACGGTCTTAGTGTGATTACAAACATACCCATGTAGCTTAGGAAACGAAACTAACTCATAAAGTTTTTTAAAACAAACGTAATTCCAATAGGACGTTCTATTGGAATTACGTTTGTTTTAAAAAACTTTATGAGTTATTATCGTTTCCTAAGCTACATGGGTATGTTTGTAATCACACTAAGACCGTACATTTTAGAAAAATTCCTCTGTATCATTACTATTAATTCATGTGGAATGAGAAACATTGAGTATAAGTTCTGGATCACATACTTATACGAGTTGACATCCCGCCGACGGATGCTAGCTACAACCATCGACGGGCGAGTCGAGCTTTTGCGTTGGCGTTTCCTTCACAAATTTTTTCATCACGTCATCAATAATGTGGTGTGGGCTTTCAACACAACCTTTCAGTGTTGGTGCAGAGGTGTTCGCCACAGTTTAGTTATGAGCTCATTATAGATCCCAAATTTGCCTTGTTACCGTATAGAATCGATATTGGGTTTATACAGGGTTTTTGTTCACTAATACTAGTTGGAAACGACTCGATCTAGTAGGATAGTTTGTGGCTCGAAATGCTAAGTGTTAATTACAGAAATTAAACTATATAACACTTAATTAATTTCATGTCATGACTGATTAAGGTTTAATAACTTATAGATAATAATTTATTTATTTAAACCCTTTGTTCTTGTACGAAAACACAATTTGTATGTGGGAGGAGTATGCCCCACTAGTAAGCTATCATAGATCCACTAACAAAATTTTTATACAATACTTCCTAACACCTACCAAATCATGCTTACCACGTTGATCTCGTGCGTATGCCCACCGAAAGTCCAATATCATTGTCTATATCATGTGGTTTTGTTTGTATCACGTCAAGTCGTTATGCAATCCCCCTTTGTAATGATAAAGTAACCATGAAAGATCAATCTTTACTTATCGACTTTATGCCAATTCTAAGCAGAAGCTGCGACATTATCCTAGGTATAAATCGACTACCATCCCATTCTAACTAGATATGTACTACAAGAAAGTTTTGCAACCAAATATACCCTCCAGAACAACCATGGTCATCTATGATGACAAGTCGGAGAAAAACCTAAAGTTTCCCTCCTACCCTAAAAATCAAACGATGAACACTTGTGAACTTCTCGGATCACCATGATTTAATCAAATGTGAAGAATTTAATCAAATGAGAAGGATTTGATAAAATGTGAAGAATTTAATCAAATGCTAAGGATTTGATCAAATGTGGAAGTTTAAATGAAGAGTTCATCCCAAGAAATGAACGCTGAAATTTTTAACAACAAAAGAATTAATGTTGGCTACTGTGACAACCAGTAAATTTTTATAAAGCAAGGTACCTCTACAGATGGTATAAAACCACATCACAATCTTATTGTAATAAACATTTGAAGATTTAATGTGATAAATCAAAATTTTCTAGAAAATTCAATTTGCATGGAGGATGTTATAAACTTGGATTAAGGAGTTCAAAATCTCCATTTGTAGTTGAAACACTCAAGCTTGGGCCGAGAAGACTCGCAACCGAGAATCCTCTCCCTCGGACCGAAAACCTCGCACACATGGTTCTCGGTTGGGATCGAGAACCTAGTCCTCGGCCTCATTGGACCGAAATCTCGGTGGCTTCAAAACTCGAGAACCACTCCTCAGTTTAGGGGTCTCGGTTGGGTGTAAAGTATAAGAAGTTGAGTTTATGATTTAACCTACCAACTTTACACTCTATTACCTATCATATTTCCATACAAACCATGATAATACCCACCAAACAACCATGTATCCATTTTACCACCTTTTATCAAACACAAGCCATTACCCATCATACCTCCATGCAATGCATACCATTAACCACCAAGTATCCATACAATACACTCATTTACCCAACGAACTTCCATACCAAGCATGCTAATACCCTCCATGTATCAATGACCCATCTTTTATTTCCTCTATATAAACTTTGGTCGAAGAGGCGTCCTTCACACTCAAAATTTTATTTCTCCAAACTTTCTCATCTTTTCCTCTCAAAAGAAAGTTGTGAGAAGTGATGGTCAAAATGGTAATATGGAATTGTCTCCATAGGTGGAAGTTATTCTTTGAATATGTGTAAGATTAAAGAACTTAATGCTAAGAAGGATGTTCAAAGTAATGTAATTTGAATTTGAGACTTCATTTCCATGGAATAGTTTTCCATTGGAATACTTTGTAATGTCTGTTGCCAAGTCTTTATGACTTATGTGCATAGTCATTACAAGGGGATCATTGCATATAAGTTTAGAATATAACAAATTATAGTAAATGGCAAGAGTTTGGTATTCTTGCATTTACAACAAGGATTGGAATTGTGAAATAAGCATCATTGGAATATTGTCAATTGATCTATTTCAAAAAGAGAGGACCATATGTAAACATAGTATGCATACTTGGAGTATGGCATAATTTTTGTTTGGAAAAACATAGTGTACATCCTTGGAGCATGAGACAACTAATGTTTTAATTCAAGCATAAAGTTGATTAATCGAAACATAAATAATGAGTAATCAATATGGTGCTTAAATAAAAGGTGTTTTTATTTACACTCAAAGTGTTGGGGCCATATAAGATTAGTATTATTCTTGTGTTTCACTTTGCATGTTTTGACTTCCAAAATAATTATGTTATGGTATATATCATATTATTCAAACCATCCACAGTCAGTCATATGTTGGAAGTAGATATGAATCAAGACTGTCATGAATTTGGCTTGTATGATTTGTCTAAAGTGCTTTAGACAATGCAATGGATGCTACAACATTCATGAGTACTCATAAGGGCTGAGTATTGGATTCAACACACGCTCACTTGCATCACTTCATGGAACTTATTACGTGTGATCGTGAGACGGTAATATCATATAAATCTTCAAACCTAGAGGTATGAGTTGTTGACTATGAGTTGGTTATACATTGATTGTACGAAAACGCATTCGTAACTCGATGTTATAAAACGTGCCTTTGTGAATAATTCAACAAGTAGTTAGTACAAGCATATCACTCGAAGTTTATCTGTTCCTTCTAGAAATAGAAGCGATATATGGGCCCCTCGATGATTTGGTTTTGACCTATGTACCGGGCCCAGCAGAACCTAATTGATGTGTTCAATTTAGTTCTATGTCGAAACAAATCAGAGATCAAGAATCAAATGTTGGACAATAAGTAAGACCATGTTCCATGTGTTTGTCCGGATGATATCATGAGAACAGAGGATTATATGATCACTTATCTTAAATGGCGTATCATCATCATCTCAGTTCCGAGAGACTTTGAAAGAGCTATGATTGCTAGTCGGATTTTGAAGTCATATTTCTAAATATAGTTATTAGACTTATCCAAGTGGGAAACTGTTGGATATATTGTCTAAGTCCATAACTTTATTTGGTATGTACTTGACCCGACCCGGCATGGTCCATTTGGGTTGCATGGCATTGCAATACTTGCATAGACAAAATGAGAGAAAGTACACTTGTGATTATTTATATATTAATAGTTCTAATATATTAATAATAGTATTATCTAATTAGTATTGATCAAGTATTAATCTAGTATTAAATTTGGTGATCAAAGTGAGACTAATTAAATATATAGGGTTGATTATGACAATCATCAATTCTTTTATGGTGGATTAATGATCCATGGTTTATGGGTTTGGTTATAACCATATAGAGCTCCATGGATAGTCCATGGGAGTTACAAACCCATGGGTCATGAGAAATGAAGAGTCATGACAATTAGGGTTTACATTTGTAACTCCTAATTATGACACACTATAAAAGAAACCCTATAGCATGCAAAATCGGACTAGGGGGTATTCATGTGAGGGCATAGCCAATTTTGAAGTGTAGAAGTATTCTCTCTAGTTATTCCAAGGTTGTAGTGTTGTGTGAAGCATTTGAGGCACAACATTTGGGGTGCAAGGCTCACAAAGTCCTGAAGAAATCCAAGCAACAAAAAGGTATGCATTTCTACTAGTTTTTATGTATTATGTATTCCCCATGCCATGCTAGTTAGGAAATAACGTTAAAATAGAAATTCACATGTATATAGAGAAAACATAGATTCAAGGTTATTAGGGTTGCATGTACACTTAGGAAGTGTTAGAATGCTCTAAACCTATCATTTCATCACTACCACTACCACATCATAACATCACATAACATAAACATACTGTCTAGCATAACTGGGTACTAGACTACCCATTTTTCCCTATCGACCGGTAGTCATATTGTGAGCCACTATTTCATTGTACCAACTAGGGTACCCGTTAAAAACCTGAAATTATAACCACAGACTCCTGGAGGGAGAGTGTGAATTTGTGTATAGATCTATACGGGATGGAGAATCACGCGCCCTGACTGTTAACTACAGTTGGAACAGAAGTTATAGGGTGACAAATGTCATAACATTCCGACGTCGGAAGAACGTCGTGGAGGCGACTAGTTGTTTTAGCATAGTTATAATTACTCTCACAATAAACATTAACTAAACATTTTTGTTTAAGGGATAAACACATCTTCAACGGTTTTATTTTAACAATAAGACTATATTACACTATTCTTCTAGTATAGTGCAACTTACGTTTCGGAAAGGAGCATTATTGTTAACTCTATGATTTCTTAGTGTATTCATTAGGGTTATATATAATTAAAATCCTATAGGCACTAGAATTTGTGATTCCACCTTAGATGCCGTTCCTTGTTTGGTTGTGGGCTTAGGGCAGACTCACTCATTCAACTGTCCGTTCGATCTTGATTATATATACTTGTATACACTAAGTGATCATAGGAGGAAGTAGTATGGGTCACACCACTTTAAAAAATTAGAACTTCATATTACAAATTTTAAGCATAAGAAACTTATACATTTTGGTCTTAAGGTATTAAGACTAAAACTCATTTTATAAAAAAATATTGGGTTTTCTGGATGAGCACACTAACGTTTTCAAGGAGTAAAGAACATACTTTTACATACAAAATGCTTATGAAGTCTCTAACTTAAATATTGACACTTTTTATAGTCTCAGGAAATTAGTAGACAGGTACCCACACAGGTTTCACGGAGACGGAGCATAGTAGCGTACATGACATCACGAAGACATGGTGGTTGTGTTGCTTTCATTACTATTATTCAATTGTTATGATACTGTACATGACATCATATGCCCCCGAACGTTTCTGCCGTTTCAGTTTGGGGGTGTGACAAATTGGTATCACAACATTGTTTATAGTGAACTAACTATATCAAAACCATGAAATATATACATCTATAAACACAATGGGACTAAAACACTCTGACCAAGAGTTATACTTTTTAAATAAAATAATATTTTTATAAAATTATACATACATACATACATAATTACTACAACAGTGACAAAATAAGAACAAAACAAAAGTATTAAGATTGTCAGACACTATGAGTAAACCTTGGTGTATGTAATCAAGTATGGGATGAATATAGCCTGATCAACCATATTTATCCAAGAGGTGACCTACAGCAGCCTGGGAATAGTTGTGGTGAGCAACAAGTCTAAAACTTACCAACTCTATATACCAAGAAACTCTAGAACCAAACATAAAGTTTAAAATAATATAGGAGTATTTTAGGATACTATAAGTAACTTATGCGAAAACAAAAGACTCTTACTGCCAGGACTATAATTTCTTAGTGTATACGTTAAGGTTTTATATAATTAAAATTTTATAGACTTAGAATTTGTGATTTCACTTTACTTCCTATTCCTTGTTTGGTTGTGGTCTTAGAGTGGGATCACTTATTCGAAGCTTTATTCGATCTTAGTTATATACAACTTGTATAAACTACGTGATTATAGGAGGACCTGGTAAGGATCACACCATAAAATTTTCATTAGAAATGCTTCTTTTAATCTCATAGATTCTTTATATACCCCTATTCTCGCACAAACGACATATGTAGACATCACAAACCCACTATCACAGCCAACATAGGAGTCGAGGAAGAACCAGAAGAGGTTCATGAGGAGGATTCGGAGAAGGGATCAGATGAAAATATAGTCACCATGAGAGAATAAATCTTTATAGCTGAAGCAAGAGCAATCATCTCAGAACAAAGAGCAGAGAAGGCCACTCGCAAGACATGCGAGGTGGCAGAACACCTTATGCACCACTTTAATAACTAATAAATTAATATAACCTAGTGAGTTAGTGAGTACATTACTCACACTATTGTTGGATAAGGTGTCTAAGTCCATAACTATTTCTGGTATGTACTTGACCCGACCCGGCATGGTCCATTTGGGTTGCATGGCACCATGCAATTGGATAGACTAAATGAGAGAAATAACACTTGGAGATTATTAATATATTATAAGTTCTAATATATTATATTATTTGATTAGTTTGATCAAGAATTAATTAAGTGATCAAAAGATAACTAATTAAATATATGTGTTGATTATGTAAATCATCCATATCTTGTATAGTGGGCTAAGAGGCTCCATGGATTATCAAGTTGGGTTCCACCCATAGGATGCTCCATGGATGCTCCATGGGAGTTACAAACCCATGTGTCATGGAAATGAAGAGTCATGACACATTAGGGTTTACATGGTGTAACCCTAGATGTGTCAACACTATATAAGAATCTTATTCTCCACCAAAATTGGCTACATATATGAAACAAGAGGGCTAGGCCGATTTCAAGAAGTGTGCATTCTCTCAAAAGTCTTTCCAAGAGCATTTGGTGTTGTGTGAAGCATTTAAGGCATCACACTTGGGGTGCTAGGCTCACAAGATTTCAAGGAACATAAGCAACAACAAGGTAAGTTATTCTATCTTTCATTCAAGTTAAAAATTGTTCCCCATGTATGCTAGATAGGAATATAACCTTGGAATTCAACTTTTCATGATAATTAGACAAACATAGATCCAAGGTTATTAGGGTTGCATGTACACTTAGGAAGTGTTAGAATGCTCAAAACCCATCAGTGGTATCAGAGCCTAGGCTTGTTTGTTTGTTATTTGTGCTAAAAAGTTGAAAAAAGTCGAAAAACTCGATGTCTGCCTGATGAACTCGCCGAGTCCATGGGGGGACTCGCCGAGTTCACTTGTATCTTCAACCTACACGCCGAGTAGGTTCATGCACTCGGCGAGTAGGAGCCACAGAGTGCAGATTTTTGACTTTAGTTGCTGGAAATGGACTAGAAATGTTGAAGATTAATGTGTTGCGTCTTGGGCCCTTTTGTTTTACAACCGGATTGGGCTTGTCAATCCATGTTTATCTAGATTAGCCTCCTTTTTCTTAGACAAACTGTTAGGGTTTTAATATAAATATATGCATGCATGTATGCCTATAGGTGAGCTGTCGTCATTCTCATTGATTATTGTAAACCCTAAAATCCTCTACAGTTGATGTTCTTTATCGAGCTCTTCTGAGGATTGTTTATTAATCATTCGACACCTTTTGATCCATTTGCTTGTTCTTATTGTTTATCTAGTTATTTCTCTACCTGTTTCATAGATCTAATCGATCTTCAAGTTTATTTTTAAACTTATCAATTGGTATCAGATCAGGAGGCTGTGTAATCGATACACTTCTTTTCTGTGCAAAAGCTTCGATTAGGGTTATTCCGCATTCATTGATATTTATTGAGCCATCATCTCATAATTGACATATCTCGATATTTATTATTTTTTCCCTAATTTGATATATTACAAGTCTGATCTTTGAATAGGTTATTCGATCAATTATGGACGAGTCGCAATCCAATCCCATCAATATTTCAAACAGCATTGGATCAACAACGAAGATTCCCATCCTGTACACCCATGATTATGAAGTCTGGGCGAATCACTTTGAAGATTATGTCATAGGATCTGAGGATAAATCGATACCTCATCTGGGAAGCAATCATCTCTGGACCTTTTTCTCATTCAGCAACTTCAAGGATTATTAAAACTCAAAAGGAGTATAACGATCTTCTGAAAGATGTTAAAGATGTAGCGCAAGACGAAAAAGTTAAATTTCAGTGCAATATCAAAGCGTTAAGATTGATCAGATTTGCTCTTCAATCCGATACTTTTAGGTTGGTAAGTTCATGCACGACTGCAAAAGAGATATGGGACAGGCTACGTGAACTGTACTCTACAGACGAAGATCTTGAACACTCCATTCAAACCTTACTCTTGTCTGAGTTTGGTGAGTTCAAGCAAGGAACAGAAGAACCGGTAACTCAAACGTTCGATCGCTTCAATCATCTTCTTAGCAAGATGATCAAACATTACATCGAAAGGAAGCTTATTGAACAGAAGGTTACGTTTTTTAACGGACTCAGATCTGAGTGGAGAGTAGTCGTGTCCACAGTTAAAGCGAATGAACAATTCAAATCTTATTATTTGGGAAAACTGGTGGGCATCCTAAAATCTCAAGAAAAGATCGTATTACAGGAGAAAACTGTGGTTTCAAGTCTAGGTTCATTGGCCCTCCTGTCGAAAAGCAAAGCAGTGATAGAGGACAAAGATCTCAACTTGGATGATTATGATCTCACGTCTGAGGACTATGCTATGATGGTGTCAAACCCCAAGAGATTCATCAAGAAGAGATTCCCCACTAACAGGAACCGAAACTGGCAAGGGAGTTATAGCTCTGAAAAGGTCAAAGATGAACCGAAAGCTGAAGAGTCAAAGAAGGAACCGAAGGATGAAGGAGATTCTGGAGTAAGTTGCTATTATTGTGGAGGAAAGAACCACTATGCAAAAGATTGCATCCTCAAAAAGATGGCAGAAAAGGATGAAGAAAATGATGAAGAAGCCGCGTTGCTGAAAATGCTTAATGAATTAAGGAAGAAGAAATCTGTTGCTAACCCTCCTATGAATGCTTTAATTGTGCAGGGTTCGATAGCTGATGATGAGTTCGGTGGCGTGGAGGTCTGGTCAACCGACTCCGAAGATGATGAAGTGAGGAAGCCTTCACATGGAAAGGCTTATGTAGCGAAATAAGAGAGAAGTGGAGGAAGATGCTTGATGGTGTCCGACGTATCTCAGATGAGGGGATACAACACTGATGGTGGGAATGATGACACAAAGGAACAACAGAATCTGTGCTTTACTGCCAAACCAATCAGCGTGCAGTTCAACGAACTTGATGAACTGATCAAGAAGGTACAATCAGTTTTTGTCTCATTTAAAGTCCCACAATGCTCATATGAAAAGGAATTAAAAAGTGTTAATTCAAGAATCTCTCATCTAGATAGTAGTTTAACTCAAACTCGGGTCACCAATTCTAACCTAACTGACCAATTAAGCAGGGTGTCTTCGAAGAGTGAGGAACGGCGGATGTGGATCGAACTGAAGGAGTCGGAGTTAATCAAAATAAAATATGAAAACATTTATTTGCAAAGAGACAATTTAAAGCTTTTGAAACAGCGAAATGTTTTTTGTTTGATTGCCAAACGTCTTTATGCAAATATTACTCAGCTTCATTTGAATTGTGAAATAGGGCAAAAGATTCATCGCATGATTTTACCCTTCTTTGAGTTTAAGGAAGATGAAATTGACGCTGAAGCATATAATTGTGAGAGTATTATTTCGTCTGAGGATGTTAATCCAACATATATGTATGGACTGGATAAAATAGAATCTTTCATAAAATCCAAGGACCACAAGAACATGCTCAAAAACCTTTTGGATGAAAATGATAAACTGAAGCTAAGAACCGAAACCATACAAAAATTTGACTCATTGAATGTCAACTTAAGCTCAGAAAATAAAATTGATGTTGAAAATGCATCTGAGCTTAATGAGGATGATAATATGAGTGAAATTTATGTATAGGACACAGTTGATTGTTCAGAATTTGTCAAGAACGAACCCGAGAACCACAAAAATCTCATTTCAGAAAATTCTGTAGAGTTCGCTCGGTTGTCCTAACAAACGTCCCCGATTCTTGTAGAGAAGGCAGTCGTATACCAAAAAGTTAGAACCACTCCAAATCAGGTGTACAAAGTCACAGGTGTAACCGAACATCAGACTGCTGAACTCACAGCTATTATGAACGAAGACAATGCTGATGGTTGCGACGAGTTCTTCTGGTTAGCTCCCATTGACAATGCTGATGAAACGGTAGGTCTGTCTGAAAGGACTTCATGGAAAAGCAAAGGCAGATACATACCAGAACCTTTGAATAAACCTGATAGCTTCAACGTGGCAAGTACCAGTGGAACAAAAGATGTCCCTCAAGAGAAAGAAATTCCTGCAAAAGAAGTCACATCCCCAAGTGAAACTACATCAAATCAGAGTGGATCAGCCAACGAAAACCAAAAACATAAAGCTAACATCCATCATCAACCAAAGCAGATGAGAAATCAAAAACAAGAAAGGAATCAGAGATACAGGAAGAATCTCTCAGAAAGAAAAAAAATTTGGCAATCGCAAAATGCCTATTTCTCACATCAAGATAGGAATTTAAAACCAGAGAAAAATCATGTTAGATCGACAGAGAGCAATAACAACCGAAAGCAGAGGTTCGGTTCAGAGCACAATGACAACCGAAAGTAGAGGCTCAGTTCTGAGCAAAACAACAACCGAAAGCAGAGGTTCGGTTCAGAGCAAAATGAAAACCGAAAGCAGAGGTTCGGTTCAGAGCACAATGACAACCGAAAGCAGAAGTTCGGCTCAGAGCATAACAACAACCGAAAGCATAGGTTCGGTTCAGAAAATGATTTCAACCGAAAGCACAGGTTTGGTTCGGAAATCAAAAGAGATCAAAACTCTAGGGTTGGTCCTACTGTTAATCAAAAGCAAAAGAGTCACCTAGAATCTTCAACCAAGAAGTCATACCGATCTGAGCTATCTCATTCTAACTCTTTAAAATCTTCTGTCTCTTCTTGTCCTAAATTCCACTTTGTTCCTTCTCAAAAATCTCAGTCATCAGCTGAACAAAAAGGAAAACAGAAGGTTTCAGATATTGAACCAGAATCAATACCAAAAGCATCAAATCCAAATAAAATCAAAGTTTTCACCATCAAAAGGAAAGATGAAACAACACTAATAAAAAGAACATATTTAGTTGACATCTCTCTTACTATTCATGTTCCTGTAAAAAGCTCACGTGGACCCAAGAAGCTCTGGGTTCCTAAATCTGCTTAATTTTTGCAGGTTATCAGTGACGAGCAGTTTGACGAAGAATGGTACATTGATAGTGGTTGCTCGCGTCACATGACAGGAAGGAAGGAAGAGCTAAGGGGATTCAGATCTCTTTCAAATGGTGGAAATGTCAAATTTGGGAACAACTCCTTCGACACCATAAAAGGCTATGGAATGATTACAAATGGTGATTTCACAATAAGGAAGGTTGCATATGTGGAAGGATTGCAACATAACTGATGGGTTTTGAGCATACTAACACTTCCTAAGTGTACATGCAACCCTAATAACCTTGGATCTATGTTTGTCTAATTTGTCATGCAAAGTTGATTTCCAAGGTTATATTCCTATCTAGCATATATGGGGAACAATTTTAACATAAAGTATAGATAGAATAACTTACCTTGTTGTTGCTTGTGTTCCTTGAAACCTTGTGAGCCTAGCACCTCAAGTGGTGATGCCTCAAATGCTTCACACAACACCAAATGCTCTTGGAAGAACTTATGAGAGAATACACACTCTTCAAAATCGGCCAAACCCCCTTATTACTTAGTGTAACCCAATTTTGGGAGGAGATCATATTCCTTATATAGTGTTGACACATATAGGGTTAAACCCTAATGTGTCATGACTCTTCATTTCCATGACCCATGGGTTTGTAACTCCCATGGAGCATCCATGGAGCATCCTATGGGTGGAACCCAACTTGATGATCCATGGAGCCTTTTAGCCCACTATACAAGATATGGATGATTTACTTAATCAACCCATATATTTAATTAGTTATCTTTTGATCACTTAATTAATTCTAAATTAATTCTTGATCAAACTAATCAAATAATATTATTAATATATTAGAACTTATAATATATTAATAATCTCCAAGCGTTATTTCTCTCATTTAGTTTATCCAATTGCATGGTGCCATGCAACCCAAATGGACCATGCCGGGTCGGGTCAAGTACATACCAGAAATAGTTATGGACTTAGACACCTTATCCAACAGTCTCCCACTTGGATAAGTCTAGTAACTATTACTGCAAGTATGACTTCAGGAACCGATCGGCAATCGTAGCTCTTTACAAGGTTTCTCGAAACTTGAGAAGATGATGGTACGCCATTTAAGATAAGTGATCATATAATCCTCTGTTCTAGATATCGGTCGGACAAATACATGGAACAATGTCTTACTTATTGTCCAACATTTGTTTCCCGATTTCCGATTTGTTTGACAAAGAACTTTATTGAACACATCAATCTAGTTCTGACCGGGCCCGGTACATAGGTCAAAACAAAATCATCGACGGACCCAGATATCAGCTTCTAATCCAAGAAGGAACAGATAAACTTCGACTCATATGTTTGTTCTACTACTCATTGAATTACACATAAGAGCACGATTTTATAACATCGAGTTACCAATGCGTTTTTTCGTACAATCAATGCATAACCAACTCGTAAGTAACAAATCATATCTCTAGGTTTAAAGACTTATATGATATTACCGTCTCACGATCACTCGAGATAGAATTCCATGAAGTGATTCCAGTGAGCGTGGGTTGAGTCCAATGCTCAGAACTTATGAGCACTCATGATTGTTGTAGCCTTGTCCCAGACCTCTACAACCAAACATGACAGTCTTGATTCATACCTACTTCCGACATATGACCGACTGTGGAGGTTTGAATAATATGTTATACCAAACAAAATTATTCTGGAAGTCAAACATGCAAAAGAAATATAGTAAACGATCGACAAGAGATAGCAACACTTTACTCATAAATAAAACACTTTTATTCATCATCAAATGTCAATTACACTTTACAAATTTCGATATTTTCTAACTACTAAATCTAATATCATCCTTCAGCCCTATGCTCCGAGCATGCTGGAGATGCTTAACCCGAGTCAGTCCCTTCGTGAGGGGATCTGCCGGATTCTCATCTGATGATACCCTCTTTGCCACGAGGAGTCCTTCTTCGATCCGATGTCTGATGAAATGGTATTTTCTGTCGATGTGTCTGGATCTCCCGTGATCCCTTGGTTCCTTGGCTAAGGCAACAGCACTTTCACTATCACAGAAAATTTCCATCGGCTCTTTAATAGCTGGTACAACTCCAAGGTCTCCAATGAAGTTCCTCAGCCATAACGCCTCCTTTGCCGCTTCGCTAGCTGCAATATACTCTGATTCACAAGTAGAATCTGCCACTGTCTCTTGCTTGGAACTCTTCCAAGAAATTGCTCCTCCATTTAGGGTAAAGACCCAGCCCGACTGAGAGCGGAAGTTATCCCTATCAGTCTGGAAGCTAGCATCACTATACCCTACAACTCTCAAGTCATCACTCCCACCGAGGGTAAGGACCCAGTCCTTAGTCCTTCGTAGGTACTTGAGAATATTCTTTACCGCAATCCAGTGTGCCTTGCCAGGGTTCCCCTGAAACCTGCTAACCATGCTCAAGGCAAAGGCTACATCAGGTCGAGTACACGTCATAGCATACATGATCGAACCTACAGCCGAAGCATAAGGTATTCGACTCATTTCTGCTATCTCAGCCTCAGTGCTAGGGCTTTGTGTCTTACTCAGCTTGGCGCTACTCTGGATAGGTAACTCTCCTTTCTTGGAATTTTGCATTCTGAATCTCTTCAGAATCTTCTCCAAGTAGGTACTTTGACTAAGTCCAATTAGTCTTTTACTCCGATCTCTCAAGATTCTTATCCCCAGAATATAGGCAGCTTCACCAAGGTCCTTCATAGCGAAACACTTTCCAAGCCAGGACTTTACTTCCTGCAAGGTTGGAATGTCGTTTCCTATGAGTAGTATGTCATCCACATACAATACCAAAAAGCTAACTATACTCCCACTAGCCTTGACATATACACAAGATTCATCTTCACTCCTAGAAAAGCCAAATTCCTTGACCTTTTCATCAAAGCAAAGATTCCATCTGCGAGGTGCTTGCTTTAATCCATAAATGGATTTCTCAAGCTTACACACTCTATTAGGGTACTCGTTACTGACAAAACCCTCTGGCTGACTCATGTAAACATCTTCAGCCAACTTTCCATTAAGGAAAGCGGTTTTGACATCCATTTGCCAAATTTCATAGTCATGAAATGCGGCTATGGCTAACAGAACCTAAATAGACTTAATCTTGGCTACCGGAGAAAAGGTCTCATCATAGTCCACTCCAGGAATTTGAGAGAAGCCCTTTGCAACCAGTCTAGCCTTATAAGTGTGTACTTTACCATCCATGTCGTTCTTCTTCTTGAAGACCCATTTGCACCCTACAGTCTTTCGACCTGGTACATTCTCAACCAAGTTCCAAACTTGATTGTCATACATGGATTGTATCTCGCTATCCATAGCCTCTTTCCATTTAGCAGACTCGGGGCCTGCCATGGCTTCCTCGTAGCTGTTAGGGTCATCTTGACTTACTAGTGTCTCATCACTAATAAGTGTCTCACCTTCTGCAGTAATATGGAATCCATAGTAATGCTCAGGTGCACTCCTAACTCTCGTGGAACGCCTCAGAGGTACAGATTCGTCAATTGGCTCAACAGGAGTTTCCTCCTCAAGTTGAGGGCTAGAGTTTGAAGTTCCTTCACCACTTGACTCTTGAATTTCTTCAAGATCAACTTGCCTCCCACTGTCTCCTTGGCTTATAAACTCTCTTTCTCGAAAGACTCCTCTTCTTGCTACAAAGACCACATTATCACTAGGTCTGTAGAAGAGGTAACCAAAGGATTGTTGTGGGTAGCCGATGAAAATACACCTCTCGCTTCGGGGTTCGAGCTTATCATGAGTCTCGCGTCTCACGAAAGCCTCGCAGCCCCAAATCTTGATGTGGTCTAGTTTAGGTACTTTACCAGTCCACATCTCGTGAGGAGTTTTGGCAACTTTCTTTGTAAGGACTAGATTAAGGATATGGGCGGCAGTCTCTAAGGCATACCCCCAGAATGAGATTGGTAGCGAAGCTCGACTCATCATGGAACGAACCATGTCCAACAAGGTTCGATTACGCCTCTCAGCCACACCATTCAACTGCGGTGTCCTGGGAGGTGTCAATTGTGAGACAATCCCACATTCCTTTAGATAGTCGAGGAACTCTGAACTAAGATACTCACCACCTCGATCGGATCGAAGCATCTTAATGTTCCTGCCCAATTGATTCTCGACTTCCTGTTTAAATTCCTTAAACTTCTCGAAAGTCTCTGACTTATGCTTGATTAAGTAGACATATCCATATCTACTGTAATCATCAGTAAAAGTCAAATAATAACGATTAGCATCTCTTGTGGCATGTTTGAATGGTCCACACACATCCGTGTGTATAAGGTCCAACAAACCTTCACCCCTTTCACACGTGCCTGTGAAGGGTGACTTTGTCATTTTTCCAAGTAAGCATGATTCGCAACTATCATTTGACTTTAGGTCAAACGACTCCAAGACTCCATCCTTTTGGAGTTGGCCTATGCGTTTCTTTCTTATATGTCCAAGACGACAATGCCATAACGATGCTTTATCCAAGTTATTATTATTAGAATCAATACACAAAACATTATTTCCTAAGTTATCTACAATAGATACAGCTTCATACACACCATCACAAGGTAATGCTTTAAAATAAAGAACATTATTAAAGAAAGCATTAATCGAACCAACTTCATTATCAAATGAAAAGGTGAAACCTTGTTTGTACAATGCATGAAAGGAAATAATATTTCTTGCCATTTCTGGCGAATAACAACATTTATTCAAATCTAAATTTAACCCACTACTTAGCGATAAAGTATAAACTCCAATCTTGGTGATAGGTGTAACTTTCCTATTCCCCATGATTAAGTTTATTCTTCCTTGCTCCACATTCTCACTTCTTCCTAGTCCCTGCAAGTCACAGCAAATATGAATTCCGCAACCTGTATCAAGGACCCAAGATTTCGAATGGGGTGAGTTATTAGAAATGATAGTGTAAATACCTGCATGGTTGGGTTTGACTTTCCCATCCTTTACATCTTGCTGGTACTTTGGATAGTTCCGCTTCCAATGAGCTTTTTCGTGGCAATAGAAGCATTCAGCCTCTTTTGGGTCAGAAGAAGGAGTAATGAAACCTTTCTTGGTTCCACTTGAAGAAGAGCCATCAAGGGTCCGAGCCTTGGTACCCTTTGAAGATCTCTTTCTCTTCCTCCCTCGACTCTGCCCGATTGCCAAGACCGGAGTTGTTTCTGGAGTAGGAGTGATAGCAACCGACTTCCCCTTAAGACCTGTTTCTGCGGTCTTGAGAAGTCCCTGAAGTTTGCTGAGGGTGACCTCTTCCTTGTTCATGTGATATGTCATGCGGAATTGATCATAGCACGATGGTAAGGAGTGCAAAATGATATCTATTGCAAGCTCCTCAGGGAAGTTCACATTGAGCTTCAGCAACCGATCCACATACCTTTGCATTTTCTGCATGTGGCTCGTGACGGACTCTCCGTCCTTCATCATGGTTGTTATCATGGAGCAGATGACTTCGTACCTCTCTTGTCGTGCACTTTGATGGTATCTTTCCATCAAATCTTGGTGCATTTCATAAGGGTAGAAGTCTTCATAAGACTTTTGGAGTTCAGCTGTCATGGTGGCTAACATGATGCAAGCCACCTTGGTTGCATCTCTTTCATGAGTATGAAAGTCAGCGATCTCCTGGGGAGTTGCAGTGGACTCGTCAATTTCCTTAAGCTCCTTGTCAAGGACATATTCTTTGTCCTCGTAGCGGGTAATCATCCTGATGTTTCTGATCCACTTATTGAAGTTGGATCCATCAAAGGTGACTTTCCCACATAGACTCATAAGAGTAAAGGAGCCATTAGGATTCGAGCCAGAAGCATTAGTTGAAGACATCTGAGAAAGAAGAACAAGTTTAGTTTAGATTTAAGTGAGTCCTTAATAAAACACCCAAATGTAATATTAAGGCTAGGACCCAATCACAATATAGTATAACTTAGAAGAGGTATGCCGTAATCTAAGCTATACCATATTTGAAAGGTAGGTGAATGACGATTCACCAATTTCCACCACGAAAACCGAAATAATAAATATTTAGTTTTTATTGGTTTTAGAAATTCCTAGATTCTTTGAGATCCAATGAACTTTTCAAAGGCATGTTTCAATCTCGGGAGTGCCCTCCAGGTTTTGTGACTGGGATGCCGAGGATCACAAAACGAGGTGTGAAGTAACCATGCAAATCACTTGGTACCCTTAAAGTTTATCACTCAATCGATGTGCCGGTAAACCACACACGCTCCACCGATACTATAATAAACCTTAAGTCACCCTTTACCTACCTTGTTAAGTCCAAGTTAGTGTGCCGGTTAACCACACACGCTCCACCAACGACTCAGACAAAGTGTAAAGTGTAATTTCATGGATTAGCACCTTATTCACATTTTTCCTAAAGTAACTAAGATTGGGAATTTAATAAACATTTAGTTACTTTATATATTCATCATACTTTGAATGAGAATTTATAAGTCCTTGTCTTACCCGTTCGGCTAACGACCCTCCACCAGTCAAGCAAGCGGTGGGTGAGAATATACACCCATTAAGTCACCATTTTATAGGCAACAACCTTATACCTACCTTATAGACCGGCTTCGTGAATGAGGCGTACTAGCGGTAAGACGACTTGTTCTTATACATATATATATAATTATTAAATTATCATAATATAAGTATAAGGGTTGAATTTTAACTTTTAAAATTCTAGGGGTTGGAACTAAAGTTTTAACTTAACTTTACTTGTTCCAAAACTTGAGGGAAAGTTTTGTAACTTTCAAAACTTTTCATTTCTTGTAACTTATGAGTTTTAATAGAGTCATAAAATGAAGACTCTTCATTTTTATAACTCTTGTGTTTTCTTAATGGTTTTAACTCAAGTGTGACTCTTGGTTTTCCATAACTTAAGAATAAGTTATGGACTCCATTAAAACACATTATGATCAAGAATTAAACTACCAAATAGGTTACAAATAATTCCTATGATCATCTAAAACATCATAAGAACAAGAACATGAATATGAACATAATCAAAAATTACATAAAACTTTGTAATTTTGATAACTAGTTGTTGTAAATGAATTAGCAAAACATTACACCACCAAAAACAAGTTTATATTTACTAAAACAGTTTAGGGTAATGTTTCTAATTCATTTTCCAGCAACTGAATCGAAATTCTGCACTCATTCGACCCTACTCGCCTAGTGCATGAACATGACTCGCCGAGTTGGTTGAAGATACTCATGGACTCGGCGAGTCCCCCCTATGGACTCGGCGAGTCCGATCGCAGACAGCAAATTTTCGATTCTGTTTTCAACTTTTAAGAACAAATAAGAACAAACAAGCCTAGGCTCTGATATCACTGATGGGTTTTGAGCATACTAACACTTCCTAAGTGTACATGCAACCCTAATAACCTTGGATCTATGTTTGTCTAATTTGTCATGCAAAGTTGATTTCCAAGGTTATATTCCTATCTAGCATACATGGGGAACAATTTTAACATAAAGTATAGATAGAATAACTTACCTTGTTGTTGCTTGTGTTCCTTGAAACCTTGTGAGCCTAGCACCTCAAGTGGTGATGCCTCAAATGCTTCACACAACACCAAATGCTCTTGGAAGAACTTATGAGAGAATACACACTCTTCAAAATCGGCCAAGCCCCCTTATTACTTAGTGTAACCCAATTTTGGGAGGAGATCATATTCCTTATATAGTGTTGACACATCTAGGGTTAAACCCTAATGTGTCATGACTCTTCATTTCCATGACCCATGGGTTTGTAACTCCCATGGAGCATCCATGGAGCATCCTATGGGTGGAACCCAACTTGATGATCCATGGAGCCTTTTAGCCCACTATACAAGATATGGATGATTTACTTAATCAACCCATATATTTAATTAGTTATCTTTTGATCACTTAATTAATTCTAAATTAATTCTTGATCAAACTAATCAAATAATATTATTAATATATTAGAACTTATAATATATTAATAATCTCCAAGCGTTATTTCTCTCATTTAGTTTATCCAATTGCATGGTGCCATGCAACCCAAATGGACCATGCCGGGTCGGGTCAAGTACATACCAGAAATAGTTATGGACTTAGACACCTTATCCAACAATAACCTCATAAGTTTATCTCAGCTTGTTGGAGGTACCGGTCTTCAAGTCTCATTCGACGATGAGGGTTCTGAGATAATTGAGAAGAAGACGAAAAGAGTTATTCTCAAGTCGGAGCGTAAAGGAGAAATGTTTCCTTTAAATCTCAAACCCATCAAAGGTAACCCAGCCATCTGCTTGTTATGCAAAGCACAATCTGACGAAAGCTGGCTATGGCACCGAAGACTCTCTCATCTCAACTTCAAAGATATCAACAAACTTGTTACTAGAGGTCACGTTAGAGGTCTTCCATTGCTCAAGTATGATAGAGATCATCTGTGTGCTGCATGTGAAATGGGGAAGCAGAGTCGTCAAAGTCATCCATCTATAATAAACACTAAAGTTGTTGAACCACTAGAATTACTTCATATTGATTTATGTGGTCCATCTTCTATCGAAAGCATTGGTGGTAGCAAGTATATTCTTGTTATTGTTGATGACTTTTCACGTTTTACATGGGTGTTCTTTCTGAAGCTTAAATCTGAAGCGACTCACAAGCTAAAAGTGTTCATCAAGCAGATTGAAGTACAGCTGAAGAAGGTCGTTCGCAACATCAGAAGCGATAATGGGTTGGAGTTCAAAAATAAAGAATTTGAAGAATTCCTGGAAGAAAAGGGAATCAGTCACAACTTCTCAGCTCCCTACACACCTCAACAGAACGGGATTGTCGAAAGACGAAACCGATCCTTATGTGAAGTTGCCCGAACCATGCTAAGTTTTGCTTCCTTACCTTTATATTTTTGGGCTGATGCTATTCCTGCTGCTTGTTTTACACAGAACAGGTCGTATCTTAACAAGCGCTTCACTCTCACTCCTTATGAGATCATCAACAACAGGAAGCCAAATGTGAAGTTTTTTCATGTGTTTGGTTCAAGGTGTTTCATTTTCAATTCTAAAGAACACCGCAACAAGTTTGATGTCAAAGCTGACGAAGGGATATTTCTGGGCTATTCTCTTACTTCCAAAGCATACAGGGTGCTAAACAAGCGTTCAAGGAAAATAGAAGAAACTTACTACGTGACTTTTGATGATAGCTATGTTAAAAAGCTAAAGGCCAACGAAGACACAGCTGGAGAAATCTTTCCTCAAACTGGCCAAGTCACAGCCTCGATCACTAATCTATTCGAGAATTTCATGGAGCTTTTTGATGAACCAGAGAAGGCCACTCTTTCTGAAGCCAGAGAACGCCTCATTCACGAAGCCGGTCTATAAGGTGGGTATAAGGTTGTTGCCTATAAAATGGCAACTTAATGGGAGTCCACTCTCACCCACCGCTTGCTTGACTGGTGGAGGGTCGTTAGCCGAACGGGTAGGACAATTCTAATTAAAAGTATGATGAATATTATAAAGTAACTAAATGTTTTATTAAATTCCCAATCTTAGTTACTTTAGGAAAAATGTGAATAAGGTGTTAATCCATGAAATTACACTTTACACTTTGTTTAAGTCGTTGGTGGAGCATGTGTGGTTAACCGGTACACTAACTTGGACTTAACAAGATAGGTAAAGGGTGACTTAAGGTTATTATAGTATCGATGGAGCGTGTGTGGTTTACCGGCACATCGATTGAGTGATAAACTTTAAGGGTACTGATATGTGTATTTTTATATATATTTATGTATAACATATTTTAATATTTTAGCATTTATTATTATTATTTAGAACTAAAATATACTTAATATGCTTTGAAATATTTAATTACAGTTAAATGGGAGATGGAATGCAAAAGAAAGAGAATGGAGCTGAAAAGATGCAAAAATGATATTGCTGGCAGATTGACCCCTCTTCAGGACGAAATTTCCTACGACTTATGTGAGAGACACTTTTGGCTAATTCGACACTTATCTTATCCAAAATCAGCCTTGAAGATGAAGCATAAAAGCTGGACGGAAATTCCCTCCAAGTTATTTATTCCCCAAGCACCACTTTCCTTATCTTTATTTGCTTAATCCCTAAGCCACATTAGTTTCCTTATTCCAATCCAACTCTAATATTCCATATAAATCCATCTCCATCAACTATAAATACCCCATATCATTCCACCAATTTGAATAATCTATGATATTCCACATCGACTTGTGCAACAAGAAAAACTTCATAGTTGCCGTTTTGAGGGTCTAGGAGGTGGCCGGAAGGCCGTTAAGCTAACGGGAGCGGAGATCGGAAGGATTGGAGAGCGGATACATGTCGGTAATCATATGGGTTGTTAATGTGACCATGTTTAGCATTCCATTGTGTTACTATTTTGTATTTAGTTTCTGATTTGGGTGTAAAAACCTTTTACTTTGCGTTTATGATTGAATGAAGCTTTGATTATTAGAGTAATTGCTATATTGAATTATTTGTTTATGTTTAATTTATCTTGCCAAGCTTGTTAGAAGATCCTTACGTATTAATGATAATTATTTGCTATTAATTGTTAAGTGAATTGAGTTGTATGAACATATGCTTGATTGCTTGTCTCTTATGATTTTGATGACCATTGAGATTATAAGTCTAGAAATAACGAATGTGAAACTAGGATTAACTTGGAAATAAGTAAGTTAATGTGTGAGCCTTGTTTGATGACCATCAACAAGAGATTAATTGAATGATCAATTTGATTAACTATATTTACAAGTTTTGCTTGATACGAACTGAACACTAGGAAGCATGTTAGTTTAATCAACTGATCACTGTTTGAATTAACTTGTTTGCTAAAGGATTAGTTATAATGAACGCAAATCTAATCATTTTAGGAATCGGTGAACATGAATAAATGAATTTGTGTATGCAATTGTCTATGTTTTTAAGGTGTAATTTGTCTAAACCAAAGTACCTGAAGAGATTTGCTTTCCTGTTAGTTTATCGAGAGTTGTTAATTAATTGTTCGTTTGAGATTTATTAAACTACTTCTTTATTCTTTCCGTGTGACCTGTAACCTATAATCAAATATTTTAAATTAATTCACCACCGTTCCCTGTGATCGACACCCGACTTACCTAAGCTATACTGTAATCTGACTAGGTACACTGCCTATAAGTGCATAGTTAGTCTAAGTTTGTTAGGTTATAAATATTAAAATTAGTGGGTACTTTTGTGCACATCAAGTTTTTGGCGCCGTTGCCGGGGAACGACTTTCAATTAATTTAGTTTATTTGATTATTCGTTATTTATTTTTAGTTAGTTTTTTATTTTATTTTTTTAGTTTTATTTTCGTTGATATCATTTCGCTTGTCGGGAAGGTTCTTGTGGTTATTTGCAGGAATTTGTGATCATACACATCGATTGGCTTTACCTTTTGCATGGGTTTCGAGATTGCAAGCGATTAGGGAATTCTTGACTTGTTTAGTTTACTACTTTGGTGATTTGTCCAACTCAATCCACGAGGCGTAGTATAGCAAGGCGTATCGAGGTGATTAAGTGGAAGACTGAACTCTTGCTACTCTTGACTAGTTGGGTCAACTCTTGTTCTACTTATTAGTTAATGGTGCAAAGAAAACAAAGGAAATAGTCTGACAGGTCCCGAAAGTTTTTGTTTTCGCAAACCACCTCTTGCATGCAAGGGATTTAATCAACAATTGTAGTTTGATTTTGACGAAGACATGTGATTGTGATATCCTTTTTAGTTATTTTGGTTTTTAGTTATTTTAGTGAGTTTTTATTTTTATTTTTAGTTTGTTTAAAATTTGTTTTCCATGTTGATGCTCTTGATGTTTCAGATCTTTGCAGAACTTTTACCCTTCAGATGCTTTCAGAAATTTCAATAATTGGGGTCGAATGTTGATTTGTCACGAGAGAAAAAACCGTGTGAGGGTTTGAAGTTGACACTTGAGAGCCATGACTTTCAATAAGTGTGGGGTGCGCGTCGATATTTGGAGGGATTATTATTTCGAAGAGTGGCGTTTCTAACTATACATTGATTCCCATGGCATGGATGAGTTGTTCCCACACCTTGGAGTTTTTATATTGACGCGATGTAGAAGTATCATCCCGGATGCCATGACGTGGTTGACACTTTCCCACGGCATGGTCACTATACATTGCTTTAGTTTGCAATCGTTCGCACCATATTTCATAAGTCAATGCTCTTTTGTACTTTCCGGCACATTCAGAAGCAACAGTTCCAGTTTTCAGTTTTTCAGCAATATTTGAAGCAACCTGTAGCAGCCCCATTCGATCTCGCCACAACTACCCAGGGGAGTCTGTTCCTTTTTCTCCCTTTTTATTTTCTTAATTTGTTTTAGCATACAATGAGGGCATTGTATGAAATAAGTGTGGAGTAGGGGGTCGGTAAAAGTAAATTATAAAAATGAAATAATAGTTGGAAATTGCTAGATTTAGGGAAACTTAAGAATTTAAAAGAAAACTTGAAATAATAGTTTAATTTAGAAAAATCTAGTGATAATTTAAAATTTTGCTAATATTGTATGAGATGATCCGATGAGAACTCAAATGTTTAGTTGAGCCAATATACATTATAGTGCATTTGTGGCTTCCCTTATTTTAGTGAAATCATGGAACAAAAACATAACCCCGCTCGGTTTGAAGGATGCAATATGTCTAGCAGCCTAAACCTGAAATGTATCCAGGAAAATTATTATCATTAACCAATAAAGGTTGAGGTTGAGCGCCTCTGCTTAAGCATGTAGGTTTTGAGTGAAAAAAAGAGAGGTGCATGTAAAAAAAAAGAGAGAGAGAGAGAATTACGAAAAATTTTGAAGAATTTTGGAGCAAATAAAGTGAAGATCAAAAGATCAAAATTCCAAGAAATTCAAAAAGTTGAAGATACCAAGAAATCAAATCAAATAAGGTGGTGAATTCAAAGAAATCAAAGATCAAATTGTTAACAAAGTGAAGAATTCCTAAAAAGCTCCATAGTGGTATCATAAATTGTAATTCTAGATTATGTATGCTTAGGTTGCTCAACTAAAAATACCTTGAGGTTAGGAGGTTTTCTAGCGGATGGATTCGGAGGGTTGCATAAAATGAGCATTGTTCGGAATAAGTGGGCAAGTGTTTATGAAGATTGTGAGTATTTAAAGTATGGGGGGGTACTTTAGGAAAATTTTAGACACAAATGCATGCGTTGAGGTCTTGGCATAATGGCTGAGTTTTAAATGGATTGTTTAGCGCAATATTGGTAAAATAAAAGTAAATTTGCTTGGGGGCAAGCAAAGGCTAAGTGTGGGGTATTTTGATATGTGTATTTTTATATATATTTATGTATAACATATTTTAATATTTTAGCATTTATTATTATTATTTAGAAATAAAATATACTTAATATGCTTTGAAATATTTAATTACAGTTAAAATGGGAGATGGAATACAAAAGAAAGAGAATAGAGCTGAAAAGATGCAAAAAGGATATTGCTGGCAGATTGACCCCTCTTCAGTGTTTCGGGTATATCTGATGACTCACAAGTCCAATTGACGAGATTCAATATGTTCTGAAAACTAGACGAAATTTCCTACGACTTATGTGAGAGGCACTTTTGGCTAATTCGACACTTATCTTATCCAAAATCAGCCTTGAAGATGAAGCATAAAAGCTGGACGGAAATTCCCTCCAAGTTACTTATTCCCCAAGCACCACTTTCCTTATCTTTATTTGCTTAATCCCTAAGCCACATTAGTTTCCTTATTCCAATCCAACTCTAATATTCCATATAAATCCATCTCCATCAACTATAAATACCCCATATCATTCCACCAATTTGAATAATCTATGATATTCCACATCGACTTGTGCAACAAGAAAAACTTCATAGTTGCCGTTTTGAGGGTCTAGGAGGTGGCCGGAAGGCCGTTAAGCTAACGGGAGCGGAGATCGGAAGGATTGGAGAGCGGATACATGTCGGTAATCATATGGGTTGTTAATGTGACCATGTTTAGCATTCCATTGTGTTACTATTTTGTATTTAGTTTCTGATTTGGGTGTAAAAACCTTTTACTTTGCGTTTATGATTGAATGAAGCTTTGATTATTAGAGTAATTGCTATATTGAATTATTTGTTTATGTTTAATTTATCTTGCCAAGCTTGTTAGAAGATCCTTACGTATTAATGATAATTATTTGCTGTTAATTGTTAAGTGAATTGAGTTGTATGAACATATGCTTGATTGCTTGTCTCTTATAATTTTGATGACCATTGAGATTATAAGTCTAGAAATAACGAATGTGAAACTAGGATTAACTTGGAAATAAGTAAGTTAATGTGTGAGCCTTGTTTGATGACCATCAACAAGAGATTAATTGAATGATCAATTTGATTAACTATATTTACAAGTTTTGCTTGATACGAACTGAACACTAGGAAGCATGTTAGTTTAATCAACTGATCACTCTTTGAATTAACTTGTTTGCTAAAGGATTAGTTATAGTGAACGCAAATCTAATCATTTTAGGAATCGGTGAACATGAATAAATGAATTTGTGTATGCAATTGTCTATGTTTTTAAGGTGTAATTTGTCTAAACCAAAGTACCTGAAGAGATTTGCTTTCCTATTAGTTTATCGAGAGTTGTTAAGTAATTGTTCGTTTGAGATTTATTAAACTACTTCTTTATTCTTTCCGTGTGACCTGTAACCTATAATCAAATATTTTAAATTAATTCACCACCGTTCCCTGTGATCGACACCCGACTTACCTAAGCTATACTGTAATCTGACTAGGTACACTGCCTATAAGTGCATAGTTAGTCTAAGTTTGTTAGGTTATAAATATTAAAATTAGTGGGTACTTTTGTGCACATCAGGTACCAAGTGATTTGCATGGTAACTTCACACCTCGTTTTGTGATCCTCGGTATCTCAGTCACAAAACTTGGAGGGCACACTCGAGATTGAAACATTCCTTTGAAAAGTTCATTGAATCTCAAAGAATATAGGAATTTCTAAGAACCAATCAAAAACCTAATATTTAATATTTCGGTTTTCATGGTGGAAATTGGTGAATCGCCATTCACCTACCTTTCAAATATGTTATAGCTTGGATTACGGCATACCTCTTCTAAGTTATAATATATGGTGATTGGATCTTAGCCTTAATATTACATTTGGGTGTATTATTAAGGACTCTCTTAATATCTAAACTAATCTTGTTCTCTTCCTTCAAATGTCTTCAAACAATGCTACTTCTGGCTCTAATCCAAATGGATTCTTTACCCTTATGAACTTGTGTGGGAAAGTCACTTTTGATGGATCCAACTTCAATGAGTGGATCAGAAACATCAGGATGATTACCCGCTACGAGGACAAAGAATATGTCCTTGACAATGGGCTTAAGGAGATTGATGAGACCACTGCAACTCCTCAGAAGATCGCTGACTTTCAGGCACATGAAAGGGATGCTACAAAAGTGGCATGCATCATGATGGCCACAATGACAGCGGAACTCCAAAAATCCTATGAGGATTTCTACCCTTATGAAATGCACCAAGATCGGATGGAAAGATACCATCAAAGTGCACGACAAGAGAGGTATGAAATCATCTGCTCCATGATAACAACCAAGATGAAGGACGGGGAATCCGTCACGAGCCACATGCAGAAAATGCAAAAGTATGTGGATCGATTGCTGAAGCTTAATGTGAACTTCCCTGACGAGCTTGCAATAGATATCATTTTGCACTCCTTACCATCGTGCTATGATCAATTCCGCATGACATGTCACATGAATAAGGAAGAAGTCACACTTAGCAAACTTCAGGGACTTATCAAGACCGCTGAAACAGGTCTTAAGGGGAAGTCGTTTGTTAACACTCCTACTCCAAACTCCACTCCGGTTTTGGCAATCGGGTAAAGTCGAGGGAAGAAGAGAAAGAGTTCTTCAAAGGGTACCAAGGTTAGGACCCTTGTTGGATCTTCTTCAAGTGGAACCAAGAAAGGTTTCGTCACTCCTTCTTCTGACCCAAAAGGGGCTGAATGCTTCTATTGCCATGAAAAATCACATTGGAAGCGGAACTACCCAAAATACCAGCAAGATGTGAAGGATGGGAAAGTTAAACCCAACCATGCAGGTATTTACACTATCATTACTAATAACTCACCCCATTCTAAATCTTGGGTCCTTGATACCGGTTGTGGTATTCATATTTGTTGTGACTTGCAGGGACTAAGAAGAAGTGAGAATGTGGAGCAAGGAAGAATAAACTTAATCATGGGGAATAGGAAAGTTACACTTGTCACCAAGATTGGAGTTTATACTTTGTCGCTAAGTAGTGGGTTAAATTTAGATTTGAAAAAATGTTGTTATTCGCTAGAAATGGCAAGAAATATTATTTCCTTTCATGCATTGTACAAACAAGGGTTTACCTTTTCATTTAATAATGAAGTTGGTTCTATTGATGCTTTCTTTAATAATGTTCTTTATTTTAAAGCATTACCTTGTGATGGTGTGTATGAAGCTGTATCTGTTGTAGATAACTTAGGAAATAATGTTTTGTGTATTGATTCTCTTAATAATAATAACTTGGATAAAGCATCATTATGGCATTGTCATCTTGGACATATAAGCAAGAAACGTATAGGCCAACTCCAAAAGGATGGAGTCTTGGAGTCGTTTGACCTAAAGTCAGATGATAGTTGCAAATCATGCTTACCTGGAAAAATGACAAAGTTACCCTTCACAAGTTCTTGTGAGAGGGGTGAAGGTTTGTTGGACCTTGTACACACGGATGTGTGTGGACCATTCAAACATGCCACAAGGGATGCTAATCGTTATTATTTGACTTTTACTGATGATTACAGTAGATATGGATATGTCTACTTAATCAAGCATAAGTCAAATACTTTTGAAAGGTTTAAGGAATTTAAACAGGAAGTCAAGAATCAATTGGGCAAGAACATTAAGATGCTTCGATCCGATCGTGGTGGTGAGTATCTTAGTTTAGAGTTCCTTGACTATCTAAGGGAATGTGGGATTGTCTCACAATTGACACCTCCCAGGACACCGCAGTTGAATGGTGTGGCTGAGAGGCGTAATCGAACCTTGTTGGACATGGTTCGTTCCATGATGAGTCGAGCTTCGCTACCAATCTCATTCTGGGGGTATGCCTTAGAGACTGCCGCCCATATCCTTAATCTAGTCCCTAAAAAGAAAGTTGCCAAAACTCCTCACGAAATATGGACTGGTAAAGTACCCAGACTAGACCACATCAAGATTTGGGGTTGCGAGGCTTTCATGAGACGCGAGACTCATGATAAGCTCGAACCTCGAAGCGAGAGGTGTATTTTCATCGGCTACCCACAACAATCCTTTGGTTACCTCATTTACAAACCTAGTGAAAATGTGGTCTTTGTAGCTAGGAGGGCTTTCTTTTGAGAGAGAGAGAGAGAGAGAGAGAGTTCATAAGCCAAGGAAACAGTGGGAGGAAAATTGATCTTGAAGAAATTCAAGAGTCAAGTGGTGAAGGAACTTCAAACACTAGCCCTCAACTTGAGGAGGAAACTCCTATTGAGCCAATTGACGAATCTGTACCTCTGAGACGTTCCACGAGAGTTAGGAGTGCACCTGAGCATTACTATGGTTTCCATATTATTGTAGAAGGTGAGACACTTATTAGTGATGGGACACTAGTAGGTCTGGATGACCCTAACAGCTACGAGGAAGCCATGGCAGGCCTTGAGTCTGCTAAATGGAAAGAGGCTATGGATAGCGAGATACAATCCATGTATGAAAATCAAGTTTGGAACTTGGTTGAGAATGTACCAGGTCGTAAGACTGTAGGGTGCAAATGGATCTTCAAGAAGAAGACCGACATGGATGGTAAAGTACACACTTATAAGGCTCGACTGGTCGCAAAGGGCTTCTCTCAAATTCCTGGAGTGGGTTATGATGAGACCTTTTCTCCAGTAGCCAAGATTAAGTCTATTAGGGTTATGTTAGCCATAGCTGCATTTCATGACTATGAAATTTGGCAAATGGATATCAAAACCGCTTTCCTTAATGGAAAGTTGGCTGAAGATGTTTACATGAGTCAGCCAGAAGGTTTTGTCAGCAACGAGTACCCTAATAGAGTGTGTAAGCTTGAGAAATCCATTTATGGATTGAAGCAAGCACTTCGCAGATGGAATCTTTGCTTTGATGAAAAGGTCAAGGAATTTGGCTTTTCTAGGAGTGAAGATGAATCTTGTGTGTATGTCAAGGCTAGTGGGAGTATAGTTAGCTTTTTGGTATTGTATATGGATGACATACTACTCATAGGAAATGACATCCCAACTCTGCAGGAAGTTAAGTCCTGGCTTGGGAAGTGTTTCTCTATGAAGGACCTAGGAGAAGCTGCCTATATTCTAGGGATAAGGATCTTGAGAGATCAGAGTAAAAGACTAATTGGACTTAGTCAGAGTACCTACTTGGATAAGGTGCTGAAGAGATTCAGCATGCAGGACTCCAAGAAAGGAGAGTTACCCATCCAGATAACGCCAGATTGAGTAAGACACAAAGCCCTAGCACTGAGGCTGAGATAGCAGAAATGAGTCGAATACCTTATGCTTCAGCTGTAGGATCGATCATGTATGCTATGACGTGTACTCGACCTAATGTAGCCTTTGCCCTGAGCATGGTTAGCAGGTATCAGGGGAACCCTGGTAAGGCACACTGGACTGTAGTAAAGAATATCCTCAAGTACCTACGGAGGACTAAGGACTGGGTCCTTATCCTCGATGGGAGTGATGACTTGAGAGTTTTAGGGTATAGTGATGCTAGCTTCCAGACTGATAGGGATAACTTCCGCTCTCAGTCGGGCTGGGTCTTTACCCTAAACGAAGGAGCAATTTCTTGGAAGAGTTCCAAGCAAGAGACAGTGGCTGATTCAACTTGTGAATCAGAGTATATTGCAGCGAGCGAGGCGGAAAAGGAGGCGATATGGCTGAAGAACTTCATTGGAGACCTTGTAGTTGTACCAGCTATTAAAGAGCCAATGGAAATTTTCTGTGATAGTGAAAGCGTTGTTGCCTTAGCCAAGGAACCAAGGGATCATGGGAGATCTAGACACATCGACAGAAAATACCATTTTATCAGACATCAAATAGAAGAAGGACTCCTCGTGGCAAAGAGGGTATCATCGGATGAGAACCCAGCAGATCCCCTCACGAAGGGACTGACTCGGGTTAAGCATCTCCAACATGCTCGGAGCATAGGGCTGAAGGATGATATTTGATTTAGTAGTTAGATAATCTCAAAATTTGTAAAGTGTAATTGACATTAGATGATAAATAAAAGGTGTTTTATTTATGAGTAAAGTGTTGCTATCTCTTGTCGATCGTTTACTATATTTGTTTTGCATGTTTTGACTTTCAGAATAATTTTGTTTGGTATAACATATTATTCAAACCTCCACAGTCGGTCATATGTCGGAAGTAGGTATGAATCAAGACTGTCATGATTGGTTGCAGAGGTCTACGGTGTTGGACAAGGCTACAACAATCATGAGTGCTCATAAGTTCTGAGCATTGGACTCAACCCACGATCACTGGAATCACTTCATGGAATTCTACCTCGAGTGATCGTGAGACGGTAATATCATATAAGTCTTCAAACCTAGAGATATGATTTGTTACTTACAAGTTGGTTATGCATTGATTGTACGAAAATGCATTGGTAACTCGATGTTATAAAACGTGCTTTTGTATATAATTCAATGAGTGGTAGAACAAACATATGAGTTGAAGTTTATCTGTTCCTTCTTGGATTAGAAGCTGATATCTGGGCCCCTCGATGATTTTGTTTTGACCTATGTACCAGGCCCGGTCAGAACTAAGTTGATGTGTTCAATTAAGTTCTTTGTCAAACAAATCGGAAATCGGGAAACAAACTGCTGGACAATAAGTAAGACATTGTTCCATGTATTCGTCCGGCTGATATCTACAACAGAGGATTATATGATCACTTATCTTAAATGACGTACCATCATCTTCTCAGTTCCGAGAAACCTTGAAAAGAGCGACAATTGCCGATCGGTTCCTGAAGTCATACTTGCAGTAATAGTTATTAGACTTATCCAAGTGGGAGACTGTTGGATAAGGTGTCTAAGTCCATAACTATTTTTGGTATGTACTTGACCCGGCCCGGCATGGTCCATTTGGGTTGCATGGCACCATGCAATTGGATAGACTAAATGAGAGAAATAACACTTGGAGATTATTAATATATTATAAGTTCTAATATATTAATAATATTATTTGATTAGTTTGATCAAGAATTAATTTAGAATTAATTAAGTGATCAAAAGATAACTAATTAAATATATGGGTTGATTATGTAAATCATCCATATCTTGTATAGTGGGATAAGAGGCTCCATGGATTATCAAGTTGGGTTCCACCCATAGGATGCTCCATGGGAGTTACAAACCCATGGGTCATGGAAATGAAGAGTCATGACACATTAGGGTTTACATGGTGTAACCCTAGATGTGTCAACACTATATAAGAATCTTATTCTCCACCAAAATCGGCTACATATATGAAACAAGAGGGCTAGGCCGATTTCAAGAAGTGTGTATTCTCTCAAAAGTCTTTCCAAGAGCATTTGGTGTTGTGTGAAGCATTTGAGGCATCACACTTGGGGTGCTAGGCTCACAAGGTTTCAAGGAACATAAGTAACAACAAGGTAAGTTATTCTATCTTTCATTTAAGTTAAAAATTGTTCCCCATGTATGCTAGATAGGAATATAACCTTGTAGTTCAACTTTGCATGATAATTAGACAAACATAGATCCAAGGTTATTAGGGTTTCATGTACACTTAGGAAGTGTTAGAACGCTCAAAACCCATCAACTATGTGTTAGGTTTGTCGCCTCTTTTGTCGCAACTAGTAATAGTAAATCAAACCACGAAACATTTGAGGGTGGTTACTATTAAAAATTCATAAGTTTATTTTACATAGATATATTAACTTTCACAATAAGCATTAACTAAACATTTTGGTTTTAGTGATAAACACATCTTCAACAGTTTAACTTTAACAATAAGACTACAATACACTATTCTTCTAGTATAGTGCAACTTACATTTCGGAAAGGACCATTATTGTTAACTCTATGATTTCTTTGTGTATTCGTTAGGATTATATCTAACTAAAACCCTATAGGCACTAGAATGTGTGATTCTGCCTCAGATCATGTTCCTTGTTTGGTTGTGGGCCTAGGGTAGAATCAGACATTCAACTGTTCGTTCGATTTTCATTATACATAACTTGTAAACACTAAGTGATCATAGGAGGAAGTAGTGTGGGTCACACCACTTACATAAATTAGAACTTCGTATTATAGATTTTAAGCATAAGAAACTTATAGATTTTGGTCTTAAGGTATTAAGACTACAACTCGTTTTATAGAAAATATTGGATTTTCTAGATGAACACACTAATGTTTTCAAGGAGTAAAAGACATATATTTACGTACAAAATGCTTAGGAACTCACCAACTTAAATGTTGACACTTTTTCAAACCTCTTGTATTCTCAGGAAATTAGTAGACAGGTACCCACACAGGTTTCACGGAGACGGAGCATAGTAGCATCACGTCTTAGTTTCTGCTATAGTTTTGATGTTAAACAAATAATGTTTCAAACACAATGTAAAGTATATATTTTAAATATGACGGCTGTGTTTCTTTGATTACTATTATTCAATTGTTATGATATTGTACATGTCGTCATCCACCTCCGAACGTTTCCGTTGTTCCGATTTGGGGGTGAAACCATGGCTCAAGTGCATCTCTAAAACAAAGGAGTCGGTGTTCCTCGAGGAAAGCCATTTTGGGGATGCAGCGGCACACGAAAGCTCTCACGCACTCATGGGAAAGATACTTCTCCTAGGAGTATATTAGCAGAATGTGTACAACAATGTCGTAGCCCTAACAAAGAAATGCAAAGAGTGCCAAGCATTCACTCCCTTCCAAAACCAACCGTCCATATCATTAACAGCATCACTAGACCCTAGCCTTTCCATCAATGGGGTATCGATATGGTAGGAACGTTTCCACTAGCACCCGGGGGCGTAAGGTTTTTATTGGTTGTTGTGGATTATTTTACCAAATGGATAGAGGCGGAACCACTGGCCACCGTCACTAGCATGCAGATGATAAAATTTATAACCAAGAACATCCTGGCCCGTTTTGGCACCCCTAAGATCCTCATAAGTGATCCGACACTCAATTTGAAGGCAATCCCTTCAAGGAGTGGTGTGAAGATAAGAGAATCCATCGCTGGTTCACATCAGTAGTGCATCCTCAAGCCAACGGACAAACCGATATATCAAACAAGACCATCATCAATGGTTTGAAAAAAAATATTACTCGGGTCAAAGTTCGCTTGGATGCATGAACTCCTGACTGTGTTGTGGTCGTAGCGTACCACAGCAAGGCCAAGTACAGGGAAAACCCTATTTAGCCTAAATTATAGGATAGAATCAGTCCTCCCCTAGAGATAGTGGCATGCTCCTTGTGAACGGATAGTTTCAAGGAAGCGGCCAACAAAGAAGGGCGATGCCAGGACTTGAACATGCTGGACGAAAAATGTGAGGCGGCATAAGTGCGCCAGGCACTATACATATCACGAACTGAAAACTATTATAACCGCCAGGTACGGGTTAAGAACTTCAAATTTGGAGAATGGGTACTAAGAAAGAACGAGTCTAGCCATGCTGAACCATTTAGGAAACTTAGTGTCACGTGGGAAGGACCATACAAAATTGTGGAAGCCCATAAGAATGGTGCATATGTCCTAGAAGCTCAAGACGGGCGTACCATTCCAAGAACTTGGAACGCATAGAGCATGCGACACTTTTACTCTTAAATCGAGTGTTAAAGGTAGAATCAGTGCTAACAAAGGCATTGTGTATTAATTTCAACATGTGAATGTAACCAACAAGTATTACTTTACTAATTTCAATTTTATTATACTCTAACCAAAACTAGAGTAAACAGAAAGGACAAATCAGACGCACCTTATTTTCAAGCTTGAAAAACAAAACAAAGAGGTTGTGTACATTTACCGTGTGACAACAAGGACTGATCATCCAATGTCACAAGAGCGAAATCGTTACATGGAGGCAACCAACGAGTTTTCACATAGAAGGCTCATAACCTTCCTCCCAAAGCATGTTGATCATTCACATCAGAATAAACACACAAAAGAACATGTGACATGAGTGTAGAAGCATCATAACCTTCCACCAATAAAACAAAAAAGCATAATTAGGTGAGCCTCAAGATGACGATCTTGGCTACACCTTAGGTCTTTAAGCAGCAAATTAGAACAAATTTAAAAAAAGACCAGCTTTGGTAAAACATAAAGAGTTCGCCAATAACATAACTCAAACCAGGGGTGCAAGCAATCCCTACGTAAATACCATGTGTTGGCCAACATAAACCATACATGAAGCAACTAAAAAAAGAATATATATCGAGACAACAAACATTCATACCCACAAATATAAAGTACAATTGTCATGTTGCTGGACTCCCAGAATTACAAGCCACCATGAGGGCAGCATAGGAAAAAAATAACAAAACAAGAAATAGAAAATTGTTCACTGACATTACATCACAACAAATCAAAGAAACAATGCTACCCGTGGGCGCAAGTGTTACCATCCCCAGGGGAAGTGTTGGGGCTATGGACTGATCCATCGCCCTAAGTGTCTTGGAAAAGGTCACAAATCCCAGCCATATCCAAATCATCCAGGCGAAGATAGCCAAGGTAGTCTGTCTCAGTAAAATCAACCACGGCATCTTCCATCTCGTGAACCTTCGTGGCCGCGTTCACCTCCACTTTTGGGCTAAATTCCCTGGCAATCACTAGCTCTTTACCATCCTTCTCCCCCTGCTCACCGCTACACAAGCCACCTACACCTACACCAAACCCTCGAGGAACTCGGGGCTCTCGATTAACCGATCCACCACTAGGTCGAGCCCATCCTTGAGGATTCAAGATATATCCTTTTCCAACGCTCCTCTTGCGGCATTCTCAGCAACCAAACTAACCTCCAGTTCCGCCGTCTGACAGCTCAGACTGGAGTTCTCCCATGTCAGGACCCCCACACGATCATTCAGGCGCCCTACCTCTTCCTTCAGCTTTGCAGCTTGATCCGCCAAGCTTTCCTTCTCGAGCAGCAACACCTCATGCCTAGCCTCCAAGTTGCTCTTTTCAGCTTCTAACTTTGCCACCTGGGCCTTCATCTCCTCACACTCAATGCCCCTCCTGTCAGAATCAGACTGGAGCGTCTCCATTTTGGAGATACTTTCGGCGGCTACGACCAAATAAGATGACGCTTGGGTGGCAGCGTAGCGCAAGCCATCGTACATATGCTCGTCGGATAGGATAGTCAGGGCCTCAATTGTGGCAGGAGGAAATACACGTTGACACTACTCGAGAGTAGTGGCATGGTCGAAGACAAGATGTAGAGTAGTTAGTCTCCAGACTAGCTATAGGAATCCGTATGGGAACTCACCATAAGGGGGTAGTTGCGGTTTTACCAGAAGAATTTGAAACAATAACATGGGGTAACGAAGACCCAATCTCCGCCTCCCCCTAGTTATGGGAAGAGGGATGGTTTTCTCGCTACCTTTTTCTCCCATATGACAGGGAGGTTCAGTTACCCCTGTTTGTGCCCCCTCTGGCAGTTTCAGAGGACCTTCATTGGGGGCACGGGTGGAATCCTTGGTACCCTCCAGTAACAAACTCAGATTGTGTTTTTTACGAAGAGGAGGAATGGATCCGACTAACTCGGCTCGACCGCTGCAAGAGGCTTCCAGGAAAGCAAAATGCCTCTTGATACAATTAAGACTCCTTGGAGACACGAAAGGTGTAGGATCCTTCTGAGAAGCACCGGTGACAACAATGTCCTACAAATCTAGTTCATCATCGGTGCTAGTGGCACTGTCAGAACCAATAGTTGCCTCGATTCCTCATCCGAAAACATGGGGTGGAAGAGCTTCCACAAAATCAACATCACGACACTGAAGCTCATCACTGAACTGACCCTGAAGCACTCTCTCTAAAGGAACGACTTCCTTCACACATGGAAACAAAGCAATAGATAACGACGGTAAAATAGAATTATGATTTAAATGGGCTTTCCAAAATTTTCAAAAAAAGGAGGGGGGAGAGGAGCAAGATAAATACCCTGTTTCTCAACAAAAAAAACTTTGGCATCCATCCACGTGCTCTCCAAGCGTCGCTCATTCCGCCGGCAGCCAAGAAGCAATCCAAAAAATCTTCACCGTTGATGATGGTCATCTCAAGCACATCAGCCAACTCCTTGTCAGCACCAAAAAGTGTTGGAGCACGATCAACATACACTATAGCCCTCGGATAACTGAGCACCACAAGATCGTTGTTCACGCTCAAGAACTTCTCCTACCAATTCGTCTTTGATTTATTATCATGGACAATAGTAGGGACTCCCCGCCGTTGGGAGAGGGTTCGAGTCTCTGACTGGATAAAGGCAATAAAGAAGTCCTTGCAACTTGGAATAGTCGACAGGCGGCCCAAAGCACAGCAGAGTAGTTCGAAGCCCATTATCTTGTTTATAATGGTAGGGGTCAATTCTCTCATCGAAAACCCGTATTCACGGATGATCAGGTTGCAGAAATCAGTGTTGGGCAAGCGTGGAACTGCCTCGAACAAGGTGAATAGGATGCCAACTTTGCCCTCAGGTGGACTGTAGAGTGAAGCATTGGGCATAGGGATTTGCACTCCGTGTTTGGGAATGAACCCAAACTGAAACTCAAAAGACTCCTACTCTTTGGTGGTTAGATCTCTCCCCAAAACGAGAGTGGCAGCCATGAAAAATATGAAAAAGGGACTGAAAGAGTTTTTACTCAAGAACAAGAAGTCAAACAGAAAAAAGTTGAAGGTAGGAAGGAAACGCCAGGGAGAACAGAGCCTTAAATACCATAAAAAGGGGCATCGAATCGTATTCATGATGAAATAGCCGAACAAGCAGCGATTTCTTCCTGCCAGCTGTACAAGCTGCCAATAGCAGTCCTCCACGTGCCTGTAAATAGCCCAGAACGACTCTGCTATATCACGAACGTAGAAGCCTATTGGTCTAAGGGACTTGTTAACGTTACCATAAATTGTCTCGTTAAATGTAACAGACATCATAAACGAGACGTTATCTCATCAGGACTTTGGCCAAGCCTCGGTCCTGGCCAAGGCAGTCTAACACAGGGGCAGCAATTTGTTTCCCTCCAAGAGGGACGTATATCCCCCGCAATATACTCATCACCAATCAGGGCGTGACAAAAAGCATAGGTGACGCTCAGAGATGATGTCACCAGGCAGTTAATTAACGTGGGCTTGATTATGCCAGTCATAGGAGGCTATGTTTTGCACTCATCGGACGAGGTCCCCACGATCTGCTAGAGGCAGGTATTAAAAGGATCTCTTCCGCCTCAAGGAAGGAATCGCATCTTCTCTCTCAAAAAGAAAATTACCTATCTCAGGAATCTAACATGATCGTCATACCGGCGTCGCGAAAGAACACCCGGACGTCCTTAACAATTCTTCTATGTGTTGTGTTCTCAGGAAAGCTCTCAGGGCAGATCCACCATCTGGCATCTAAAACCCCCTATAACCTGTCACAACATATATATATATATTAATTTTCTATTGCAAAAACATAAAATTAACATTTTATTCAAAATAATACACAAAACAAATTGGCTTATACTTGAAAATAGCCATCCTCCTAATATTCGTTGAAATAAACTTCTCAATAACATCTTTAAAAGTAACTTTATCCAACATGTTACGCTCAATCGTCATCAAATCCAATCTATTAAGTCGTTTTTGAGTCATTGTAGATTGTAAATATGAGTTCATAATCTTCAATTTTGAAAATCTCCATTCTGCAAGATGCAACAGTAACATGAATAGTCAACATAATTCTGTATGCAATAGATGTATTAGGAAAACAATCAACACGTTTTAAAACAGTTTAGAATATCAATTGCAATCATTTTTTCTTTTTGGTAAGAGATGTAGAAGTAATTTTAACTAAACATACAAGTCATTTCCATCAATATTTGATTGCTCATCTACTTGAGTGTAGCTTCAAGGGACTTACAACAAGACTTAAAGATTATATCATCTAATTAAAGTAATTTTTCTGAATTGAACAGAAAACCAAATATTTTATTATATTGCTGATATTCTTGTAGTTAAAAAAGTAGTTTCTTGAACAACAATATAAATAAAATATTTAACTCTAAATTTCTTTTGGGCAGATTGTGAAACAGTGCAAGAAGTATTAGTTGAAATCTCATCAAAATATATATTTTTTCTTTTAGGTTCACGTTTTTTAGGAAATATTAGATCGAAGCCCATTTCCAAGGCAACATCAATAAGCATATCTTTTGATTAGAGTTGTCTGCTAACTAAATTAATAGTATTTAACATTCCATACCAAATTACCAATGCCAATATAAACTCAAAGTTACCAAATTCATTTTTTTAGCTTCCCTCTTAGGCTTACAATCATCTTCCATAAGTATCTTGTTTGTGCATACATTAGGGCTTATCCCATTTATTGGCTCAATCACATCAACCCGATACAATGGAGAAGTATTGCTAGGATACCTCATTGCTTCAAAGATGTTAAAGTGAATGGTCTCTCCATCGAACTCCATGGTGATCTTCCCATTATGGACATCGATTATCGTATGAGCGGTATTCAAGAAAGGTCTTCCCAGGAGGATCATAGATGATTTGGAAGGAGTCTTATCTTCAAGATCAGTGACATAAAAATTCGCCGGCAAAACAATTTGATTAAATTGTACTAACACATCCTCCAACACTCCTCTTAGAGATACACTTGACTTGTCTACTAATTGAATGATTACTCCGGTTTCTTCCAAATCTCCAACATTGAGAAATTGAAAAACCGAGTATGGCATGACATTGATTGAGGCTCCAAGATCTAGCATGGCACTTTCAGCATGTAAATCACCAATGGTACAAGGTATAGCAAACATTCCCGGGTCTTTGCATTTGGGTGGAAGATTCTTTTGGATGACCGTGAATACATTTGCATTTACTTGAATCTTCTTATTTGTCTTGAATTTTCTCTTGTTGGTGCACAAATCCTTAAGAAATTTGGCATAACGTGGGATTTGCTTAATGGCATCCAATAGTGAAATGTTGAGTTGAACCTTGCGGAAAGTCTCAAGAAACTCTTTCTCTTCTTCTTGTTTCTTTGAGGAAGCCAATCGGGATGGAAAAGGTGGTGGTATGACCAATGGTTTGATGGGTTTGTTGGAAGGATCGGGTTGATCAACATTTGTCACAACCGCTTCCTTTGGAGGAACTACGACTTTTGGAGATTCCACAATGATCACTTCATCTTCGTCTTCTCTTGAAACTCTTTTAGGTTGACTTTCTCCAAGTGTTTTCCCACTTTGCAACGTGATTGCACTCACATTAGGGTTCTTCTCAGTTTGATATGGAAGTTTACCCCTTTGTTCCATCCTGTTGAGAGCGGTGACCAAGTCTCCAATTTGTGCTTGAATGTTGGAGAAGGTGTTCTTGGTTTCTTGTTGAAATTGGGTTTGACCTTGAGCAAGAGAAGTAACAAGTTCTTGAAGGCTCATTTGATGGTTACCACTTGATTGGCCTTGTTGTGGACGTTATTGGTAGTTTGGAGGGTGTAAAAAAAGGTTGTGGATATGGAGGTTTTTAAGAGGTGTATTGTGGATGTTGAGGTCTCATCAAAATATTTGGTGGGTTTTGCTTTGGTGGATATGGATTGTGTTGGTTATTCCTCCAATTTGGGTTGAAATTGTTTTGAAATCCCATGGATCTCTATTGACCTTGATATCCGGCCATTGCATTCACATCTTCCGGTTCACTTCCAAGTGTGGGACACTTATCCGTATAATGGCCCGTCATTGCACAAATACCACATACCATCAATTGTTGACCACTTCCCACCACTATTTGACTGAACACATTGGTCAAATCCAAGAGCTTTGATTCCAAGTGTTGAGTGTTGCTAACTTCACCAACCACTTGTGTAGAATTTCTCTTCATGTCATTTTGAGTCCCAAAATTCCTTTGATTTTGAGAAATGGTACCAAAAAGTAATCGGATCTCGTGAGGGGTTTTGTTAAAGATGTCACCACCACTTGAAGCATCAATCATCCTTCGATCTTTTTCATTCATACCCTCATAAAATTGTTGAAGAAGTAGTTGTCCGGGTATATTGTGTTGAGGATAACTTGTACACAAATTGTTGAAGCGCTCCCAAAAATCATGAAATGTTTCATTTTCCCCTTGACGAATCCCCAAAATGTCACTTATTTGACTTGAAATGCGGGAGGTGAGATAGAATTTGCTATTAAAGGTCTTGAGTAACTCTTCCCATGTGTGAATTGATCCCGGTGGTAAGTTGAACAACCACTCTCTAGCTTTGTCTTCCAAGGTAAGCGGGAATGCGATTAACTTGAAATCATCCAATGTCACATTGTCGGGAAACATGTTAACACATATCATATGAAAGGACTTTAAATGCTTTTGAGGATCTTCCTCTATCCAACCCATGGAATTTGGTTAGTTGATGGATGAAACTTGACTTCAATTCAATCCATCGGCGGTTTGCGGGATAAACAATAGCAAGAGGTGTGTGAGTAACATCCGTTTCCATCATTTGTCTAAGTGTCAACTCTTGAGGGGGATTGGGTTGATTGGGGTTATTGGGATATTGTTGCAAGTAATTGGGTGGTTGATGATAAGGTGGGTAAGGGTATTGGTTATGATTGTAAATTGGTGGTGGATAAGCTTAGTAATTAGGATATTGGTTGTAGGGGTTGTTGTTGTGGGTACATTTGGTATTGGTACATTTGAGGGGGTTGGTAATTGGGTTGATTTGGGTAATGTACTTGTTGTTGAACTTGAAAAGCATTGTTTTGAGGTTGGTTGTTTTGGTGGAAGTGTTGGTTGTGTAGTTGTCGGGGTTAATAATTGGGTTGGTTTTTAGGAGGGGATTGATTCCAAGGTGACACATCAATGAGAGGTTCTTGTTGTTTTTGTCTTGGTTGTTGGGGTGGGGTATTGGCATCTTGATTGTTTGGTTTTGGGTTGGGATTGTGAGGTGGAGTATGATTCATGGCTATGTAGTTTTCAAGCGGGATGTCTTCAAGGGATTGACCAACAATTGGAGAATTCGGTTTGGTGTCAGTATCACTTGAAGTATGAACTTGATCTTCTATGTTGATTAGTGGAGAAGAGGAAGAAGCTTAAACAAGTTGTTGTTGCTTTGCTTGTTTGGCTAACTTTTTCAACCTTTTTGCTTCTTTTTCAATTTCCGAAATGTAGAGAAGTTCACCGGTTCTTGTAGACCTAGGCATAAAAAAGCAAATAACAATAACCAATCTCCCTGGCAACAGCGCCAAAACTTAGTGGGATGTCAAGTCCACCAAGAAAATTACACCCTTTGATTGCTAAATAAACATAATATAATGGTAAAAAGGGGTATCGATCCTCGGGGAAATGGTTGTATTCAATCACCAATGCAATCTAAAAGAACTATTGTAAATAAACTAAATAACTACAATTAAACTAAAAAGGGTGGGTGTTTGATTACTTGAAAACTAAAAGACTTGAATAACTAAAAACTTGCAATTAAGCAAGATAGTGAGATGCTCAAATATTGGAGATAGTTGGTTAACTAAGGCAATTCAACACAATGAACATTTGTGTGATTATCATTAGGATCTAATACAAAGCTTATCCTTCATCCCAAATTGGTTATAGAAATCATGAAGCGTGAGATGCCAAGATTCCTCATAGGTAGTATGGAGGTTGGGAAAGCCCACAACACACCTTCTTAATTAAGATCAAGGGTCAATTGAAGCAATTGATCCCAAGAAATCAATTAGCCTTAAGAATGAAGGAATCCCCAATTCCTAGAGGATGTCAAATGCTTACACATCCATAAAGGAGTTATGATTCATAAGCTAGAGATGATTTCTACCATCATAAAGCTTTTGTTCTAGATAAATTCAATGATCCAATGCAAAATCAAAGAAACAAATCAACAATTTCTCATTCAATTACTAAGCTCATGATCAAAGCATCAAATAAGCATAATAATTGCAAACTAGAATCATAAACATGGAATAAATTGATAATCAACATAAATCCTTCAAAACCCACAAACATTCATGGGTTTTCAGCCAAAGTCAACCAAATAAGAGTATTAGCCACTCATGGCAACAAAGTAACAAGAACAATAATCTAATTGCATAAAGAAACTACCTAAGAGTTGGAAAGATGAAAGGAAATGGTATCTAGCTCCCAAAATCACCTCTTGCAGGTCTTCAATGGTGGAAAATCGTGAATAAGCCTCTAGATCTGATCCCCCAAGGTTATGGCAAGCCAAATGACCAAAATGCCCAAACTGGGCAGTTGAGCGGGTACCCGCGCGACGAAAATTCCACCCACGCAAATGTTGTTGTAATGCTATTGGTCCTTCATTCCACCACTCCACCCTTCCACTACCAAAGATTCCTTTGGTCCCCCCCCCCCCCCTTGTCCATGTAATTTGAATCCACCAATCATCATTTAGCCACCAAATGGATGCTCCAAGCCCAAAATTAGAGATTTATGATCCATCTTCACAAGCCCAAATAATCCAAGCTAATAACTTTCAAAGCCCAATTCTTCTTCTTTGATTCCCCCAAACCCAATAATGCCTCGGGAGCCCACTAAGCCCGTCTCTAATCAACCCGCAACCGCAACAAGCTCCAAAACCCTGTAAAATTCCTCATGCAACATAAAAAGCACCCAGTACGATCCATACTAAAGAAAAATAAATAAAATACAATGCATTAATGATAAAAAGATATAAAAATATAAAATAAAGTAATAAAAATAAGGAAATAAAATAACCTATCACTAACCAGAAGGTAGGTACACTCTGAACCTTCTGAGGTCCGGAGCGAAGGATTAGTGGAGACTTGCTGCTAGTTCATTTTATGTTGAGCAGAGAGCTGTGGTGACTTGGCAGCAGTTCTCGGAGATTTTCCACTCTAGATATGTTCCATTGGTGGAGCATGAGAGGTGTGCCTAGGAGTACCTGTATTTGAGGCAAGGGGCGGAAATGGTGTCGAAGATCACCAAGATGTTAATATAAAGGGCCATGTTTTGTCCTGAGTTTGTCGATCCTGAGCAGGCTGAAATGAACCGTTACTTAAGCATGTTGAAGATGGAGATCTGACAGTTTGTATCCACTCAGCGTTATGGTTCTTTTTTCGATTTGCAGGAGGCCGCTAGGTAGCGTGAGATTGAGATTAAGTTGAAGACAAGGAACCAAAGATCGGCCCCTAGTGTAGTCACAGCCTGCGCCAAAGTGATTTAGGACCATTGATTGTAGGTCGGGGAGTCATATGGATCGTACTTGTGAGAAGTGCGGTAAGGTATACGATGGAGCTTGTCGATCTTCTTCGGTATGCCACAAATGTCACAAGCATGGTCAAATTGTGAGGGACTACCAGCATCAGGCTCCAACTTCTGGCATCAGACTTTGTTATTATTGTGATCAGGTGGGCCATATGAAGGCATAGTTTTCGCTGTTTGCTGATAGGACGGCACAGGCTCCAATGCTGCCAACTTTGAGGATCACTGATGGGAGACAAGGCAGGGTGGAGCCCCCACGAGCTCTAGGTCGTGCTTTCCAGCTCACCGTCGAGGAATCCAGAGCAGCTCCAGATGTTGTGACTGGTATGTTTTATCCATTATTTTGTTGATTATGTTTTGTGTTATGCTTATATATGTGCCTCTGTTAGGTACGTTCCTAGTGAGATCTTTGCATGCTCTTCTGTTGTTTGACTCGGGTGGGAGTCGATCCTTTGTATCTCGTTCGTTCAGTAGAGAGTTTGATATGCGTATTGGAGAGTTAGAGTGTCCATTGCGGGTGGGTTTCAATCGCCAACAAACGAGGTTTCTACATCATCAGTGTATCAGGGTTGTAGACTCGAGATATTCAAGGTGCCTTATCCAATCGATCTGATCCCTATTACTATGGGGGATGTTTGCGTGATTGTGGGTATAGATTGGTTGAGCCGGTTTGGTTTCATGATTGATTGTGAGGGCCAGCGCATGGTAGTTCGAACCCCAAGTAGGGGAGAACTGGTTATCTATGGCGAGGGCACCAGGATGGGTTCAAGGTTTTGTTCAACAGCCAGGGATCGATAGTATATTCAGCATGGGTGTGTGGGTTATTTGGCTTATATGGTGGATATGCGTATGGGGGATTAGATTTTAGTTTCAAAGGTCTCGGTTGTCATGGAGTTTGCAAATGTGTTTTCGGAGGAGTTACCCAGTGTGCCTCCCGAGAGGCAGGTTGAGTTCAAGATTAACCTCGTGCCAGGTGCGCCCCCGATTTCCAAGATGTCGTACCTCTTGGCACTTCTAAAGATGCATGAGTTGTCATCTCAGCTGCAGGAGTTTCTAGGCAAGCATTTCATCAAGTTAAGCAGTTCTTCGTGGGGATTGAGATTTTTTTCGTCAAGAAAAAGGATGGTTCACACCGCATCTGTATTGATTACCGGGAGTTGAACAAGATAACGGTGAAGAACCGTTATCCCCTTCTGCGGATTGATGACCTTTTTTATCAGTTCCAGGGTGCATCTTGGTTCTCCAAGATAGATATGAGGTCTAAGTATCATCAGGTTAGGGTGAGAGAGGAGGATGTGGAGAAGACCTCATTCCGAACTCGTTATGGGCATTACGAGTTCGTGGTAATGCCATTTGGGCTCACAAATGTGACTGTGGTGTTCATGGATTTGATGCATCTAGTATGCAGGCCGATGCTCGATCATTCTGTGATTGTGTTTATTGATGATATATTGGTGTATTCCAAGACCAGAGAGCAGCATGAGGAGCATCTTCGCAAGCTTCTGGGGATTTTGAGGCGAGAACAACTTTATGCTAAGTTCTTGAAGTGCAAATTCGAATCTATTTTAGGTAGGTAAAGCATTTACCAATTTCAATCTTATGAAACTCCTAGATCTTTTGCGATTCATTGAACCATTCAATGGCATGTTTAATCTCGATTATGCTCTCACTTAGTGACTGGGATACCGAGGATCACAAACAAGATGTGAATAATCATGCAATTTAGTTTGGTACTCTCGATATCATTTATCATCTGAAATTAGCGTGCCGGTTAACCACACGCACTCCATTAATTTAATGATAATTTATGAGACACTCATCGCCAACAATATTAGTCCCATATTAGTATGTCGGTTAACCACACACGTTCCACTAACGACCAATAAGGTGCAATGTGCAATTTTATGGGTTATCATCAAATTCACATTTTTCTAAAGTAACTAGGAGTTGGATGTTTAGAAAAATGATTTAGTTACTTTATAATTCGTTATACTTATTAATGAGAATTATTTTGTCTTATCAAACCCGTTCGGTTACTAGCCAAGCAAGTGATGGGTGAGAGTGGACACTCATTTGATCGTAATTTTATAGGCAATTTCCTTATACCCACCTAATAGATCAGCTTCGTGAATGAGGTTTACTAACGGTAAACCGACTTTTCTTATACATATATAATATTAAACATTTATTATTATTATTATTATTATTATTATTATTATTATTATTATTATTATTATTACTATATATATATATATATATATATATATATATATATATATATATATATAAATAAAAGGTGCAATTTAAAATATTTTAAAATAGTAACAGTTTAATCATTTAATAAATTAAACTTTTAATTTAATTAAATTTAAACTTTTTATAGACTTATTAATTATCCATTAGTTAATCGATTAATTAAATTAATAATAAAATCCATGAGAATGTAATTTAGTAACCAATTATAGATATATTAATTATCCTTTAGTTAAACAATTAGTTAAATTATTAATCATATCCATAAGGATAATTATAATCAAATAAAATCAACATTATCCAATTCATAATAATCTCCTATTATTTAGGTCTTATTTAACTATATAATATTACTAAAAATCGTATTGTGGCAGATTTAATAAATGATAATTACCAAATATTAACCAAATAAATCAAGTTAGGCAAAAAAATTCGTAATCAAGATTTGACGCACAAACTCACCAAGTTGGAGGATCAACTCGCCGAGTTGCAGTCCAACACGTCGAGTCTGAAAAAACAACTCGATGAGTTCAAAGAACAGAATGACAATAATGTTTTTCTCCTCCTTTAAACAAGTTCATAATTGCATCTATTCGACAAAAAACTAATCATAGGCTCTGATACCACTGATGGGTTTTAGGCATAACATACAATCATATGTGTGCATGCAACCCTAATTGAAGATCTACGTTTTCTCTAATTGAACATACAATATTGAACAAAAAAAGTATAAACCCTAGATCTATGGATGATAATCACATGATAGGGTTATAATACATACCTTTAAGATTGTTATTGTAAACAATCTTGAATCCTTTCTTGAAAGACCTTTGGTAGCAAGCACCACAAGTGTCGCGCCTCTGATGGTTCACAAATAAACTTAAGCAACCAAGGAATACTATTGAGAGAGAAAGGAATAGATCAAAATTTTGGCCAAGGCACTTAGAATGAAGGGTTAGGTCAAAATTTAACCCTAAAGAGGGTTTATATAGGTGTTAGGAAGGTATTGGATAAGGCAGGTATATCCAAGATAACCCTAATCCCTTAACTTCCTTCCTAAGGCATCCAAGGCACCCTTAGAGCCCAAGGAAACCCTAGGAGCATCTAGAATTTGTTCCCCCTACTATAGGGAGGTTCTAGAATTTCCCAATCTTCAATTATTGAACATTGTCACCTTTAGTCTAGGGTTTCAGGTAAAACCCTAATATGGTTGTTTAATCCTCAAGCAGCCCACAAGATCCTTCCAGAAGACCCCTATGGACGAAATCTATCTGGGCTACACAAAGGATTTTGTCCATCCCTTCTTTAGGGATCCTTAAGCCCAACTTTCAATTATTATATAACTGCAATATCGGTCCCCTTCATTCAATTAGTCTCTTTTGATCACCAAAATAATTCCAAATTAATTTTTGATCAATACTAGTTAAATAATATTAATTTTCAATTAATATATTATTCTTATAATATATTAATAAATCACAATTAACCTCTTTCTCTATAATTCATCCTATCAAATTGATGTAGTGAAGACAACCCAAAAGGATCATGTTACTATCAGGTCAAGTATATATCAATTATAGTTATGAGCTTAGACACCTAATCCAACAAGTTGTACATGTTCTTTAGGTAGAGTATATGATGTGGATATTTTCATGTATCGTGTGGGTGTTTAGAAGGTTATATATAGCCTTTCTCTAAGATGAATAAAGTAGAGTTTTGTTGTCTTTTCTTTTTCATTGTGCAGAGTACTTCTTTTCTTCTTCCTGTCATCACACTCCAGTAATAAACAAATACAAGTTGTCATTTTGGTTCTTTTAATCCTACATTTGATGTACAAATCAGGTTTGATTTTTTTATGTATTGTTCTTAAAGATCTTATGTGTGTTATACACACAATGGGTTTGATAAAATACTCCACCTCGTGTTCTCTTCTCTGATATGTTATCTGGTAGAAAATTTTATAGATAAAAGCTCTAGAAACAATGTGCATACGAGGTATTGATGAAATACCTCAATGAAAATATTATATATGTTAAGTTGTGAATTAGTGTTAGAACTAGTCTTTTAAACTGAAAAGTTAATGTTTTAATCTCTCATTTTTTGTTTACTTTGGTTAATCATAGTTTTTTCTATAATTAAGTTGTGAATTAGTGTTAGAACTAGTCTTTTAAACTGAAAAGTTAATGTTTTAATCTCTCATTTTTTGTTTACTTTTGTTAATCATAGTTTTTTCTATAATTAAGTTGTGAATCCATGTTTGTTTTCTTATTTGTTATAATATTTGAATCAAATTATTATTCACATTTATGTTTAATGGTTTTTATGTTGTGAATTAAAGTTGTGACATGCAAACACCCTAATTTTACCTCTCCATAACACCAATCCACAATGCCGTACATTCTGGAGTACATTATGGAATACACCTTTCAGGGAACATACGCATGTTAAATTTCGAACCCGATACCTACCAACCACAAGCACCAACTCCGGAATGAACATAAATACTCCGGAATGGGGTATTCTGGAGTACACATGCCATAATACACTTTTCCAGTCTGGAATGTATACGGGTGTCTGATTTTGAATCTGATACCTACCAACCACCACAAACTTCGGAATGAACATACCTACTCCAGAATATGATATTCCAAAATAAATGGTTATTATACCAAATTTATAAAAAAATTGGTCATTGTTATCAAATTATTCATGGGTCGGATTACTCATTTTCCCGTTAATAAATCAGCAAACTGGTTGAAATACATTGAGTTCTTTATGTTATTTATAGGTTGATAATTGTGTAGTTTGGATTTAAATCCATATTTGGTTGGACGTTTCTATCCAACTCTCGAATGTTTTAGAATAAGGATGAAAACTCATGTTTTTTGTCGGACATGAAGCAATAATAAGGAATAAATGCATCAAAGATTATATTTATTTATTTATATTTTATTGTTTTAGATAGAAGTGAGATGTCTCTCGAGTAGCTAAGCCGACTTGTGTGATTAGTTAATGCATGCATGCATGCACACAATCCAACCTAACCCATTCGGCCATTCCTATCTTATGTCTCTCGTCTAAATCTTTAATCAATTCTTCCAGAGCCGTCCATATAATATGTCAGCTCCATCAATAATTTATTAAATAAAATATACATATAATTAGTATAATGTTACCAAAAGCCTTCTATTTAAGCGGTATTCGATGTTGTCCTCCTTCCTTGAGATTGAGGGTTCAAGTCCAACTATTGACATAGAATAATTTAAGAGTAGTTTAGTATTTGTCTTTTCAAAAAAATTAGTATCTAAATAAAGCTTATTGTGAATATAAGGGGTGACGATGGTCAGCTTATGTCATTTTAGGATTGATTTTTTTTAATTGAATGGATTAAAAACGTCAACCCAAAACAATATATTTAAAAAACAAGTTGATACCAAATTGACCCATTTAAATTTTCAAAAAAAAAAAAAAAGAACCTTAAATATCCGGTAATCATTCAAACAAAATTACATAGAATCTAAAAACTCTAATGATTGTTCAAGTTTGAAAATAATACAACCATAATACAAACACAAATTAAGTCTTTACAAAACATTATATATGTTTAATTTCTGATTTTATGCAACTCAATTTTCATTTTCACAAACTCTACTTCTACCTACGGTACACTTAAATGTTTATTTTCTCTGTCATGAAGACACCACAACGCTCCTCTAGTTGGGATTTCGTTTCTACTATAAAACATGTATAATTAATGTTAATTATTATTTATTAATATAGTGAATACATGCTCGTATATTATTAATTATAGTTCAAACTTATCACAAACAAGGGTATAAACATTGACACATGTGATTGGAGTTCTTGTATTGATGGTATTGAGGATGCAAATCATATTTTGATATCGTGTCCTTTTGCTAAAACTGTCACAAACTATGATCTTTGATGGTGCGTTATTAAATATAGATGAGTTACTAAATTTTACTGTGAATTGGAGTTCTAATCAAAAGAAAAATATCAAATTGACAGTAATCTGCTATGGATTACTATGGAGTTCATGGAGAGCTCGAAATGACCGTTTATTCAAGGCAAGATTCACAAATCCAACTAAAGTGGTGAAGTCGATCAAGTCATTATTATTCATGTGGTTGAAATATAGAAGTAAAGATGTTATCTGTTCTTGGGAAAGTTTTTGTTCTTCCCCCTTTTCTCTTTAAAATAATCTATTTTGTAACTCCCGCTTCCCTTTAGCTTCTTGCTTTTTGGCTTGGCTTTTTATATTATACTAATTTATAACCTGTAGGAACTATGGTTATAAAATTAATTAAACTTTTATAATAAAAATTCAAAATTATTAATCAATTATTTTAAATAAAATATTAATTAAGAAATGTTTTTATTAGTTATATGAAATTATAATCGTTGATTCAAATAAATATGTAAAATTAATTTTTAATATGTATTAGATATTTTTTATTTGTGAATTAATGAAAACAATAATTTAAAATTTAAAATTTAAAATCTCCATATTCTAATAAAAGAATAGAATTATTCTTCTTTTGACATTTGTCACATTATTATGTCTCATAATTAATGTCATGTCACTTGTCAACATATTGATTATGCATTTTAAATTTCAAAATTTAAATTTCTCACTCTAATTACATTAAATTAGCAATATTATAATAAAAATTAAAATGAAGTTAATACAATTTATACGGTGATATAATTTCACGTATTTATTTAAATCAACGATTATAATTTTATATAACTAAAAAAATATCTTAATTAATAATTTATTTAAAATAATTGATTAATAATTTTGAGTTTTTAGTATGAAAATTTAATTAATTTTGTAACCGTGGTTTCCACGGGTTATAAACTAGTAGAGAATAAATACATTAACAAATAGCATTATATTAATGATGATGTCTAATAAATTTCAAATAGATAATTAATAGATTGACAAGTGACAACACATTAATTAAGAGGTCTAATGTGATGACATATGGCAAAAGAACTACTTTTTTATTAGTATAGATTTATTTATTATTATTATAAAATGGCCGTTAAAAAAAAAAATTAAAAGCTAACATTTTTAAAATACCTAATCTCATGGACAAATAATAATAATGGCAAAATGTCCTCATGGGATGTTTGGTTTATAGAATTTTTTTTTTTTTAATGAATCGAATTTAACATAATTGATATTTGAAAAAATTTAGATCCCACACGTTTGGTTGAGAATAACGAAATGAAATTTGAAATGTTAATAAAATCAAATGACGCAATTACCCTTTATTAGCTTTTATAAATTATTATTTGTCACAAATATATATATATATATATATATATATATATATATATATATATATATATATATATATATATATATATATATATATATATATATATATATATATATAGAGAGAGAGAGAGAGAGATAGGTTCAAATGTTTCTAGCAAATATTGTATTTCTAAATGCATCGATCACGATTTAGCAAGTAATTAAATAATTTATTAAATGAATAAGGGTATTTTTGGTTTTTTGACACATTCAATTAATGTGGTCATATAATTAAATCCCTTTAATTAAGGAAACAAAATAATTAGGTTTGACCTAATCTCTCTCTTTTATCTCACGTATTATTCACCTACAAAAGAAAAAGAAATTAGCTTCATAGTTTCACCCGTCTTCTCCACCGTCGCAGCTTCAAACAGCCAGCCGCCACCGCCAAACACCACTTTCATCGGTTGTTGATGCTTCAAACAGCCAACCACCACCTTGATCGGTTGTAAGTACCTCCTTAACATTTTTTGATGATTTTTTTTACCATTTTCAATCAAAACCGAAGCCACATAATCATTTATGTTTTTTTCCATCGATCGTATGGAAACCGAACGCATGAGGGATATGTAACTCATTTGATGTTGATGGTTCTGAATTGGAATTTTTTTTCATTCATGATTCATAGAAATTGTGGTGATTTAGGGAGCACCCTTAAAGTGTTTGATGAAATGTCAAAGAGAAATATGGCAGTCTCAGATTGTATTCATGGTTAGTGATGGAATCACCGATTAATGAGGAGATGTTGGTAAGTTTATATGAACTTTATTGATCTTTGGTTAAGTTTTTTGAGTTGGGTTTTTGTAATTTTTTAATTTTTTCAGAAATTCAGAGACACCATTCCTTGATGGCAGAGAACTTGTAGCTGGAAGTATTGATGATTCAATCTATGTTTATGATTTGCATACCAACTGCTCGATAAAATGCTTAAATTAGGTTTCTGGATTTTATATCCAATCTTTTTATATAAGTTCAACTATTTTTTTTGGCAAATATAAATGGTTTCTTCATAAAGGTTTTTGTTGTAAGTAAGGTGTTTAACAAAACTCTTGAATCAACTTTGTTTCAATTGTATTATAAATTGTTTTGCAGGACCATGGAAGTATCAAATCTATTAATTTTTTTTATTTATTTGTTTGTTAATAAATTGAGAGGATAAAAATCTGTTAATTTTTTTATTCATGTCTTTCGATTATGGTTTTAGCTAATTATTTATATGTTGATAATAAATTCTGCTAGAATTTTGACTGTGTTTATTTTGATAAAATTTTAATATTTATATGTTGAGAATGTATTCTAACAGAATTTTACTATTGCATTCTAACAGAATTTGTGATAGAAATTGCTTGAAGAATGGTTTGAAGAACTGATGGGAAATGTTTGAAGAATGAATTAAAGAATGATCACACTCAATGTCCAAGAATGTTGTTTTTTTTTTTAGAATTACACTTGTTATTCTTTCAGAATGTTATTATTCAAAGAATCACAATTAAATATTTGGTATATTATTAGTTCAAGAATCTATTTTGTGTATTCTTTTCAAAAATGTATTTAGTAGTTTATGATTGACATTATGTAATTCTGACAGAATATGTTAGAATGTAGTTATTTTTCAACCTTGGATTCCAGAACTTTGTTATTATTCAACTAAAAATATATTCTGACAGAAAAAAATCGATTATTTTTACAAATTATGTTAGAATTAAAATTAAATTAATTAAAAAAATCATATTTTTAAAATTAGGTGAATTAATTGTCCATAAATATCCGAAAATTTCCTTTTATTATTGTAGTTAATTGTCCAAAACACCCTTTTGCTAAAATTGTATGATTATATGGTACATGATATCCCATTTTAATATCATACACTCTCAAATCATGTCCATTGATAAATTTCATCCGTTGGTCCAGATTTGTGCATTCTGGCACACAATAGTTAGTAAAAACAAAATAACCTAAGCCTATATATATATATATATATATATATATATATATATATATATATATATATAGTTAGGATCAAATGTGAATGACAAGTATTGTGTGAACGTATGACCAAATTGAGACCATTAGATTAAAAGAATGAATGGTTGTAATCGTAAGGTACATGTTATTATCATAGAGTAGCATTTATTATAAAATTTGACTTAAACAATTATAATAGCAAACTTTACATTTTATTAAGAGAGAGAAATTTAATATTAGGCTACATATTATGAAACTGAATCATATTAATTAATAAAAAGTAAATGAAATCTTTGATTTTATTCAACATATTAAAATTACATCAGATTTTTTAGAATACAATTTCATTCAATACATACAAATTTGTTTTTTAATTCATTTCACGCAATTATCTTTCATAAAGAGATTTTTTTTAAATCAACATTCTTAAAGAATACGAATGAATATTTTCAAGAATAACTGTTTGCATCAAAATAACAAATTACAAATGCAAGAATAGACATTCTTATAGAATAAATCTAAATTGCATTCATTGTCTCCTAAATTCTAACCGTCCTTAAAAAAATATAATAAGAATCTGTTAAGAATGAATGAGAATAGATGGAAAAAATTAAGAATTATATATAATTTCACAAATCACATGTATTCTTAAAGAATAATACTAAACAATGAACCATTTTTATAACATAAAACAACCATTTTTGTAGCATAAAACAAGAATATATACAATATTTTGAAGTAACTACACAACCTTATATTTTACATTCTTTAAGAATTTGTTTGAAATATATACTACATTATTTGTAACATACAATCTAAAAGAATATTGCAGAAACAAAAAGACAGTAACATGACAAAAGAATATGAATTCTTAAAAAATATGGCACTATACATTCTAAAAGAATATCATATGCATTCTTAAAGAATATCGATGATAATTCCTTTCAATTAATGAATTGCACGTCTTCTGGTTCAACTTTAAAAATCTGAAAAAATAGATTTGAAAATTTAATTTCATGACATAAATATAATAAAAACTAGAATTTTAGATTATTGCTAATAATTATCTCACATGTAAATTTGAACCATGAAACAAAAATGTGGTGTTAGGTAAACCTCTGACTATAAACTATAAACTGGATTACACCAAAGCTCAACAAAATTATTCTAAATTGAACCCACAGAGGAACGATCCCCACTCTTATTTAGTCTGAACACACATATGTATTACTAAGATTAACCACTTGTTGATGAATTGAAAGCAATCACACATGAATCTTGGTTGTTAATGCTACAACAAATACAAGAACCAAAAGAAATTGCACTTGTTAAGCCCACACGATAAAGAATACAGCTAAAAAATATCCTACATAATGACTACCCTTTATGACAACAATAACCACACACTAATACCCACCTTCATCCTGATATGAAACAACTAAAAATCATCATCATTTTGAGGAGACGAGTTGTGCTCGATTTATGATTGACTTTGAGAAGATGAACCAACACCAAAAGGAGTTATGCTTGATTTTAAAAGAAGACGAGTCGTGACCGAGACATAAAAGGGGCAGAGAATATCACTATTTTTTTCACAATCTCGGACCTGCATTGAGAAAAAGAATGGGAGAGAGTCAAACCCATGCTCATATCTTTTACCAATCATCGTGAAGGATTAAAAGGTTTTCCTAGCTAGGATTATCTAGTGCCGATTCATGAAGGGGTGGGAGGAGAAATCGATAGTCATTGATTTAAGGAAGAAAAAAAAGGTGTTGTGATTTCATTATTAAGGTTGTATCTCGATTTTTTAAGCTTATATGGATCGATTCCAAAAGGGGGGAAGAAAGAGAACTAAGAGTGAGATATTGTAAGCGTAGGAAAAAAACACTTGTTGGCTGTGCTAGCTATGGATGATCCAGATGATGTCTAGGTTTCCCAGTCTAGTTTAGATGCCATATAATGGATGTTCAGAAGAATAGTGATGAAGAAGAAACGATAATAACTCTTCCTATTCCAGTATGATTGTGCGTTTACGATGATAAAAAAGAGAGGCATGGTCGATGATTGGTGATGGTATGTAAATTAATAAGGATTACTACCTAAAATTATGGTATTTGAATCAAATCTATCAATTAGGTTTCCAAATTTAAAAGTATTTAATTTTTATAATAATTAACTTAATTAACCAATTTCTATAATACATTTATCAAACGAGTGGACGATATTTTGTCATATTTTCACACAATACTTATAGGTTATATATGATCCTAACTTTATATATATATATATATATATATATATATATATATATATATATATATATAGGGTTAGGTTATAGTGTGGATAGCAAGTATTGTGTGGATATAAGAATGAATGTGGACCAAAAGTTTAAAATACATATTCTGATTGAATACAAATTCTGACATAATACATTTTCTAATTGAATGAACATTTTGAAGGATAACAAATTTTTGAACAATGAGTTGAATAACAACATTCTTAAAGAGTAATTATCTATTTTTAATATTATTGAAGAATCTAAGATCCAAAAAAAAACAATTTTTACTATCACATTCTATAAAAATACAATGTCATTTTTTGAATTTTTGTCACGTTCTATAATAATACAAGCTTTATAGTAAGTCATTTTTTTAAAAAATCTTCATTCTATAAGAATACAATGTCATTCATGAAAGAATCTTCATTCTCATTCTTCCTGGAAGGGAATTTATTTCCTTTGACTTTAGATCTTCAACTAACTAGTAAACAAAGACTTGTATTAAAAATTAGAAATAAGCATTGGAATAAGATTATACAAATAACATGACTATTGTATTATGATGTGCTTAAAACAAAATATGTTCAAGCAAAAGGAAGCACACTACAGTCTTTGCTAGCATTATCAATTAAATTAGGTCTAGTTCCATTTGAAATATAAAACCATGATTTGAAGTTATATAACGATGAATATGGCTTTCCATATTCAAAAGGTCTAATTGGTGAGATTTGAGGACAATTTTACCCTTTTGTTTGTAATTGTGGTTTGCAACTATGTTCTGATTGAACAAGTTGAATGGAGAAGAGCTTCAACACTACATAATTTCAACATACATTTGAATTTGTAAGGGCTCAAGCTCGATCAACTCAAATAAATCTCTATAAAACCAAGATATTTGAAAATTAAAGAGACGGAAAAAGAAATAAAGAAATGCTTGCATCAATTTTATATCCTACAAACTCATATTCCAAATCGATTAGAGAATATCACTTACAAAAGCCGATTTCAAAAAATAAACGAATGTCACATATGAGAAGAAAAACAATAAAATCGATTTCAAAAAATCAAATTTTGAGAAGAAAGAAATTGATTTCAAAGATGGAGAAAATCAATTTCTGAAAGTAAAATCATTTTTTGAGAAGAAAGAAAATCGATTTCGTCGACACTAACGGAGGAACTCACGATATTGATGGAGGCTAAAGCACTATTGGAGACACACGTCGATTGAACGAGCATTGGAGGGTTGGTTCCCGATTCTGATTTCGATTTTGAAGTCGTTCCCTATGACGATCTTGTCGTGTTCGAACGCATGTCAATTGAACGAACCCTGGAGGGTTGGTTCCCGATTCTGATTATCGATTTTGAATTTGTTCCTTCGACGGTCTTAACATCTTCGATGGAAACGGGAGGGATACAATTTTGTGGGTGTAGATGAAAGAGGCAATAGGGTTTTAAATAAAGTAATTTGTCTAAATTAAAGGGTAGATGATTTAATTAATTACTTATTAAAATTAAATAATATCTGGCACATATTAATCCCTACATCCACACAATAGTTGTCAAACCACATTTGAACCTACCTTTTATATATATATATATATATATATATATATATATATATATATATATATATATATATATATATATATATATATATTAAAAGGGAGGAAGGATGCCCCGGTAGAATTAGGGGAGATGCTAGAGAAGTATCGATCATGCTTTCTATGAAAATTATTGGTGTCACATGTTTTTGCCTTAGAGATATAGTTGATTCTCAATCAACAAGAGAAGACAGTTAATCGAGAAACGAGAAGAAGACAGATGCAATTGTCGGGAACAAAGCAAGTGTAGTGGAAGGATTAGATAATGATGTAGTGGACATTATAGATTCGAAAATGTCATCATACATTTTAACTATGAGTGGGAAATTTGGGCCTTCAGGAAACAGGTTAATATCCAAACAAACATGGCATCTTCTTCTTCACAATGCCAGACACCAAACTTAGATGAACTCATTGTCAAGTTTTTACTTTTGGTAATGTATTGCATTTATGTGGTATGGCAGTCCATATTAATAGTGTGAGGTTGTAATAAAATATAATGTGTCTAGAACGTGTCCGGTACGAGGTGTTTGGAATGGTTTGTCTGAAATATGTCTCCGTAATTTATGCCTGTGAATATGTGTCCATGAGTCCGGAATAACAAGAATATATGACATAAATGATGGGTTTGAATTGACATAATGATTGATTTGACTTCCGGAATCAGTCCGGAATGACATATAATTCAGACTGGACCTCTATAAACAAGAGATTGAAATACAAGAGCTTTTTATAACTCTGAAATGGCAGTTAATCAACCCCAACCATGGACTACATGTTGAGTCAAAAATGTTGGTTTATACTTTACTTTCTAGCAAAATGTATTTTTCAGTCATGTAACAAAGTGTTTGTGGTTGTGTTTACGGCCGTGAACCCATTCACGGCCCAAGTGTCATATATATAGATGTTAGGTGGGTGAGGAGTTTACAGCTAGAGGAGCTTAAGTGTGAGTATTCTAAGATGTGTTTTAGAGAGAGAAAGTGAATCTTGTGTAAGGAGCATTATTCCATTCTAATCAAAACACACAATATTCATATTGTTTTTCTTCTTCTTCTTCTTCATTTTGATCTGGCATCATCCGCTTGATTGGGATTTCGCACTATCAAGCGGATTTGACTGATACACAAGCAGATTTGGGACTTACACTACACAAGAAGATATCGCATTCGTTCAGGCTTGGATTACCATTAAGGATGATATGGTTGTCATCGGTCTAACACACATCCAAAAGTCACAAAATAGAGTTGGAAAAAAGAAAGGAAGGGATATCTCAACTGTACAACATTCAGAACTTTGTTTGAGAGTATGTGTCCTTTGCGGGAAAAAAGAAAGGAAGGGATCACTCATGGGTTTTGTGCTTAACGATGTGAAGAATTTTCGGATCTATTCTGAGATTATACGTGCTGCTTTCAGACCTTCTGGATGCAAATTCAATCAGTGACTTACGGTTTGAGTTTTCTTCTCGATACTCCTGATTTTATTTTAACTGATTCATTTTGAAGACAATTTTTTTCCTTATAGTTTTTCTTTAGTAGGTATTGTTTGGGAATTGATATCAAGATAAAGTGATAACGGGTAGTCTAAACATGTGGAAGGAACTGAATTTGAATTCTCTAAACTCTGTGTTCAATGTGCTGGTAGGCACAAAGGATTTGATAGTGTGGATTTAGATAGGATTATTTGGACTGACCATACGAAGCTCTGATAGGGCAACTGGGGGGTTCTGATAAAGTAGATATGTAGGAAATTATTTTCTTGCTTTCTATCTGTCATTTATATATTGTTTCCTCTGCGTGATTGGATGAAATCCGACCTGGAATGCAACATATGCAACTATATTTCTATGCACCTCTTTATTTATGCAATTCTTTCTATATGGTAGTCATATGTTGTCGCCTCTGCATGATTGAAATGATCCGACCTGGAACACAACATATGCAATATTCTACCTCTCAATCCCTCTATCCTAGTTAGTCATAGGTTATTCCCTCTGTGTGATTGAAATGATCCGACCTGGAACACAACATATGCAATATTCTACCTCTCAATCCCTCTATCCTAGTTAGTCATAGGTTGTTCCCTCTGTGTGATTGAAAGAGATCCGACCTGGGACACAACATATGCACCTATTTCTAAATCTGACTTCATCCTTAATAATTGTCTATTTACCTAAAGTAAGGAGTTCTTTGGAAGTTCTTAATAATCAGGGTATATCGGGAATGGGGAGCATGTTCTAGTGTAACTAAAATTGAACCCTTTAGAGGTTGTCTGTAGATCTCGATGCTTAATTTAAGTGGACAACATGACCTGTGGTCGTCGTCAGCTAAATGGTTTATTTAGAAAAGTTTGTCAATATTCTTCGTGTTTAAATGGACCACAATATCGGCAATTGACCAAATCTATTCATGAAGGTGAAGGTACTGAGGTGTGCAAATAGCTACACCTAATTTTAAATTTATAACCTAACTACCTTAACTAACTAATTGCACATAAGCAATGTACCTAGTCATATTAAAGTATAGCTTTAGGTAAGTTGAGTGTCGATCACAGGGAACGGTATTGACTAGTTAATCTACTTACTATTAAATTAACCTAATTATTAACAAAGAAAGGGGGTTTTATCTGATTTTGCAAGATCAAAGAAACTTAATTCTTAATTCAAATTCAATCAATAAACAAACACTTCTGTTAGTTCGAATCCGCTTTCCCTCAATGGTTTATTAATCAGATATAGTAATTACTGTTGGATACCAATTAAGATGGTATTAGCAGTTTAATTCTAAATCTACTAATATTAATTAATTCATGTAAATCAAAGTATGTTCACACTTAAGTTAGCACTGAATCAATTATGTTATGAATTGGAGTTATGTAAGATTGATTAACAAAACATAATTACGGCCATAATATGAGTTCTCTAGCACAGCCTAATTCAATACTTAACTGCTTAACTAAGACTCGTGATCCTAGCTCTAATAATTTAATGTTCACTAAATTACCATGTATTCTAATTCATGCAGATTAATAATCACTAACTACACAGAACAAGAATTAAAAGTAGTCAAATACTAAATCAAGCATGCTAGGTAAAATCAATCAACACAAGTCATAACCAACAAGTACATCAATTCTAAAATATTAAATCCATGAGTTCCAGCTTCATCTAGCTAACAGAAGCAACTAGATTTAGCTGGACATCCTAGCAAACAAGTTAACACAAAACATATTCATAAGCATGTTGAACAGTACCAAATCTGAAGTGAATTTATGAACTTTTCTTCGCCTTTGGTGTTGAAATCCTTTTCCAGACCTTCTCCTCTTCTGAAAATCGTCTCCAGGAACTTCTTCAATCAGCCAATAGTCTCTCAAGTCGTAATGAGCAAGAGTATATATAGTTTCTCAAAATTTGCACTTTACGTCGTGAATTAGGAGAAATCCTTATCGGACAATGATTATTACTTCTCACATACTTATCTTCCAAAATTCTCATGTCACGTCATGAACTTGTGGTTCACGTCGTGAATATAGCTGATATCGTGGGTTTTTCATTCTTTTAAGCCTTCATATTCCAAAGTTCCATGTTTTGACGCTTTTAGTTCATTTTCTTCAAAATGTCTTTTATTTGGCTGCAATATATAAATTAAGCTTATGAGTACCATTATTCTATGCAAATAATCAAGATATTAATAAAAATGTAAATAAATATTGCCTTAAAACATGTATGAATATGGCAATATCAGTACTGACTAACAAAGTTAAGATTGTCTCACAACTTTGATCCTAAATATTTTGGTTTTGTTAAATGTGTTCATAGTTTTCCTCTATGCACAAATTCAGGGGGAGAATTAAAAAAAAAAATCAAAAATCTAACAAAAATCCAAACTTTACAAATCCAAAAATAGTGTTATTTCTGTTTTATTTCTTGTTCAGATAAAAAATAAAATAATAATAATAATAATAATAATAATAATAATAATAAATTTAAGATATTCTATGCTAAGTTTTCTTTTAGTTTTGTTTTGTATTGAAAAATAAATTCAGATGTAGATAAGACTCATGGAGTGTGTATCGAGATTTTTTGAGCCAAGGTTTCATCCGTGATCATCGAAGAATTCTCATTCGAATGAGCAAGAAATGAAAACTATTCTTTCAACATTCAATTTTTCTACCCCAGAAGCAAGGTGAAGCTGACTTGAAGATTATGTGTCAGATTGCATTGAAGCCTCCTCAATCAATTTGTTGTTATTCTTGTACTTAGATCTCTCTATTGTTCTCTCTGAAGATTCTCAAGCTGAAAGCACCATCTTTCATTAATATTTTTAAGAAGCCTCCTCACCCAACGTGCGTTCAGAGTCAAATTCTGAAGAAAAACCCCAACTGCTCAAGATGAAGTCATTCATTGAAGATTCATCAAGTTCATCTTGAAGTTGTGAAGAATTTGAAGATTAATGCTTAAGCCAAGCTCCCAATGAAGATTGACAAGAAAAGTCAGGTACTTTTTTTTTTTTTTTGGGGGGGGGGGGGGGGGGGGGGGGGGGCTTGTTGGGTCAATTAGAAAAGAAAGCTATAAACCAAGGGGGAGATTGTTGAGTCAAAAATATTGGTTTATATTTTACTTTTCTAGCAAAATGTATTTTTCAGTCATGTAATAGGTGTTTGCGGTTGTGTTTACGGCCGTGAATGGGTTCATGGTCGTGAACCCATTCACGGCCCATGTGTCATATATATAGATGTTAGGTGGGTGAGGAGTTTACAGCTAGAGGAGCTTAAGTGTTTGTATTCTAAGGTGTGTTTAAGAGAGACAAAGTGAATCTTGTGTAAAGAGCATCATTCCATTCTAATCAAATCACAAAAGATTCATATTGTTCTTCTTCTCCTTCTTCATTTTGATCTGGCATCATCCGCTTGATTGGGATTCCGCACCATCAAACGGATCTGACTGATACACAATCAGATTTGGGACTTACACTACACAAGAAGATATCGCATTCGTTCAGGCTTGGATTACCATTAAGGATGCTATGGTTGTCATCGGTCTAACACACATCCAAAAGTCACAAAACAAAGTTGGAAGATGACGTGATGATGTTGGGGTAACTATAAAGGTTGGTCTGCCAAATGTTGTGTAAGTAAATAAGAGGTTGGTAAAGCTTTCTTTGTGGTCAATGAAACTCATTTTTAAGTGGTTATAATAGATAATTACAGATGATCGGAAGTAACTAAGAGCATGGGATACCATTTATATATAAGATAGAAAATGTTGTTTTTTGGAGTCCAGAATGTGTGTCCGTGATTTCGTAATGCTGACTACCATACTCCGAAATTGAGTTTATCAGTCCTATATTCTAAAGTTCGAAAAAAAAAATTATAATTTAATTGTTATTATTAAAGTAATCATTTTTATATGGGTTAAATTACTAGATTTCCCTACAATATACGGCATTCCCACTAGTCATACTTATATTCAAACCAAGAATAAATTAATAATTCCGGAATCTCCTTATTTATTTTTTGTTTCCATAGGAAAAGATCGACAGAATTCTTCCCCTTATCTAAGCCCTCTCTATTTTCTCTTGGGACAAGGACCTCAACCTCTTTAAGTAAAATGAAAAAAATAAAAACATATTTAACTTTACTTAAATGTTGTAACTACTGCCCATGCATATGTGTCAGAATTTATTACTCCAAAATGAGGTAAGCTTCCATTAAATCCCCTTCTTCTCGGCCCAATCAAACATTCTCCGTTTTTATTTTTATTTTTAACTTTAATACAAATTATTTAAATTGAAGTTTATCGATTCCTTCAAGGAAAAATGACTTAGGAGTGTAACTACTTTTTATCCGTGTTCACATATTGGTAATTTGTTCTTTTTTTTATACATAATAAAGCAACTAACTTGTTTTAACTGTTTAAAATATACCAATATTACCGGCTAACGTCTGTTTTAACCGGTAACTCAAAGGGAAAATGACTTAGGAGGTAATTACCTTTTATCCGTGTTCACATATTGGCAACTTGTTCTTTTTTGTACATAAGAAAACAACTAACTTGTTTTAACTGTGTAACATCCCAAAAATCATGACTACAAATTTCGTTTTTAATTTAATACTAAAACCATAAGTGTCAAACCATTAATTTAACTATCCGGCATCGGGCCCCTCCCAGCATCATGCCCCGTCTGGCATCGAGCCCCGCTCGATATACAGATCTGTCTCTCTTAGGTCCCGCCTGTCTCCGTGCCCCGCCCGCTAAACACATACAATCATATAACATGCTAACATATAAAGAAACATACTTTACTGTATCCCTGTCCTAAGAAACATACTCTGCTAATAATGAGATATGGAACTTCGCCCGTACTCAACTAGTTCCAGCCAGGGCTTCAGCAGTGCAATGTGAGTCTCCTCACTGTGTGAATAGGTCTAAGGCCACAATACCAGCCCATGTAGCCTATGAGTAGGAAGAACTGAGGGTTAGCCCTAGGCATTATATGCTAGTATGTTATTCCGAACCAAGGTCCGATGTCGGGCGGGTGCCCGAGGAATGTTTGCATGTTAGATTATACTTGTTGTATGTGTGATACGTGTATTTATCTGGTAGGGAGGTGAGTGTGGACGAGGTCCCGTATCTCATCACTAGCTGAGTATGGACGAGGTTCCGTATCTCATTATTAGCAGAGTATGTTTTTTAGGACAGAGATACAGTAGAGTATGTTTCTTTATGTGTTAGCATGTTATATGATTGTATGTGTTTAGCGGGTGGGACCCGAAAACAGGCGGGACCTAAGAGAGACATATATGTATATCGAGCGGGGTTCGATGCCAAGCAGGGTCTGATGTCGGGTGGGACCCGATGCCGGAGTATTAAATTAATGGTTTGACAATTATGGTTTTAGTATTAAATTAAAAACGAAATTTTTGGTCATGATTTTTGAAATGTTACATACTTAAAACAAGTTAGTTGTTTTCTTATGTACAAAAAATAAGAAGTTATCAATATGCGAACACAAATAAAAAGTAGTTACCTTCCTAATTAGTTGCTTTATTATGTACAAAAAAGAATAAGTTGTTAATATGTAAACACGGATAAGAGGTAGTTACCCTCCTAAGTCATTTTTCTTTCATTCAAGCCTTAAAGATCTTTTATTATTTGATTATTTCTTACCAGTTTGCAAAAACTTGGTTACGGGTTACATAAACATTCTCAGAATAAATATGGATATAAGTCATATGACCAGATATAACAATACATTCATTATACTTTTCGAAAAATAATAGGAAGTTACATGACATATGTAAAAGCTTGTAAAGAATAGAAAATGACGCAATATTGACGTATGTACTGTTTTTAAAGTGCACGTTCCATGTGGAAATCTACATCACCATTGCCATTCTCATGTAATTTTTCGTTACTAAAGATCCAATATTCGTTTTCTATATTTAGTAAAATTACAGGAATTTGTGTTTTAAAAATCTATAACTTGTCCCAAACCACACACTTGAGCGTTTTATTTCTTTAGAAAACGAGGGTGTTTGGTATATACATGTGTACAAATATTTTTATTTTTTAACACAAACATAATATTGTTGGTTTAATGCCATAACTCATGATGATGCAGATGATGAAAAAGGAACATGTAACAGACACGTGTAATAAAGTAAAAAAATATGTATTTAAAATTTTATATTTATTATATAAATATAGGAAAATGGTAGTAGGTGGGTTGTCTATTTAAGTGATCCCACTTTTGGGTGGTTTAATTAACGTTTTGGGTGTCAACCTCCACTTAGCACTCACTACCCTAGAGAAGAAATGAGTTACTTGGGTGTCGGAGTAAGTCCGGGGAATGTTCCGGTGTACCACGGCAGCGATTTGAAGGTGGTTGACCGGCGGGTAAGGGTGGCGGAGTTAATATTAAGAAGTGTGATTTGCGGTTTGGCTCTTGTCGCAGCTGTTCTTGTGGCTACCGATACTCAGGTGAAAGAAATCTTCACCGTTCGAAAGGAAGCCAAATTCACAGACATGAAATCTCTGGAGTAAGTCAGTCATTTTCTTCTTGATCGAGTTTAATTTTTTATAGGTTAAAAAAAGAAAGAGATTGAATGCAGGTTTTTGGTGGTGGCGAATGGGATAGCGGCGGCGTACTCGTTGATACACATAGTGAGGTGTGTGGTGGGAATGATAAGAGGCAGTGTGGTGTTGAACAAGGCGTTGGCGTGGGTAATCTTCTCCGGTGATCAGGTGATGGCGTACATGACGGTGGCGGCAGTAGGGGCCGCGGCACAATCGGCGGCGTTTGCAAAACTTGGAGAGGCGGAGCTTCAGTGGATGAAGATATGTGATATGTATGATAAATTTTGTAACCAGGTTGGTGAAGGGATCGGGAGTTCGGTGATTGTTTGTGTGAGTATGGTGATGGTTTCTGGTTTATCGGCGTTTAGCTTGTTTCGGTTGTATGGTGGTGGGAATAAAAGAGGAAGGAAGACAAGCGCAGCATGGTGAAGTGAAAAAAAAAAAAAAAAAAAAAAAAAAAAGTAGTGTGGGGTCACAAATTAAAATAAGCATTTTCATTTTGTGTTCATGATCTTTTGCTGGTTTTATACGCCTTCCTCTAGGAAGTGCGATAGGAAGAAAGTTTTCAACTTTTTTGTGTTTTTATTGTCAAATAATAAGATAATAGAGGATTTAGTGTAATTTGGCAAGTGATTCGAATACAAACCAGTAGTCTAGGGTGTGTATTGGTGCATGGTGTCCTTCAATATAAATCGTTAATTCAAGTCTTGTATGGGATGGTGGTCTAACTTAGGGGTAAATTAGAAAATATGGCACCCCATTTCCCATCCCAACCCATGCCCAAATTCCAAAAGTTTGTAAAAGTATCCACAAACGGGCCCCATAAAGGTTTTTAACACCCCTACGAATGCTCGCTGAGGCCTTTGGCAAATCCAACGTGTGCTCAGTGAACACTACTAGGCCATATACTTGCCCGGTTCAGCGACTCGGTTAGAAACACGTCAATGAGAGAGAGTGTGTGGTGTTTGAGGGTTTTGAAATTTAGTCGGTTTTTGTTTGCCTCATTTTTTACTATTTTCTTTTTTAAAAAGATCAAATTGTCACCTTCAATCATATATGTATATAAAAATAAATAATAGTTCAAAATACATATAAAATTATCAATTATATACAAAATTTTCGTTTTGAGTCACGCTTTACAAACGACGTGGATCACTAAGGCTCGTAAAAACTTGAGGCATGATATTGTCACCAAGCCACATCTAACGTTATTTAGAACATTGCCCAAAACACAAAGTCACCTCCTTTCGTCCAAAGTCAAAGCGATCGGTCTATTTATTCACCTCCAATTTTACACTATGGTGGTGTTTACTATCCATATCATGTTCGAAACAAACCTCAATTCCAAAATCAACCACAATTCCAAACTCATCTTAACTCTAATCGCAAATGGAAAATGATTTCAACCCATTTGTCGATCTTCCCGGCTCCTCAATCCATACCCAAACCCAATTCCAAACTCGAACACAACCTGAAGTCATCCCCGAAAAGGTTTCGGAGCTGGAAGAGATTCGACCACAACCCAAGAAAAGTGGAAAAGCGGCTCCAAGGCAATAGACTATGGACCAGGAAACAACGTTGGCTCATACATGGGTAGATGTTTCTAAAGATCTAAAGGTCGGAAAGAACCAAGATCGTCCTACCTTTTTCCAGAAAATTACTAAGCGTTTTCTCACGAAAATGAATTATGGAGACAACATGAAAAATGATCAAATTTACTCAAAGTGAAGAAATGTTAACAAAGTTGTGATGGAGTTTAATGCGGTTGTTTTCTATCGTCAAACGGCAATGGCACCACTAGTTGTGATGGAGTTTAATGCGGTTGTTTTCTATTGTCAAACGGCAATGGCAAAGTGGTGCAAATAACGAAATTTTTTTGCAAAAAGCTCTTACGCTATACCAGAGTCAGAAAGGGACGAATTTCAAATTTCTACATGTTTGAAATGTCGTCAAGATATCAAAAAAAATAAACAAAACAAAAACAACAACAATAGCAATAGATCAAAACTTCTAAAACTTTCACGGGTGGTTCTTCCAAAAGAACCAAAACTTTTGAAACAATACATAGTTAATCGTCTAATGCGAATGTCAGGATTGGCATCAATGAAGATGAGCCTTTTGAGGCTCCAAGAGCCACTTGTCCAATGGGAAGAAACCAAGGGAAGCGAAAAGGAAAAGCGATGACAAGTGAAGCGAAAAGGAAAATTGACAACTTGAAGTCGACGTTGGAGCAATACATGGTGATTGCACAAGAAAAAGACAAAATATGTGTCATGGCAATATTAACAATGAACACTAGCAATCTTACTAAAAAGAATTGACAATAAAGGTCAAAGAGGTGATTGCAAAAAAATATAATATCTAGGTTTTGTTATTTAAATTTCTATGTTTCCTGTTTTAAATTTCTAGGTTTTATAATTTTAAATTCTATGTTTTTTATGTGTGTTGTCATTTTAAATTATATGTTTTTTTTTGTTGTGATTTTATTTTCTAGTTTAATGAATCTTTAGGTTTTATAAAAATAATATGTTTGAAATTTTTAATTTTAATATTAATTAATTTTAGAAAGAAAAATGAATGTAACAAGCATGGCAACTCACACCTTATAAATGGCAAAGAATTGAGACAATGTGCCAAATTCTAGTTGGCGTCTAGTTGAACTATAACAAATGTGACATAACTCCCTACAGCCTAATTGTCCTATAAAACTTCAAAATCGTTTTTCTATGGCAATAGATCAATTTAGATCCTTCATGAGGGGCATGTAGCATAATTAGTATTGGTGTTATTTGCAAAGGTTTTATGGAGTTATTTGCAAAGGTTTTATAGTGATGGTAGTGATTTTAGTGTCCCTCATATTTAGTGCAACTGGAATTTACATGAGTGCCAACAAATATAAACTATGAATCCAATACAAGGTAGGTTGTGGGAAATACATATTTGTATATAAGACAGGTTTGATCCCAAAAATCAAAAAAAAAAAAAAAGGGATTTGTGGGCTTACCTAGGAGAGTCTAAAAGTTTGAGCCCGTGGCAATGATCAAAAATTAAATGATCATTGCGAAAACATGTAAATTTTAGGTTTATTCATAAGATGCCACGTGGTTATGATCAAAATGATAATAGCATCTCTAGCGTAACTAACATGTCGGACTATTTGGACAATATTACCATAAACCATTTCTCTAACTATAAAATTTTAGTTATCAACAAACTTTTCAACTATCAGCTAGCTTTTCAACTAGTATGCCAGACATAGCCTAAAAGGTTAGAACGGAACCGAAAAGGGAGAGGGAAATTTTGTATGAACTGTATTTTTATATGATTCAACTTCAATGGATTCTTAAATTCTAGATCTAGTGGAGGTTTTGACTGAACTCTACATTCAAATCCTTCAAAATTCATCAAAGTCACTCAAACCAAATCCGTTTCGGGGATGACTTTAGGTTCTCCTTAAGTTTGAAATTGGGTTTAAATATTTATTGGGAAGTTGAGAAGATGGTCAAATAGGTTGAAGTCATTTTCCATTTGCGATTAAAGTTGGAATGTAAGGTTCATTTATGGTTAGTTTGAAATTGAAGTTTGTTTTAAAATTAAGATTGGTTTTGAAATTGAGGTTGGTTATAGTATTGAGGTTGGATTTGGACTTGATATAGATAGTAAACACCACCAAAATATAAATTTGGATGTGAATAAATAGACCGATCATTTTGGCTTTGAATGAAATTCGATAAAGAATGTGAAATTAGGTTTGTGTTTTGGGTATTCCTTTTGGCATTTTTTGGAGTATTTGGACTGAAAAGAGAAGTCATTGTTTCACAAAAATGATATTGTTTAAGTGAAAATTGTGAAGAAGATGAAGTGGGAAGAAATATAATATATAATAGGGAAAACTACAATAAAATCCCTACATATTGGCCTCATAATCGATTTAGTCCCTATATATTTTTTTTATTCAATTAAGTCCCAAATACCGGTAATCATATTCAATTTAATCCTTTGACCCGGTCAACAGGTCATCCAACTTTCAAAAATTACATTTTTGGCCCAGATTTCAAAATTTATTACAAATTTGATCCAAAATTTACACTTTTGGCCCGGATTTTAATTTTTTTTTACAAATTTGGTCCAAACTTTACCTTTTTTGCCCAAATTTTAGAATTTTATTATGAATTCATCCTAATTTTAGTTTTTTTGCAACTTTTTTTTTCAAAAAATTGTTTCTAATATGTTTTTTCTTTATAAAATCATATTTATACAAAAAAAAAATGTATTTTCACATAAAAATCTTATATTTTCTATATAAAACTTTTTTTAAAAAGTTTTTTGTATATGAAATATCTAGTTATAAAAATATGTATTTATTTAGTATATAAATATATATAAATTTGTTTTTATAAAAAAATGTATACACACCTATCACCTTTATATATATATATATATATATGCACACAAATAGGTGTGTATCTATATTTTTTTTATAAAATCATGTTTGTTTATATTTTTTTTATAAAAACGTGTTTGAATAATTTTTTATATAATACGTGTTCGTATACATTTTATAAAAACGTGTTTAAATAAGTTTTTATGTAATACGTGTTTGTATATATTTTATAAAATCGTGTTTGTATACATTTTATAAAATGTATACAAACACGTATTATATAAAAAAAATATTCAAACATGTTTTTATAAAAAAAAATATAAACAAAAGCGATTTTATAAAAAAAAAAAATAGATAAAATAGGTGTTTGTATACATTTTTTTTCATAAAAACGGATTTCTATATATTTATATACTTAATAAATACTTATTTTTATAACTAAATATTTCATATACAAAAACTTTTTGAAGAAAGTTTTTTTATAACTAAATATTTCATATACAAACACGATTTAATAAAAAAAATATAGATACACACCTATTTGTGTGCATATATATATATATATATATAAAGGTGATAGGTGTGTATACATTTTTTTATAAAAACAAATTTATATATATTTATATACTAAATAAATACATATTTTTATAACTAGATATTTCATATACAAAAAACTTTTTAAAAAAAGTTTTATATAGAAAATATAAGATTTTTATGTGAAAATACATTTTTTTTTTGTATAAATATGATTTTATAAAGAAAAAACATATTAGAAACAATTTTTTGAAAAAAAAAGTTGCAAAAAAACTAAAATTAGGATGAATTCATAATAAAATTCTAAAATTTGGGCAAAAAAGGTAAAGTTTGGACCAAATTTGTAAAAAAAAATTAAAATCCGGGCCAAAAGTGTAAATTTTGGATCAAATTTGTAATAAATTTTGAAATCTGGGCCAAAAATGTAATTTTTGAAAGTTGGATAACCTGTTGACCGGATCAAAGGATTAATTGGGACTTAATTGAATAAAAAAAATATATAGGGACTAAATCGATTATGAGATCAATATGTAGGGACTTTATTGTAGTTTTCCCTATATAATAGTATTAATGTAGGGCAGAAAGAAGATAAATTTTAAAAACTTTTTTGAGAAAAAACTGTCAATTTTGACCATGAAAAACAGTCACGAATTCAAATCACCCAAACAGTCAACTTTTTGATTACCGAACCCTATTTTCTAATAGTTGTCAAAAAAACATGATCAAGATTAATAAGGGATTGTAATATATCTTTAAAAAAAAACATCAAAGATAAATACGATATTTAAATATACAACTTTATCGGCTATGTAAACAACAGAAAATAGGACTAGAAAACAGTGATTGATGATGATTAAATTATTGAACAAGTTTATTTTATAGCGTTACTATGGAACATGAGTTGACAACAACATGCAAAAACAGGAAGAACATTCAAGTCAAATGAAAACTATTTCTCTTAATAGATTTAATTAACAGTAAATATGCTTACCATATGAATATTTGTTTTCATCTGATCTACGACCAAGAATCTTCCCTGAATTGCCAGACTTCACAACATATTCCTGATTTGAACTTTTTGACAGCTTTCCACCATGAAAACCAAACCCAATCTCAGGAAACCTTCTTGCATGGTTTTCAATGGTGGTTTCAAACTCCTGAATTATCAATCCTTGCATGTTAAAGAAGAAGAAGAATAAGAAGAAAGATTCAAGAATCTTGTTTGAGTTTTTACCTTGGATTTGGACTTGGAATAAGGTGTTAAACATGGGTTTAGATCATTTATGAACATGTCATCTGGACTACCAGAACTGAATTCCTGTATTATTAATTATTATAATATAAGTATGAAATTTTTTTAACTTAATATAAGTAAGTCAGGAATTCAAATTGATTTACCAAAGAATTGGTTGCTTCTTCTTGCTCATGTGTTGGTGTTCTTGGAGAGGATACAAGACTGTCATAGCAAGCTGCTGTGACTGAATATTTGTCGGCTTTCACCTGTCATCAACATATTTACAAATGGTTAAGACTTAATATAAATATGAAGATGATTAGGGTTTTAGACTTTAGAAGAAATAATATTAGGTTAGGTAGAAGACTAGTAGTACTACCTCTGCAAGATCTTCAGCAAGGCATTGCAGTTGACCAGTGAGAGAAGTGACCTGTCTTTGGAGAGTAGGGATGATTTGTTTTGCATGTTTTAGTTCAGAATCTTGTTGGTTTAAAAGTCCTTGGAGCTGAGTGTTCATAACATCTGGGAACAGAATGGCACTCTTCAATGCTTTGATCTCCTCTCTTTGTTTCAAACATAAATCCTTCAGTTTGTCAACCTGCCAACAGGTACAGGTTAGATGAAAATGATCTCCAGATATTAATTTTCATAGATTTTGTGATCAAAAGAATAGTAAGTTGTGTATCACATAATTGACTTGTAGAAATAAGACTGGGTAGTCTGTTTGCTCCTTCACCTTATTGCAACTACTGAGACTTAGCAATGAGTGAGAAGGGTATGAAGATGCTAGCTTCTAAGGGTAGAGTTCCATATATTAAAGACTGTGACTGTGGAATTCTATAAGTCAAGTGTTTTTGGCAAACTGTAGAAGCCAATTCTTAAGCCTCATTTTTATCTTCGCAAATTCAAACACTATCTCCTAGATATAAGACTTTAGCTCATAAACTTCTATATTTACTATTCCTTAGATCTAAGCTTTCAAAACACATATCATCAATCAGTGGTATGTTTTTCGAATAATAGGAATTAAACATATGCTAAGTTTAAAATTATTGCAGAAAGATTATTAATGATTCAGGTAGCGAGTGTGTATAAGACTATAAGTACCTCTCTGTTTTTCTCCTCAAGCATCAACTTAAGCTCAATTATCTCCGTCTCCTGGTCCTTGTTCTGACTCAATAGCTCCCTCTCACTTCTCAACACCATCGCCAAAGTCCTAGCATTTGGCTTCACCTCCGTCAATGCCTTCTTCTTCCCCTCACTCTCATCTCCTTTCCCTTTGCTACCAAACAACTTCTTATGCAACCCTCCCAAACCCGTCGTCCCACCTCTCCTCGCACTCATCGTCGTCTTCTTCTTGAAATCCTCGGCAATGAAAGTAGTAACATCCGCAGCCACCACAAACTCCCTTCCTTTGGCCTTTGTTGACGATGAAGACCTCTTCTCCATGAATTTCTTAACCATAGCAGTCAAATTCTGGTCGTTCTTGGTGGATTTGGATTTAGCAAGGGCGAAAGAGACATCAGGAGACTGGCGACGATTTTTGGTTTGGTTGAGGTTGAGTTTGTTGAGCTCGGTGGAGGAGGATGGATCGGATTGGGTGGAAGATCGATTGTTGAAAGAACTGTAACGAGAAGATGACCTGAAAGAGGACATTTTGAGGGGAATCTGCGACTTAAAGATTAACGTTCGAAATTTTGTTGGGAGATGATCAGAAGCATATTTCTAGGGTTTTTGAACTCCGACTGTAAGAGACATTGATTTAGGGGCGGGCTGTACGAATTCGAAATGATTTCACATGACAGGCGCGGGATTAATTTATTCACGTGGATTTGAATTCATAATAAGTTCAAAATAACAAGCATAAAACAAAAGAAATAAAATAATATATTCTTAACAAATTTGTAAGAATGGTCGTGTAGTATGTTAAAACTTGTATGTTTGAGCCAAAAAAAATTGGATTTGCAGTAGTCTAATACTTTAATTTTGTAATACTTTAATTTTGTTGTGAGTTTGATCCAATAGTTTACAGTCATTACCTTGGTCTCGTTATCCCCCCCCCCTCCCACACACACACCTCACGTGAGGGTATTTTAGTCTATTCATATATTCTCCTTTATTATTTTAATATTATTTACCTCCATAAAGAGACTATAATGTCTCTATTTTCGTTTATGGCCAGAAACCTGCAATGAGCCCTAACTCGAACCCACATCTGTGATTTCATCGTCTCCAGCAACAATGATGATGTGCTTTTGCAAAAAGTGGGCCATAGTTCGAACAGTGTGGACAAATCTAAACCCAAGGCGCCGATTTTGGGGATGTCTTGAGCCTGTAAGTAAGTTGGATTATTCGATTTTTGACCGTCGGTCCCCGCTCTAATGTTTCCTTCTTCTATGTTTCAATAAATCGTCATGTAGATTTATTGGGTGGTATGATTAACTCATGTGTGCTCGCTCTAAAGCTATAATATTAGGGCTGATTAATCAATAAGCTACAAAAAGAAGTAGAGAATATTAAAGAAGAAGCAACTGAGCATGAAAAAGCAATAGAGAAGATAAAACAAGCAACTGAGTAGGTTAGATTTGTCGTTTCAAAAAAGAAGATCCAAAAATGTTAGGGTTATCTTTTATAAAAGGTTGTGATAGAAAGAAAGGTTGTGATGTGAAGAAATAGGAGAAACCTCACATGTATTTATAGGCCACAGCTTCAGACTATGCTAGGCGTACTCCTCGGGGTACGTCGTGCATACTCAGCACGCTGTGCTTACGAGGCTACACTGCACGTACGAGGGGGCAATTGTTGGTCATCTGAAGCGAGGCCGTGGGATTAAGCCATGTTACCCTCATCGCTTCAGCATAATCTCGACTTCTAAATTCCGTAACTTTTGCATACGAGCTCCGTTTTTCATGTTCTTTATACCTACGCGTAGGTGGCGACGTAATCTATGATTTTTGTTTAGACTCTGTCGGCTAATTTTAAATTTATATTTTAACAGGCTTAAACAGATAAAATCCGTTAAAAGTTCATAGCTTTGTCGTTCAACGTTCGTTTTTGTCTGTCTTTATATCATTGAGCTCCTATTAATGAGATCTTTTATTATTGTTTAGAGTATGTCAGCTAAAAATCGGTCGATCTAAAATTTGAATTCCGGGTTGTGCACTGCTATACTAAATCTTAGAAAAATCATAACCTCCTTATATGAAGTCAAATTTAGATGTTCTTTTTATGCATACTCTCGTTTTAACGTATACTACGAATTCTGTTCATATTGCTAAGACTAAAAAGTCTTTATCAAAAATTTTACTTTTTTACGCTACGCGGTGTCGTGCCGGTTTAACCGTAAAACTTCAACAAGTCATAACTTCTTCGTTATAATTCAGATTTTAGCGTTCTTTATATGTACGGAACCCTTGCGACATATACTATAATTTGGTTAAGACTATTTATTCTCAATAACCTTCTATCAAAAAGTCGTTTTGGGCACTTATTGTCTTTAAATTGACTAGCTCGAATCTGTAGGTGTTACAATATATGTAGGGGTAATTATGGAAAGGTAAAAGATAAATACCTAAAGTTAATGCATTAGTGAGTTGATAATTCGTCCAAGGACCTTGATTGAATCTGGCATTTACTAATATCTATAATCGTTAATCCTACAAGAGCCTAAAAGCGTCGATTATAGGGACTTACGGTAATACATTCTCACCTTAGAGTATAGTTGACTATAGGGACTCATGGTAATACATTAAAATTGTCTTAGAGTTTAAATTACCGTTAATGACACCTGGAATGGGACAAACATAAATGAGGTGTTCTCATATGTGGTTCATCTTTCACTTATATCAATAACTTAATTCACAAATCGGTCAAATAATTTTGGTGCCTTAGTTTTCTGCAAACAGAAGATCTATTTGTCTTCGGTTTCATCTATATTCATAGCAAATAATGATATTCTTTGTCTTGGAAATGCAAATGCGAGTTAAGAGGATGCAATCACAAAGAATCTCGTTGTCTTCTATAGAGATAGATGAAACTTTTTGCCAATGTGTTCTTTTCTTTTGTAAGTGCAAATTTTTTTTAGCATCTTCCTCAATTCCTTTTGTCTTAGAAGTGTAAATTTGAGTTGGGAGAAAACAATCACAAAAAATCTCGTTGTCTGCTATGGAGATAAATGAAACCGCAGACGGAGACATCTTCAGCTTGGAGAAAACTAGAGCATCTACATTATTTGATCGATTTGTGACTTAGGTTACTAATATAAGTGAATGACGAACCACGTTTGAGCACATCTAATTAATAATTGTCCAACGTAGGATGTTGCTATCAAAATTTAAAGAAACTGGTCATAAGGACTAAATGTGTAAAAACATTAAGGACTAAATGTGTACAAACTGAAAAATATATTTCCCTATCAAGTTATTTTTCCGACTTAACATGGAATAACCACTTACAAGAACTGAATATGAACTAAAAACAAGTTAAATGATCAAATGTGAACAAAAAAAAAACCTTGGTAATAAAAAAAATATTACCATTTTAAGTCATTATCCAAAAAAAATAATAAAAATAAAAAATAAACTAAAATATGATTTTTAACACCAAAATATGATTTAAGCTTCAATAACCAAATACTAAAATAATACAATAGAATTTATATTTACATTTTGTTTAATTATATTATATATTTCTCAGATATAATAAAATCCATTATATTGATTTCTTAAAAACACTCATTCTAATTCCATTTCTAAATTCGATGTCAACAAGTTTTTTTTTAAACCCACTTCCAATATTCAATATTGTGATCTCGCATGGAATACCCTCGCCCAATATTGTAGACTCACTAAACAATGAGATCTGACTAGGATAACTTGTAAAGAAAACTAATTTTCAAGAAATTTTATATATATATATATATATATATATATATATATATATATATATATATATATATATATATATATATATATATATATATATATATATATATATATATATATATATATGTGAAATATTACAAGATGATTACGTTCATAACTATATATGAGAAATATTATAGGCCAAATAATCTCCAATCCAATTCACCATATATTTCAAGAACAAAGATGAACTTCTTCAAAACAGTGAAGAAGAGCTAAACATGATTTTATGACAAAGACAACCATATATCTACACATAATATTTTGTTCTAAAAAATGGGCTGTAATCGGCTTAATAACAAACATTAAAACATGAATATTTCATCCATCCAAATTTTAAAATGAAAACATGAACTTCATCAATTATCAAAAAAAAAAAAAAAAAACTAGTACCATAAATTCAAGCTCATAAGATCTTTAGATGAAATCCTTAATATAGATTGTTTAATTTCAAGCTAAATATGGTTCAAAACGAAATACCAACACACATGCAGCAAAACATATGACTCCACCCAAAGAGTTCAACAACCCCTACCCCTAATTTATATTTATATAAAGTATAAACCAAGTCTTTATTCTTAGTATTTCATAATGAACCAAAACCTGCATATTACTTACTAATTACCACCCATTTTACTATGTTTTGGTTTTGAAAATCCCATCAATGCCTTCTTCTTCTTCTTCTTCTTATTCATCACGACATTATTTGCTCCAGTTTCAGAAGATGATCCACTTCCAGATCCAGAGGGCCCACCCAAGGTTGACCTTTTTTGAAGCTTCATATTTGATGCGAGAAAAGAGACTATATCAGGCTTTGGCTTTATCTCTATCCACTTATTATCAACCCACTCTTTTGAAGCTCTTAGATTCATCTTCTCAAAATAATGCAATCTTTTTTCACCTACACACAAACAACAAAACCAATATCATTTTTCAAGTGTCACATTCACATCTACTTACTTCTCAAAAGAAAATTAAGAGGTAAAAGGTGGAGTTTTTATAGTTTATATATACCAGGAAAGTAAATTTGAAAATCATTTTTTCCACAGATGTTGAATCCAACCACTACACCTTCCCACCACCCATCACACCACCATGCATCCACTGCTGATCCAATCTTGAAATCATCATCTGAAGATTCCATTTGAGGACATGCAGGACGTATATAATTACGCCCTAACCATCTCATCCCCATTTTATCAGGAGCTGCAATTCGATATGCCAACACCCATTCCTACCAAAAAAGATTTTAAAAAATAAAAGAAAATATAAAAAGTTACTACAAAAGATAATAATATATACCTCAAGATTTCCGGGACCCACTGCATCCACCACATCCATGTATGAAACTTTCAATCTCTTCTCTGATGTCTTCAAGATTTTACATCTAAACCAACACCCTCTTATCCCACTATCATTACTAAGCACTTCAATCTCTTCACCAACACGAAAAGGTTGTGTTTTTTCAGCCTCATTATCAACAACTGTAACACCCTGTTTCAAACTTTGAACACCCTCTTCTTTTTCTTTTCCTTTTCCCTTTCCCTTTTCTTTTTCTTGTTCTTCTTCTTCTTCTTCTTCTTCTTCTTCTTCTTCTTCTTCTCTTTTGGATGATGTTTCTTGGTTGTTCTTGTTGGGGCCAACTGGGAGGTTAAGAACAGAAAATATGATCTGGGTATGGTAGCCACGCAACTTAGAAAAAGGAAATGAGGAAATTTGGTCATTTTTTATCTGCTTAGAGCACATGTAAATCCCATCTGAGAAGTCTGGTGTAACAAAAGCCAAACATTGGTTGTAATGTTTGGGAGTTAAAATGGTGGCAAGTCCATCAATACATTCTGCACTTAAGATCTGACAATGAGAGGTGATTATAAGCTCATGAGGCTGAGGATTTGAGATTAATTCACTAAGTTCTTCACTGCGATGAAACCATCTCACATTCACCATCTTTTTTTCCCTGTAATTTTCATACATGTCTTCCAAGTAACCAATGTGGTAACCTCCTTCACCAGCTAGGATGAATACAAATGAATAAACCTGTATAGCACATGAAAGAATTTATGTTTTAAAACAAGGGGAAACAAGAAAGAAGAGGGACAAAAGATGATGCTTACAGATATTGTGGTTCCATTTTTGGTAAAAGCTTGATAATGCTTTAGGTTCCTGGTGCACATTGAAGATTCACCTGACCATATGATTTCAAAGTTCTCTTCTTCTTCTTCTTGGATCTGTAATCCTGAAGATTCAGGCTCCTTGTTTTTCTTTGAATCTGTTAGTAAAAGTAGAGTTTATAAAAAACGTAAGGGTACTAACAATGCGTATCATAAAATTGGCCCAAGGGGAAAACTGAAAACATAGATAAATGATTAATTACACAAAAAATCAAGTAGATCTGATTAATATAATTAGATCATGGAAAATCTAAGCTTGAGATTCTCTACAGTCTACACTAAGTGTTGTAAGATCAAAATGGGGATGAAATCGCGAATGAGGGACAAAAAAAGATGCAAATTTAAGTAGCACATGAAATCGGAATGAGATCCTATCGAATCGTTTAAATTAGATATCAGATCACAAGTTGGCATTTTAAGAAACACATTCGATTGTTTCCAAATGATTTTGGGAATTAAAGCATGCACGTTGAATCTCCGATTGAATCGATGATCGATAATGCTAGTAACATATGGAAATTACAAATTGAGAAGGAGAAATACCTAATCGCTTCATCATCAAGCCAAACGCGAGTAATGCTCTATGGTAAGGAGAAGACTCTAGGGCTCGAAGTTTTTCAGTTCAATGAGTAGAAGAATTAGGGGTACGAAATTTATAATGAGCGAAACCCCGAAAAGGAGCATCAAGTCCAAGTGGCTAAATCTTGTGAAACTATACATGCCACGTGGAATTTTTACTTGCTAGCATTGAATTGATTGGGAATCAATGGATCAGTATCCCAGAACACTAGTATAAACACACTCAAACAAGATTTCATTTTCAAAGTAATTGCATTAATTCAAATGAAGATTAGAGTTACGTAGTTTTGATTTATGAAAGTGGAATGAACTATAAACAGTCAAGTAATTGAAGAACACAATTAAACACTTAATAAATCTTATACAGTAAAGGCGTGCCTTGTTAGGTCATCTTTTCTCACTTAACTCAAACAAGTGATCAGGTAGGTTCGGTTTCATTGATATCAAGTGAAGTTTGACATATCACAAATAAGATATAAGGTTCATATCATCATGAAAAAAAGAGCAATAATGAGCATGGATTAACAAAACCAGAAATATAAACTCTTACTTGCCGCACCTGATACTCTGAAATCAAGGAAGGGGATTTAATGGTGACATGGGACCGATAAGTCTTGAAGAAGAAGAACCCATCTGGTACAACATAGATCACGCGCCCCAGAGTCAACATTCCAACAATAGCAATGACAAGACCCCCAAAGGAGACCTGCAATTACTAATGAACTCTTTGGTTTCTTTTCTCCTGAGAAATCACATGCTCGTCTCATGCCAGAAAATGTTTGCTCGCTTGCACACATTCCGATACACTCCAAACGAGAGGATTTCGATCGATTTTCACAGCAAATTGCACATAACAACTCAAAATAGATCAGAAAACAGAAGAAAGAGGGCTGATTGATTACGAAAACTTAAACCTGTGCAATTGAGTGTGGCTCAAAGCAAAGAATGATAATCAGAAATTAAAGCAATGCAGTTTCGCTTCTGATTGCAATTAGGACATCAAACTTTTAAACCCAGACGATTTCTTTGACACTTTTTCATGATTGTTGGAGACATTGCTAGTAGTTACATCTCCTTCCCTTCTCTAAACTCTCTAGGTCGTTCCAATTGAAAAGAAAGAGGTTGATTTTTAGGCAAAACTAGTCCCGCAACTTTATCTTTTCAAAACATGTAACCTAATTGGGATTCTCTTAACATTTTAAGTCCCCAAACATTTTTTCACAATAAGGGTCTAACATCTCGTTAAAAGGATTAAACCATGATTAATTACATCAATCCTAAATCTTAGAAAAATCAACTCCTACTTACCCACTCTTATTATTATTATTATTATTATTATTATTAACTAGTTAACATTACAAAATTTATTTCAAATATTTATACAACATAAAAACATATCGTTTTAATTGAAAACCGGTAATAATAAACTTTTCAAATTGAAAATTTGAAAGTGTTTGTTTCAAACCGGAGGAAGTTTTGTTTATATTTTCGAAATAAAAATTACCCATTTCAGACCCGACGATAATTGCAAAAAAGTTTGATCATTTGCTCTAATGCCCAAAATCATGTTTATGCAAAAATTTATTGTTTTAGTCTTGTAGAAAAACCATGTGGTCATTTTTCTAATCAGTTATTTCAATCCAAACACCATTTATTATGATCAATAATCACATACCATTCATGGATGTCCATACACAAATACACAACAAGAATAAGTGACTCGAAATGACAACAAATTGCTAACAAACCATTATTCTTGCAGAAAGACACCAAAAATAAGCTCATTAATTATATAACCAAAAATGTTGAGAGATGATTTACAATTCTTAGACTCTTGTTTTGAGTTTTTCATAAGAATGGTTGTAATGACAACAAATCGGTCAAATACAATGGTTTACACTTACTAGTCACCAGCCAAAAAATCATCATCTTCTTTCTCTTCTAGTGATGCATCAGCATCATCATCTCTATGTGTAGTAGTGGTATTACTACTAATAACACCTTCAAATTCAGACTCTCTTTCATGGTTGATCTCGAGCATATCTTGTTTCGTGTTGTTGTCATGATGATGATGATGATGATGATGATGATAATTGAATGTCTTGCAGATGCAGGTGGAAGGGTATTCATGGAAATCACCACGTCCAGGTTTCATCTCATCCGGGTCCCCCATAAACCCCCTTTGAGCTGATTTCACTTTACTTGAGAAACTCCCCCATGACATCTTCTCTCTTTGCAAAAATAAAGCACTCAACTTCTTTGCATTTGGTCTAATTGTTCTTTTATGCCCCATATACCTCCTTTAAATATAAATAAATACACATCATTGGAATATGATACAATTCAAAATAGAGTTAAATAAAACACCTTACCTTCTTCCAGCAAGAATTTTTGCCATATTCCCATTGTTGTTAGTGACAAACACATCACTCTCATCACAAACAATGTAATCAATGGCTGCAAGACGAGAAGAAAAGGGAAGAAAAGGTTGAAGAAGATGTTCTTGTTGAGAAGCCATGAGCAACATCTCCTTGGTGTATAAATTTGGAAAAAGTTGTCTAAGAGGCTTTAAAGTTTCTTCACCTCCATAGATTTCACCTGATGCAACATAAATGTATGTGTCATTCTTGAAACCGAGTGCACTCAGCATCAACCCCACCTCATGTGGTGTAAGTGGACACTTTCCTTGCTTTCTCTCTCCCTCAGGATTCACTTCCTAATTGATTGATTAATTAACCATTAATAATAATAATGAGATATTTTCAAGAGAAAAAATAAAAAATGAAATTTGGGAAAGAAAAGAATCTCACTCCTAAACTGGACCACCTTTTCCTGACTTCACCAAGCTCATATCTCTCTTTATCACCACCTCCATAATAACATCCAGAAAATGCAAGCATATCAGGCTCAAACCTTAAATGAACAGCAATATAACGATTTGTCATCTTCCTCATTTTCATCACCAGATGATCTCCAACATCTTGCAATGGTTTTGTAAAGCGAAAAGCATGGTAATTCACTCGACATCTTAATCTTTGTAGTTCTTTATTAAGGTCAATAGCAAGCCTATAGTCAAACTTTGTCAACTGAACAACCTATACACATATTCGTTCATCACAATTCACAAATCAAAAATATATATATATATTTCAGTAGCTGTAATAAACTAAATGAAGAATAATTACATGTCGCCTCAAGAGAACAGGAAGAACTTCATGAAGGTAATACTGAGGTTCAGATTTACGTGGGACCCGCATGGTGTATGGGGGTTTTTCAAGTGATCGCATGTATTTATCTGGGACTCTTTTCACAACAACCACGTCCTTTGCAAGGAAAGAGATAAACCAATCAACATCAAAAATGTTTGAAAAGTCACTGCAAAGTTTATTAAAAAAATAAATAAATAATAAGATAACAATCAGTCAATCACAATTCACATACGTATCTTGGTTTTAAGTTTCAATTAATGGAATCTTACTTAGCAGTTACCTCACCTATCATCCTTCCAAAATGAATGATGATCAAACTCAGGAACCACCAATGTGGCATTTAATATCCGTGCAACAACTACAGCATCTGTAATCTGTTTTCACAAGATTGATTGCAGAAATAAACAAAGAATGTGTAGCAAATGAAGAAAGATGAAAGGAAAAATGTTTATTTACTCCAATTCTTTGTTGGTTAAGCCCTCCACTGGTGGCTATAAGAAGATACCCATTTGATAGTAGCTCAGCAACAGGAGGTCTGTAATGAGGGCCTCTTTCACTGCATCCGTAGTATAAGTTTGAAAACTCAGATTTCCAGATGTTAATTGGTCCATGATGACGGAATCCACCCTAAATGTTAAAAAAAATCTCATAAATATTTCACATATGTAATGTAATGAAAGCAAGTATTTCACACGATGTGATTCAAGAAATTTTACCACTTTACTATACCACAATCGATGCTTAACGAGTTTCTGAGAATACCATTCGAGATTTGAAGCTACATGACCTGTAAACAAAGATATGAGACCGACTGTAAACAACATCACTCCGCAAACCACCGCCCATGAGATCCGCCGTCTCTGCCTTTTCCCCATTGCAGAATGATTTGCTTGGGGTGGTCAGGGCACCCCCAACACGTCACCTTCACCTTCACCTTCACCTTTACTGACTTGGAAGTTGAAAGACTGAAAGGAATTGAAAACAACATTGTAAAATCAAGATAGACCAAATTTTCCTTTTACGAAATCAAGAACTAAAGAATTGGAATTTCGTAATGAAGATTGACCTGTTAGCTATCTCGTGATTATGTGCGATATTACAGACCTTGAAAGCTAGGAGTTGTTGAATCTTTTGTCGTCATCACAGAGTTAAAGCCAGCAAGCAGTACCTAGTCGGCCAAAAAACGGCCTCCCCTGGCCCCTTAAGGGTTCCGCCACTCAAACTAAGTGAAATGAACCAAGGAAGACTGAAGGCACCGATTCTGATTTCTTGATTTGCGGAAGATCGATTTCTGTAGAAGGAAGACTGAAGCTTGAACGATGGAGTATAGATTCTTGAACTCGCTGAAGCTAGAACAAGATGAAGTATCGATCCTTGAAGTCTTAAACTCGGTGAAGACTAAAGAAAGTCACATTAGTCGATATCAATGAAGATGGAAGGTCGATTGATGATTTGAGGTCTTTGCTTGAATTCGCTGTAGCTTGATTCTTTAACCATGGCGTATGGATGCCACCGACGAGTAGAAGTAGTGAAAAAGAGCCCTAGAACAAAAGGTTTAATTTTTTTTTTTAATCATGGGAGAGAAAAACTAAAAGAGACCTTTTTTTTAAAGTTGCATATTGCTTGAAGAAAAATAAAGAAAATAGATAAATTGATAATTCTATGGTTTATTGTTACCGTAGCCCAACAATGTTTCATATATTGATTTAAACAGTCAACTGTGATTTTCCTTTGCATTTGAAGGAAAGCACATAGGCAAAACGAAATCGGAAGCATAATTGATTGGGGGGTTCGATCCTCGTCTGATCGAAGATGGGAAGGGTTTGATCGAACCAAGGGAAGAACGAACGGAAGGTAGAAAGCGAAAGCAGCAAAGGTTGCTCAGGCGGCGAGGTGTGAATGGGGGGAGGAAGGTGATCAATGACATTGTTGATCGAAGGTTTGGTGGAGGCTAAGAGATTTCGAGTGGTGATCACCTCCAGTGTTTGTCCGGACCGAAGAAAAGAGAGAGACAGAAGCAACAGGTTACTGATGGTCTCAGCGGTGCAATGATGGGGTAAGATGCGAGGCAAGCTGCTCCGGTGGAGAATCAAATGGCGACATCTCTGGTAATCGCCTTGCATCCTCTTCTTTCGGATTTGACAGCCAACACAAAAGAGGATGAAAGCAGGAAGGAAAAAAACGATCCACGAGGGTGTTTTGTTTGTTTGTTTGACACATAAAAAGGCAAAGATTGAGAGGTTGTTTTGGGTTGCTTATTCGACAAAAGAATGGGGACGGACGAGGGAGGCCTAATGTCCCATTAATTTGTTGAATACATAAGAATAACACCTCTAATGGAGGTGTTCTTGGCTAGCACGAAGGAGAAGGAGAAATAAGAGAGGTAAGGTGAAATTGTAAATGATTAAATGCAGCCTTAAAGGGTATAAATTCTCAGATTTCTTTAGGATTTAGTTGTACCATTGTGATGCATTTTGAGTGTTGTTCTTCTTTAGCTTGAACAATCAATGGAAGGGAATGACAACAACAAACATGTATCTGGTGTTGGTATGATGTAGGAGGATATTTTGAATGATGTTTAGTGAAACTTGTAGACTTTCTTTTGGTTAGATGAACAATTCATGAGTTGTACCCTATGTAACATCCATAAAAATCATACCAAATTTAATCTTTTTCAAAACATTTCAAAACCATTAATCATTACAAAACTTGTTTTCAAAATAGTATAATATCAGAGTATCCCAAAAACAAGTCATAAACATGAGGAGTTGTACGATCACGCCTTTGCCTTCCTGCGATCATCTAATGTACCTTAAACAAAAACTGAAACTGTAAGCCCAAAGCTTAGTGAGTTCCCCAAAATACCGATACACTAGAAATAACACATATACAAATAACGACATGTATTTGGTCCACAACTTTACAGAATGGATTACCCATGGGCCCACAGTATGAGTCTGGTTTGCCTTTCGGGCCCACGACTCACATCTAAATTGCCTCCGAGCCCACAGTACAAGTCTGGTATGTCGTACCCGACCCTCAGCTCGTATCTGAAATCCTCTCGAGCTCACAATACGAGTCTGGCATGCCCCACCCGACCCTCAGCTCGTATTTGAAATGCTTCTGAGTCCTTAGTATAAGTCTAGCATACCCTGACCGGCCCTCAGCTCATATCTGGAATACTCTAGGGTTTGTTGGCTATCGCATGGAGCAGTACAACCTCAACCCAACCCACATAATATGTCGACATAAAACATAACTAATGCACATATAGATAATTAGGTAGTAACACATGTAGCCCTACAGATCTACCAACTGGCATAGCAAATAGCATGCATAACTAACTCGTACTCAACATAATAGAACTGCTAGGATATCATATCCAACGGGTCGGCGTTGGTGCCTTTGACCCCTTAGTATAGTGAGGATAACTCACCTCTCAACTGTCTAAGCGAAGTGATGAACTCAAACTCTCGAACCACGGCCACAAACTCTACTACCTATATTTACCATATGACCATTCCATAAATTTTCAATTTACCAATATACGCCAGAAGTCAACTAGTCAACCGTTGGTCAAAGTCCAAGTCAATGGTCAAGGTCAACAGTCCATGTTGACTCGACTCGTCGAGTGCAGTTCACTGACTCGTCGAGTCCTTCCTAAACTTGAGAAGTCGTGAAATCCCCTGTTGACTCGTCAAGTTTCCCTGAAACTCACCGAGTTCATGCATGCCCAAATGTCAGGAAAAACCCCAGCTGACTCGTCGAGTCATCTTACTATCTCGCCGAGTCCATGTAGAAATCCTTGCACGACAATCTTCATCGGACTCGTCGAGTTGGCCATGCAACTCGTTGAGTCCCTTTAGTCCTTTCTCCATTCAGATGCTTTTTAAGCCGCTCCAAAGCTCCATATTGCAGATCAAGCTTCCCAAGGCATGTTTATCACGTAAAGTTGCAAACTTTACGTGGATGTAAGGCTCTAAAGGCTTATAATATCAAATCCAAACTTATAATGGGGTTTAACTCAAAAAGGAGTGTTCATACTTGCTAAAGTTAGGGACTTTATAACTATAGAGACCAAGATAAGCTCAGATCTAAAGTTGCAACTTCAGATCCTAGCTTATACTCGAAAATGGCTAATATATATGCTAGAAAATCCCTAATCTTCAACATATAAAGAGATCTAGAAAGAGGGAAGGTCAAGATAACAACTTGTTACCTTCAAACTGATGCTAATAAGCAGAAGAGTCAGATCCACTAGCACCTCTTGCACTACTCCTCTTATACTTCAAGTCTTTTTCTTGTAAATCACCTTCCAAGCGTGAAAATCACACAAGAATGGAGCACACACACGCATTAGGATTTCTCGACTCACAAGGGGCTGTAAGGGGAGAATGTAACATCCTAAAATTTAAGATAAGGTTCTTAAATTAAATAAGTAATTAAATAAAGGATTATTTACATAATTAATTCATTTAAATGGTAATTATATCATTAGTTAATATAAATCTTAGAAATTTAAAGGTTGAAATGTTAACATTTCAGAGTTAAATGACCAAAAGTGCCAATTTGGCAAAGTATGTTTGACTAAGGGCTGATTCAACTAATGGAAGTGACTAAAAAAAGTTATGCAATGGATGGAAAGGAACTTAGGATGTCTATTATTAAAGAAAAGTCACATATGTTGGAAGAATGGACCATTTCTGACAAAATTGTGAAATTTGAGGGACTACATGTGAAAAAGAGGGAAATAAGATGAACACTCTCCTCACTTCTCTTCCAGATGCGTATGAAGAATTCTAAAGATCTTCTAATGACGATTATTCTCCTACCTCCCATCTAAGGTGTGATTCAAGCGGTGAATTAAGCAAACAAGCAAGGGAGAGAAGGATTCAAGGCTTGCAAGGTATAAAACACCTCCCCATTTAGCTTAAAATTCGAATTGATGAAGGGTGTAGCACCTGGTTCTTGGTACGTAATTCTTTTTATTTTTATCTAAGTGTTTTGCATTTTTGGTGTTGGACTTGGCGAGTTGAAGGACCAACTCGCCGAGTAGAAGCGAGACGGGACACAAGATTTAAGTGATGGACTCGGCGAGTCGGGTCCCAGACTCGACGAGTAGGCCCTGGCTGGACAAAACCCTAATATGAGGGTTTGCACCCTATTTAATCATCTCATTCAGTCACCCATCGTCCCATTTGCTCCCAGAAGACCCCCATAGCGAACCCCAATCGTGTGAGTGAAGATCTAAGGCCTTTTGAGTGATTTTGGTGCATTTGTGATATAAGAAAGGAAGGAAAAGCTTGAAGAATCAAGAAGAGGCTAGAGGAATCCAAGTTTGAGCATCTTCCACAGTGAATTTGAGGTATGAAGCCTATACCTTGCTTATTATTATTATAGATATATTCTTGAAGGAAGTTAGGGCTTCTAAGAGACATTTTGACTACTAACCATGATTGCAAGCATGGTTGAGGGCTAGGGTTTCGGATCCAGGGTTCTTGAGGGACCCTAAGGCAGAAAGCAACTATTTTAGAACCCATGGAAAGCCTCATGCATGTTGGGAGTTCCTTTTTGAGCCATTTGAGCTCATTCTTGCATGCATGCACGTAAAGTTTGTAACTTTACGTGCTAGATCGAGCTTAGGGGATTGGATCTATCATTTGGTCAAGTGTTGTACATCATAAATCGAGGATTTAGAGTGTGGACGTTATCGACTCGGCGAGTCCGTTCTTGGGACTCGACGAGTCCAAGGCTTTGTGTCCCATATCTGTTAAGGGTCAAAAGAACTCAGTTAGGTGTTATAAGGGTTGTAGCAGGATAGAAGGAGTGACCCAATGCATTGGGCTTGGTTTTAGACCTGGAGTTCATGGGACTTGACGAGTACTAGAACAGACTCGGCAAGTCCAAGGCAATCTCCTTATGATTGAAGATGCACGCGACGAGTTGTTCATACAGCTCGACAAGTCAAGGTCAAGACTTGTTCATTAGATGAAGGTGAACTCGACGAGTTGTTCATACAACTCAGAGAGTCGGATGAAGGATCATTTGATGTTTATATAGGAGAGGAACTCATCGAGTCATTGCCAAACTCGACGAGTCGAGTCATGGATGAGGTCATGTAAAGGGATAGGGACTCGACGAGTTGACGGCCCAACTCGGCGAGTCGAGTCAACTTGAAGTTGACTTTGACTTGGACTTGATTGGGGGTAAAATAGTCATCTAACCCTAAGAGCAGATGTCAGTTTCTGACTAAGTGTTTTGTAGGGATTGTAGCCGGAGGATTTCCGGAGCAGCAACACGTAGAGACTTCCCACATAGATTATCAACAACTACTTGTTCGAGGTGAGTTACCTTCCAGTAGAGGTGGGTCTACGGCCACAATTCTGGCCCACCAGTAGGAGTTGTATGTTAGATGATTATCTTTGTGATATCATCTAGGTTTGCTACTACCTGATATGTTATATGCTGGCATGATATATTATATGTGATAGTAGTAGAGTTCGGTTGTTAGGATCGAAGGGTAGGTCAGACACCCCATATATGTCTGATAGTATATGATGATATGTTTATATGTTGGCATGATATGTTATATGTGATAGTGGTAGTAGGAGGGGAATAGTCCCCGAGTTCGGTTGTTAGGACCGAAGGGTAGTTCGGACACCCCATATATGTCTGATAGTATGTTTATGTTATGAAATAGTAGCAGTAGGGGCAGAATAGTCCCCGAGGGTCGATTGTTGGGACCGACGGGTAGGTCAGCACCCCAAAATGGCTTGACACAGGTAGGACGGCACCCCAGAATGGCCGCAATGGTAGGTCGACACCCCAGAATGGCCGTGCAGGTAGGTCGGCACCCCAAAATTTCCTGAGAGTATGTATGTTATATGATTGTATGGTATGTGGTACGATGGGGGAACTCACTAAGCTTCATGCTTACAGTTTACAGTTTTGGTTTTAGGTACCTCTTCAGCGAAGGGGAAGGAGCTGGCGCGATAGCGCCACATCATACACACACTCTTTGTTTTCTGCACTATGTATATTCTGGGATTGTACTCTGACATGTTATTATATTATGACTTGGGTTCTCATACGTGATATGTTGTTTTATGAAATGATGTGATTTCACAGTATTTTCTTATGAATGTTTTTATGAACCAGTTATTTTAAAAAGAAATTTTTGGACTTGAAAATTGGGTCGTTACAAAGGGGATGAACCATAATGTCGAATTTGATTGGGTTTAATGATCAGTGTTTTGGTTTCTAACCTCCCTGAGTTGTTTTGATGATCCTAATCTCAATCTAATCATCCCATTGATGAATTTGAGGATTTTGGTGAAAAACCTCATGAACCCTAGAAATTCAAATTGTGGATTTCATGTTTATAGGTTAGATTTGGAATGTATTTAATGAACTAGATGATGTTTAAAAGCAATAAATCCAATTGGAATGCTCAAACACATCTATGATGGGAGAATGTTGCATAAACATGGATTTTAGATGGTTATGTGAGAAATTGTGATGAAAATAATGAAATTCTTGGAATGTGAGCATTTGATGAGTATATGATACTCATAATCATGAGTTGTTACTAAAATTAAGATTTGAATGCAAGAACATGAACGATTGAGTGATCTATAGTTGAATTTACGGAATAATTGGCCATAAGGGCATTTTGGGAAATTTATTGATAATTACATAATGAATCTCATATAAGAAGTGGATGACATTCATGAACATGAATTGAAACTCTAGATATGTCATTGGAACATTAACATGAATGATAGCTAGTGAAGTTCTAGCTCTAATGATTGTTTTGACCCAAGGGTAATTTGGGAACATGGAACGGAATTGAGGATTCCATAGTTGGATGAAGTACTTGCAATGAGATAAATTGTGGTTTTATATACTTGATAGCTTCATTTTAATTACTTCTTTTTATAGTTTATTTTAGCATATTTCATTCATAATTTAGATAATTTCCATGCATATTTTCCTTTTTGTTATTTTATGACTATTTCGGGTACTCTCGAATCTTGTGAGCATAATTGCAGGTTTTCGGGTCTAGCGGAGCGGGAGTGTTCGGGACATATAGGAGGCGATGAGATTTGGTAGACAAAAATGATGTTGGGCTTGATGGGTAGTGGCGATGATGCATGGAGTGATCTTGATGATTATTTGAAGACTTGGAGAGAAATAAACTTTAAATTTGCAAGATGCGGGGGAATATTCAAGCGTACGTAAATTATTAATTGGGCGAATTCACGAGCTTTGGAGGATTTGGAGAGGTCAAATTGGGCTTAAAATGAAGAAAAACTTGAAGAAAATGGGCTAGGAGGTGATTGGATTCGATCTGGGCCAAGTGGGCTAAGCTATGGAGGCCCAAATCCTCAAAGATGCTACATCCAGGGACCACCCGCGCAACCCACCCGCGCAAGAGCACGCGGGTCGCGCAACCTCCTGCAGGGGCAATTTCGGAAATTCTTCTTTTGAGCTATTTGAGGAAGGTTGGTGCCCATCTTTTGCATACTCTTGGACACCCGATTTTTGAAGATTCTCTCTGGAGTTTTGGAGACTTTTGAAGGCCAAGAACCCTTGAAGAACATCATATTTTTACCTCTTGATTCTTGCTTAATGTTTGGTACAAATTTCTCTAACTTTGTTTCTTTGGGTTTAGCCATGCTTGGCTAAGCTAATCTTGGTTAACTTTTGGTTAATCCTTTGAACTTTTGTTGAATGTTGAAGAATCCATGAACATGTTCTTGAATCTTTATGAAAATGTTTTGTGTTTTAACATCTTATCATTACTTGTATGTTTTAGTTCGTGAGTTTAAATGTGTTTGTGGTGATTAGTTGGCTAATTTCTTGATTAAGTAAAGGATCCTCAAATTAGCAAGCAACAAATGATTTTTGTGTTGTTTTTGCTTCACACAATCATAAAAACATTTCCTCTAACATGGTGGTGAAAGCATTTGACCCCTCTTGGATTTGGTGACTTTTTGGTTCTTAATGCTAGTTGACTTTCACTAATTACATGTTATTTGGAATTAGTGACTTTGACTAAGGAAATTGTTATGAGCTTCTCTAGCCATTTCAACAATTAAGAAAAGTCTAGGTAATCTCAAGCTCCTTGGATTACTATAGCCAAATTGAGGATTTAAAACAAGTATTGCACCATTGAATTCTAATGATATGTTCATCAAAAGTCAAAGTGAGAAAACTTTAAGTCAACCATCTTTCCCTTATTGATTTTACATCAAATTCTTATTTTTGGTTGCAATTGTCTATTTAAATCATAGTTAATTCTAGTTTGTTTCAAGTATTTCAAAACATCAAAACCCCCATTTTTAATTTATTGTCATATTCCAAGTATTTTACAAAGAGATTTTTCATAGAGTTATCAAATTGAACCAGTCTCCGTGGATTCGATCCCTTTACCACTATACACTATTTTAATGTGTAATAATTAGGGTTATTATTTGTGTTGGCCTCGACAACCACCAATACTTAACAATACCCAATGATATATTAAATGATTTGGGAATAAGTCATATTGGTTCAAGTGTGTTTGCGAGCAACTTGAGTTCTTAACCCTTTCATTTGAGTGTTTGTAAACATTATGAACATAACACTTTGATAGAGGGCTTAATGAATTAAGATGAATGTTTTGACATGATAAAATGTCCTCTAGTAGTGCTTAGAAACCTTTAAAAGTGTTACAATTGATTACCTAAAAGACCAAAACTATCTAAGCAAGTTTAAGACTCAAAAAGTGAGTTTTTGAGGGTGTTTGGGCTGCTAAGGGACGCGACCCGCGTGGTCAGACCCGCGGCCCGCACACAGACAACAGATTGCCCGGCTAGACAAAACTTTAGTATTTTCCTCATAACTTTTGCATACGGACTTTGGGGTACATGGAAAAATGATTTTATGATAATTTAATGCAATGCTTTGATATATGAATTATTTTGAAACGAAAGCGTCAAATGTTTTTGGAAATGGTATTTTGAAAGAGTGCCTTAAAGGCAAGAATGTTTTTGAAAGAAAAGAACGTTTTGGAAGATCGAATGTTTTGAAAATATGATTGAAATGTTTTGAAATATAGATGTTTTACTTTTGAAATGATTTTATGATACTAATGTATGACATGTGTAAAGCATGGAAAGTAATGAAAAGAAATGTAAAGTAATGAAAGGAATTAGAAAGTAATGAAATGAAAACTGACCATGCCATGATACCTCATAAGAGGCATTGGAGGAATCTATCGGGGTGGCGCCTCCCCTTCGCGAGATAGATGTCCTGATGGAAATGATGCCTTGGTGGATTGATTTGTTCTTTCCACCTTGGTCTAGACTTGAGAGTGGTTCCTTTATTGGGCGTAGACCCTATGTATAAAAATGGCAATAGTTTAATACCAGAATTAGCCCTTAATTATAAAAGAAAATGGAATATGGAAATATGTCTCTTGAAATAAAATGATAATATATGAAATGAAATGAAATGATATTTATGATGCGTACGAAATGAGTTTTCCTTGAAAATACTTGAAACTGAGAAATTACTTGGGATATAATTGACATATGGTTGAAATTGAGTTTACACCCTTTTAGTATCATTGGTAACGAGTTAGAAACACCAAGGAATGAAACGGATTTTAGTTGTTCAAGTTGTTAGCAAACAGTCAGCTAAAAAGGAACATTGTTGGCTTTTGGTAAAAGTCTAAAATGGGATAAGAATTGGAACTCCATAGATATGATTAAGAGACTACCTAAAGTTACTAATTCAGGACAAGCTTATGCTATAACATGAGAGTGATAACTTGAACTTTAAAAAAGTTTATTGAGAAAAGAATGGAATAGAATCATGAATTCCATCTTTAGATGAAAGTAAATACTCATATGTGATTGAAGACACTGGAAGGTGAGCCAATGACCTAATTGGCAAAATTGTGATATGGTGATGAAAGTGAGATAGTACTAGAAAGTGCGACTGAGACAAATTGAGAAAGAGTGTGTTGTTGTTGACTCAATGATATATATTAGGGTCTTAAGGAGTTGACAAATAGATGACAACAATATCGAGTGTTGAGTGTAATAGTAGCTGTGGATGAAGGGTGTCCTTATGACACTAGGACACTAGTAAAAGGAGAGTAGTAGTGCATTAACCTAATGCACTAAACTGGAGAGTGAAATCACTACAAGGAAAGAAGAATAATGTAAGATACGTGGGGGTATTTATCAAGCTTGAAAGGAGGCAACTAAGATGAAGACTACCTCAATACATGCAAATAATGGAAATTAAAAGTGATGATGAAGAGTCTATGAGAGTACCTTACCTTAAGGTCTTAGATTACTGTGATAAACAATTTAACAGGAGAAACTTTTTAAGTCATACTTACAGTTCTATAAAATATAATGAAAAATTAAAATTACATGGTGAGGGTGACAGAAGAAATAAGAATCCAATGTGTAATAGCTTGATGATGAAGGAGCAATATCTGGAAGGTGTTATGTGATCAAAAGAATATGAAGACGCTTTCGCACGATGGAATATAGAAGAATACAAACTGAGCATCAATAATTTTATAGTACTAACAATGTGTGTACAGGAATAAACACTTGAACTTTGTTGAAAAGGGCTGTCAAGAAGAAGATTTTGAGCAAAGGAAATTTTGAAATTTCCAAGAGTAAGTCAGAAAGAAGAACTACTGTTACGTATGAATCAAAGGGTAATTTGGACCTTAAAAGAAATGCCCTTATTTCTTTTAAGGGGTAGGTGGTAATAAGGATATGGAAAAGTAATGATGTGATGTTACAAGATCTTGTAGTACTCTCGTGGCTAAGTAAGAACAACACATGATGCTTGAAATTATAAGCGACACAACCGAACCAAGGATACAATATTTTGAGCTTTCAAGTTGTGCAAACTAATGACATGGACCATGCACACTCAAGTATAATTGAATAGTAGATTTGTGTAGTGTTGCTAACTTGGATTCGACAATTAGGCAAAGAGCGAATAAACTTATGATAATGAGAATTTCTGTAATGAGTTCAAATAGAGAATATAACTTTGATTCTGAACATTGTGGGTAACATGTTAGTAACTGAAGGACGGGGAAATCTATTGATATAAAAGTTGGTTGTGTAATCATGGGAAATGGACAAGAAACAGAAAGGAGTAAAGTATAATGCATGATAACTGATAAGTTAAACTAACAAAGTGATGAATGGAAGACTCGAGTACTCAAACAACAATGTTAAAGAACACATGAATGATGAAATTTAGATAGAAGCTATGGGTGATTAATGGTGTAGAGCCAAGGTGGAACTCGAATACCACAAGGAGAAAATGTGAGGCAATGAGCTTTCCGTGAGGAGATAAACGAAATATCTCACTACATGATGAGGACCATCTTGTGTTTTTACCTTAAAAGAAATGCTCTCATTTCTTTTAAGGGGTAGATAGTTGGGAAGAATAAAGTTACAAGTGGTAAGATCATTCGAACCTAACAACCTTTTGAGAGTTGAACTGAAGCAACACCATACGATTTAAAAACTTATTGTCATAATATGATTAGGCGTGCGGCCTGAGAAATGGGTTAACTCATGAAATGAGATCTTAGTTTGACACAACAGTTAAAATGAATGAAGGGACTGAAGGACAAGGTCCTAGAAATATATATATATATATATATATATATATATATATATATATATATATATATAGAGAGAGAGAGAGAGAGAGAGAGTGAGTGAGAGAGAGACTTAAATAGTATGGTACTACTAGTGTAAAGGTAGTAGACAAGGAAACTTATACATTTTTGGTTCATCTTGTTGAGGATGTTGAGGGAAAACATAGTTAGTATATATAAAAATTGACTTGTAAATGCTATAGAGAGTAAAGTGTCATTTTTGTAACTTTAAAGAAAGAAATGTGGGAAGAAAGGTAGAAGCATTAGCAGGAGATAACGTGATAAAACAAAATGAAATAGAAGTTTAAAAGTAACCATAATTTGGATTGTGTGATGCACTATAGTGTAAGCATCACATATTGTGCTTAATAGTATAATAGAATGAAATGAATTGATGGTGACGAGTATGGAAAATAAAGAAATAATATTGATGTGCTTGAGCACGAAAGGATGTACTTAAGCAATATCAAATGCCTAAGTAAAGAAATGGTCAAATCATGATTGATGGGTTGGAAGGAACCGATAAGGATTCATAAATGACTTAAAGCTTGTTGGTACATGTTAGGATGTGTGAGTTAAGGTTGGATAACCTTATTGTATAATGTTGTTAAAAGATCAAAAAGGGAAAAACGGGTAAAAGTATCCAAGAAGATTAATAACCCCTAATGATGTAATTAATAACTATTAGAACAGGTTACAATTATGAAGAGACGACCAAGATGACATGGACATAGTAGAAATTAGAAAGTAATGGGACGAAAATCAAATGAGATGGCTCGTGGTTTGAGTCCGAGGACGGAATCCTTTTAAGGGGTAGATAATTGTAACATCCTAAAATTTAAGATAAGGTTCTTAAATTAATTAAGTAATTAAATAAAGGATTATTTACATAATTAAGTAATTTAAATGGTAATTGTATCATTGGTTAATATAAATCTTAGAAAGTTAAAGGTTGAAATGTTAACATTTCAGAGTTAAGTGACCAAATGTTAACAAGATGAGCCTGATGTCGTACTAGTGATAGGGACTCGGTTCTGGAGTCGCTTATTATTTAGTGAATATGTTAAGCACTTGCTGTATTGGTTAAATAATATTAGAGTAATTGATTTGACCCTACTACGTAGCTCTCGTCCGAGTCTAACCATTGCGGGGATGAGTCATTTACTCGAAGGATTATCTAAGCCTTCTGTCAAGTGAAAAGTTTTCAGCAGCAATGAATGGTTGGTGATTCTGTTTCCCAGTGGAAACAACAAGTTAATCCAGGGGTTTGAAGAGTTATGATCAGTTTTGAAATGCTATTGTATCCTTGAGTCAACTTCTCAGTTTGAATTGGGGTTGTGGGAGTGTTGTCCTAGGTGTCTGGCATTTCTGGAAGGTAGTAAGGAATGAGTTCGAGGATAAAATCTAATTTAAGTGGGGAAGAGTTGTAACACCTTGTTTTGAATCATTTCTTAATTTAGAGTCGTGACCCGAAGATCAGTTTCATAAGGCTTCAAGCCTTGGGGGAAGGAAAGATTTAGGCCCCTTTGGATGTAGGTAATGTAGATTAGATGATTCGAGAGTTTAGTTAGTGCTTTAGAGCCCATCGATACAGCCGTAAAGTGATAGTTTGGGCCTTTTATGAATTTTGGGTTTAGGTTCGGAAGTTTTAAGGCAAAGGAGAGTTGATAGGATTGTGGAGCTTCTCATTACCTTTCTGTGGATATAAAGATCGTTGAAAATAGAGTTGGAACAAAGAAGTTATGACTGTTTGAAGTTAGGAGAGTTTTAGGGCTTAGGCTAGTACACAGAGCGTACTCTTTGAGTATGCAGCGCGTACTACTTGTCTTAGTCATGGGTAACTTTTGAGTACGCCAGACGTACTTAGGAGTACGTAGGGCATACTTTAGCCAACTAAAAACCCCAATCTTTATGGTTTTACCCTTATTTAAGCGTATTATGTCCCTTGGGCCTTGCCTCTTATCAGCCTCCATACCTCCTAAACCCTAATATCGACCCGTAGGCACCATCTTAAAGTTCTTAAGCTCTTGTGAAGAATCTTAGTGTTTTCTTGTGTATTTTGAAGAGATAGAATGTTATTGAAGATTCATCACTTAGAGTGAAGCTTAGAGATCTAGAGTTGTCACTTTTACAATCTATTGAAGGTAAAAAGCTCTTATATTGACATCTCTTTGTGTAGATCTAGTGTGGGGTGATATATGGAATATTTTGGTCTCGTTGGTTTGTCCTTATGAGAAAGAGTTGCTCCACGATCTTGTCCACTAGATATGTATGCTTTAGAGGTCCCAAATGCATAAAAATGTCATCTTGATGGTTGTTATCCTCCCTTGCATGTGTATTAGCTCTTTTTTTGAAGTTATGGAGCTAGGTATTAGATTTGGGACCTATTGATCAGTGCAAAAGCTCAAAGTTAATAACTTTATGTATTAAGTCATATTTTGGAACTAGTTTTGTGCATTGGACGTTTAGGCTTAAAGGTTTAAGACCTTTTCTAGATGGATTAAGAACAGAGAGCGTACGTAGGGCGTACCTTAGTGTACGTAGCACGTACTAGGTCAACACCCCCCGTGGGTTGGTCAATATTTGGAGTATGCTGGGCGCACCGACTGAGTGCGTAGGGAGTACTCAGTCAATATTGACTTCCTTGACCTGTTGACTTTTCACTTTGATCTTTGATTGGAGGTTTGACCAGAGTTGACCTAAGGGTTATTTGGGTGTCTTTTAGGAATTTGGGCCTTCTTGGATTAGGCCCATTATGGAGTTTGGGCCTAATTTGGAAGTTGGGCCATATTGGGCTTTTTGATGCTATTGGTTGGGCCTCAGATTTTGGGCCAAGTGAGGAAAGGGTAAAATGAACTTTTACCCTGAGTGTTGGGAAATCGGACTAGTATTCCAGCTATGGGTTGTGGACCAGTTATTTATTTGGTATTATTTGATGTTGTTAGCGTGGGGATTTTTCGAATCAGTAACCCGAGCTTTTATCTGAGATATTCAACAACTTGAGGTGAGTCTCCTCACTGTAACTATGGTTCGAAGGCACCAATGCTAGCCCAATGGTTTATGTATTTTAGTAAGACCAAGGGGTGGCCCTTGGCATTTGTACGAAATACCCGGAGGTGGCTCCTGGAAAATTATATGCAAGACCAGGGATCGGACCCTACCAGATAGATATGTATATGTGCTTAGATAGTATGTTAGTTGTCCTTGCGATACTTGCATGGAAGACCAAAAGGTGGCTCTTGGTACTTGTTTGTAAGACCCAGGGTTTTGGCCCCCGACCTGGTAAGGAAAGACCATGATATGGCTCGTGGCATAATGACAAGACTATGGTTGGCATATAACATTCTCTATTGTATATATGGTATGTGGTACTTTGGAAAACTCTCTAAGCTTTGTGCTTACAGATTTTTGTTTCTGGTTTCAGGTACTTTTAGTACAAAATGGAAGGCCCGACATGACTGCATTGCATCCATCTATGTTTCCGCAACGTTATGATTTTGGGATTGTACTATGATATATGTTTCACCTTAATATACTTTTGAATGATTGGAAATACTAAATGGGGTTTTATGGTTGAACTAGAAATGAAAATTTTATCTTACATTGTTTTGAGATGTTACAAATGTTTATAGTGAATTCATAATCTGTAGTAACTCATAACACCCCATTTTTCATAAAACAAGATACTATGGTTTTAAAGCATCTTATAAAAATTAAGTTATAATTAAAAAAAAATATAGTCTTGCAATAACCAAACAAATGGCTTTAAATTTTATTTCAAAACATATTTCCAATAGGCGTTAGAATCGACATAGAGAATGTAACACCCTGTTTTGAAAGTGCTTCGTTACTCGGGACTACGACACAATCATCGATTACCATAGGGTTTAGGGGTTCAGGAAAGGAAGGATTTAGCCCATTTTGGATGTAGTTGCCATGGTTAAGTGATCCAAGTGTGCGATTATGCCTTTGGAGGCCAAGGGTATAATCGTAATTTGAGATTTCAACCTTTTATGGATTTTGGGTTCTTGTTCGGGAAGTTTTTAGGCAAGGGTGAGTTGCTAGAAGCACAGGTCTTCTCTTCACCTTTCCGTGGCTAAAAAGTTCACCGAAAACAGACTTAGAATGAGGGAGTTATGGTACTTTAACGATTTTGGCAAAACTAGCCCCTAATGGAAATACTTGGCAGATTAACCCTGTGCATGCAAGGATGCGTGCACGTGTTCAACTGGGTACGCCCAACGTATGTAGGAGGATGATCGCGGGTGGTCATTGAGTACGCTAGGCATGCAAAGGGGTACGCAGCGCGTACTCCCTTCAGACCAAAACCCTAATATCTCGACTTGTGGCCTATATAAGCAACATTATATCCTTCCTTGGGTTATTTCAGATCAGCCTCCACCTCTTTTAGCATCATAGAAACCCTAGAGTGCCTTGAGTGAACTTTTGGAGCTTGGAGACGAGTGTTTATGGTGGTTTGTGTAAGAGAAGAAAGTTGATGGCTCATTTCCTGGAGGAAGCTTGTAGATCCAGAAAGTTCTCACCTTTTTCAATCCATTGGAGGTAAAAAGCTTTTATCTTGTCTTCTCATTTCATAGATCCTCTTTTGGGGTTGTTCTTAACCATTTTAGCATCTTTTGGGTGGATCTTGTGAGCTCTAGTTGTTTCAGAAGTTGATACTGTGGATCTGGACATTTTAAGAGTCCCAAAGGCATAAAAATGTAATCTTTATGATTTATTTGGGTTCATGCATTTGTTAAGACCTTTCATTAACCTCTTTTAAGCTCTAGAGTCCCATTAAGCCATGCATGTTAGTAAACTTGCCAACTTTACTTGAAAAGTCATCTTTAGGAGTCAGATTGGAGAGTTGGAGCAAGGGCTGAAGTGGTTAGGTACTTATTGGAGAAGTTTGGAATTCAGAGGAGTACATTGGGCATACCCAACTGGTACACTATGCGTACTGGCCCAAAAGGGTGTACGCTAGGTGTACCAGCAGAGTATGTAGGGCGTATTCCACCAGATTGAGTTTTCTTGGATTATTGACTTTTTAGGCTTTGGACCTTGGACCAAGAGTTGACCATTCAGTATTTTAGGCATTTTTGGATATTGGGCCTTCTTGGATTAGGTCCATTATAGAATAGGCCTTATTGTGCCTCGTGGGTTATTTTGAGTTTGGGCTATTATTTGGGTTTATGGATTGTTGGACCAACCAAGGAGGTATGTTTGGATTGGGTATAAGTTATTGGGCTTTAAGGTAAGGCTCATGCAACGGTTTGGGCCCAATTTAGAAAATTGGGCCATTAGTGAGCTTTATGAATTTTGAAGTTGTGGACTCGTATGGTTTTGGGCTTGGGCATTCATTATAAGTTTTGTTGGGCTAGGGGTAAAATGGCCATTTTACCCCACATATGGATTATGGATCATGGGTTGGGACCTAATTGCTAATTGGGTGATGTTTTGGTATTGATAGCTCGGGGAGTTGCCAGGATAGCAACAAAGGATTTCTTGCAGGGAACTTCAGCAATATGAGGTGAGTTACCTTCCCGTATGAGTGTATTGAAGACACCCATGCCGACCCACTAGTAGTTGTTGTAGTAGAGATGATTGTCTTTGTGATAATTTTCAGGCTTGCCACTATATGTTATGTTTTATGTGCTTACTTGTTACGATATTATGGGGTAGTGGTAGGGGTGAAATAGACCCAATATCCGGTTGAAATAAACCGAAAGGGAGACCAACACCCAGATATGCTCGACAGTATCTATTTGAAATAGACTGAAGGGGAGGCTAGCACCCAGATATGCTCGACAGTATCTGGTTGAAATAGACTGAAGGGGAGGCTGACACCCAAATATGCTTGACACTCATTTATTGTATGGTATGTGGTATGATGGGGGAACTCACTAAGCTTCATGCTAATGATTTTCAATTTTGGTTTCAGGTACCTCTTCTTCGAAGGGAAAGGAGCCAACATGATTGCAGCGCATCACACCATAGTTTCTGCACATGAGATATTTGGGAGTTATACTCTGATGTTGTTTTATTATGATATGTTTTGACTAATGACATATTGGGATTTGACATGGATGATATTATGAATGGTTTTGTAATTCGTTAATTAAAAATGAAATTTTTAGTCTTGAAATTTTGGGATGTTGCAGAGAAAACCATAATAAGAAGTGAATACATACATACGATAAAAACTATGTTTGATTTTTATCCTTCAAAAGCTCACTGCTAAAGGCCACGACCTTCTAAGCCTTCATACCTGAACCTGAGATACATGGATTAAAATAAAGCATATACCAAACAACATTATTTAGTGAGTAATATGGGTTTAGATCCAAACATTTACAACATTTACTAAAACTTTCCCTTTAAAAACTTTCATAACTTTACAAATATCTAGTAAAGCTATCATTTTCATAAACTTTAATACTTTAAAACAAATCACTAACTATGCAATGCATGTTCTCATATAATGCAGTCTTATAGGTTCCACCCCGTTTCATTATTCATTTTCATTAACTTTTTAGGATATTCTCTCATTTCATTACTTACTTTGGGATGTTCTCTCCTTTCATAGCTTACTTTGGGATGTTCTCCCTTTTCATAGCTTACTTTGGCATGGTCTTCCATTTCATAGTTTCGGTTCGTTAAGGATTAGGTCGTGTTGTGTGACTTTAATACTGACCACCACAATAGAACAAATCATACAATTATCGACTCATCAAAGACTCCTACTTCACAAAGAGAGGTACCATCCGATTATAGTTTAGCTAATCTTCTTAGGGGGGTATCCTAGGCTAGTCAAATTTTACTTTTACATTACTATGCAATTCACTCAATAATGCATGATCACAATTTTCTTCTCAAGACTCGATCACACACAATGTCATGCTTTGTATAAATATAACTCATATCTTGGTTTATAAACAAAACAAGTTAAAGATAAATGTAAACATAAATGTAAGAACAAGAACATAATAATATACGAGGAAGACCTTTAATCCTCTATGACATCTGGCATAAAACCTTGGGAGGTGACTAATGACACTCTGCCTTTAGAACTTTTATTTAGAAATAAGCAAAAATGTTACAAGTACAAATTGATCGTGAGTAGTATGATTCAGAGGTAGTGAGAATGACCAAGTGTATGTGTGTTATTAGTAGTGAACGTGTGTGAAATGATATCGACTCCTCTATTTATCTATTTGATATCTAACTAATTTCCTTAAAATTTGAGATTTTTCCTATTGTTCCTTGACCAGGTATTTCGGGGAGACTCAATGTCTTTTCTTGTTGACCGCATGCTTAGTTGACTTAGTCTATACCTTGTGAGATAAGCTTTTAGTCACGCACAAGAAATACAATTGCAATCCCAAGATGTTCGCTTGTTCAAAGTCTTGGGTGGTTCAAGATGTCAGTACAAGTTCAAGATGTTAGGCATAATAGAATAAAGTTATGAAAATATCACCCATAACACATGGATATACCATAAAAGCTTGACAAAGTGATGGCACATTATTCCACTTCTATAATTTAAATCTTGTATTTCTTGTATTTGCTCCTCAAAATCGACCTCAGAACCTCAAAATCACTGTGGGAACGTTTTGGAACTGATATGGGAAGAATGATGATAAAAATGACCGACTCAAGGCCTGATAAATACTTCCTCTATTATCGGTTACACATCGCATAACTTATACGTACAAACCACCTTTTTTCAAGTTGCCTCATGTAAAACATAACACGTACACATCATGTTGTTCACCCTTCCAGATCAACATCATACTTTCATACAAACCGTACACATCATGTTGTTCACCCTCCCAAATCAACATCGTACTTTCATACGCACCGTGTAGCACTTTTGCTATGCACCACATAACTCATAGTAGGATACCCTTACCTGTTATAGCATTATGCTTCACTGTTTTATGTCAAAAACCTTCTACATGTCGCATACTACAAGGTTACACGTTTATTTCGTGTCGGGGTGATGTTTTGCGGTAGTTTTCGTCGGGTCTATTTTGTATGTATACATGTGTTGGGAGAAACATGACCTTTTTCAAACTTCTATCGAAATTCAACATAACTTGCATAGAGACACTTTTTGTTCTCAATTTTCATCAAAACAAAATTACACTTTTATTATCGGTGAACCAAGAGTAAGCCCCTAACTATCATAACTAACAAAGACAAAGAACAATATACACAATCTACACACCTTTATCTATCATACTTGTACATGTACGTGGTAGGATCCAATTATTGGCATGACAGCGAAGCTACTGACATAGGATAAGGGTAGGTATTTGCATATTGGAAATAGATAGTTTGACCAGGGCTAATAGGGTTTCCGTTATTAACTAGGCAGTCGTTGTAAGATATTCGTTTAAATATGTTTGGGTTGATCAGCCTGGCCGAGCTAAACCACCCACAACTCAGGTGAATGTCTGAGATTATACAACTTCCTGACATGCATATGTTTTGAATTATTACACTGTATGTTGGAATGCCACTAGGAAGAGGAGGTGTCTGCCCTTGCGATATGTAGATGTTATCCGCTGAGCAGTACTGTGGCTGTATACGGTCATCATCACCATCACCACCACTACCACCATCACCATCACCATAACCATCACCACCACCACCAATATCGTAATCTGATGATAACAGAAAAAGGCATACAAATAAGTGAAAAGTTTAAAAATTAACATCCTTGTTTAAGAATTAATATACTATTGTTTACCTGCAGGTAATGCCAACAGCCTCCTATTGGTAGCAGTCATGAATTGGTTCTTGGAAAAGGCATGTTCTCTACTACTTAAACATTGCCCTTGGAAAAGATGATCTCTTGAAAACATTACAAAGACTGTTGCACATTAATTCCTCATATTTAGAATCTTATATCGTAATGTTCACCAAATTAAATCAAACTAATAAACTGCATGCATGCATTGCTTGGAGATATGTGCCCATATTAGATACTGCATTAGCATTTAGCATTCAGAAACAGTGACTGTCTTTCATGATAAGATTTTTAGCCAACAATTAATTAGTTTCAACTTCATTAGAAAAATCATGACAAGAACACATACATATCTTTCTTTCCTAATTAAAGATGCATTTACTATATTCTAGGATACATACAGCCCCTGTTCTAAACCAAAGGGAGTAAGTTAAAAAAACTTTTTATTCTGTACTCGATTTAGAACAATTTTTTATGAAATTTTTGTGAAAAGTATACATACCAAAGAGTACAGCAACAATACCAAAAGCCATGCAAGATTTCCTGTATGAAATATCCATGTCTTGCATATATATGAGATCGGATCAGCATGTACCTACAAACCAATCATGTAGATACATTGTATATCGATGCCAAGATTAATAAGCTATAAAACAAAGACCACTTATATCAAATCGTTCTCTTAGGAGATGAAGTACAAGCTACTTACCTATATATGGAAAAGATCAAGTGTTCCGGAGAAACTAAACAGTTAAAAACAAATAGAAAACGAGAGATAAACAGCTACGATGTGAAAGCGTAGTATCTGTTTAAAGCATCTTGTACCTGTAATAACTCGATGGAGTGGCCAAGTTCTGAGTGAGAGATTATCAAACATTTGTACTTGACTGAGTGCTATGTGACTCATATATATATATATATATATATATATATATATATATATATATATATATATATATATATATATATATATATATATATATATATATATATATATATATATATATATATATATATATATATATATATATATATATATATATATATATTACCTAGCTAGGTTTCCATGAACCAATAGACCTTGATCACTTTACAAGCATTTACAAACCACAGCTGCCATTCGTTGGCAATTATGATATTTATATTTATATATTTTTTCTTTTGTAATAAATAGATAGCACCTCAACTGTCAACTTAATTTACCATCATTCTGGAGGGGCCGGTTAGTCTGATATTTTAAAAAAAATTAATTTGAATAGTTATTGATAATATAATTAGTTGATATTCAGAAGATAAAAACCTGGGGGACCATGGCCACCACTGGTCCAGTTGTGATATGTCATATAAGTTAACAAGTTTCAATACATTGGAAAGAAGAAGCTATCTCTCTCTCTCTACTCTCTATACAAATTCCAACCTCACAATTTAGAGTATATATAATCATATTAATTAATGAAGACAGCATAGTAAATATTAAGAGATGGCATGCATTTATTCAAACAGGTAACAGAATCTTAAGCTCTTCCCTATGCAGACTCAGAAGTTTGTTTTTAGTCTAATTAACTTGTTAAAATTATACATGCTTGTTTACTATATATTCTATAGAAAAAACTTTATATAAAAAAATAAAGTCATAAAATATAAATAAAAGTTTGAAAGAATATAATAACCATACGATAACATATTATGCAAATTAAAACGGAAATCCTTTTGCAAAAAAAAAACAAAAAAACAAACATACACTGTTTTTCAGAAACAAATCTCTTAATACATGACCCACACGCAATTCCCTAGATACTTATTTAATTCATTCCTGCTATTACAAGCTACTTATTTGGCCTATGCAAATCTTCCATATGCGCCATATGTTGTGATAACTTGTAAAACAAGAGATAATAATTCCAGAAATTCCGATTACGAAACTTAAATCAATCATACAAGCCATCGGAACTAAAACCAACTTCACACACACACACACATATATAAAGATATATATATATGATTGCTATACGTTGATAGATAGCTAGGGGTGAGGGAGATAGAAAGAGAGATGGGTTTGAGTTCACTATTACATTATGCTTGGAGTGTGATTCTATTGGGGCAACCTAATTATGGAGGAGCGAATGCTTCAAACAGTGATTCCAAAGAAAAACAAATTAAAACATCATCAGGCTTTCAAATGCCACTGCATTACCCTCGTTACCAGAAGGTTGATTATGAGAAGATGGAGGAGTGGAGACTGGATTTGCTTCTTCAGCAATATGGTTTGCTATTTGATGGTTTGAGCTTGGAGGAGAAGAGGTGCTATGTGATGGGTACATTCTTGTGGCCTTGTCAACTCTAGATCCATTCTTCTAAAAAGGCTACTTTGAATGGGATTTCAAGACTTTGATGTTCTTGATTCGCTCTCAAAAATAGGCGTTGAATGCCTATATGTGGTATGTTTGATAAAAAAGATAAATAAATAAGTTAGTATTTGATGATATGGAACCCTCTATGTACCTCGACATATGATAATATTAGGATTGGTTATTTAAATATAGGTAACAAACCCAAAGATACAAAGAATATGACCGAAAAACCTTCAGTACCACTTTTGGGCATATCAACTAAGATATCGATGAACCAGTATGTGCAACTACAAATACTCCATGATACCCATGATGATAATAATTAATACATCTAGCTAGTTCGTTTGCATATATAATCATTAATTCATTTCATGTGGACAAATCTATCTTACTTCTATTAAACTACTCTTAATCACTTAAACCATCAACCTCAAAGAGAAAAAACAACATTTGATATCGTTATTGTTAGACTACAAACACTTTATTATTAATTCATTTCATGTAATAATGTAAAAAGTTAACTAATTAAGAACAAAAAAAAAAACCATTATTTTCTGTATTGAGAACAAAAACTAATATAATTTAGATGTTCTAATTCAAGTATAAAATTTAAAATATTATGTTACCGTAAAAAGGATAATTTTTTTCTTATGTTAGAAGTTAACATATTTAAATAAAAATAAAACACTAATATTACAAAAATGGTCCCTGACTTTTGCTAGCTTTTATAATTTTATTCTTAAAATGTTTTAACTTGTAAATTTGGTCTTTGTTTTAGACTATCATAACAATGCCAGTGAAACACACCTCGTATGGGTAGTTAGAAACAGTCATTTAGAAACAAGTTGAAAACCATTTAAATTAAAATTTCTGCAAATAACATCATAAAACATTAAAATCTTTTAGCTAGAGATAAATTGTCAAAAGAGATACAATGACATTATAATGAATATAAGCAACAAAGTAAAATGTATACTATTTAAAACATATAATACATTAGTCTTCTAAAAAACACAAGTTCCTTAATTTCCAAATCTACCAAGTTAGCTATTAATACTAACTAGTGATGTGGCTCATGCTTCTCTTGGATCATAAGGGTTATTATCAGCTCCTTAATTGACCTAAAAAATTATTAGAAAATATCATATTAATATGTTTGTAGAGACAATTCCTGTGCAAGCCTATAACCCACATATGTATGCATTAATATACACTGGGCACAAGAATATTAGGTTCTGAATGCTATTATTCAACCAACTAAGTAATTAACTTTTAAGTCAATAGCTTTTAAGGAACACTTGGAAAGTATAAGCATAAATAAAGAAAAACTACTACTTTGATGGAAAACATGAAATCTTATATGATCTTCAATAGGTAGCTTCTTAGTTTTTTATTCTAAAAAAGCCTTCATTGAGGACTTGAACATGTAATGACACTCTTTATTACCATTACTACAAACTGAAAATCAACCATATTGCTTTTTCTCCACTGCGTCAAGAAAGCTTTTGCAAACTTGTTCCGATAAGAGGCCAAATATGTTAAAAAAACATATATTTAGTGCAGACCGAAACAAGATTTTGCATAAATGATTGTATGAAACTATTTAGTAGCATCTTTTGAAATGACAACATTTGGTATCTATGAAATAAAATCATTCATTTTAAGCTTGAACAAATGACTCGAATAAAATTATCGTATAGACACATTGCAATGCACCTACCTAGTGGAACATAGGTTGGTGATTTGTATATTTTCTCATTTGTAAAAAAGAAAAGATCCATAAATGACGATCTTATCGAATTCCATGGTTTTGACTTCCTTGTTTTGTGTTGCATTAAACTTCTCTGGGGAAAGATTTGCTTAGTTTCTGCCAGAATCTCATATACCCACCTTTAAACCATCTTATTTTCCAACCTTTGAAGTTCTTATGAATTCATGAATCTAAGCATAAGGCATATCTTCAATAAATCCATATCCAGAAGCAATCTATCCATATGCCACGATTTTAGAACATATTTTAGCCCTTTACTCTCCATGAACTCAAGAACTACAAAACTTAACATTTCAACATATTAAATGAATATAAATAGAATTTTTTTTTTCAGAAACAGTTGAAGACACTAATATAGACCTGAAAGGGTAATGATATTACTTCTACATAATCATAAGAAACTTCGATGTCTTCATATTTCTCGGTCCAACTGTTAATGAGGGCTAATTTAAGAAAGTCAGTTTCTTTAGACTTAGACACAAGTTCTTTTTCCAAGTGGAAAACAATTGGGGCACTATTTGCTGCAAGAAGTTAACCTCCAAGATCGTACATTTTTCCTATAAAAATCAAGAGGGTTAACTCATTATCATTTAGATGAGTTGCTCAATTGAACAATGTAGAAAGAGAAAGGAGGAGGTGCATCTTGCCTTCATATTTAGAGGACTACATGGATGTAGATTTGAGAATTGGTTTGTTAGTGATTGTTATAGGTCCATCTTCTACAATGTTTTAGTCTTCCATTTCCAATACCTATTGATGTAAAAGTGTAAGATGATTCTTGATATGGATTTTGGCCTTTGGTTCAATGCAGGAATTCCTGATGTAGATGCTTCATTTTTTGTGTGAAAAAATTAAAACAAATGAGAGATAAGAGATAATTAACATTCAAGAAAATAATGAAAACGCAAGTGTCTATAATTTGTTTGGTTTCCTTGTCATGTTTGTCAGTAGCATTTGTTCTATCAACCACCACCAAGGAATGTGCAAATTTAAACACATGAAATTATGAGGGTTTTTAGCATTTTCCATAACTTTGATGGTTATTGCAATCAATCAATAAGTACAACTAATGAAAGTATGAAGCATTCAATATCACAACAACAATTTTTCCAGAAATAGGTACTTGAGGTGAAAAATAGCACCGCCAACTACAATTTAGTTGCTCCTCAATATGACCTCCCTACAAACACCAGGCGTTTGAATAAACTAATCTAACAATTTATCAGCATTCATAAATTGATGTAAGCGATAGAGATAATATACCCACAAGATTATGATGATGGTGCCATTTTAGAGTTGGTAATGCATGGGTCATCTAGTAGTGGCACCAAAGGAAAGTCCAGTTCTGATCATCCACCCTCTTCGGATCCCAAAGAGGCTATCTGCTTTTACTGCAGCGACAAGGAGCATTGGAAACGACGATGCCCTACGTATCTGCAAGATATCAATGATGGAAAGGTGAAGCCAACTTCTGCAGGTATATACACTATTTCATCTAATAACTCATCATCTTCTAGTTCTTGGGTCCTTAATATAGGATATGAATTTCACATTTGTTATGATTTGCAGGGGCTAAGAAAAAGTGAGGAGGTGGAGCACGGTAGAATGTGCCTGATCATGGGAAATAGGCGATCTTCACCTGTCATGAATATTTGAGTTTATAGTCTAGTACTTAGTAGTGGTGTTTGTTTAGATTTAATAAATTATTGCTGCCCGTCAAAAATGAAACGACACATTATTTATTTTCATGCATTGTTCAAACAAGGGTTTAGATATTCATTTAATGGTTTGAATGATTCTATTTCTGCTTATACAAATGGTGTTTTTTATTTTGAAGCTTTACCTTGTGATGACATGTATGAAACTGTGACGTGTGTAGACAATTTAGGCAATAATATATTTCAAATTGATTCGTATAATGGTATAGTTAAGGCTTGCTTGTGGCATTGTCGTCTTAGACACATTAACAAGAAACGCAAGACCCAACTCCAAAAGGATGGAGTATTGGAATCATTTGACCTAAGGTCGAATGATCCATGCGAATCTTGTCTTTTGGGCAAGATGAAAAAAATAACATTTTACTGGATCATGTGAAAGAAGCAATGGTTTATAGTAGATATGGTTATATTTACTTAATCAAGCATAAATAGGAAACCTTTAAAAATTTCAAAGAGTTTAAACATGAAGTCAAGAATCAATTGGGCAAGAAGATAAAAATGCTCCGGTCTGATAGAGGCATAGAGTATCTTAGTATCTAGTTCCACGACTACCTCAAGGAATGTGGAGTAGTTTGACAACTGACCCCTCCTAGGACACAACAAATAAATGGTGTGGCTGAGAGGCGCAATCGAACCTTGTTGGACATGGTTCGTTACATGATGAGTCGAGCTTCTCTTCTAATTTCATTATGGGGTTTTCCTTAGAGACTTCCACCCATATTCTTAATCTTGTCCTAACTAAAAAGGTTTCCAAAACACCTCATGAGATGTGGATAGGGAAAGTTCCCTCGTTAGCACATATCAAGGTTTGGGGTTGTGAAGTTTTCGTTAGACAAGAGACTCACAACAAGTTTGAACTTCGAAGTGAGAGATGTATTTTCATCGGATACCCACAAAAGTCCTTTGGATATTTGTTCTACAGACCTAGTGAGAATGTGGTGTTTGTAGCATGAAGAGGAATATTTTGCAAGAGAGAGAGAGAGAGATCATATGCTATGAGGACAGTAGGAGTACCATTGAACTTTAAGAGATTTAAGAGTCAAACGATGAAGGAACCTCTGAAGACGCTAGGGTTCAACCAGAGGAAGAGATTCCAGTTAAACCAGTTGACAATTCATTACATCTTCGTCGCTCTAGTAGAGTTAGCATGCCACTTGAGTTCTATGGTTTCCATATAACTATAGATAGTGATACATTTATAAGTGATAGTACACTAGTAAATTCAACCAATTTCCATAAAAACACTTACTTGATCACTTTCAAACTTTAAGGAAGTAAAGTCTCACTTTGAACCCAATTTCTCTAGACATGTTGGCTGTAGATATGTAATATTCCAAAACTCATAGTAAAAATTTTCTCTTTTAAAAACATATAATAATCCAAAAGTCATACAAAACATGTGTACCAAAAGCATAGTAATGGATCATATTATCCCAAAATCATTTTATTAACACAATATCCGCGAATGATGTGCACAATCACGCCTTCGCCTTGCCCTTATCATATGAAGTACCTGAAACCATAAAATCAAACTATAAGCCAAATCTTAGTGAGTTTCCTCCAATATACTAAACCCAACAAAATAGATAACATCATGCATAAATGAGCATTCATCCTGACTGGATCGCCTCGCAAGGCATACATCCTATATGGATCGCTCTGCGGGCCTACGACCTGATTGGACTGCCTCGCAAAGCCTACAACCTATCTGGATCACCCCGGGTATCTTGGCCTTTAGTACAAAGCAAGATCGCCTTAACCCAAACATCACAATATGTTGACTTAGACACATAATCAAATAACAAATAATGACCAGCAAAATATGTAATCATACAAATCTACCGACTATCTAATCTCTACATCACACCACATTCTATATACCAAGATACATATAAAATCCAGAGGGCCAAAATTGATGCCTTCGACCCCCGAGTATAGTGAGGAAGAACTCACTTCAATCACATGTCATAGAAAACACGAACTAGAGCTGCTAACTCCCAAACACCTCACACTATTAATTCACCAATAACCTTAAGTCAAAATCGAGGTAAAAATTTCAAACCGATAAGTCCTTAGCCTAATGCTAACTCCTCTAAGGGAAAAAGACCATTTTTCCCTTTCCAAGACCTACCCTAACAATTGACCAAAAGTCAACGGTTAGACCTCTATTGACCTACACGCTTCATACTCCAACTCTACACATGACGTAGAACCTTATCCAGAAAACGAGACTCCACCAGACTACGATGGGCGTAGCCTTTCATTGCGTAATTCCTTAAGTTCCAAAACTCTCACTACAGACTTATTTCCTTAATACCCTTCACTCAATACTCAAATCTAACACTAAAGAGCATCCTAAATCACAAAGTCTCCAACTTTATGCCTTTTCATGGCTAAATAGAATTGAAATCCAATACCCTAACTTATTATATAATTACTAGCTCCATATGCCAAGCATGGATGGAAGAAAGGGACCAAGATTTCATTTTTATGAATCCGTACTCACAAAAATGTCTGAAAAGACCACTCATATAGCTTGGAATTTCTCATACCTAAATAGATAAAAAATATGGGACAAAAGGACATTAATTTAGGGACTAACAAGATCTTATCAAAACATTCATCAAGTTCTAAACTTTATACCTCTTGGAGAATGTTTATGAGATCCAACTTCTAGATCCACAAGGCTTAAAGCTTCCTAAGTGCTCTCCAATGCAATCCTTCCTTCAAAGATGAACACCAAATACTCAGAAAGCTCGAAACTCACAAATGGAGATTAGGGTTTGGAAGGGGTCAGTTGGGAGGATGTAGGTTGAGGATTTAAGGATTTCATAAAAGTTTAAGTCTTTAAATAGGGCTCAAAACTCTAAAATTAGAGTTTGGGCTCTGGCCGAGAATGCCATGCGTACTAAGATCTATGCCTTGCGTAGATCATTAAAATCATGTCTCCAAGTTTCCTTCTACGCAGCGTGTAGAAGGCTATCTAAACCACACATAGATCAAAATTCAACACTTACACTTAATAAATAGAGAAAGGAATTTAACTGCAAGAACCGGGTGTTACAATTCTCCCCCACTTGAATAAGACTTTGTCCTTAAAGTTCTGTGCCGCGAATAAATCTGGGTAATGTTATTGCTTCTTTGCCTCGGTTTCCCAAGTCCATTCGGAACCCTTCCAATGCTGCCATTGAACCTTAACTAAAGGTATTACATTGTTATGCAAGGCCTTCATCTTCTTATCCAAAATAGCCACTAGTCTCTCTACATAATTATAGCGCTCATCGACCTGAATGTCATCCATAGGAACCACCATGGAATCATCAACCACATACTTATGAAGCTAAGAAATATGGAAAGTGTTGTGAATTTGACTAAGATCCTTAGGCAGATCCAATTGATAGGTGTAACGCCCTATTCTAAAATATTTGTTTATGGAATTTCAGAGGCCAAGACCAGGGGCGTTTCAATCCTTTATTAAATTTGGAGTTATTATTCGAGAAGTTTTCAGCTCGGGTTGTGTTGTTAGAAACGTAGGGTTCCTCGTCACCTTTCCGTGGATATAAAGTTCATCAGAATCAGATCTAGAATGAAGGAGTTATGACACTTTGAAGATTTGGCAAGAATGGCCCTTATTGAGAAAAGTTTGCATGGAAGGCCATGCATGAGTGTTTAGTGCACACGTGTTTAGCTGAGTACGCCCAGCGTAAGGCTGGTGTACGCCCAACGTAAAGGGGCAAAAGATCGCGGGTCCTATAGGCGTACGTCCGGCGTACGGGAGTTACACCTAGCGTAAGCTAACAACTTAAAAACCCTAATTCTTGGACAAGCACTATATAAAGGGCATTATAGCTCCAACTCAAGCCCCCATATTAGCCTCCCCAACCTCAAAAGGAACCCTAGAATGACCCAACCTTCATATTGTGAGATCTTGATCTTGGAAGGCTTATCTTGGTGGTTTTTAGCTTGGAAAAGAGAAGAGGAAGATTAACAAGGAAGAACCTTGGAGGCCAGGGCTTATAGATCTGAGACACCACCATCCTCTGGAACACCTGGAAGGTAAAAAGCTCATAACTTTGCCTATGGATGCTTAGATCTAGTATGGGTAGTTATGGTAGTTTTTGGTCCAAAAGTGAAAGCTTTATAGCTTGAATCTGATTTGCAGGTCAAGGATTTCCACCCTTGGTGCTAAATGACTCCCTAGAACATAAAGTTGATATCTTGAAAGCCCAAATGAGTTCATGCATGAGTTAAGACCTTCTTTCATGAATTTAGAACATGAGTTTTGGAGTTGGGACTTATGTAAGCCATGGAAGCCATAAAGTAAGCAACTTTATGGATTAAGGCATGGAATAAGACCTAGATCTAAGTGTATGGCTCTTGAGTTGGAGTATTAAGCGCTTAATGGAAAGTGTCTTAACAGAATAAGTACACCGAGCGTAATTGCAGGTACGCCCCGCGTACTCTCTAGCATGCCTGTACGCTAAGCGTACATTAGGGTACGCCCCACGTAACGCAGTCAGTTGGGCTTATTGCATTTTGGGCCTTGATGTGGGCTGAGTTGAGACTTAGGGTCCTTGGGCTTTATTGGGGCATCAGATTTTAGTTGCTAAGGACCAAGGATTTAACATTAGGCTTGAGTAAGATCCAATAAAGGGCTTCGGGCCCAATGGAGAAAATTCGGCCATTAGTGGGCCTTTAGTGGGGCCATGCATGGGCTTAGAAGGAATTAAGGGTTTTTGGGCCATGTTGCGACCCATGCCATATCAGGGGTAAAATGGTCATTTTACCCATAGGAGAATCCCTATTCTGATTTAGTATTTTACTTTCCATGATAGCTGGGAAGTAGCCGGAGTAGCAATCGAGGATTTCTCATTCAGGAGTTCAGCAGTCAGCATCACGAGGTGAGTTTCCTTCCAGTAGGAACGAGTCTAAGGCCACAATGCCGACCCGTTTAACTAGCAGTAGTTTCCGGACTTCGGTCCGATGCAGTAGTTAGGATGTTTGATGCCTTCGTGGCTCAGACAAGGTTTATGTGTTATGTGTTCCAGGCTACGGTCCGATGCAGTTTATGTGTTCATGCTAGTTGATACGTTTATGCTATGCTATGTTATGCTCAGTCAGTTTTCGGATTTCGGTCCGATGCAGTTAGTTGCGGACTTCGGTCCGATGCAGGGGACAAGGTCCCAGTCAGTTCCGGACTTCGGTCCGATACTTATATTGAAATTTCTTTATACAATTCATAATTATTACAATACTAAGTTTTCAAGTAAACGACAACATGCGATGACATTGTAATCTACTTCATTTTTGTATGATAATCCAAATTTTTGTTAGATTTCAGTAAGAGGTTTTCTATAAGTACACCCCCTCATTTTCCAATTCCATCCCTGATTTTGTCTTTTGTTGTTTTTTTTTGTTCTTTTTCCTATTTTGTTTTTTTGTTGTTTTTAATTTTTTTAATAATATTATTATTAGTATTTATTTATTTATTAATTATTATTATTATTATTATAAATTCCGCACAAAAATTTAATATTCGGACGACATAATAAATTTGAACGACTATATAAAATCGGTTTTTAATTTTTTTAATATTTTAATATTAATATTTTTATTTTTATTATTATTAAAAATTGCGAACAACATTTTATAAACCGAACATTATAAATTTGAATAACTATATAAAATCGGAACAAAAACAAAGTTTGTCCCTATTAATTGGTACGATATAATAATTGTGTGGTGCGTTATGCGGATTGAAAACATTTAGTCAAACACTATACAATGTTTATGATTTTATATTTTTAAAATTATGGGTTTAATGACACTTGGAAATCTGATAATTGTGATAATTACTTTCTAATCGAAGTATTTGGGTGGTACTCCAAAATCCTCAATTAGATAAGACTCAGATTAAATCAGAGAGAATGAAAGAGAATGAGAGGATATGATTTCTTGAGTACCAGAAAAGAGACCAAAAAATGAATTTAGATCTTTGTCTGAAAACTGTCATATGACAGTTTAAAATTGTCACAAAACCACCAAAACGGTCATAACACGGGTATTTTGAATTTAGATCTTTGTCGATTCTAGCCAGGAGCTTTGCCCCTTGGACCCCGCCAGGGGACCCCGCTCCCAGGGGTGCTGTCCCCGGACCCCGTTCGTTTAGGGGCTTCACCCCTAAATAACAGTGTACTTTGATACTTGATCAAACTTAAACAAGTGTATACTTCACACCTTCCTTACATGTTTAATATTTATCAAGATCACTTTTGGTCAACAAAGTAATCCCATTACACTTAAATAACATTGATGATAACAAATCACCAACATATATAATCATTCGAATTTATAATGTCCGATTTATAAAATGTTGTTCGAAATTTATAACAAAAATAATATTATATTAAAATATAAAAAATATTTAAAAACCGATTTTATATAGCTGTTCAAATTTATATTGTCGTCCGGATGTTAAAGTTTTGTGCGAAATTTATAACAACAACAACAACAGCAACAATAATAATAATAATAATAATAATAATATAAATTAAAAAAGAATTAAAAGTAATAAAAAACAAAAATGGAAAACAAAAAAACAACAAAAGATAAAAAAAAAAAAAAAAAAAAATAATGTCAAATCAAATATCAAAATTTTGATTTGATTGATTTTAGGGGTAGAAATGATTATGAGAGTACTTTATTTTTTTGACGACAGTAAAATCTAAATTACCGGCAATTTTTGACACTTTTATCATAAAATAAAGTTTATGACATTCTTGTCAAATCGTCAGTTAGGAGTTTACTGTCAAAAAAATAAAATTTAAGACTTTCTTGTAAAATCGTTAAAAATATTGGGACTTTATTCTATATATCATTTTTTTGTTAAAAATTTAATGGTATGATACTCTTTAAACATTATTTTTTTTTACAGTAAAATCCTAATTTATGATTTGACAAGAAAGTGTTAAATTTTATTTTTTTGATAAAAAAATCCTAATTATCGGCTAACCGGAAAAAAATGGTAATAATATAAAAAACTACGAATAATTTGGACTTTCCTGCTAAAAAAATAAAGTTTAAGATTTTTTTATCAATTCGATTAAAATATTGGGACTTTAGTGTATATATATCCGGTTAATTTATCCAAAATGTTTATATCAAAATCCGAATCCAAACTAGATAAAACTTGAGACTAGTTCAAAACAAAATTAAGTTAATCTTAGATGTAATTTTCGAACATAATGTTTATTTCGTTAATTCCACAATATTATTCTAACCTACTGTATATTATTTTAAATATGAGTTTTGGCACATGATTATACCCACTTACGATTAAAAGCTAGAAATTTCTTGAAGCAATAATTGAAATGGTATTTGTAAGTTTGACTTGATCACTTCATAATTGGTGGGCATATTGGTCATCTCACCCTACAGGCCTGCACCCACCTCCCATATTCGTATCGTATCGTTGTATCAGAATTTTCACTTCTCTACCTTCACAATTCTCATTGGAGCAGAACTACTCTAAATGATAAATAAATATAACACCAATTAAATAAAACTAAATTTTCTTTTGATAAAAATAGTCACACAACCACATTCAAAGATTTAAAAGGTAATAAATTTTGAAAAAAGCTTGGCTCAGTTCGGTACATCGGTACTGAGCGACTAAAATTCAAATATTATATATAGATGGATGATGTGCAAAACCAGAAAGTAAGAGGGAGTATTTGAAACAATTTTTTTCTTTAAATAGGTAGAGGAATAAGGAATTCATCATAATTCGGTAGAAGATAGATATTGGCTTTCCCCTCCACACCTTTGCAAATACAATGATGGATGGAAAAGAACAAGAAGGTACTCAAAGATTCAACAATAAGTATAGCAGTCTCTCCAACAACATCACGTTAAAGTTACACCTTTTCCTTCAAATGGTGATCCTCTTGTCATTCCTCCTTACATTCACCTCCTACAACAGCTATCACTACCCCATGTCTGCATTTCTATTGCCATTATTCACCCACACCTTTGAGAAGAAGTATTTGTTCATCCTTTGCACTACTATTCTCACTTTCATCACCAAGAAAAATCTGCACTCCGGTCTGAAGGAAAACTTACACCATGAAAAGCTACTTTACTCGCTAGATGAAATAAATGTTGCAGCAGTTGTTGAAGGAGACCTCCAAGAATGTGAATACGGTAGATTAGATGATCAAGAATCGAAGGAAGAACATGAGGAAAATACAGAAAACAGTGAGAAGGAAAGTGAGGTTGCAATGGAAGATGAAGCTGATGGAGAGGTTTTTATGGAAGAAGGGATTTTAGGTGGTTCTTCACGCGTTGAAGAAGAACATGCAGCGATGAATATGGATACAGAAGAATTGAATAAGAAGATAGAGGAGTTTATCCGGAAGATGAGAGAGGAACTAAGGGTTGAAGCTGAACAACATTTAATCAATGTGTAATTTTGTTTGCAAAAGCAAAACATCTCTTACGTCCCGAAATTCAAGGAAATTTTTTTGCTTTATTTATTAAAATTGTGAGGTATTAAAGTGGTAATACCTTAATGCCCAAAACCAAATAAATGATTTTATTGCTATAAATCTCTATCTAAACTAGCAGATATATGTCTTTATTTATACTAATGAAAGCAGTAACCTAAACCAATACGTAATACTTGTTAAGCAAGTAGACAACTTCCTAATCTAAATCAAATACTTAAAATAAAAAGGGTTTCCCCTACCCATTCATTCATAAAAATCCGATTAACCCAACAACCACCCTTTAATCGGATTGGTCATACCTCTCGTTCACAACAGTGTTGAATCACCGTCTTCCCGAATCATCCCGAATTTTCCCGGACACCCGACCTCCATCTCGGTCACGTCCAAAGTCCTCCATACCCTTTTGATTTTTCACAACACATGTAACATGTAACATGGCATCACGTTGGATATATTCATTACCATCTAGATTTTTCTCGGATTCACGACCACTCCCCGGCCAGATCCAAATCCATATGATTTAAACTTCAACCGTTATAAAGTCCACACCGTGTTGTTTCTTCAATCTCTTCCTTTGTTTTGATTACCGTTCTTCACAGAGGCATCTTCACCGACAAAGAAAACAACGCCACCCGCTCCACCGTTTTCTTTCAATCTACCAATGCCAAACGAACTGAATCCAAAGCTACCTGCTTTAACGGATCCTTCCTGCCCGCTTTTCACGCACCTACGTGTTGGATTAGTGTCTAAGTCCATAACTATAATTGGTGTGTACTTGACCCGATTGACATAGTTCATTTGGGTTGCATGGCATCAGAACAATTTGGATAGACTTTTGTGAGAAAATGATAATTATGATTTGTTAATATACTATAAGTTCTAATATATTAATATGAAATCATATTATTTAATTAGTATTGATCAAGAATTAATTTGGAATTAATATTGTGATCAAAAGGAGACTAATTAAATATATGAGGGTTGATTGTGTAAATCATTCATTCTGATATATGTGGGCTTATGATCCATAGTTCTTCATGTTGGGCAAAACCCATAAAGTAACCCAAGGATACTCCATGGAGGTTTTAACCCATGGAACATGAAGAATATGGAAAGACATGAGTTATATGGTGTAACCCTAATAGCCACAATATATAAGAACCCCATGGCTCAAGAAAAAGGCACTAGTGTGTGTACACATGAGGGCTAGCCGATTTGAGCATATGAACCTTTTCTCTCAAGTTATTCCAAGATGTTAGTGATGTTGTGTGAACCATTTGAGGTGTCACACTTGAGGCACTAGGGTCTTAAGCTCTATGGAATCAAGCTACATGAAAATGTATGTCTTCTAACTTGTTTATATTACCCAAGTATCAATGCTTGTATGCTAGTTAGGGTAATACATTGGAAAGTTCAAGTTTGCATCTGTAAATAGAGAAAACATATATCCAATGTATTTAGGGTTGCATGTACACTATAGGAGTGTTAGAATGCTCAAAACCCTTCAGTGGTATCAGAGCCTAGGCTTGTTTTCAATTATACTTGATGCTGCTAAAAAATGCTGAAAAATTCGATTTTATGCTGTTCTAGACAGTGGACTCGTTGAGTCCATGCATAAAATCATCCAAGTCGTCGAGTTGGTTCATGCACTCGACGAGTTGGACCCCTAGACAACATATTTTTGAGGTTTTTGGCTGGAATTGGACTAGGAACATTACCTAGGCTGTTTTTTTGTGACATCCCCAAAATCTCGGCCAGAAAAGACCGATTTCATTTATGCTTTTTAAAATAATTTTCAGAGTAAATCCTTTTAATTTTAAAAGAGATGCGGAATTTGTTCCCAAAAACAAAACATGATAAAATAGATATTTATCAAAACATTTCATAAAGAAATATGATTTTATTTCATAATCAAAAGTCGGGATGTCATGTTCCGATACAGATCATAAAGCATAAACGATAGCATTACAAGTCTTTCAACAAATATATACATATACAGACTTGTAAACAAAACAACTTGATGTTCGCCCATCTTAAGCTCTTGCGCCACTTCCTGTAAAATAAATCAACTGAGTGGGTCAGGCTTGGGAGCCTGGTGAGCATATAGGGTTTTCAACCCACAATAAATAATTAAATTAATTATTATCAACCAACAATAACCCAGTTACCCATTCCCGTTATTCTCACTTTATGTCCCTAAAATAACTAACACAAGGGACCTAGTCTAAGAATATTTCATCGGGGCGACTACACATGCTTCGGGGGTTCCTCAGCAATATAAGTCAAATAAGGCAACCATGGGGGGGATGGAATACAGCGAATGAACACCCAAGTTCATTAACACCTACAGGTTATGAGCCTGCTAGCGTTCCACATGACTATCTAGAAAAGTCCGTGGTCGTCATCTAAATTCCGCTAGATGACTGGATCAAACAACAACGAGGCCTCTCATCTGTTTATTACACACCAACTATCTACCCATATTCTTCCCAACATATTAGTAGATAAAATATACATTTTTATACGTAGTTTCAAAACCTGTATAGCATGCTCAATCAAAACATTTTTCACATAACAGATGAGGCATACACACATAACACGTATTTCATAGAGAATACTTCAGATCTATAAGATAGAAGAGAGTGAATATACACTCACACGTATAACAACCAAATATATACACATAACACGTATTTTATAGGAAATACTTCATAATATTGTGTTGGAATGAAAGTAACTACACACTCACTTGATCAGAAGATGATCGGGCAGCACTACGGCTTGCAGAAGAGGTGTTTCTCCGTAGATCTGGAAGATCTTCACAAAACCGGGCTCCTCGCGGGCAGCGTTTCGGCTCGGGAATAACGCTCTTCGGGATTCTCGGGGCTTCGGATCTTGCTTCGGGGCTCAGGAATATTACCGGGGCTTTGGGGTATAAACGGCACGCAAAACGAGGAAAAACTTAGAGAGAAAGAAGAGTTTGAACAAGAGAAAATGGCTGAATTCGAGTTCTATTTATAGGCTGCTGGGTCTGGGATTACGCGGGGCGTACTCAGTACGCGGGGCGTACTCAGTACGCGGGGCATACTCGGGTTACGCGGGGCGTACTTTGACGTCACTGCGTGCGTCGACTGGTGGCACTCGAGTATTGGTCAGACAAGTTGCAACCGACTGAGTACGCGGGGCATACTCAAATTACGCGGGGCGTAATTGACTTGTCAAACTTCTAAATTGCGTAACTTTCGCATACGAGCTCCGTTTTCGACGTTCTTTATATCCACGCGAAGGTCAGACCATACTCTACAACTTTCATTTAGACTCCGTCGGCTAATTTTCACTTTTATTTTTATTATTTATTTTTAGAAGGCCGGGACAGAAAAACTTCGTTATAAATTCATAACTTCTTCGTCTGACGTCCGTTCTCGCCTAACTTTTCATTGCTTCGCTACTAACAACAAGATCTTCGATTCTCATTTAGATTGTTTCAGCTAAAAACCGCTCGATCTCAAATCGAGTATTCGGGCTGCATACTGCCACGTTGAAACTTCAGAAAATCATAACTTCCTCATACGAAGTCAGATTTGGGCGTTCCTTTTATGCACGCTCTCGGTTTAACGAAATCTACGACTTTCATTTAGATCGCTAAGGCTAAATATCGTTCTATCTTAAATTCATATTTTACGTCACTCGGCGTCGTGCCGGTTCTGTCTCGAAACTTCGACAGGTCATAACTTCTTCGTTATAACTCGGATTTTGGCATTCCTTATATCTCCGAAATCCTTGTTTCGACCACTACAACTTTATGCAAAGATATCGGGTGTATCTCACACTTTAATTTTGACGCTTATTTCATTCTTAATTCATTAAATTATAAAAATCAAGAAAATAAACACATAAATCACATAATTCACATAATTCACAAATAATACATTCTTATTATTTCAAGTTGAGTTACAAAGGTTAACCTAGACTATTACATTGCTAAAAATGGCAAGCCCAGAAACACAGGCGTTACAATTCTCTCCACCTTAGAATGATTCCGTCCCCGGAATCACACATCAACAAAAAAATGCGGATAGCGACTCCTCATGTCACTCTCCGTCTCCCAGGTGAGGTTTGGCCCATTCGTGTGTTTCCATCGGACAAGCACTAACTCCACCATCTTACGTCGCAATTTCTTAGTCTTTCGGTCAACAATTGCCTCTGGTTCTTCAATCAACCTTTTGTTCTCATCGATTCTCAACTCCGAAAGTGGAATCATGTCGGGAACTTCCCCCGTGAACTTTCGTAAATAACACACATGAAAAGTGTTATGAATTCCACTCAGTTCTTCTGGTAGTTCGAGCTTGTAAGCTTGGTTCCCAATCCTCTGAAGAACTTTAAACGGTCCAATAAACCTTGGACTCAACTTTCCCCTTTTACCAAATCTTATAAGTCCCTTCCACGGCGAGACTTTAAGCAAAACCGAATCCCCAACTTCAAAAGTCGTCGGTCTTCGCTTTTTGTCAGCATAACGCTTTTGACGATCTTGAGCTGCTAACATTCTTTCCCTAATTATTTTCAACTTTTCAGCAGTCTGATGAACCATCTCCGATCCCATAAACTGCTTTTCCCCAGCCTCAAGCCAACAAGACGGCGTACGACACTTTTGTCCATACAAAGCTTGGTAAGGTGCCATCTTAATGCTCGAGTGAAAACTATTGTTATAGGAAAATTCTACCAACGGTAAATGTTCATCCCAATTACCTAGGAATTCCAAGGTACATGCTCTCAGCATATCTTCAAGTGTTTGTATCGTTCGTTCGCTCTGACCATCGGTCTGCGGATGGTAAGCTGTACTTAAACACAACTTGGTACCCAATTCTTCTTGTAGACTTTTCCAAAATCGCGAGGTGAAACGACTATCACGATCCGACACAATTGTTAACGGAACACCGTGAAGTCTCACAATTTCCTTCACATAAGAATTCGCAAGCTTTTCCATAGACCATTTCTCCCTGGCTGCTATGAAATGCGCACTCTTAGTGAATCGATCAACGACCACCCAAATCATGTCGTGACCATTCTTTGTTCTGGGTAATTTAGTGACAAAATCCATGGCAATGTCTTCCCACTTACCCATAGGCACAGGTAAAGGTTCTAAACTCCCTTACGGTTTCTGATGTTGTGTCTTGACTCTCGCACAAGTCACACACTCGGCCACATACTTTGCAACATCAAGCTTCATCGTCGGCCACCAGTAGTAGGGTTTCAGGTCCCTATACATTTTAGTGCTACCGGGATGAATTGAATACATGGTCTTGTGAGCTTCTTCCATCAGAAGATCTCTAACTCCTCCTGACTTAGGTACCCAAATACGATCTTGGAATACCTTCAGTCCATGACCGTTTGTACCAAACACCAACGTTTTACCCAAACGTTCCTCCTTTCGGTCATTTTTCTCAGAAGCTTCCTCTTGAGCTTTCTTTATACTTTCCACAATGGTCGAGACAACTTCAATTCTCAACGATCTTGGCCTTTTCCTTTCAAGATTGACTTTCCGACTGAGAGCATCAGCAACAATATTAGCCTTACCGGGGTGGTAAAGTATCTCGCAATCGTAGTCCTTGAGTAATTCCAGCCAGCGTCGTTGCCTCATATTCAATTCCTTCTGATTAAAGAGATATTGGAGACTCTTATGATCAGTGAAAAGTTTGCACTTAGTGCCATAGAGGTAATGCCTCCATATCTTCAGAGCGAAAACTACTGCTGCCAACTCCAAATCATGAGTCGGGTAGTTCTTTTCATGCTCTTTCAGTTGTCGAGACGCATATGCTATCACCTTTTCTCTTTGGGTTAAAACACAACCCAATCCAACCCCAGACGCATCGCTATAAACAGCGAAGTCTTCAACTCCTTCGGGTAGAGAAAGTATCGGTGCCTCGCATAGTTTCTTCTTTAGCTTCTCGAATGCTTCTTTATGCTTCTCACTCCAAGTATAAGCAGCTCCTTTGTGGGTCAAAGCTGTCAGTGGAGTAGCAATCGAAGAAAAGCCTTGGATAAACCTTCGGTAATATCCGGCTAATCCTAAAAAGCTTCGAATCTCCGTGGGACTTTTCGGTTGTTCCCACTTCATTACAGCTTCAATCTTTGCTGGATCAACCATTATCCCTTCTTGGTTGACCACGTGACCCAAGAATTGGACTTCACGAATCCAAAAATCACATTTTGAGAACTTAGCATACAGCTTCTCCTTCTTCAAAACTTCTAACACTTCTCGCAAGTGTCTGCCATGCTCCTCCTGGCTTTTTGAGTAAATCAGAATGTCGTCGATGAACACTATCACGGATTTATCAAGGAACGGATTACAAACCCTATTCATTAAATCCATGAATGCTGCCGGAGCATTGGTTAGTCCAAACGACATAACCAAGAACTCGTAGTGTCCATATCTAGTTCTGAACGCAGTCTTCTCTATATCCTGCTCTCTTACTTTCAGCTGATGATATCCTGACCTAAGATCGATCTTCGAGAAATAGCTCGAACCTTGCAATTGATCAAATAGGTCATCAATCCTTGGCAACGGATATCTATTCTTTATTGTTGCCTTGTTCAGCTCTCTGTAATCAATGCACATTCTCATACTTCCATCTTTCTTCTTCACGAATAACACCGGAGCTCCCCAGGGTGATGAACTAGGTCTAATGAAACCTTTGTCCAACAACTCTTGAAGTTGCATCATCAGCTCCTTCATCTCCGTTGGTGCTAATCGATAAGGTGCTTTTGCTATTGGCGTGGTTCCTGGTAACAAGTCAATACGGAATTCCACTTGTCGATCAAGTGGTAATCCAGGAAGATCTTCGGGAAATACTTCCGGATAATCACACACCACAGGAATACTCTGCATCACCTTCTTCTCCTTCTTAGCATCAATCACGAATGCTAAATATGATGTACATCCCTTGGTCAAACACTTTCTGGCTTTCATTAGGGAAATGATCCCAGAATTCACTCGGCGTTTGTCCCCATACACCATAAATGATTCCTTCCCAGGCGGGTTTACTTTAACAATCTTCTTCTTGCATAAAATTTCAGCATCATTGGCGCTGAGCCAATCCATTCCCAACACGATGTCGAAACCGTTAAGTTCGATAGGCAATAATTCCTCGCAGAACTTATTCCCATTCAAGTCAATTAAGATGTTTTTCATACGATGGATAACAGGTACAAACTTGCCACTAGCGACTTCGACTAATAAAGCATTATCTAGTCTATCAACAGGCAAAGCTAGTTTTCTACCAAATTCATGCGATATAAAGGAGTAGTTGGCTCCAGAATCAAATAAAATTTGGGCAGGCAAATTGTTAACGAGAAAAGTACCTGAAGCGACATCAGCTTCATCCTTAGCAGCTTCCAGTGTCATCTGGAATGCTCTCGCCTTCGGCTTTGGTGGAATGTTGGGCTTAGCTGCCTCCTTCTTCTTCGGACAGTCTTTCAAAATATGCCCCTCTTCATTACAACCAAAACACATCCTTTTGTTGTTCGGACATTCATTGGCAAAATGTCCAACCTTTCCACACTTGTAGCAAGTTACATCCTCGCTACATTTCCCGAAGTGCTTTTTCTTACACTTTTCACACCACTTCGCTTCCCCTCCTTTACCCCCACCAAACCTTTTCGAATCAGATTTTGAAAATTTGCTTTTCTTGCCGGAACCAGATGTTCCCTCAAACTTCCTCTTCTCACCAACCTCAACCTTGTTGGTGGTTCTCCCCTTTATCATGTTCTCAACAGACTTGGTAGCCCAGATAGCTGCCTCTAAAGTATGTGCCTGACGTACTGGCACCTCATACTCCCATGGGAGTCCCTTCGCATACCGGTCCACCTTCGTCAGCTCGTCTGGAACGATACGCAAGGCAAAATCCATCTTATCGGTGAAGTTATTGGTGTATTCATCAACTGACATACTGCCCTTAGTCAATGTCAGGAACTTGTTCTCCAACTCCAACAGATTTTGAGCCGAGCAGAACTTGCGCTTAAACTGCACCAAGAACTCTGCCCATGACAATTGCAGTGGCTCATTAGGGCTCAAAGTCTTCCCTAGAGTGTTCCACCAACGAACGGCTCCACCTCGGAATTGACGCACGGCATAGATGGTTTGCAACTTACCTCTGCAGCCACACGTCATGAAGGCTAGCTCCATTTCGGAGATCCAATCCATAACCCCAATCGGATCCTCCTTTCCATTGAAGGTCGATGGTTTGCAAGTCAAAAAGTCCTTGTACTTGCATCCCATTCCATCATTCCTTCCATCGCGGTTATCTTGCCTAACTATCGGTGGGTTGGCTTGACCAACTGATCCACTGAAGTTTCCACCTTCCGAGTGCCCTTCATTTAATTCAGGCTCTTCCACACGAATCGATAGTTCTTCACGATTTTGTTGAAGCAACCGTCTAGTTTCCTCCATCTGACGATCCAACATCGTCTGAATCATCAATTGCACACCAGCCATGGTTATTGGCTCAGGTGCTGCTGCTACAACAGGTCTTTGTTCAATCACTGGTGGTTGATTCCTATTTTCATCAGCATTTCCAACTCCACTTCTTGTTCTCACCATTTTTGATCTACACACCGAATAAGGTGAAATTAGATCCTTATTCACGATAGATATTCAAATCATCCTTATCACTCTGAAACGTTTACATGCTAGTTCTAATATCGTAGACGTACGCTTAGAATCCTACACACATAAGGTTTCTAGATCCGGTCGGCAACAGACCATAGATCCGAACAAATAATATCATATATGGCAAAATATAACATTTAGCACATAAAGCATTTTAGGCAACTTTCCTAAAATAAACTAGTGCTTGTGTCTTATAACATAATAGACACATCTCAAAATTCCACTTAGCATTCTAAGTTTAAGTCTAGAAATCCTACAAATTCCTAGTTCGCTTAAACTAATGCTCTGATACCAACTGTGACATCCCCAAAATCTCGGCCAGAAAAGACCGATTTCATTTATGCTTTTTAAAATAATTTTCAGAGTAAATCCTTTTAATTTTAAAAGAGATGCGGAATTTGTTCCCAAAAACAAAACATGATAAAATAGATATTTATCAAAACATTTCATAAAGAAATATGATTTCATTTCATAATCAAAAGTCGGGATGTAATGTTCCGATACAGATCATAAAGCATAAACGATAGCATTACAAGTCTTTCAACAAATATATACATATACAGACTTGTAAACAAAACAACTTGATGTTCGCCCATCTTAAGCTCTTGCGCCACTTCCTGTAAAATAAATCAACTGAGTGGGTCAGGCTTGGGAGCCTGGTGAGCATATAGGGTTTTCAACCCACAATAAATAATTAAATTAATTATTATCAACCAACAATAACCCAGTTACCCATTCCCGTTATTCTCACTTTATGTCCCTAAAATAACTAACACAAGGGACCTAGTCTAAGAATATTTCATCGGGGCGACTACACATGCTTCGGGGGTTCCTCAGCAATATAAGTCAAATAAGGCAACCATGGGGGGGATGGAATACAGCGAATGAACACCCAAGTTCATTAACACCTACAGGTTATGAGCCTGCTAGCGTTCCACATGACTATCTAGAAAAGTCCGTGGTCGTCATCTAAATTCCGCTAGATGACTGGATCAAACAACAACGAGGCCTCTCATCTGTTTATTACACACCAACTATCTACCCATATTCTTCCCAACATATTAGTAGATAAAATATACATTTTTATACGTAGTTTCAAAACCTGTATAGCATGCTCAATCAAAACATTTTTCACATAACAGATGAGGCATACACACATAACACGTATTTCATAGAGAATACTTCAGATCTATAAGATAGAAGAGAGTGAATATACACTCACACGTATAACAACCAAATATATACACATAACACGTATTTTATAGGAAATACTTCATAATATTGTGTTGGAATGAAAGTAACTACACACTCACTTGATCAGAAGATGATCGGGCAGCACTACGGCTTGCAGAAGAGGTGTTTCTCCGTAGATCTGGAAGATCTTCACAAAACCGGGCTCCTCGCGGGCAGCGTTTCGGCTCGGGAATAACGCTCTTCGGGATTCTCGGGGCTTCGGATCTTGCTTCGGGGCTCGGGAATATTACCGGGGCTTTGGGGTATAAACGGCACGCAAAACGAGGCAAAACTTAGAGAGAAAGAAGAGTTTGAACAAGAGAAAATGGCTGAATTCGAGTTCTATTTATAGGCTGCTGGGTCTGGGATTACGCGGGGCGTACTCAAATTACGCGGGGCGTACTCAGTACGCGGGGCGTACTCGGGTTACGCGGGGAGTACTTTGACGTCACTGCGTGCGTCGACTGGTGGCACTCGAGTATTGGTCAGACAAGTTGCAACCGAATGAGTACGCGGGGCGTACTCAAATTACGCGGGGCGTAATTGACTTGTCAAACTTCTAAATTGCGTAACTTTCGCATACGAGCTCCGTTTTCGACGTTCTTTATATCCACGCGAAGGTCAGACCATACTCTACAACTTTCATTTAGACTCTGTCGGCTAATTTTCACTTTTATTTTTATTATTTATTTTTAGAAGGCCGGGACAGAAAAACTTCGTTATAAATTCATAACTTCTTCGTCTGACGTCCGTTCTCGCCTAACTTTTCATTGCTTCGCTACTAACAACAAGATCTTCGATTCTCATTTAGATTGTTTCAGCTAAAAACCGCTCGATCTCAAATCGAGTATTCGGGCTGCATACTGCCACGTTGAAACTTCAGAAAATCATAACTTCCTCATACGAAGTCAGATTTGGGCGTTCCTTTTATGCACGCTCTCGGTTTAACGAAATCTACGACTTTCGTTTAGATCGCTAAGGCTAAATATCGTTCTATCTTAAATTCATATTTTACGTCACTCGGCGTCGTGCCGGTTCTGTCTCGAAACTTCGACAGGTCATAACTTCTTCGTTATAACTCGGATTTTGGCATTCCTTATATCTCCGAAATCCTTGTTTCGACCACTACAACTTTATGCAAAGATATCGGGTGTATCTCACACTTTAATTTTGACGCTTATTTCATTCTTAATTCATTAAATTATAAAAATCAAGAAAATAAACACATAAATCACATAATTCACATAATTCACAAATAATACATTCTTATTATTTCAAGTTGAGTTACAAAGGTTAACCTAGACTATTACATTGCTAAAAATGGCAAGCCCAGAAACACAGGCGTTACATTTTTTAACTTGTAAACTTGTTTTTGATGTGGTAATGTTCATGCTAATCCAATTTCATAGATAATTATCAATAGATTCATATTTTATATTAGTTTAATGGTTAGGCTAATTACATGAAAAATGTTTGATTTGAATTATCTTGTTCTTATGAGTTGATTTGGATTAATAGAAAAGTTATGTGATAATATGTTTTCAATCCAAATTAATCTAAGAGTTGTTCATAATATATGTTTTTGTAACTTGTCCTCAAGTTATATGAAAAGTTACATTTATGATTATTAAAACTCATAATATTTTCGTAAGTTATGAAAAATGGAGAGTCTCATTTTTTAAATGTTTTAAAGTCTTCCATAACTTGTTTTCATGTTATGGAACTTGAAGAGTTTTTTCATTAAAACTACTTTAAACACATAAGTTATGGAATTAAAAAGTTTTTGAATAGTTCAAAACTTGTCATCAAGTTTTGGAATGTGTAAAGTTTCACACTCACTTTAATTCCAAACCCTAGAGTTTTAAAGGTTAATATTTAACCCTTATACTTTATAGTATTATAAGTTAATAATATATATATATATATATATATATATATATATATATATATATATATATATATATATATATATATATAAGATCAAGTTAGTCTTATCGTTAGTAGGCTTCATTCACAAAGCCGGCCTATAAGGGGGGTATAAGGTTACTGCCTATAAAATGACAGTTTAATGGGTGTCCACTCTCACTCACCGCTTCCTTGACTGGTGGAGGGTTGTTAGCCGAACGGGTAGGACAAGGAGTAGAATTCTCCCTTCATTAAAATTGTTAATGATAAATACTAAGTAACTAAGCTATTATGAATTCCCAATCTTAGGTACTTAGGAAAATGTGAATTTGGTGCTAACCCATGAAATTACACTTTGCACTTTGCTTAAGTTGGTTAGTGGAGCGCGTGTGGTTAACCGACACACTAGCTTGATTTAACAAGGTAGGCAAAGGGTAACTTAATGTTTATCATAGTATCGGTGGAGCGCGTGTGGTTAACCGGCACATCGATTGAGTGGTAAATATTAAGGGTACCAAGTATATTTGCATGGTCATTCACACCTTGTTTTGTGATCCTCGGCATCCCAGTCACGAAATTTAAGATGGCACAATCGAGATTGAACCATGCCATTGAAAAGTTCAATGAATCTCAAAAGATCTAGGAGTTTCAAATCCAATTAAAACCTAATAAATTATTTCGTTTTTCATTATGGAAATTGGTGAATCGTCATTCACCTACCTTCAAATATTCTATAGCTTAGATTACAGATCACTCTTCCAAGTTATAAAATATTGTGTTGGATCCTAGCCTTAATATTTTATATTGGGTGTTATATTAAGGACTTTAAATAAACTATCTTGAATATCTCCCAAAAGATGTCTGGTTCAGACAATTATGATCTTCCCAAAACTCTTGGAACAAGCTTTCATAATGAAGATGATATCTCGAAAATCATTCTTCACTCCCTCCACCTCTTCCAATTATTCTCCCTAACCTACAAGTTCTTGAATAATTCAAGGTCACTCAAGCCCTATTGGCAAGCATGGTATATGTGTGCTCACATCTTGGAGATGAAGTCACATATTGACAAGCCGAGAGAGTTGGGTGTCAAAGTCTTGAGAAAGTTGGTTATTCAATCACTTTCTAAGTCTCATAATGAGTGTCCTTTAGGACTACTATGTAAAAGACTATGACATGACCCTTAATGATCTTATCTATTTTCTTGGTGCTGCTGAATCAACAATGATTTGGAGCACTAGTAGAGCAAATTTAAATAAGATCAACTTCCCAAATTCCATGGACATTGACAATGGTAACATTGAATATCTAGAAAAGCTTTCTCTTCCCAATGGAAATGGATCGAGCATAGTTAACTCGATTGACCAAATGGTAAAGATAAAGGCTAAGTCTGAGATAGTCCTATGTACCATTCCCAAAGGGTCCATATGTTTCTGTTGCCAAAGGAAGGGGCATTGGTTGCGAAGCTGCCCTAACTACCTGAAAGATCCGAGAGAATGTCATAAAGTTTGACTCTGCTTCAGGTAAGTCCACTATCTAACTCTCTTAAGTTCCTATTTGAAGATTCTTAATACATTTTGATGTATGGTAGGATCAAGCAAAGGGAAGGAAACTTAAAGGAAGAGTATGTAGAATCTGATCGCGAAGATGGATTTCAATCGCATGGTTCGAAGATCGGATTCTTGAGCTACTACTTAGGAGTTATGATAGATTGCTACAAAATATGTAATATCATAGTTTTCATTTAAGGTTGCATTGTAAGAAAAAAGTTTTTTCCGCATTTATAAATAAATCAAATTTTGTTTTATTTTATTATATCTCCTTGCAATGGCATTTATGAAAAATTGATGTTTGTATAATTCTAGCAATAATGAAAATATGAATTTGATTCTTTCATTTGTGGTAGTGTTTAAATTTACCAAATAAGGAAAGATTCTCATCACCCAAGTTTCAATTGGACAGAAACTTGGAATCGTGCAAGTCGTATGATGAATGAGAATTTTTCATCTTTGGAAAATTAAGACGAATTCCTTGTTCACATGTATATGTGAGTCAAGTGAAGGACAAACGGATCGGGTACACTTGGTTGTGCGCTGGTCAGGTCCACCACAAAAGATCGATAAGACTATTCGTCATGATTTACTAAAGTTTAGTAAATATGGTTATACTTACAAGTTTAAGTAGTATTCTAAAACATTGGAAAAGTTTCGATGTATGGATGAATGAATGAGAAGAATCAAATTAGGAAGAAAAGATAAAAGTTTCTCAAATCTGAAAAGATGGGAGAGTACTTTAGTATCGTGTTTTGTGATCATCTTAATAATTTAGAAATCATATCACAATTAGTCATCTAAGGACATCTTAGTGGATTCTTATGATTAAGAAAAGGAATCTTGAATTGTTGAAATGGTTAAATCAAGAAGATGAGTCATACTTCGTTCCAAAACAATTCTTAGAGTCATACTCCAACATTGTAACTTGCGTGACATATCTTAAAGAAAGGTTTATAACACTTGTCAAATGTAAGAGTAAAATGTGTCCTACTCTTGTACACTTGAAATTGGTAAGTTGTAATGTTTTGGATAAAACAAAGACCAACTAAGACCAGTTGTGTGAAGTGTTTGTCTTGATAAAGAATCCGCACTATCTCTTAAATATTTGGCAAGAGAGTCTCATATGTCAAGAGGACAGTGGGAGTCTTCAAGATCCTAAAAGAATTTCAAGATCCAATTAAAAATAAAACCTATAGTTTCTCACTAGCTCACGACTTGAGGTTTATAACCTATCGTGTTGACATATTCCTATTTTTGTGCTCATTCCAGTTGAAGTTGACTTTGCATATGAGTTCAGAGAGTTCTCAATTGGTTGCATAACTTGGAAGCAATGGAAGGGCCTTGTGCTGCCAGGTGGCAAGAAGTTAAGACTGCACAAGTTCAATCCATATGAGTTTGGATTTGTCACTAACCTTTTCTTGTGATTATGGTTTTGAAAAAATCACATTGATAGGAACACATACACCATAAAATCTAAGTGTCATAAGGTTTCTCTCTGATTCATGAAAATGATGGTAAGGAAACGCTTTCACTAAGCAGATTTTAAGTAGATAGCACTTGTGATATTTGCATTCTCAAAGCCATTAGAGGAGCTTGTTTGGTTAACCAGCACACTAACATGGACTTGTGAGGAATGAAAAAGGTCTAAACAATTAAGAGTATGACTACGGAATCCCTTTTCATAGTTCTGAAATTGTTTAGACATACATGTGTGCTATCTATGGAAAGGTGTATGATTTTGATAAAGTTTTATCAAAAGCATCTCGTATCAGAAGTCCGAACTTTGGTAAGAAAGTCAATAAAGTATTGATTTCTAGAAGTCCAACTGATTTCTGAGTACATGTCAAAGCTAGTAGAAGCATAAGTGTTATACTGATAATTCTCATGTTAGTGGGAGCATGATAATTATAATAAGTGTTGCAAGTTAGCAATGTTAATTATAGAAAGCAAAAGTTTTCAACTGGGAAAAAGTTGTTTTGCTATAATTAAGGGAGAGGAAATCGTACTTCAATTCAAATCTAAAAGCTTAGATCATGTACTTCATTTCAAATCTAAAAGCTTAGATCATAAGATTTTAATCAAATTTAGTCATATATATATATATATATATATATATATATATATATATATATATATATATATATATATATATATATGAATGTTATGTTGGAATGGTTCAACATAAGGAAATTATATATATGGGAACATTATTTGCGTTCTAAAATTCGATTATGATTACGACATCCCTTTTCATAATCTGAGTTATGAGAACATGACAAATAGAAATAGAAATATCATAGCAAAAGACTGGTCCAATATCATGTCTTTATGTGAGACATCATGAATCGTGTCCCATATGCTTCGGATATAGGATCAATTACATGTGCTATAATATTCATCTGTTCTAAAATTTTCAAATACCTAGAGCATTAAGAGGGAAAAAGTACTAGAACTAGATATGACTAATTTGATTAAGCAATTGTCAAGGACAATGTAAGGTTTACCAAAGATTGGGTGCTCAGGGACAGTTGGAAGTATGGTGTAAATTTTTGGAGAGGACCATATTGACATATTTTGAAAAGATGCAACTCTTGTTTAGAAGTGATAGTCAAATTGAGAATATAGAAATATTCCCATAGGTGAAAATTATTCATTAAATTTGTGTAAGATTAGGAAACTTAATGCATGAAGGATGTTCAAAGCAATGTACTTTGAATTTGAGACTTCGTTTCCATGGAGTGATCTCCGTTGGAATACTCTGTAATATCTGTTGATAAGTCTTTGTGACTTTGTGCATAATCATTACAAGAGGATCAATGCATGTAAGTTTAAAATCTAGTAGATTTCGTTAAATGGTAGGAATTTGGAATTCTTGCATTTGCAGTAAGGATTTGGGATTGTGAAATTGGAATCATTGGAATTATGTTCAATCGATCTATTTCACAAAGTAAAGATCATAGACAAACTTAGTGTGCATACTTGGTGTATGGCATTAACTAATGTTTGGAAAAACATAGTGTGCATACTTAGTGTTTGGCATAACTAGTGTTTAGAAAACATAGTGTACATGTTGGAGCATGGGACAACTAGTGTTTTAATTCAAGTATTAAGTTGATAAATTTAAAACATTAAAATGTATAATCAATATGGTGATAAATAAAAGGTGTTCTATTTATATTCATAAGTTCTGAGACCATATTGGATTCGATTATTCTTGTGTTTAACTTTGCATGTTTTGACTTCCAAAATAAATAGGTCATTCTTCCTGAATGACTAAGTTATTCAAACCATCCACAGTCGGTCATATGTTGGAAGTAGATATGAATCAAGGCTGTTATGAAGCTGGTTTGTAGATGTCCAAGGTAGTGGACATAGCAAGAGTTGCTGCAACATTCATGAGTGCTCATAAGCTCTGAGTATTGGATTAAACCTACGCTCATTTGACTCACTTCATGGATTTTATCATGAGTGATCATGAAATGATAATATCTTATATTCTTTAAACCTAGAGATATGAGTTGTTGCATATGAGTTGGTTATACATTGATTGTACGAAAACGCATTGGTAACTCGATGTTACAAAACGTGCCTTTTTGTATGATTCAACAACTAGTAGAACAAGCATATGAGTCGAAGTTTATCCATTCCGTTAACCCTTAAAGGGATAAAAGCGATATCTGTGGGCCCCTCGATGATTTAGTGATGACATCCTGAAGTTCTTGGCCAAGCCAAGCCTGGACTGATTTGATTTGTTCAATTAGTCAGTTGTCCTAAATCAGAAATTGGGAAACAACAAATGGACAAAGAGAATGTTTATAATCCATATCTCAGTCCATATGATATCTAGAATGGAGGAATATATGATCCCTTATCTAATGGATGCGTTATTGATTTGTTTAGAGTTCGACAACAGCTTTTAAGACCTACGATTGCTAGTCAGGTTTTGGGGTCATACACAATAAGTGGGAGACTGTTGGATTAGTGTCTAAATCCATAACTATAATTGGTATGTACTTGACCCGATTGGTATGGTCCATTTGGGTTGCATGGCATCGAAACAATTTGGATAGACTTTTGTGAGAAAAGGATAATTATGATTTGTTAATAAATTATAAGTTCTAATATATTAATATGAAATCATATTGTTTAATTAGTATTTATCAAGAATTAATTTGGAATTAATATTGTGATCAAAAGGAGAGTAATTAAATATATGAGGATTGATTGTGTAAATCATTCATTCTGATATATGTGGGCTTATGATCCATAGTTCATCATGTTGGGCTAAACCCATGGAGTAAACCATGGATACTCCATGGAGGTTTTAACCCATGGAGCATGAAGAATATGGAAAGACATGAGTTATATGGTGTAACCCTAATAACCACAATATATAAGGACCCCATGGCTCAAGAAATTGGTACTAGTGTGTGTACACATGAAGGCTAACTGATTTGATCATAGGAACCTTTTCTCTTAAGTTATTCCAAGATGTTGGTGATGTTGTGTGAACCATTTGAGGTGTCACACTTGAGGCACTAGGTTCTTAAGCTCTATGGAATCAAGCTACATGAAAAGGTATGTCTTCTAACTTGTTTATTATACCCAAGTATCAATGACTGTATGCTAGTTAGGGTAATACCTTGGAAAGTTCAAGTTTGCATGTATAATAGAGTAAACATAGATCTAAGGTATTTAGGGTTGCATGTACACCATACAAGTGTTAGAATGCTCAAAACCCTTCACTACGTCGGTATCCCTTTATCACGAACAAGTCAAAATTTATTCCTCGCTAATCATTATTTTACGATTAATGTAGACACAACCCTTTGATTTTTTCTACCTTTTGATTTCAACTGATCAACGTCTTATTCTCATTTTTGACAACCCCGACCTAATCAAACTTGTTCCGAGAGCACTTTTCCACCGAACAACAAGACAACGTCATGAACACCTTTACTGTCTTTTGTCACCCGCTAAATGAACCGAATCAAAGTCACCCACTTTGACGTATTCCCATTCGTTTATTCCGCACCTTCGGTTAGTCTCTCTCTATCTTAGAACAAGCCCGATCAAGAAAAATCAGGGCTGCTGTTGAGATGCTTCAACTCGCAGTCAAAAACAATCCACAACCCCTTAAACCTAACCTAGTTCCCGTGGCGTCTGCCCCTATGCCTTAATAAGCCCTAGGCTCTAGGCTATGATACCAAGAGTGAGGTATTAAACTGGTAATACCTTGATTCCCAAGACCAAACAAATGATTTTATTGCTATAAGTCTCTATCTAAACTAACGAATACATGTCCTTATTTATACTAATGAAAGCAGTAACCTAAATCAATATGTAATACTTGTTAAGCAAGCAGACAACTTCCTAATCTAAATCAAATACTTATAATAAAAAGGGTTTTCCCAAAATACCCATGCACTCATAAAAATCCGATTAACCCAACAAAAATATGTCTTACAACACTTTACAATCATTATTACATAGTTAATTATAAAAGAGTATTATAAACTTTATTGATGCTTCGATGAAAATACAGTCACACATGAGCTTTTCCACCGTCAGATGAACAACCTGTAAAATAGTTATTCAACAACTGTAAGTTGAGCTTAGTGAATTCTCTAAAAATATTCCATACGACAATATATATACAATGCATGCACATAATGGTCTTCAACATATAAGTGGTCCTCCCCTTGGCCTTCAGCATAAAGCTAGTCCGCCCCATTTTGACTACAACATATAGTTGGTCCGCACCTTGGCCTTTAGCATAAAGCTAGTCCGCCCGAGTCTATTGGCCTTCATCACAAAGTTGGTACGCCCTCAACTCCCACATAATATATTGACACATATAGCAAGCAATATTCCAACATTGCAAGAAACTATCTATCCTAATTCTTAAGTGCATACTACAAGCAACTATATCCTAACATAAGGTGGATACATACTGGAGTATACAATATATTGAGATGAACTCAACTTGATAGTTTCTCAGATGATTAATGCCTATCCGGGTAATTCAATTGATGAGCATGTGTCTAATAGATATCAACCTATAATGTTAGAGCTTATCAATTACTAGGGAGAATCTGGTAATATTAGCCAGACCTATCACTGATCCCAACGGATACATATAGGTCTATCAAATAAGGATAAGCCATAGAGGAAAGTTGGGAGGCAGGACCATTTCGGCATATAGCCTTTCTGAAATCCAACAACCAAGCCAACGTAACCATTCTAGCCACCTCTCCCATAAGTAGATCAATCAGTATTATAGCTTGGAATTGCTAATAATTCTTATTTATAGGTTCATAATAATGACTTATGACTATAAATATAAGTTACACTGAAAGCATTACGAGTGTAGCTTAACATATAGAGATTCTTCCTGGTTTATTACCCAAGAATCACACTCGTGGGGCTCCTACTTGATGGAAACTACTTAGTTGAATACCACAAGTGTCGCTGGGCTTCTCCGGAACAAAGAAGTCTAAGGAAAATGGGCTAAAAGTGCAGGGAACTCAGAGAGAAAAGGTTGTGAGGGTGTGGTAATGAAAGGTTATACGACAAGGAGTATTTGTAGGCAAAAAAGGCAAAATCGCACCGCGCCCTAGGGTGGTGTCGGCTCATAGGGGCTTCTGCCGCATGCGGTGATGTCGGTGGTTCACAACGGTGCTTCTAGAACCTTGCCACGTTTCATGTCCCGATGATGCCATGTGTCCAAATCTCATGGTGCCATGTCACTATGTCTCGGAAGAAAGAGGCTACCCCGACAATGTCACGTGGCTCTTCCTTACAGTGCCACACCATCACGCACACTACACACTTCGCGCCCATGACTTTCCATATTTTCAAAATGTTGTAACTTCTTCATACCTATTTTGTTTTTGATTTTCTATATATCCCCGGAAAGCTCTCGACGAGATCTACAAATTTCCTTTAGATCCGAGCAGCTAATTCTCACTCTATCAAAAATTTATATATTTGATAGGCTTAGGTTGTAAAGATTGTTGCAGAAAGCATAACTCCTATATACGAACTCCGTTCTCGATGTTCTTTATTTCAACGGACTCCTATTAATGAGATCTTTAACTCTTGTTAGATTATATTGTCTAATAACCTATTGTTCCAGAATTCGATTTCTGTGTGCACACTGCTGCACTGAAGTTTCTAAAAATCATAACTTCTCATGAAGTCAGATTTAGACGTTCTATATATGCACGCTCTTGGTTTAACTACTAATACAACTTTCGTTTAGATCACTTAGGCTAAAAAGTAATTTATCCAAAATTCACTTTCTTCGACACACATAGTTGTGCCGGTTTAATCGCGATACTTCGAAGAAGCATAACTCTTCATAGTAAGTCGAAATTTAAACATTGTATCACAAGTAACAATATGAAGGTATACTATGCTGAGAAACTAAAGTAGCTGTAGATCAGTATTGTAAATTAATGAAATGACTGTTTGGTTCGGATATTCGGATCCATGATCTAAAAACCGAAATCAATTTGGATTCACTTGATTGGATCAAATCAAATCGATCAATCCAAACGGACACGCCTAATTATACAAGTTAGGGGTGAGCATTTGGACCTGTGGATCAGACCAAACCGTTTTTTTGGACCCCCGAGCCGGTTCTCGGTTCTAGGATTTGAGCAAAACCGGTTTGGTTTTTTACCAGTCCGGTCCGGCTGGTTCCGGGTAAAAACCAGTTATGGATCGGTTTATTTTTTTAAAAAAAATTGTATTTTGTAAAATTCTTTAAACGAGCATATATCATTTGTTTTAAGTCAGATTAATATGTGGTTTTTTTCTAACGAGTAATTTAGAGTTTGTACATTATTTTAGACTATAATTTTATTGTTTTTGGTGTTATATTTAACGAGTTAACATCCTTCAAAGATGAGATATATCAAAGCTGAAATATTTCAGCTTTTCAGAAAGAAATTTTAACTTTTGTATTATGTGAAAATTTTTAAATAAGCATATCTCATTCGTTTTAAGTCGGATTGACATGCTGTTTTTTTCTAGCGTGTAATTTAGAGTTTTTAAATGATTTCAGACTATAATTTTGTTATTTTGGCATTATATTCGATTAGTTACAATGCTTCAAAGATGAGATATCAAACTGAAACATTTCAACTTTTCAAGAAGAAATTTAAACGTTTGTATTCTGGGCAATTCTTTAAACAAGGAAATCTCATTCTTTTTAAGTCGGATTGATATGATGTTTTTTCCAACGTCTAATTTAAAGTTTGTAGATGATTTAAAACTATAATTTTGTTGTTTTGGTGTTATATTCAATGAGTTATAATCCCTCAAATATCATATATCAAAGCTGAAAATTTTCAGTTTGTTAGCAAAAAATTTAAACTTTTGTATTATGTGAAATTCTTTAAACAAGCATATATCATTCGTTTTAAATTAGATTGACATGTATTTTTTTTTTCCAACGTGTAATTTACAGTTTGTTGATGATTTTAGACTATAATTTTCTTGTTTTTTGTGTTATATGAAATGAGTTACAATCCTTCAAACAATTGGTATAAAATATAAATAATCAAAGTTTGACCGGTCCAAAAGGCACTATAAACGAAATGTATTAATTTTTATGAGTTATAACATATCAAACCCAATTTATTTTTTTTCATTTTAACGAGTTGTAACATATCAAACCCAATAATATAATTGATTAATGAGTTGTATCAAACCCAAAAAGGTGCTTTAACAAGTTGTACCGTATGCATGTAAAGTTGTATCAGTCCAAATGGGTCCAAAAACCAGAAAACCCATATCTGGACCTGGACCCGACAAGTATGATCCGGTTCGGTCCACAATATTCTCCGAAACCGGTCCGATCCAAGAGTCATTCCGTTCCGGTCCAAATGCTCACCTCTAATACAAGTTATATACCAAATTCATGACAAATGAAAATAGATTATAATTATCAAGAAATGGTTGTAAAAGCCTTAAATATTCATCCATATATAAATGGAAAACAACCAATAATACGCGCAATGTAAAGAATCTAATGCATAAAATACATACACAATTAAAAATGTACATCAATACATACTCAAATACATGGATGATATGGACCTTATTATCCAAATACTTATACATATGATTATAACTAGTACAATGCAAATATATATATATATATATATATATATATATATATATATATATATATATATACTTGACCAAAATGAACACTACAAATGAACACTATTAAAAACTGATACATATGATTACAGATCCGTGTGTTTCCTTTTAAAAACTGATTAATCAACACTCCATACCTTCTCTGTTCTCTTTCTTTTGTTCGTGAGCAACCAAAAAGAATAACTTCCATATGTTCTTCCTTCATCTTTTCCTATTAAACATCAAACCAAACACAAATTCCTTCCTTTGATTTCTATCAGACATTCAAACAAAAACAAAAACAAAAAGGAAAAGAACCTGTTACCAAACGGAAGCAACACCCCAATCCTTCCCTCTTCCCCTGTTACAAACAAACCCAAACATCCATTTGGTTTCTTCCATCGATATCTATTAAAAACGAACCAAAGAAGAAGAAAGAAAGAGGGACCCTTAGCTGTGTTGATAGTTTCTGCCTTTCCCGAATCAACAAACAGCCACGATCGAACTCCCCTCCACCACCCATACGACTGAAAACTCGAAACCACCGGTCTCAACTAGCCTCATTGCAGCACCACTGAGACCGAAGACCGAACCCTCGCACCCTCCTCTTCCCCTCCCGTCGTGCAAACCCACCAAACACCCAGACATCGTCGCTGCTGCTGCTTGCGACGCCTCCCAGACCCCTTCTGTCCTCTTTCCCCTTCGCAACTACTTCCAAGACAGAAGACGAGCAGCCCCGCTGCTTCGTCTCTTTCTTCTCGTCCGAGGTGACAGCCGCCTTGCTGCTTCTATCCTTCTTCTTTGGTCTACTCGATCCCCGGAGGCCACCACCGATTGCGAGTCGAGCAACGAACCTTCGTGCTCCCTTTCGACCCCGGAGGCCACCACCGATTGCGAGTCGAGCAACCACCGATTGCGAGTTTGCCATTCATCTGTGTTCTTCATGTCAACTTTCAATTTTAGCATTCCATTTCTTATGCCCGAGCAAACAAAGAAACGGGGGCTTAAAAGCCCTAATTTAATTTAGCGTGAAAGGACCAAAATATCCCCACTATTAAATCTTTATTCAAAATCAATCCGAATCCCTAACTAATAATCCTATTTATTAAAAAACAACCCAAACCTTGAAAATTATCAGCCAAAACAATCCCATTTATTCAAGTAATTACATACCAACCTCTATAGTTTGTTCAAGTTACAAAATCAATCCCTCCTTGAATTATTTTAACGAAATCAATCCTGTTTAGGTTATTTAAATTACCAATCAACCCCTAATAGTTTTATTCGTTACAAAATGGTCCCGAGAGTATTTCAAAGCTCAAGATTGGTGGACTTGTTGTTTCTCATGTCAAGCTTCCTAAAAATTAATAAACTTCAAACAACTTGAACTCACGCTTCAAGAGTGAGTGCTTATGGCACTTTTAAATATTTTGATTATTTCCGCGCGGGGGGGGGGGGGGGGGGTGACATCCCCTCGAAGAGGGTGTGATAGTTGTCTACAATTTTTACTACAACGTCCAATGAAGCGTCGTAGGGGGTACACTCAAATCATGTAGCTCGGTTATATAACTCACTATACACATTAACTAGAATATCTCTCTCTCTCTCTCTCTCTCTCTCTCACTCACACACACACACACTATCAACCATGGGCTTGGTTTCTTTCAAGATAATTTTAAGTATGTAATTACTTATGTAATATAACAGTTTGGTTTTAAAGGATATTCAAAGATTCATTACAAACACGGTTTAAAGTATGGATTTACTTATTCAAAAATACATTTTGGCTTTTAAAGACTCATTGCAAACATTGTTTTAACTATTTTTATGCATACATAGAAAATACTTTTTAAACTTATTAAAAGTATCACTGTTGTTAGTAGAAAACCTGTAACACTCACAAACTTTGTGTTGACTCTCAAAACTACATGTATTCTCAAGAAAACTACTAAACAAACATTCAATAAGGATTAGATTACAGGTGACTTAGTTTACTTGATGTTGTATTATATGCATATCTGTTAAGGCAATTCATGTATTATTATTATTTGTAAAAACCTTGTATTCAAATATCAAGATAAAACACGAAAGTTATATTGTTTATTGTTGTACTTGTGCTATATATTCAGTTTACCTGTGATCCATGAACTTAGTCATACAGCCCTACGTGTTACACCGCCTTGGCCGGGGGTGTGACATAAATCCCACAACCGATGTTGCCAGCGAGAGCAGGCGAGCCAAAATTTCTGCCGATACCACCTGTTCTACCTCTGTTGCCTCCTCTGCATGGACGACCTCCCCTGTTGCTGCCTCTGGAGTTCCGACCACCGCCCTTGCAATTAAAGAGAGTTCCTCGGTGGTTGTTTGGAGGCCGATTTTCATGATTCATGTTTTCATGTGTGGTATTTAGGATAGTAGGGGCTGAAGCATGATCTTGATGAATAGCTTGTACCACACGATTTTGTTCCTTAATCATGGAACCTTCTTCAAGCGTTAGTATCGACCGCATTTCAAGAAAAGTTGGGAATGGTTTCTGATGTCAAATGGTGGTAACCACATGAGCAAACTTTGGAGAGAGGCCATTAGTGGCATAGATAACAAGATTACGTTCTGGAACCGGGGCTCCGATGTTGGCAATAATATCATCAGTTGACTTTATACGAGTACAATATTGAATGATCGTTGGGTCACCAATTGTAATGGAACATAGTTCATCATCAAGTTCCATGGCCTTGGATTCTTTGTTTTCAAGGAAAAGAGCTTCAATAGACTTCTAGACTTCGGCTGCTGTAGTATCAGGTTTGAGAATGGTTTGGAGGAGAGGCTGAGCGAGAATGCCATACATCCATTGTTTGACAATATTATCGACTTTTTCCCACTGGGTTTCATTGGCTTTGAGAGACGAACCATCAAGATAACCATAGAAGGAATACCCAATGCAATGGGTCTTGAATAATTTTTTCCATGAATCATAATTCACGCGATCAAGATCAAGTAAAAGAGGGACATATGACTTTTATGTTTGTGATGCCAAAGATTTTATGAGTAGGTTTGGTTTTGGAAGAGCCTGCATCTGAGACAGTCATGATGGAGAAGAGATAGAAATCGAGAAGAGAATAAAAGAAGACACTGCCCTGAGGATCGACTAGGGTTTAGAGAAATTAGTCTAATACAATGTTAGGCACAATATTTTCCCATGAACCATAATTATATTTCATCACCAAATATATACATGATACAAGAATTGGGCTATGCTAAAACATTGTGGGCTAAATACAATGGGCCACACAAAGATTAAAACAAATACAACATGTAGAAGAGAGTAGTGGTTTTTTATTTCCTTTGGGAAATTGATATGAATATTTTTTTTATGGTTTAATCTTGTTTTTTATACATATGCAGGTTGTTGATGATAGAAATCCATCGATAAGGTTTTGATGTAAGTTGTTTCTACCATCGACTTTGAACATGGCGAGCATCCTTTTTTATTCGGTATGTACGCATATATTTTGATATTGATTTTTAGTTAAAAACAAATATTAATCCTTTAGTGGACAAAAGCATGCGTCGAAGTCCATGTATGCAAATATTATTATTTTCCTTTGGTTACTTGATTACATAATATATTATTTTGTCATCCATATTTGTAAACTTATTAATCGTCAATTTCTTATGGTTAATTCATGTTACGTCTGTATTGTTATCTTTTTTTTTTTAACTGTTTTTTGTGATTTGCATATGGATGTAAAACGTTTGTAATCTGTATGATGTCTTAGAAAAAATGTTTGTTATTTTATAATGTACATTTATATTTGTAAGCACACTTCGTTCAAACCCATGGCGTAGCGAAAAACTTTTAACTAGTTTTAATTAAAGTCAAACGTTCATTAGTCCGTTACAAGGGTAACCAAAGTTAATTATGTGAGGAAAAAGTTGAAAATTCTTTTTGGGACCAAACCCGTAATTTCCAAAAAGCTGAAGGACGAAAAGTCTAATTTGCCCTGCAAAATGCAAATTCTATTTTGTAATTGTGCTCAATTACAAAACTGGAGATCAAACTTAAATACTATACTTTGTCAATCACGAAGCAACTTTGAATAAAACCACCAAACTAGTTTCTCCCTACATTGGTGGATCTTAATGTATTTGCTTCAAGATGGAGAATGAGGCAACCTTTTTGCAAATTGAACCATTTTCTGATATGTACCAAATCATCCCTTTCTTCCATTCCATTTCCATCCCTTCTCAATTGTGCATTATACCTCTTGCATTCGTGATAAGCCTTTCCCAATTTTGATCATAAGATGATTTAGAAAAACAAACATTCATCTCCCAAGATTTTGATCATTATCCTTGGCTCGATCTATCATACAATGGCCGAAGATGGTTTAAAGGATGCCCTACTGAAAAGAAGGAACCACCACCAAAAAGGTCGAATTCTTCCCTCTAAAGAGAACTACCATCGACAACAACCTCAAAATCAAACGAGTGTAAACCCACCACCGATCTCAGGAGTCCAACTTAGCTTAAAACAAGTTGCAATCTTCTTGGCGATTTACCTAGCAATAGGCACCATTTGTTTTTTCCTTGTTCGAGATCAAATTAGTGGTAGGAAAACCAATGGAATCCTTGATTCCATGTATTTTTGCGTTGTGACAATGACAACCGTAGGGTATGGGGATTTAGTCCCAGAAACGAATTTCGCAAAGCTTCTAGCTTGTGTTTTCGTGTTTATGGGGATGGGTCTTGGTGGCTTCGCTCTTAGTAAAGCAGCAGACTATATAGTAGAAAAGGAGGAAATTATCGTTGTAAAAGCCATGCATATCCATGATGCATGTGGTCTGAACGAGATCCTGAATGAGGCAGAAAGATATAAAGTCAAGTATAAATTTTTAACAGTCTTGATACTCATTGCCTTCCTGGCAATCGTTGGAACTGTGTTCTTATCTATATTCGAAAACATGACTTTCTTTGATGCTTTTTATTGTGTTTGTGCTACCATAACCACACTGGGTTATGGGGATAAGAGCTTTTCAAGCTCAGGAGGCCGATTGTTTGCAGTTTTCTGGATCTTAACGAGTACCATCTCATTAGCACAGATGTTTGTGTACTTGGTTGAACTATGGACTGAAAGTAGACAAAGACGACTTGTGGATTGGGTACTTCATAGGAAATTGACAATTCAAGATATTGAGAAAGCTGATCTTGACAATGATAAACGTGTCAGGTAATTATTAAACTTGGTTTCTTTATTCCTCAAAACATAATAACTAGATTCTTGATTTACATATATATATATATATATATATATATATATATATATATATATATACTAATTAAAAGAACAACTTTTCTTGTGTAGTCCTGCAGAATACGTTGTTTATAAGCTGAAAGAGATGGGTTTGGTAAGCGAACAACTAATCTTGAATGTGATTGAAGGATTTAACGATTTGGATGTTGATCATTCAGGCACGTTGACAATTAACGATGTATCAGACTAATGAAATATAGCTTACATATTGTACATTGCTTAATTGGCTTTGACTACTTTTTTTGTAACAAGATTTTTGTTATAAACATACCATGAACGAAAGTTTGAATAATTAATATAGTGGTATAGATGTTGTATTTCTTTCTTGAAGTCCAAGACATAAAATAAAATTGACAGTAATTTAAGAATATATTAGATTGGTGGTTAAAAAAAAACAATTGAATAAGCAAAAGTAAATTGATGTATATATTAATAATATACACCTTCTCCAACAACATATTGGAGATCATCGAAAACATTTATTATATCTACAAGTACACATTTGTTATCATGTATAAACGAAAAAAAAAACAAACTTACTATCTCAATTTCTCTTTCTATCTCTCCTTTATAACTTTATTATTAGCATCATGAAAAGGAGACTTTTTATCTTTCACGATCTTGATGATAATAGAGCCATCAAGACTAAAAATGGCCGCCATTAGAATTTTAATTATATACTTGCTTTTTTACATTACCGAACATCCTTGTGGGTTTTCTTCGCTGAAATAATCACACCTCGCATAACACGGCCTGTTTCCGCCGTATTGGTATCCATAACCGTCGTAGCATGGGCCTGGTGGTGGTGGTACCGGCCGTCCATATCCATAATGGCATGGCCCTCCACCGCGACCTTCATAGCACTCCTGGCAACACACTGAAACAGGGAACTGCGGTGGACAGAAGGGCTGCGGGTATCCATGCATCGGTTCAGGCATCTTCACCGGCTCCGGCTGTGGAACAACAACAGGTGGCTTCGGAGTTGGAGCAGGATCGGGTTTTTTCGGTGGATCCTCCTTTGGTGGATCAGGTTTTGGTGGATCGGGTTTGGGAGGATCGACTTTAGGCTTTTCAACCGGCACCGGAACTACAACCGGAGGGGGCTTGGGCTCTGGTTTTTTCTCGATTACCTTCGGCTTCTCAGGTTCTGGGGGTTTCGGCTTTTCGACAGGCTTAGGTTTTTCCGGTGGCTTCGGTTTGTTCTCGACGATCTCAATGCTCTGGATTGCCTTCCCACCTTTGCAACAAAGCTTGTCTCTGATCTTCTCAGGGTTGCAGCATACGACTGTGATCCTAACCTTATTTTTGTCCTCATCAAACACTTGATCTCTTATTTCTATCATCCCAATAAACAAGGAAAAAAAAAGTCAGTTCTCATCTTTAGGTAACCCAACTTGTACATTACCCCTCGCAAGTTGTAATCAAAAAAGATTATTAAGATCATCTTTGACCTTGAAAATCTTGTGAGACCCAAAAAGGTATGAAGCAATCAAACAAGATGATCGATGTTTATAATTAATAAGATGCAGGGTGGAATTAACTCACGGGGGAATTTACAGAGGACTTTCTTGACCTTCTTGTAGCAGCAGGGGCATTTAAGATCAACATTCAGTATCATTACTGTAACCTGCTACACATGATCATGATTTCATTCATGTCGACGATCGAGATTCTAACAAACCAGTCCGTACACATACATAAGAAAGAAACAGAAAGTAAGATGAAAGTACCTTTTCAGACGCCATGGTTTTCCTCAAGTGATGAGAGAGAGAGAGAGAGAGAGAGAGAGAGAGAGAGAGAGAGAGAGAGAGAGAGAGGGTTAAGAAGATGAGAAATAATCGAACATTGTGAGTTATGAATTAACTATGTATTAATTATGTGTAGTTTGAGAGTAGAAGAGGTGTCGACGTCCATGTGAAATCATCAAGAATTGTCGGTATTAAGAAGAAGAATGGAGGCGATTGCTGACCCTTCACTCAAAATAACGCATTTCTTTTTCATAACCATGGAAGATAAGCTCAGCCCCCACACACATTAACTCACACCAACTCTGTGTGTGTTTTTGTTTGTGTAATTCTAGTACAACATGAAAGTCGTTTAGTTTGACCCTACGTGTTGTTTATCTTTATCTCTCTCTCTTTTAACATTCAATGTCTGGTGTATTTCTTTGTTAGTGAAACAGTTTCTTGTAATATACTAGACATAAAATACAATCTTTATGTTTATTTTAAACTATGTGCAACGTGGGGGCACGTTTCTTCCCTTTTCTACTTCACATTTACGCCAATTAATATTGCATCTACAAATGGTGACCAAAACAAAACATGGCTCCCATTTAATTTATGTGTGTGAGAAATAATGGATGAACATAATACGATATTAGAGGCCTTTAGTTTTATACTACTATTTATTATATATTGTTTTTAGGGAAAAGGAGAGGTGAAAATGGGATTGCTTATGTATGGATGACAGGAGGCGTCGTTGTGATGTATGTTGAAAGCTTCTTCTACTTTTTGAATAACCAAAGGGACAAATGCTTTTTTTCGCCTTTACAACAATTTTAGGTGACCACAACTTGATTTACTTCATAAAATAAACCTCAATTATATAAGTCGTAGTCATGCCCAATAATACGTTAGATTACGGACCAAATATTTTTAGAACATTATTGCTATATCACAACCTATATACATTAAACAATATAAAGTTTTAATGGATTATTATTTAATTTTTCATATAACTTTATTATTTTTCCTTTGATCTATTTAACAGTACAATATCTCAATAAAACATTTTTTTTTTCATTCTAAAAGCCATTTATTTGTAATAATTCTATTTTAAAACTTTTTCATTTAAGAGTTCAACAGTCATTCATTGAACTTTATTTTCATCGATGAATATGACACCTAAGAATTGTTAAGTTTATTTTATTGAATATTGAATGTCAACTAAGTGATTCTTTTCATTAATTATTCTATTTAACCATACATTATTTATGTATATACACAATAAAAACACATGAAAAACGTCAAAACGTAGGGGGTTTGGCATAACCAGTACCATCACCTGGTTATTCTTTTTAAATTTCCATCTAGTTTAAATATATATATATATATATATATATATATATATATATATATATATATATATATATATATATATATATATATATATATATATATATATATATATTCTCTACAGGGTGTGCTACATCTATGCGTCCCTAAAAATAACAAATGTTAGATGATGTGAATTTCAATAAAACCTGTCTTGGAATAGATTTCTGCAAATCGTATGCTGGGTTAAAGAAAATATTAATTTTAAAATATAATGTGCTCATAAATTATTAAAGCTAGTGGATTTGCTTAGCCGTATCGATTGATCCTCTTCACCAGCTTCTTGTTTTTTCCCCCTTTTTCTAGATACGTTCTACCAAACAGGCTTGCATTTTAGTCAATCTCATGCCATACATTTAAATAAATGAATTAATTAATTAGATCAATCCAAACTAGCACTAAAATAATATTATAATTTATCGGTATTCATTTACATCAAACACTTAATCATGTTTTTGTTGAGGTATAAAGTCTTGTCCAATATTAAGCATTTGGATCATGTTAATGAAGCATTTGGAGCACTTACAACTCAATGGAGCACTTAAAGTTTATGGAGCATTTGTCAAAGGGACGGATCTTCTGAGAAAGGAATGAGTCATCAGACAAAAGAACGGATCAAGTGTCAAATGAACGGATCATGTACAAGGGGATTTGGAGCACCTGAAAGAGGTTTGGAGCACTTGGGGGGGGGGGGGGGGGGGGGATATGGAGCAACAAGGAGTCCTTGTTGTGCCATTTGATAAAGGTATGGGCCAAGAGGGATGCTCTTGCACCATCTTGTTCTCCTCTTGTGCCATGATGCTTTTTGTTGCACCATGCATGGCCTTGTTGCACCATGCATGCGTCTATTGCTCCATGGTGATTCTGTCGCTCCAAGATTGATGTTTGTGCGCTTTGTTTGATGCTCTTGCGCCATTTATATCCCGGTTGCGCCATCTAGGGTTGTTGTTGCGCCCTGAAGAAGTTGTTGCACCATCATGGACCATCTTGGTACATGATGCGCCATACTGATTCATTTGTTGTGCCATGTTGATCCAAGTATGCCTAAAAGATGATGCTAAAAAAATGTTTCAAAAGATGTTGCATGGCAGAATATGATTGATTATCACAATTCATGGGGCTTTGGACTAGGCCCATTAGGGTTTTTGGTATGATCTCTCGAGTATAAATAGACTCATATCTCCATCATTGTGAAGTGTGTAAAAATTTCAAGAGAGTAATCACTGTGAGGTGAGGTTGAGAACACTTCTTTGGAGCAGTTAGTAAGCAAGAAAGATTCTTTTGTTTTGAGAGCTCAAGTGAGGTGTAACATTTTTATGTGATTGTATTCATTCTTGGAAGTTAATAAAATCCTTTCTCTCTCTCTCTCTCTCTCTCTCATTCGCCCGTGGATGTAGGCCACCTTAACCGAACCACGTTAAATATTGTGTTCACTTGATTTACTTTTTTAGAAGTTTTATATCGGTAAGTTAACCAAAGTTTTTTTTTATATTTGTCTGAAGTGCTTAACTTGTTTTGTTGTCACCCCCAACAAACTGGTATCAGAGCTATGGCTAAAGATGGGAGAGTTAAGATCAACAAACTCAATGGGCACGATTTTGGTATCTAGAAAATGCAAATCAAAGACTACCTCTACCAGAAGAATTTACTTGAACCATTGTCCAAAAGTAAACCTGAAGAAATGAAGCAGGAGCATTAGGAATTGTTAGATCGGAAGGCACTTGGTGAGGTGAGATTATCCTTGGAAAAAGAATGTAGCATGCAACATTGTCAATGTGAAGACTACACATGAGTTGATCAAGGCACTATCTAACATGTATGACAAACCTTCAGCAGCGGACAAGGTTCACTTGATTCGACAATTGGTAAATCTGAAGATGAAGGAGGGTGGCTTAGTGACTGATCATGTTAATGAATTTAATTCAATCCTATCAAGGTTGATTTCAATTGATATTAAATTTGAAGATGAAGTCATGGCATTGCTACTATTATCATCTTTGTCTGATTGTTGGTCCGGTACAATGTTAGCTTAGCTCAAGTGAGGGTGCTAAGCTAACATTCGAAGGCATGCACGATTTAACCCTTGATGAGGATGTACGCAGACAAAGTGTTTGGAGAAGCTTCGAATAGTCTTCTAAGTATTAAAGATAGAGGAATGGGGTCCAACAGAGGATGTAGGGATAGTGGAAGATCAAAGTCGAGAAAGAGAGGTTAACAGAACAATAGGAGGGATGCGACTTGTTAGAACTGCAAAGAGAGTGGTCATGTCAAAAGCCATTGTGTAACATTATGTTTATATTAAATAAAATAAGTAAATAAATAATTAACCCTAAACTCCAATATGTAAATTACATCATTTTTCTTATGTTACTTTATTGTAGCCCTAAATTCGTAATAATTTAGCAAGGCGTTGGTTTTGGAAGTTAAATGTCATAACTTTTGAATATTTGGGGGTTAAGTGTAATTTCAGATTGGTTTGTAAAGATTTTCAGAAGTTAGGGGATATTTGGTAAAAGTTGCAATTAAGTTGAAAAGAATATGGTGGAGGAGGACCAAACTTGAAAAAGATGGAATATGTTTGAAAATGAGACACGAGATTAACCCGGTATCCCTTCCCCCTCGTTTTCTTGATGCAACCCTAACCCTATTATATTTTTCTTCAGTCGCCACCATGTGGAGCCTTCTCAGCCACCACTGCCTAGTCGAGTCCGACCGCCACCTTTCCACTTGCTACCTCGCCATTGAAGCGCCACCACCACAACCCTGCTGCCGAAAGTCGTGGGCAGCCGGAGAGCCATTGAGACCGATGATTAAAGCTATGTTCATCGTTGTGCGGGTCGTAAGCGACCGAGAAGCTCTCAGTAAGGCTAATCATCACCCACCTTCTTTCTTCTTCGTTCTTTTCTATGGGTATAACGTCTTGTACGTCATCTATTGCCGCCAGTGGTCTTTGGTTGTTGTTCTCGTTGTTTCCGGTGTCATCAGCCACCTAGGAGGTGGTCGAGTGTATGTGTGTTCGAGTGTATATGTAGTTTTCTATGTTTTTGTGGTTGTATGTGCAATATTTGGTCGGAAACCCACCACCATCACTATGAGGTGGTGGTTGCCACCGCTTTGCTGCCACTAGCCACCATCTTTGGTGGTTGTGTGTTTATAGGCGTGATTGGATTGGTGTTTGGAGTGCTTTTGTCACTTTGTCCTAGGATCATAACCACCACCACCGTGAACCATCGTTGACCCCTACTGCCCGAGGTGGCATTGGGTGGTGCCCAACCTAGTGAAACTCTAATCGGCCAAAAACTTAACCATTGGACTAATTGGTTGTGTTTAGGTTGGAAACCCTAATTAGGGTTTAGAAAACCCTAATCTTGCACACTTTTGTTTAGGACTTGTCAGGACCCGCATTATGGAACGTTGGATTTGAATTATGAATTATGCCCAACCATATTGTATGATTGACCTGGTAGAGTGATGGACTTAATGGGTTAAGTTTAACTTAACCGTAATTGTCATTTTGTGTAAAATTCCTAATTATGTTGGGCTTTGAATTAGGCCTTTCTTTTGGGCTTAGGTGTTTGGGTCCTTGTTAGGCCATCTAAGAACAAGTGTATAAACTAGGATATTTGGATGGGTATTAAGGTAAGGCCCATATAAGGGTTTTGGGCCCAATTTGGAAAATTGGGCCATATATTGGGCCTTGGTTGATTATTTGGCTTTTGAGCATTCAGAGTGTGAGTTTGGGCCTTAGTCTTGGACCAAACTAGGTTAGGGGTAAAATGGTTTTTTTATCCCAAGTATGGATTTATGGTTATGCATTGAAACCCAATTATTAATTGGATGTTGTTTTGATATTGATAGTACGGGGTTCTGTCAGCCAGCAGCCATAGTTTTATCTGCGGGACTTCAGCAGTGCGAGGTGAGTTTCCTCACCAGTTTTAGTTGGTCGAAGGTACCAATGTCGTCCCATGTTTATTCTATGTTAGTATGCTAGCTGTCTTCATGACTCTTGCATGTGTATGTATTTATATGCTTTCCGGGATAAGGTCTGATGTTGGTTGGGTCCCGATGACTGTTTGTATGCTATGTATCTATGTTGCATGTGTATGTAATTATTTGATATATGTTATATGCATGCCGGGTGGGCCCGATTTACTACCAAGCTTAGCTCGATGACCGGGAGGGGAACACTATATGTTTTGTTATGTATGGTATGGTTATCTTGGGGAACCCACTAAGCTTTGTGCTTATGGTTTTCAGTTTATGTTTCAGGTACTTCGGTTTCCAAAAAGGAAGAGTTTGGGTTGACTGCATGAAACGCACACTTATTGTTCCGCATTTGAATTTTTTTGGGATTTATAATCTGATTATAATGTATCGATCTTATTTAAACAAGTAATTATTGATCCTTCTTCTATAAATAAAACGAAATTTTATGTCAATATTTTTGGGGAGTTACAAGTAGGTAGCAGAGCCTTGGTTTGATGGATTCGGGCACACTCTCAGGTGTGTCTGAACTCAAACTGATGATTTGGTAAAGTTTTTCAAAAATAAATATATCTAATTAAGTAAATAGTTTTCTAAAATAAGAAAATGGTATGGTGCATGCAATCAGTCGAGCTCAAGTAAGTTTTCCCAGAATACCGATACATGTTATCTGTTATGATTTGATTTATGAATCTGTGAATTGCATTCTAGTTAGGGCTAAGGAAATGCTCAGTTTTTGCGTGATAGAATGATAGGAGAGATGCCTTGTTTGTCTATTATATCAACTTGTAGGCTAGTTCTGATTAGCCAGTGATAGGTTGGCGTGTTATGTGATGCCTGGTAGCCAAGGAAGCATGGGATGCTAGATTGGGTTCGATTTGAATGTGTGGGCAGTCAGTAGCGGGAGTGGGAGCTCCTTATATGAGTTGTAGTTTGTGGGATTGGAGTGTACTGCATGAATGTTGCTTGCTATGTGGTTTGTGGAACTCTTAAGTGATGGGAGTTAACTACTAAGTGAATATGTCAACTCACATGTGACAAAGGTTGAATAATCTCAAACTGATGGATTTGACCCTATTGCGTAGATCTTGTTTGAGTCCAACCATTGTATGGATAAGTCTGTTACTCGAAGGATTATTGAAGCCTTGATGCATGTGATTGTATTCATGAGGTGGGCAACTGACATTATGAGGAGTTCTTCAGCAGCTAATGGCAGGATGAGGTCGGAAACCTAGGAAAGCCTAGGGATTGCTTCAGGGGGATTTGATGCGCCAGTTCGTGAGTGTTTGGTGTATGTATTTGAGAAGGTGACTTAGAGGATTTGGGAGGGTTTTTGAGGAAATTATGGATAGGTGTGGAAGGTAGAATATGTGCGGGGTTTAATTTATCTACTCGGTGAGTCAAGTCCCTGACTCGGCAAGTAGCTCAGTCAGGGTGAAACCCTAATTTCGGGGGTTTGCACCTTATTTAAACACCTTAATCCCCACCCCCTTAGCCTCTTTTGCAGACTCCTTGTCCCAAACCCTTAGCTACGAAACCCTAGAGTGATTTTTGAGTGTGTGAGCCACTTTTGAGTGTTATTTGTGCCTTTTGAAGCTTGTGGAAGAAGAAGTTAGAGGACTCAAGAGAGAAACAGTAGATCCAGAAGTTTCATCCGTGTAGTTGCATTTTATGAGTTAGTCGGGGATTCGTGGGAGCAGCCAGCAGAGATTCCTCATGCACGAGATCAACACCCAGATTGAGAGGTTAGTTTTACTCCAGTAGGAACAGGTTGAAGGCACCAATTTTAGACCGTTTATGTATGTTAGCATACGTCGGACTTAGCTCCGATGCCGGGGATAGCTCGATGCAGCTTATATATTTCGGACTTCGGTACGATGCCGGGGCAAGCCTGAGGAATGTTTTATGCTTGATGTCTTTGTGATTCTTGCATGTACTTATTTGTATGTTCCGGAATTCAGTCTGATGTCAGGGAAAGCCCGATGTAGATTTAGCTTATATGTTATGTGTTATGTGTTATGTGTTATGGACTTCGGTCTGATGTTGGGGCAAGCCCAGGGAAGCTTTACATGTTATATGTTATATGTTTATGTGTTATGTGTTGTTATGATATATGTATACCGGACTTCAGTTCGATGTCGGGCGGGGCCCGATGCCAGACTTCGGTCCTATGTCGGGCGAGGCCCGATATCGGATTCGTCTGATGCCGGGTAGGACACGATGTAGTGGGCAAGGCCTAGTATGTGCTATTATGTGTTATTTTATGGTATGTGGTAGTTTGGGGGAGCTCACTAAGCTTCGTGCTTATAGTTTTCAGTTTTGGTTTTAGGTACTTCAGCTAGCAAAGGGAATGGCTCGAGGTAATCGCATGACACACACCACAACTTTTTAGCCTGGGAGATCACACTTATATTTTATATGAGATTTGATATGATTGACATATATTATGATATTTTGAGATACATGTTTTATGATTTTATACTATGGTGATGATAATTATGGTTTAAATAATGATTTAAAAATGAAAATTTTTGACCGTATTTCTGGGATGTTTCATTCATCTCATCGGAGATTACTCGCGGTATTTTAGAATGGACCCTGGTGGTCTTGGGTTCATTCAAGGAAGGAATTTTGGAGCCCTTGGATGATCATCTTGGGGACTTTCAAGCAAAGATTGTGGAAGGGTAGTTTAGGGCTCATCTGGATCCCAAAGCTTGTGGATCCCTAGAATCCTTCAGGAAGGAGGATCCTATTATTAGTTCCTATCATTGGGATTAGAAGGGAGTTTTGCACCATGTCCTCAAGATGGTCGAGGTATCTTAGGAGGAGGTGATCAGGATTCCTTTAGATGTTTGAAGGTATGTTATCCTTTGCTTCTTCAAAGTGGATATTGGGAATTTGTATTGCTTTGGAATTTTGATTGGGATTGAATAAGTTATATCTTGGGTCGGTCCTCTGCTATTTCCTGGGTTATCAAGGATGGTTGTATGCCTTTCTTCATGCCAAGAATTATTCGATGAATCTTAAGATGGACGTATCTTGTCGAGTGGGTTTCAGTGTGTTCCGTTGTCTATCCTGGTCCTTATCATGATCAATTATGGGGTGTTGCTTGGAGGATATTTGTTCAGGGTTAGCGTGATAGTTCTCTAGTGAATTCAGGGTTGAACGGTTCTATCAATTGTTCGGGTATGATCGAAAGTTGCCTATTGTTCTGGTCAAAAATTACACAATTACTAATCAACCAAATTGAATGAGAGGTTGTGATGCTCGAATTATGCAATAGAGAAAGGTAAAGTGAATGACACGGTCGTTTACAAGGAAAGTCTTTGATCCTTGCTAGGATCATCAGCACAAAACCTTGGGAGGTGACAATGATCAACTGCCTTGATGATTTTATTAATGTAAAAGGATGATTACATAGAATATTTTAGTAAGAACAAGTGAATGATTTCGTAGAGTAAGCTTAGAGTAAAAACAGTGTGTTGTGTGTAAAATACAAGTGTCAATTTATAGTATAAACTAGCCAACAAGATGTATGATATTTCTGGGACCTCTTTGACCAGCTTCACGAATGTTATTTAACCAAGTTTTCCGGGTCTCGAGCATGGTTGGGATCATTCTCCATTGAGAATTGTTCTTCCCTTGACTATTTCTGCACACACATTAGTTATGAACAAAATATGATTGTTATAACAGTTAGTAAAAATAATAACGGTAATAGTCGGGATCCTGAAGTAACTGAGGATCCTGAATATTTGAGGATCCATGATATTTGACGATCTTGGCCCTAACAATTTCCCCCAAGTTATTCCTGAAAATGTAAAATTTAATTTCGAAAATATTAAAGGAATAACTTAAATTAAATAGATAAAAGGGAAATTAAAATCATTCCTTAACGGATAGGTTTTATCCTTATCAAGATAATCGAGAAATGGTCAAATCCTCTTTGTTATCTTTTCCTGGCTATAAATGTGAATTTTTGGTAACTTCCTCTTTACTTTCCTCAGTCATCATCATCTTACTGCAAAGGTAAATTTTCTCATTACTTGTTTCCTTTTGTCCCTTCAATCCCCTTCATCATGGCTAAGAAAGCTATTCGTTCTCAAGGTAGTGCTGTTACCTCTCCCGAGAATGATTTCAGCAATCAAGCAATTTTAACCTATGATGAGGTTTGCTCCTACGATAAGGATATAGAATCATTGAAACTATTGGGGCCTTTTATTCTGACACAGTTTTTCATCCTTTCGAAGCTACCATCCAAACTGATTTTATGTCTCCGACGTAGGTCTGTTTTCCTGAATACCCGTTTAGTCTAGGGTTAACCTATCCTTTCACTAGCATCGTTCATGATTTCTTTTTGACTACCCAAATTTCTTATATCCAAACTATATTTGTGATATGGAGGATCCTATTTTGGATCGACCGCTTAAATCAGTCCAAAAATGCGGACATTTGATCATTTGAGTTGGCTCTCATCTATGATCTTTCTACTTTTGGTTCTTCCCGTTTCTTGCTAAGAGTCAAGACAAACAAACCCCACTGAAGGGTCCAGGTTATGGTTTGGTCTAGGCTTTCCATTGTAAAAGGTCTTTTGAGTCATTTCATGTATTTTCAGGTTGTTTTGGTGTTTACGGCCAGGTCATGTATTTACTGCCATAAACAAGTTTACGATCGTAAACCTTATTTACGGCTAGAGTCTTCTATATATAGGGTTGGTCAAAGTCTTTTGTCGTTTTTGATCATTTAGTATTTGCGGCTAGAATATTCACAAGTTGTACCAGACGTTTTTGTGATATAAACGTGTGCAAGCTTGTTTCTTCTTCTTCTTCTACTTCAATTCTTACTATTGTTGATTGATTGATTTCTTGGTCACTGGTTAAGATCTGTTTCAGGACCTTACAATTGGTATCATAGCGAAACTTGTGTCAAAACATCTCTCAATCAAGTTTTCGGTCAAAGGAACTTGTCCTCATTATTGTTTCAAGACTGTTTTGGTGGTTACGTGACTAAAGGAGATCGAAACTGCACAAAATTCGATTTTTCATCAACTTCTGTGTGTTTACGGCCAAAAAATCACGGCCGTAAACCCCTATTTACGGCCGTAACCTCAAGAATATTCAATAACCATATACTCATTTTATGACCGTAAACTGAGCATCTTCAGTGACCGTGAACAGTGAATCTTCAAAGATCGTAATCTCCCTGACCGTAAACTCATTAACCGTGAACTCGAACGTAAACCCTTGACCGCAAACTACTATTTTTCTTGTTTATAATCCTTTTTTATTTAAAATTAATAATAATAATAATAAATGGGTTCTCAAAGTCAAGCACATCATCATGAACTGGATTCAGATATGGGAACAACCACGCGTATTCCAAGATTGATGTCTGTAGATAGGTTTCCTGAATAGAAATACCAAATTAAGAAATAAATCAAGATGAAAGACTTCAAGGTTTGGCGCAACATTATCAAAGGTATAGTCAGAATTACTACCACTATTGCGGGACAACAGGTTGACAAAGCAGTTGAAAATTATAGCGATGAGGATTTTGAGAAAGTTCAAAAACAGGAAAGGGCCTTAGCCACTTTGACCATGGCTTTATCTCATGATATAGCTTAAGGTTTCATAGAATATACTTCAGCCAAAGCATTGTGGGAAGCTTTGATCGAGGTCTACGAGGGAAATGAAGACAAGAAAGAAAGCCATCAGGATATGCTAAGACAAAAATTCAACATGTTCAACTATATCCCTGGAGAAACCCTGGAAGCTCAGCTACAACGATTTACCACACTCATTACTGAGATGAATATAGCCGGGATTTTCTTGAATAAGTATAAGATAAACAAAAAGCTATTGAATGCGCTTCCGAAGTCGTGGAATATGAATGTGGATGTCATCAAGAAGAAAAAAGAAGGCTTGATCCTAGACCCGGTGTGTTGGTTTCTGATCTATTTCAAGGCCTTTCAATTCATCCAACACCTGTTCTTACTGCTGACTCATCTGGACCATCTCATGAAAGACCAAACACCACCTTTGATGTTGGTGGTTCCTCAGCCCCCACATATTTTTCTCCTCCTAGGCCTGATCATGATGCTGCCTCTGTGAGGCTTGCTTTGCATTTGGCTAAAGAATAAAGCTCACTGCCTTCCCCTCAAGCTAAAGAAATTTCTATTAGGGAAAGCCACTCTGGAGAAGATAATCCTACTATCCTTGAGCTTCAAAAGGAGATAAATGTAATCAATCAGAAAAATATTGAGCTTGACATTCGGGTAGCTGATCTTATGACTGAAAATATCAAGATCAAAATTCAAGTTGCTGATCTTGAAGAGGACAAGAATCTAAAGACAAATCAAATCACTGATCTTCAGACCCATTTTGGTCTTGTTACAGCCAACTACTTTGATCTGAAGAAGAAGTCGAAAGAGGAATTTGGAGACAAATTTAAATCATCTATTGATGAGTCAAGAATGTATCTGCCTTCTCAAGCTCCCCTTGTTGTTCCACCACCTGCACAAACATCTCGAGTTGTAGATAGATTTGAAAAGGAATCAACTCAAGATCCAAATGTTGTTGCTTTGAAACGTGCCAAATTGGCAAAATCCGCTGAGAAAAGATAATTTTTGTTTAAAAGGAGCTCATATCAAAATGCTCTTGGAGATCAACCCAAAATCACCGTTACAAACCTTGAAGAGAAACGTTTTAGAGACATATATGGTGATAGGTCAGGAATTGTCTCATGGGGCTTTCATGATATGCTAAATATGTGGCTCGTGAGAGGGAAGAGTGGAAATACGGAGTTATATAAAGACTTTCATGATTTCCATTCCTAGACCAGGGTTGATCTCACAGAATTATCGAATGCTCCTTTTGCAAATCCTTCACATGATCCCAAGGCAACACATTTCAAGCAATTTGTGGAGGATCAAGCAAAGAAGGATTTTCCTGCAATGAACACTGTAGAGTCAATCATCAAACAATACCCCAATGTACTTGATCCCAAAACCAATCTTCCTCTTTAAATTGTGATGTGGCCTACCACCAGTCAAGTGAAACAGATTCCTGTACTTCAGAATTATCCAGATGGATCATTGCAGTCCATGCTTTACTGGGTTTTTGATAAAACTACAGCCTTTGTTGTCATAAAACCTAAAGATGGATGCATCCGAATGTATGAAAAAAGAGATATGTTTCAATTTGGAAGATAGGATATTCATCAGTTGAACCTTCATCAGATCAAGGTTGCAGAAGATATTTTTGAGCCAGCTGCAAAAGAGTATACATCTAGGGTTACTGATATCATCAACAAAAGGATGTGGAACGGGGCTATGTCTAAATAAGTTGTTCTTCTTGTTGACAATAAGTTGTTCTTCTTGTTGACAAAGAACGACCCTCTAGACCCTTTGTGTGCAAACCCTTTATCCAAGTTCTGAAAAGACTAAAACAAACATGTAATAAAAAGGAAAAACACAATAAAAATAAATCCTAAACTACTTGTCCAAACAAAAACAAACAAATAAAAATTATTTTCAACACAACCAAATATAAATAAAAAGGATCATTCAGTCTTCTTCTTCCTCGCATCATCATTCCGCGCTCCGCTTCCACTTGCCCCGCTTCTTCTCGCCTCTATCCGCTCCTCCCATGTGTGAATTTACAGATAATTTCCTCCATCAATATGCGGAAGTTGGAAGTGATTAAACATTTGGACGTGTGATTGGTTGCTAAAATTGACCCCCCCCCCTATCCAAATCATTTTGCAACCGGTGCATCTCAACATTGTACCAATCCATTGGTACTTCATCATCAACCGGGATTACTGGTGGTTCATCATGAGCTTCTCTTTGGCGTCTTCCTACCCGTATACCCGGCTCCTCGGGCGCTATCACCAGATCATCATGAGGAATGGCAAAGGTTCCTCCACCAAAATCTTCAATTATCCTTGCCCTCCTATAAAGCAAAATGCTAAAAAGAGGGGTCGGAACCTCTGTCAACATATCCCATGCCACTGCGTTCATCAACCCATACGACCTTGCTAGGCGGGTCACAAACATCCCGCCATTGATTTTGGAAGTCCTCCTGTCCTTGACTGCTCCCTTGGATAAATAGGATGCCATGCAATATGGGAGATTACAAAAAAATTTGGAGGAATAATACTCCACGAATAGAGCACATCAAGGTTAGGAACCTTGTCGTCATCTTTCCGCATGTTGATCGTACTTGAGATGAGGCGATGAATTAGCGGGTGGGTGGGTGATCTGATACTCCCATCTTGATCGGAATTGGGGATATAAACCTTGTTAGCAATAGTGCTCCACCAAATAGAACCCTTGACACCATCCGAAAAAACTTGATGACAATGTTCAAGAAAAGTACCGAACACACCAGTGTTGACCAATTGCTGGTCATAAATTCCTAACCTCCAAGCCAGCTCCACCATACTACAATGGTGGTAATCCCTACCGAGATAAAATGCAATATTCCCTAGACTATAATAATCGTTTCCTCCATGAAAAGAAACGGTGGACAAAAATTCCTAGCACAATTCTTGGTACATCGGTTCTTGAATTCTGAATAACCAGTTCCAACCGTCACAGGTTATTGACACCCCATTATGCATGAATGTTTTGACCAAATAACAGGCTAATTCTTCCTTATAACGCACTCATCCAAGCCACTCCCAATCAATTCCATTTGGGACATTGATTTCCTTTTTTTCAACTCTTCCAACCTCTTCCTCCACTTCCTTATTGTAGATTCGGAATTGATTCGTGGGAAGTTTAACCAAGGATGAGATTCTTGGTTCCCACGAGAGCTTTGATCCCTTTTGAAAAACATGTTCCTGAAAAATAACACAAACAACACCAACATACCAGAAAATACAGAAAAACATCAAAACTCATAATCTGGCTAACACGACTAGACTCGTCGAGTCCATGAACAGTCTCGGCGAGTCTGATGAACACATCGGGTCCTGTTGTGATTTGAACTGTATTGAGTCATGTAAACTCTAAACTCATCTCATAGGTTTGTCCACGAAGGTATTCTAAACACTAATTCATAACCATTGTGAACAAAAACTCACAAAACATGTCAAATTTAATAACCCTAGAAATCATATATTTTCAAAAACGGGTTTTTTCCAGAAATTAAGACCATATAACATCTAAAGATTGAACCTTTAACAGAATTAGGAATGAAAATTGTTACCTTGTGTGAAGATTTTTGAGAAATCAAGAGAAGAATGAAGATGAAAGCTTGAGAGCTCTTTGACACGGCGTGTGGTGTCGGCTGTTGTGTAGAATGAAAGTGATGTTTCAATTAGGATTAAAACCCTAATTTTTATCGAATTGTAAAATTATTTTTTTCAGTAAATAATACTGACTCATCGAGTAGGGTACCGACTTGGAGAGTCAGGTCATGGGTCAATTTTCCTGGATACATATGGACTCGTCGAGTAGGTGGCCTAACTCGGCGAGTCTGTTAAGCTTTTTTTTTTTTTTTTTTAAATTGAAAATTTTCTCCCAAAAACTTTATTAAATTCACCACACCCCACACTTAGGACTTGCTTGTCCTCGAGCAATCATTTGTAGACAAATAGGAAGATTTGAATAGAAAAATCCTAAGAAAACCAAACAAAAACGAAAATAAAATGAAATAAAATGAGAAAAGAAAAAGAAAGAAAAGTCTCGTAACGGGTTGCCTCCACTTCCTCATGGCCATTAAGGTTTACATGGTGTAACCCTAATCTTGCCACACTATATAAGAAACCCCTTAGCATCCAAAAAGTGTCACTAGTGATCATTGGAATCCATGAGCCGATTTTGGAGTATAAGAAACTCTCTCAAAAGTCATCATTTGTTCTAGGTGTGTTGTGATTCCATTTGAGGCGCAACACTTGGGACGCTAAGTTCTTAAAGGTCCAAGATTTCCAACTACAACAAAAGGTATGTCATCCAACTAGAATTTTGTAGTAAATATACTCAATTGTATGTTAGTTAGGATGATGCTTTGGAAAAATAAAGTTTGCATGTATATTAGAGAAAACATAGATCCAAAGCATCTAGGGTTGCATATACACCATAAGAGTGTTAGAATGCTCAAAACCCTTCAAAAACAACTGCCCCCAACTCCAGGTCATATATCGGGTAATTCACATCGTGAGGCTTCAGCTGCCTCAAGGTGTAAGCGATGACGTGCCCCCTCTGCATCAACACTACGCCTAAACCCAAGATGGACGCATCACAATATATTACAAAATCCTCAACTCCCTCTGGCAGGGATAAGATTGGTGCCTCGCACAATGTTTGCCTCAAAGTCTTGAACGTTGCATGCTGCTGAGGCCCCCAACGAATGTTAGTCGGGTCAGGGGTACTGTTATCTTGGTGAAATCCTGAATGAATCTCCGATAATAGCCTACTAAACCGAGGAAACTCTGAATCTTAGATGGAGACTTTGGAACCTCCCATCTCATCACGGCCTCCACTTTGGCCTGGTCGACCAGAATACCGTCTTGGTTGACAAGGTGCCCTAGAAACTACACATCGTGCAACCAGAATTCGCACTTGGAGAATTTGGCGTACAAGCTCTCCCTCCTCATAGTATCAAACACCTCTCACAAGTGCTCCTCGTGCTTCTCCTACGTCTTAGAGTAAACCAAGATGTCATCAATAAAGACTATCACAGACCGATCCAACATCAGTCTGCATATGCAGTTCATGAGGTCCATGAATGTGACAGGGGCATTGGTGAGCCCAAAGGGCATCACACAAACTCGTAATGACCGTAGCGAGTCCGAAAAGCAGTCTTCTGTACATCCTCATCTCTGAATCTCATCTGGTGATAGCCTAAATGCAAATCAGGAGTGGGTAATAGTTCTTCACCGTTACCTTATTCAGCTCCCAGTAATCTATACGCAATTTTTAATATAGCTTCCAAATAATTATAGTAATGTTATTAGGTCCTTAAAATAATTATTTGGGCTATTATTATTAGTTATATTGAGTGTTATTTAACGCTTATATAATAATAATAATAATAATAATAATAATAATAATAATAATAATAATAATAATAATAATAATAATCAGACTATTAATTTGCCGCGGTTATCGTTAGACTAAACCCTAGTGGTATTGGTACTAGGTTCTATCGAAGGAAAGTTGTTTTGAGAGTATCGAAGCGTTGTCCGAGTGTTGAGTCACCACCTTTCAAGTGAGTGCATAGTTAATAAACTTATTTATCGTGGGTTGAAAACCCTATGTGCTCACCAGGCTCCCAAGCCTAACCCACTCAGTTTCTTGTATTACAGGTAGTGGTGCATAAGCATAGATGTGATGTCTTGGGATGAGAGATTAATGGATTTTAGGCTTGTAAATACGGAATAATGTAGTAAGGTCTATGTTGTATTGTTTATACTTATGTACTGTATCGAACATGACATCCCGAGTCTTTTTAATGAAATACATTTCTATGGAAATGCTTTTGATAAATCTTTATCATAATATTGTTTTGGGACAAATTCCGCAACTCTTTTATTAAAAGATTACTCTGATTTTGAAATAAAGTACAAACAAAACCGGTTTTTTCTGGCCGTGATTTTGGGGATGTCACAAACCTAATCCTGTCCATATTCAGCCTGCCACATCCGCCACTGGTCCAGCGCAAACTTTTCCTATGCAGTTCCCACTTCTGTCCAAAACCGTTTCTGATCAGTCCCCTCAAACCTATATGGTTGCTCCTTCGGTTTCACATCCTTAAACAACTCCAAGTGATACAAACGCACCTTTTGGTAATGTTTCTTCCACTCATCATATGCAAACTCGTTCAAAATATAGAATTTTTAAATCTAAACATGCAGCTGATCTTGCTTTTACCACTCATCATCCTTTATGTTTGGCCTTATTTACCTCTCATGACCCTAAAGGATTTAAATTAGCAGCAAAAGATCCTAAATGGATGTTGGCCATGCATGATGAACTCAATGCACTCAAACAGAATAATACATGGGCATTGGTACCTTGACCTAAAGATAAAAATGCAGTTGGTTCTAAATGGGTTTTCCATACGAAATTTAACTCAGATGGCACTATTGAACGACTTAAAGCCTGACTTGTTGCTCAGGGCTTCACGTACGTTCTGGGTCTAGATTATGTACATACTTTCAGTCCTGTAGTCAAGGCTGCTACTGTTTGTATCATCTTATCTCTTGTTGTTATTAATCAGTGGGAACTTCATTAACTCGATGTTAAGAAAGCCTTCTTGCATGGGCATCTTAATGAGACAGTTTATATGGATCAGCCTCTTAGGTTTGTCGATTCCCAGTTTCCTGATCACGTTTGTATGGTCAAAAAGGCTCTTTATGGTCTTAAACAAGCTCACCGAGCTTGGTTTCAATGTCTAAGTGCTTTTCTTATACGTGATAGATTTACTTGGAGCAAAGCTAACACATCATTGTTTATTTTCAAACGGGACGCATGCATCATGTATCTTCTTGTCTATGTTGATGATCTTAAAGTGATCGGAAATCAAGAAAAAGTCATCACTTCCTTCATTCATCGATAGCACCAAAAACTTACGATCACAGATCTTGGTGACTTCAACTACTTTCTTAGTTTAAAGGTAGCCTATATTGATGATGGTTTATTCTTGAGTCAATCCAAGTATGTGCGAGAAATTCTTGAACGAGTAACCATGCTTGATTCTAAACCGGTTCACATGCCTCTTCCTCCTAATGAGACATTTATTTCAAATGGTACTTATTTTCACTCCCCAACCTTGTATCGATCTTTGGTTGGTACACTTTAATATTTAACCATTATCAGGCCCGATATTTCCTATTATGTAAACCAGGTTAGTCAATTTCTACAGGCTCCTATTGATATGCATTTTCAGTGTGTCAAGCGTATACTTCAATATATTAAAGTCACTCTTTCCTTTGGTCTCACTTTCCGAAAACCACCTAATGTTGTTATTCTTGGTTATTTCGATGATGATTAGACTTGCTGTCTTGAAACCAGGCGCTCTACATATGGTTATTCAATCTTCTTGGGTGGTAATCTTGTTTCATGGAGTGCTAAGAAGCAACCCACTGTCTCTCGATCTAGCTGTGAATCTGAGTATCAAGTCGTGGCTACCACTGCGGCTAAGATTGTTTGGATTACAGATTTACTGTAGGAACTATACACCTTGCCATCGGTTCGGCGAACACTTCTATGTGACAAGCACAGTGCCTTATTCTTGACTCGGAATCCGATCTCACATAAGCGAGCTAAATATATTGATTTAGATTATCATTCTATATGAGAGTTTGTTACTTCTGGCAAGCCATACACCAAATTTGTTCTGACCAAGTATCAGGTGGCAAACATCTTTACGAAAAGTCTTCCAAGATCGTAGTTTGAATTCTTTCGTGTCATGTTACGATTGGGACCACCACAGTTTCGCTTGAAGGGGGATGTTAGACTAAAATAATACTTTGTATATATCTTGTATTTATCTTATTCTTCAAGTACCACTATTGTAATTTATTGTTATATAACTATACATGTATCCCACCTATTTTTATGGTAAGATTTAGGACAATCACAAAATATTATAGCTTTTTTTTTGTCATGGGTTCCATCTTCATCGACATGTATTCTACTTTGTAGACCGTGACTAATTTATAAAATCTGGTTTATTATTATTATTATTATTATTATTATTATTATTATTATGGTTATTTTTGTTGTTGTTTTTGTTATAAAAACAAAATAAGAAAATAAGAAAAATCACTGCATATCATGATACTATATAAAGTTGGAAATCATATCATGATACTATATAAAGTTGGAAATAAGGCTAGATAATATTGAAAAATACAAGCTTATATAAGATAAGTTTGTAATAGAAAACCTCACACTATTCGTACATACCAAACACACTGTCAGAGTAAAAATGTTCTTATGGTTTACAATTGTTTAGGTATTAAGTCAAAATCTATTAAAACTTATAGAAAATATCATTTTTCAAATAAGTTTTATCGTGGATTTGATCATTAAAAAACTTGATATGACTATTTTTTTTTTTTACTTTTTAATTTACCTTTTCCATTATTTATAATGTTTTACTGTTTTTATTAATTAAAATATAAAATAAATCAACCCAAAACCATCCAACCCCGGTCTGCTCCTCCCCTTCCCATCCCTCTTTAATTTCCTGTCTAGTGACTACACTTGCCACAAAATCCTCTTTTTACCATAAACGTCTGGCATACAATGAAACCGAACAACTTGCTTGTAATACCATGCATGTGCGAGTGTGAAGAAAAAGATAGATGGTTCCCATAACCCTTAACAATAACTAAATTAACCATAATCACTTAAAATTCAAACTTTAACAATAACCATTCAGATGAGAAAAATCAAACAATAGATTAGAGACAAAAAACAAAGATATCAAAATATAGATAATTCATAAACAATATAAAAATCAAATACATTAGAGACCAAAAACAAAATCATGAAAATATAGATAATTCATAAACAATAAAAATCAACTAGAACCATTCATCATTAACAATAAATATTGTAATTTCAAAACATATATAATGAAAAACCAGAAACATTCTAACTTTTAGCATACATATTGCAAATATATGTGTAATCACCATTCACCTGGTGAGTGGGTGTGTCCCATTTTGTAGAACGAAATTGAACTAGGTTGAGATTTGAGACTAGAGAGGGTGGACCCTAAATAGTGAGGCATAATTCCACAGAAGGAAAAGCGGTATTCATCAAATATGGGATGTACAGAAAGAGAAGAATCATCGACCATCGGCTAGGAAGAAATCGGCAACACCGCGAAACAGGGTTCGTCACATCTTGTTAGAATCACGATTTGGGTTTGGGGGACGAGTCTCGGAGTGTGCGGCGTTGACACAGTTTATGTGGGTATTATGAATTGGATTAGGTGGAAGATGATATGATTTAGTACTTGTGGTTAAAATTTGTGGGCAATGGAAGGGGTTGGGGTGGGGAGATTTATCTTAATTTTTTTTATTAATAACAATGGTAATTCAAGTAAAGTTAAAAGAAACAAGAAATTAAAAGGATGAAATAAAATTTTCAAAGTTTCTCAAGAGACCAAATCTACATGAAACTGAATTTTCTACGAATGTTCAAAATTTATACTTATTCCTGAAAAAATGCAAACCATGGGGCCATTTATGTATTTTTTTCTTCATGCAATAACAATTATTTAAGGAAAATTAAGTAACTAGCTAGCCATTATAAATGATATTTTTTTTTTAAATAATCTTTTTTTTTTCAATTTATTAAAAATGACTAATACACTCGAATTTAGTATTCCAGAATGTCCGTATCTATTTATTTGGTTAGAAAAAAATACTACCTAAAATTAATTGTTCACATTTGAAAGTCAAATGACCTTAAATATATATATATATATATATATATATATATATATATATATATATATATATATATTTGATATATAATATTTGATCCAAAATATATGAATGGATTGTATTTTAAATATCTTTTCATTGTTATAAGTTTCATTAAATAATATATAACACAAACAAAAATACATAGGATCAAAGTTAAAGAAAAAAAACTTCAAAAGTCAAAAATGGACAATTAATTTGGAACGGATGGAGTATATATATATATTTCTTAGTCGCTGTTTCCGAACTAAATAGATGTGTTTTTTTTTTTTTTTTTGTTTGTTAAAAACAGTTATTTTGTTATTAAACATTAAATTATAATTAAATTGCTTTATTTTCCGTTATTTAATAGCTTTTTAGATTCCATTAGGATTAAAGTTAATCTTCAACAATAAATCTGCAAACATATATATACATAGATTCATTTTCTCGTTGATAAAAAAAGAGAAGCAGAGAAAAACGATACGCAAAGCAAAAGATGGGTGATGTGTTCGGTTGCCAATCCCAATCTTTGTTTTTTATTATGGATATTACATTACATTTATCGTATTTCCACCAAAAATAAACATATATTCAATTAGTTTTGACACCAATAACAAAAAACTATAGATACTGATAATAATATATTCATTTTTTCATCACTAAGTAGTAACTACCCATGGGCCATGACCTAGCTACTAATAACCTCCACGTCGCCGCTTTACATGACGGAGCATCCTTGTGCATTTTCTTCACTAAAGTATTCATTACGACTTGCATTTCCGTTATACCCGTGATCATATCCACGTACATGTCCATATCCAGACCCGTACCCATACCCGTATCCAGGTGGCTGTGGTGGTACCACGTAGCCTCCACCATGACACTCGCATCCATATCCGACCACATGGTAATTTGGTGGTGGATACCCAGCCGCCATTCTTGCCATCTCCGGTTTTGGATCAGGTTTCTTGACTACCAGCGGCGCTTGATCTCCTTTTTCTTTGGGTTTATCAGCAGGCTTCGGATCCTTCAGCTTTTCAGCAATTACTTCTATCTTCTGAATCGAGCTTCCACCCTTGTAACAGAGTTTATCCCGGATCATCTCAGGGCTACCGCAAACGACGATGATCTTCACCTTGTTATTGTACACATCGTATTCCTGGTCCCTTATTTCTGTTTGTTTTCATAAACACAACATGACGAATTCAGCTTCATCGATTCATTGTATATAAGCAAATGCGATTGTGGATTGGAAAAAGGAATAATTAAGTGACTGACCAGGGATTTTCCTGATGATTTTCTTAACCTTCTTGTAGCAGTCGGAGCACTTGAGGTCAACATCCAGCACCATTATGGTTACCTTATAATATTAATGAATACAAGTCAATAAACCATGATGAAAATGGGAGATGGAATTATATGCATCATGCATGCATAAACCTTATGGTAAAATGTGTGGAGATGCAGTGAATGGAAAGAATTAGAAAAAGAATAGGAATGATCAGTACCTTCTCAGGAGCCATTAATGGTGCAGATGTTTGAGATCCGGTGGCGAAGTGAATGGAGGTTGAACTTAAAGTGTATTGAAATTAACCAAGTAGAGAGGCATGCATTGATTATGCATCGTTGTCACTACATTTGGATGGAATCTTCCATGTTTTGGTCATGTCGACACACCAACACCCGCGTACGAACGCGGACAACTAATCATCTGTATTGTTGTCACTATAGTTGATTACGATATACTTGTCAGAGTTAGAATAAGGTTCAAAAAAAACAATCAAGTTATATATTTGTGCAAAGCAAATAACCAATCTGAATCTGTTAATTTGTCACTTATTAAATGGTTATAAAAGTCATGTTCCCTAAAAATCACGATCCCCAAATTTCTTTTTTTTTTTTTTTTTTTGCGGCACAGCAAGCGATATATTAAAAAATGAAAAGATAAAACTCAAGCGAGAAGCTCCAACACAATTACATGAAGCAATTTAAGATGCACTACTGGAATCTAACCTATGCCGACGATTATTTTAAACCTAAGCTAACGACAAATACCCTATATCAACGACAAGTCATGAGAGTCATCATCATAGGTGAAAAAAATTGTCCCGATAGATGTTGTTGGAATAGGTATACCCAATATTGACGACATATCATTGACACGGAGTCCGTCTTGACTGATTTTCAAGAAAAAAAAACAAGTTTTATTATTTACTTTTGACCGATGACAAGTCGTCAGCATAGGTCAACTTTATACCGTTGACATGTCATCGGGACACGTGGACTCTATGGTGACGACATGTCATTGGCACAAGGAATTTTCTTCATATTAATCGCATAGTTACGTAATTGTCTTTGAATCCAGATTACTTGCAAAGTTCAAACAGCAGCAACAATATACTCGGCCTCTGCTATAGATATTGATACACTTGTCTGCTCTTCGACTGCCAACTCACAAGCTTGCTATCAAGAAATTGACAACAACAGTTGTACTTTTCCTATCAGATTAACAACCTCCCAAGTTTGCATGAGAACACGCTTGATTGAAAAACCTAATGTTTGTTGGATACCAAATCCCAAGTGTAGGAGTTCGATGTAGATTTCGAAAGATATTCTTGATAGCAATGAGATGCGGTTCCCTTTGGGTTTGCTTGATACCTAACATAATTACATAGAGAAAACATGATATCAGGTCTACTTGTTAAACGTAAATCATGTTTCGATATGTCTTCAAATCAACCACAGGTTTGTCTAACGAAGGGCTCAAGCAAGTGCCACTTGTCATTGGAACCTTCGCATCGAAACAATTTGTTATTCCAAAGCGTTTAAGTAAATTCTTTGTGTATGACTCTTGATTAATAAAATTCCTTCTTTGTTTTGGTCGAATGTTCAAACCTGAGAAATAATTGATTTTACCCATCATGCTCATCTCAAATTGACTTCTCATCAAATCCTCAAATTCCTTCAATAAAGTAGATTCAGTAGAATCAAAAATTATATTATCTACATAAATTAAGCAAGCATGAGACGATCCCAATTTTCTTTCAAAATAATGTGGGATCAACTAATCTTTGCTTAAATTTAGAGATTTTCAAAAAAATTGGTAAACATTGCATACCAAGCATTTGATGTTTGTTTTAAATCATAAACAACCTTATCAAGAATATAATAATGATTATGAAACTTAACATTTACAAAGTCTTGTGGTTGTTCAACATAGATAGTTTCTTCGAATACCCCACTGATACAAAAACATAGTTTGTGATCGATTATTAATATCCTACCTCTTATAAAACTTTCATCATTGATGTAAAGAAATTACATTTCAATGTGATGTGCATTAAAAAACACAAAAAAACAACAACAAACAAACAACCAAACAAAGTGATTGACAAAACAATCATTTATGTCATGCGATTTATCTAATAAACATAAATAAATAAAAACAACAAAAAAATATTGATGTATATAAAAACTATCGACGTTGAGGCCCTAAATGAAGGAATACGTGCTCACGATTAGGCCAAATCGCCATCAGTTGTTTGTTAGAGAATTCGGGTGTGTTTGGCACGGAGCTTTTTGGAGTTTCTAGCTTTTAGTTTTTGACTAAACGTTCTAGTTTAAACAAAAAGCTTCATTGGATAGTATAAGCGTTTAGCTTTTAGTTTAAACAAAACGCTCCAAATCTAAAAACTACTTCATGTAACGTTTAACAAAACGCTTCTGAGCTTTTAAAATCAATTTTCATAATTACCATTAAAAATATATTTATATATTTATTTATTTTTAATTAATTATCCTTTTATGTAATTTTATATATTTCAAAAGTTTCCAGCTACTTTTGCCAAACACTCATATAATAAATAAAAGTTACAGTTTTCTGCTAACAGTTACCCGTTACCCACTACTCGCTTCCATCTAACAGCTAGTTTTCTTAAACACGCCCTTCGTCTTCTCAAGAGCTTTCCATTGTTTACTTATATGTTTATAATTAAGGCTGTGCTGAAATTAAATTGTTTTCCCTTGTGTTGTTCCTCTTACACATATTCATTAACTTTGGAAATAATTAGTCGACTTGTCACTCATCTAGATAATATAAGGAAAATTAATAAATGGTGTACTGATTTTCACAAAATCAATCATACATCATATTTATAGAAAAGATAAGTGGTCCAATGCTAGGGTCATGGTCGACCTAAAATTGCATATAAATAATAGTATACGAAAAGACACGTACTATATACGGTGTCTTTGTTAAGAGTTGGAGGTGACGTTTTACAAAATAATACAAATAAAAATACATGATTAAACATGGCAGAGAATAAACTCGCAATATTATTTGCTAGCTTTTAAGTTATAAGTAAAAAAAAAAATCTCCATTTAGAGATCGACGATTAGGCCAAAAATCATCGGTTGTGTGTTAGAGTCTTTGGCCCCTTGTGACATTTATATGGTCTACTCATCATTGATACATATTAAAAATCAGACTAAGTCGAAACTGAACCATATTTCTTTATGTTTTCTTCATGATATAGCTATTCATGGATTCTTAGACCAATTACTTGTTGCATTCATGACAATATAAGCAAACTAATAATAGGTGTATTGATTTTACACATTATATTTACGAAAATGACAAGTGGTCCAAATGTTATGGTCATTCTCATAGTTTGATGTTACTTTTTGTTTGACATTTTAGGATTGTAATACAACGTGTCATTCCTTGATTTATATTGCTATAGCATGATGAGAGGTATTTTTGTCACCATTTCCACCCTCATCGACATGTATGTATACCTGGTATACGTGACATATGCATAAAATCATCATCTTTATTATTATTATTATTATCATCATCATAGAAAATATAGAAACAAGAGAAGAAGGTGTTGGATAATGATTTAACAAGTTTTTAGATTATATTTACCATTAAAAGTAATTTTCATCAATCAATCAGGAAAAATATATATATAGATTCATTTTGTTGTCGACAAAAATGGAACTAGAGAAGACGGTTACGCTAAGAAAATGATGCAGGGACATGGTGATGCGTTCCATTGCCAATTCCAATCTGTGTTTTTTCTTTCTTGACAATCTACTATAAAAAAAAATATATCTAGTAATCAAATTTCCACACAAAAATATATAAATTCAATTAGTTTTGTTACAATACCAAAGAAATAATATTATAATAACTATAATAATAATAAATTAATAATACATCTATTTTCAACGTTAATTAGTAATTTATTATTTACCCACCTAATATCGATGATTTTCATGTTTCAAGATATGAAATGGAATCAACAATCAATAAGACAACAACCACTTTACATTACGGAGCATCCTTGTGGATTTTCTTCACTAAAATAATCATGACGATTTCCAACCCCATTATACCCATGATCATGTCCATACCCGTACCCATATCCATACCCGTATCCGGATGGCTGTGGAGGTGCCGGAGGCGGATAGCTTCCACCATAACCCTCGTATCCATATCCGACAACCGCGTAATTTGGTGGATACATTTGTGGATACCCTTGAACCGGTTCCACCACCATTTTTGCCACCTCCGGTTTAGGTTCAGATTTTTTGGGTTGCGGCGGCGGCGCGTCTCCTTTTGCCGCTTTGGGCTTCCCGGCGGCATCTTTGGGTTTATCTTTATCTGAAGGTTTGGAGTCTTTGGGCTTTTCAACAACTACTTCTATCTTCTGAATCGAGCTTCCACCTTTGTGACAGAGTTTATCCCTGATCTTTTCAGGGCTACAACAGACGACAGTGATCTTCACCTTGTTTTTTTCCACATCATATTCCTGATCCCTTATTTCTGTTAATTTGTTTCCATAAACACAATACGAATTCAGTTTAAGCAAATGCGAGTGTGGATTGAAATTTGAAAAAGGAACAAGTAGACTGACCAGGGATTTTACAGAGAATTTTCTTAACTTTCTTGTAGCAGTCAGAGCACTTGAGGTCAACATCCAACACCATTTTCGTTACCTTTAGCAAATGCATAAACCCTAATTGGTAAATATGTGGGGTAGATACATGATACATGATACATGATACATGATACATGATACATGATACATCATACAGACATACATCATACATTACATACATATACATTGATTGGAAATGATTAGAAGACGAATTGGAAAGAGTACCTTCTCATGAGGCGGAGCCATTGGTGGTCGGAGATGTTGAGATCTGGTGGGGAATGGAGGGTGAAGAGAGATAGAGATAGAAATAGATAAAGTGTATTGAAAGAAAGGGAGGGGGCTGTTTGGTGTACTGTTAACCTAATAAAGAACTGCTTACATCTCATCAATGTGAAATGGAGGATCAAATGTCATTATGCTGATTATTTTATTAATTAATTGCAGGTTTTCACTGGTGTATCAATGATTATGTTGTAGTTTTTATTTGGATGGAATCTTCCATTCCATGTTCAGGCCGACTCTATCCATGTACACACACCAACACGAATACAGACAGCTAATCATTTAGATTTGATTGTCTGTATCTTTAAACACATTATATTGTGCTCATGATTTTTTATAATAGTCCAAGTGACAACTTTTAACAATACATTCCTTAAAACATAAGTTTTCATCTTTTTGAAGGCTAACATGTTCAATTATGGATTCCAATTTTCATGTATTTGAAACTATTAGAGCATCGAGAGAAGCAACAATGCTGAGAACCAGTATGGGGTTGCAAAATCTAGAGGATTGTTTTTTTAGTGTTTAAATAAGGATAAATATGTAGGATTGTCTGCATTGTTAAATGAACACTTTCAAATAAGTAAAAAGAAGAAAAAAAAAATCTACTTAATTAAATCAATATTTTTTTTATTATTTTATCAGCGATAAAGAAACACAATATAAACTAATAAAGATATTATGATCATATGATTGTACCCTATCAAAAATAAATTAGTAACGTCTGCTTTCTTATTTTCTATGTGTTCGTCATATGTGAGAACAATATTTGGTAAAAGAAAAAAAAAATGTGGGCCTACACATTTGAAACGAAGTTTTAGTGTTGTAAGTGACAAAAATGGGTAAGCCCAATCATATGGCCCAATCAACAACTGAAACTTATGTAGATATGACCGAATTATGTGATTTGTGGAGCTTTCGGTCTCCTTGATTAATTAATTTGCTTCTGACATGTCACACTACCCAAGAGTGCATGTATCGTATGCATGCAATTCACAACAAATACTTAACGAAGAATGCATATTTATGTTGCTGCTATTTCATACACGCACAAACGTATGATATCAATTAATGAAATTGCAGTACCTGGATACCTGGTTATTGCAGTCCCTAGGTCTCTTAGTTGAATAAGGATTATGTGTTTTTTAATGGGAGTTAGATTATAACGTAATAAACTTTGGCTCCACAACATAAATTATGTTTAGGGTTATTGTATTATGTTAAAAAATTACTATGAAATGGCAATTACAACATTTTTTTAGGGCACTATTGAATTTTTTTAAGAAAAAAAAAAATTCAAGTAAACTTAGAAAAAACTAATCTAGTATCTAGGCCTCCTGGGCCACTCCAGTAGCGGATCGGCTTTATCTGAGAAGCTACTGCTTTCGCCTCTCTAGGTTACGTTATTTCTCATGACTGGTATACGGATCTTTTTATATATCAGTCGGCCTTTTAGAAGCTTCGCCAGAAGCGACTATTTGCTTCCTGAATACCCCTTTCCTTACCGTTAAATCACTAAGAGTATTGTATTTTTTTTTCATTGGGGCATGTGCCCCCACTCCACTGTGTCCCTATTTTTATTTATTTATTTATTATTGTGTCCCTTTTATATATATATATATATATATATATATATATATATATATATATATATATATATAATCACTTTTTTTTAAGTAAATTACACAAATAGTCCTTATGGTCTTAGGTTATATGTGTGTTTGGTTCATAATTCTTTTTTTTTTAATTATAATAGTCCTTAAGATATGACCCGTATGTTACGTAGTTGGTCTGTATCTAATATAAAAAAACTATTTTCTCGTTCATATTTTTATAAATTATTCTATTTTGACATAAAACTGTTCTCATGTTATGTAAATTGTTAAAAATGATAAATTAGTGTTGTGTGTGTGTATATATATATATATATATATATATATATATATATATATATATATATATATATATATATATATATATAGAGAGAGAGAGAGAGAGAAGAAAGAAAGAAAAAATAGGTTACAACGCAAATGACATATGAGTTCAGAATAAGAAAAAAACAATTTATTTAATCATATTCAAACAAATATTTATACATAATAATTGATATATATCTAATTCTTATGTATAATAATATTTAAAATGGTTACAATTTTTTTAATAATGTTAATTAATTTCATGATTAATGAAAAAAAAATAATAAGATAATATAAAACGTTTAAATTTAATATACAGAATTTTAGTTGTAGATTTCGATTGATCTAATAAAAAAGTAAATATTTTCCAAAAATAATTATTTTGTTTCCACACTGCAAGCATCAAAGAAAATAAATGAAAGTTCAGCAAAACTCTCAAGGACATTGTTTTCCATTTTCCACAATAAAATTGGCAAAAAAAAGATTCAAATCAAGTGATATGAATTTTGAAATACATACAAAAAAATTCGGATAATATTTGTTAAAATTCATCCAATTATTGAATTATACGTGAAAAGTAGAACTCTTGTATATACTATATATGGTTTTGAACAAATTTTTATGGATAATCAATGTATATTTACAGTGGTTTTTATTTATATAAAAATATGCATTTACACCGGAACGTAAAGTTTTCTTACCGATAATCACCTTAAATTTGTTTGATCATACCAAAATAAAATAAAAAAGAAAAAAATTATCGCCGACATGTATAATTGTCCAATACCTATATAATCGAAAAAAAATAAACAATAATGCTGTTAAGAATAAATCAAGAAAATAAACTTATGTTTATAGACACACCACATTAAAACAAAATTAGAATCGGCATGGTTATAATCCTGAATAAAAATTTACCAATCAGGTTATATTAACTTATATTTTATTTTCAGTGGTTGTAATTATTTGTTAAATTCATAAAAAGAGTAACTATAATTTTATTTAGTTATACTAACACTAACACGAAGAAGGTAAAATAAAACTGTAAAAGAATCATGTTAAATGTTAATAACAACTCATAGGATTTTGAGGAATTAGCACAATAAATAGATAAAAGGGCCTTTGTCACAACTTTATAAAAGAATCAATAGCACTTGTTTGTTTGTTAACTGAGATGTATTAACCAGCGTGGGTAGGCATCAATGCGAGGACATGGCAACATTTTAATTGGCAATTCCATCAGCTACCAATCAAAATTTGTAAGTGACAAAGGCTCAAACTTTATGGATTAAAGTGGTTAGATCTATGATATTGTCCCATGTTCTTCATGATTGAGCAAGTTTGGAACGAAGGAACTCATAAAGTTGGCAACTTTATGATTCTCCTGAGTCCCAAGAACAACTTATGTTGTAGATCTAGACTTTGGTTGGAGTTCTTTTCATTTGCTCGAGTTTTGGTCTTTTTAGCTCAATTTGACCTAACATGGATTCTATACATGTATTGGACATGCATGTCTATAAATCTTTCATTGTTATTATAGATATGGTATTAGAAACCATTCTAGAATGGTTGGGTTAAGGACATTTCAGATTAAGGGCTTCATGGTTAAGTTATTGTGGTATTTGGACTTAGGGTTAGAGATCTTGATCTCTTTGGGTGTTTTAATGGATAAAATTTGAAACTTTATCCATTTAGATTATAGAATGGACCAGATCTGAGCTTTGGAGCTCTTAGAATCAAATAAAGTGGCTTAATCCATTAAGATGTTGGAAACCCAACGTCCAGGACGTAGCTATAGGTCGCCATGACATGGCGAATGGGAATTGCTGGTCTGTTCGATAAAAATCAAATAGACACTAAATACTTAGGTTTCGTGTAGTTTGGTACCTGATTTGTTATTCTAGAATGAATTTGGAAGATCTATTTATCAAAATAGGAACTCATTATTCAATTATACGTTTTATAAAAGTTTAATATATAACAAGCAAACACATTAGGAAAATATTTGTGAAAATAACCATCTTTTTAATCCGTAGAAACAAAAAACTCTTAAAATTTATAGAAATAAATATACCACTCGAAAAAAGTAGTTATGAGAAAAATATATTTTATTATTCTTTTTATTAGTAAAACATAATTTTACATTTGATCAACTACGAAATTAATTGTATTTCATATTACGGGTCAAACACATTATTAATTTGTTAAAAGTTATTATTATTGTTATTGTAAAAATAACTCTTATCATTTTCATTCTTTTTATGGAACCTATGTCGGTATCTCACATCTTCAATTTATATGCTATATAAGTTATCTTCTTTGAAAATATGAAAATCCTTGCAAAGTTCAAAGTTATATTTAATATTAAGCGATACTTTTTATTTTAATATTTTATTTATTTAAACTATCTTTACTATTATATATATATATATATATATATATATATATATATATATATATATATATATATATATATATATATATATATAAAAGCTTGTGGAATTATTATCGTTGATATATGTTTAGCATATCAACTTAATTTTAGTTTTAATTATTATTTAATTAATTAATATATATATATATATATATATATATATATATATATATATATATATATATATATATATATATATATATGGGAAGGCTTTCTCCCAGGAATGCATTCTTGATTTTTTAATGAATCCTAAATATTATCATTCTGCATTCCATAATGGAGATGTGTGTATAAGAAACAATATATTGACAAAAAAAATTCAAAATAAAAAGAGCGATTGGGTTGAAAAAAAGTAAAGGATTTCTAATAATCTTGTTATCCTATAATGAAAACGAACATCAATATTGAAATTGAAATGGAAAAAGAAAGGATAGAGAATCTGTTGATAAGTTTATCTGTATCCGATGTATCTATTCAGAGTGTACTATAATACCTTGTTTTGACTGTATCGCACTATGTATCATTTGATAACCCCCAAAATCCTCTACCTTTCACTTAAATAGAATTTCAAATGGAGAAATTCCAAAGCTATTTAGGGCTAGATAGATCTCAACAACACCACTTCTTATATCCACTTATCTTTCAGGACTATATTTATGTACTTGCTCATGATCATGGTTTAACTAGATCGATTTTGTTGGAAAATGCAGGTTATCACAATAAATCCAACTTACTAATTGTGAAACGTTTAATCAATCGAATGTATCAACAGAATCATTTGATTCTTTCGGTTAATAATTCTAAACAGACTCCATTTTTGGGGCACAACAAAAAATTTTATTCGCAAGTAATGTCTGATGTCTCTTCAATCATTATGGAAATTCTATTGTGTCTGCGATTAATATCTTACCTTATATATATATATATATATATATATATATATATATATATATATATATATATATATATATATATACACACACACACACGGTTATAAACATATTAAATTAAAAAGAAATACAATTATTTAAATATAATCGATAGAATACATAAAACCAACATTATTTTCTGTTTAATAACATATCGAGTTGCATTTCATACAACTTTCTTTGTTGTTCTGAAAATATTGATGGATCAATTTCTAATAATTTCATCGCTAGTTTAATCTTTTGGCGTCCATCTTTTTCATATTATAGTCTTTCAAAGTTGTGTACACTTTTGTTATGTTCCATCTCAATATTAATTTGGGTTTGCAACGTATCTTGTATACTTTCAAGAAAGGTGTTTGATATTGGTGTTTGTTTCCTACCTTTAGAAGCTTTTCTTCCCATTGGACGAGACTTTAATATTGACTCATTAATTGATATGTTTGTATTTGAGGATAATGATGTGTATTCACCGAATATACTATTATTAGTCCTCTTTTGCCCAATAGATTCCATTTCATTGGCATCTCTTTATTGTTCTTGTATACCCGTACACCATTTCTCTTCATCACGTAATGTCACCTAAGCGTGTAAAAAAGTGAATTCGGAACCCTATGATGAAATATATAATGCTAGAGTCCTAATTTTTTGTCTTCTTCGTTTAACCCACTTCCACGCCTATGCTGGATTTGTTCATAAAGAACAAACTTAGAAACAACATGATTCACTCTGCTCCAACGATTCTGAAATACGTGACTATTCCTTTCCTCCTCGGTACTTTTATTACAATACATATCATATTCGTCTACACGATGCTAGAAGTTTGATCTATGTTGATGAGTACCAATTGTTGTGTCTTTGCCTATGTTAAGCCATGAGCTACACAACAATATGTCATCTTGTGTTGTCCATCAACTATTCTTTATCGTTTGCATAACTTTCTTTTACTATTGTTTGGTTTCTCTTGCACCGGATTTTTGGATTAGGTGTCTAAACTCATAACTATAGTTGATATATACTTAAATTGATAGTAGCATAGTCATTTTAGGTTTCTCTCAAAACTAGCAACTGGACAGATGATTTTGGAGAGAGATGTTGAATTTATTATTTGATTAATAAATTGAAATAAAGGATTTATTAATGTGTTATGGAAATAGTACATTAATTAGAAATCATATTTAATTAGTATTTAATCAGAAATTAATTTCGGGATTAAAAGAATTCATTAAAAGTGTAGGGACTGGATTATAATTGTTCAATAGTTGAGCAAAGGGTTTCTTGAATAATCCCTGGTGGATAAACAGGAAAATGTATAATTACCCAGTTTAAGATAATCTTGGATTTGAACTTATCTAGGGTTTCCTAACTACACTATAAATATTTCAACCAACTGTTTCCTTGGAAGACCTGGCCGAAAATTTCATCATCTCTCATGTTTCTCAATCATTCTTCCATAGCTAGTGTTGGGTATGAACCATTAGATGCGTGACATTTGTGACGCTTGCTCTCAAGGCTTCAACAACACAAGGATTTGAATTGTTATTACTATATAGTGATCAAGGTATGATTATTCTAACCTTATATGTGAATTTCGAAATATATAGTAATATGCCAAGGTTTTCTGTTTTGTTGTTCAAGTTGTATGTTCAATCAGAGAAAACGTAGATCAAATTATTTAGGTTGCATGCACACACATTATTGTTTGTTATGCTAAAAACCAATCAGTGATATTAGAGCGTAGGTTTACTTTTTTATTGAATTGATACAATGGTGAACTTGAACAAGGAGGAGAAAACAGAATCGCCATCCTTTTCTTCAAACACGTCGTGGTCTTCTTCCAAGACATCGTGTTGACCTGCAACCACTACTAGAAAAACAGTCTTTTACGACGCTCATTGCGTGTCGTAAAAGGCTCAGACGACGCGCAAATGCGCATCAAGGAAGGCCCTGTCATAAAGAGAGACGACGCGCAATTACGACGCGCGTTTACTGACACGTAATGCGTATCATTAAAACCTCTATCAAGAAATGCCATGTCATAAATGAAGATGACACACAATTTTGCATATCGTAAATTTAAATGTTTAAAAAAAATATATTTATATATTTATTAATTTTTAAATTAAACTTGCATTTAATGTCTCATAATAGAAATAAGATACCATATACAAAAAATACAATCCATTGCATAAAATTTAATGTCATACAATTCTATTTCTTACAATATATAAATTTGCATTCATCTAATTTACTCTTTGTTTCATACTAACAATTGAAATGAAGAATGCAACACTTGCATTTGCAGCATCTTATCTCTTTCAGCTTGAGCTTTCTTTTCCTCTTCTAACTTCAATCTATTCGCTTTCATCAACCCTGTAAAAACACAACACAAAATCACTTGTCATTTTCATTCTACTTTTAAAATTAATTCGTATTAGGACATTATACTTTTAAACCTACCAATCTAGCAATTTTTTCAAAGAATATAATTTATAATTTTTTTTATGGAAAGTACATTGCTATTTCTTGAATACAAGATGTCACAAACTGTGAAAGAGAAACCCTCTGTCCACTTCCACCATGAAAAGTGGAAAACCAATCATTATATAGCATAGACACCTGGTTTTACAAGAATGAAGTTAATAATGATTAGATTGATAAATTAAGGAGTTAAAAATGAAGAAATATGATGTAATAAGATGAGAAAAATTAGTAGGTAACAGTTTAAGAAGATATAAATGCACCATCATCATCCTTGTTGTGTTGGACATAGAATAGGATGCATACAAACCAGCTTGATGAACAACAAATCAAAATAAATAAATTAACTCATTTCTCATTTTCTAATATATCTTAATGTTAAATATAGCATTTACCTAGCACACCTTGAGGAAGATCATAAACATCCTTTCTGATAAAGTAATATATGAGTAATTATATATTTGTTCTAAGAAATGAACACTATACTTTCTAATTTCAACTTAACATTGATATGGCATAGAAACTTACATTCTCTTGTACCAAATAGTTTCTTATTTACTCGTAGTAGCAGTAACTATATCTTCATTTTATTTTTTTATTTTTTTTAATCGTCACAAGTATTTATAATCATTATCTCTGACTATAACACTAACCGGTAAGAAGAAGGCTTTTCCCTGATACTATCTCGCAAGTCAACTTTCTGGCTAATAAATTATGTGTTGGCGTGATAATATCAACCTCCGAAAAAGAGATAACATCCTCAGATTCCTCATTGGACTTTGATGAAGTACCGGCATTTTCATCTGCAATTTCCATCAGATTATTAGTAAATAAGGAACAGCCTAGAAGATTAGATAAAACACTAACCAGATTGTGCAGCATCAAGAAGTTCCTCAAGTTCAAAAATCCAATGAACACCACCAGACAGTTCGATGAACTTTCTATGCAGCTCCAAGATGTCACCAAAGGCCAAGAAGCTTTGAGATACAACTGATGCCAAAAACCGCAATGCTTGTGCAAGCTCACCTGCTAACAAAAAAATCCACTCACATCCAAACCAAAAAAATAAAAGCCTAAATTTCATTAGGTTCAGGTAATCGATTCACAACTACTAAACTATTTCCAATTGTGGTAAACAAATGTCATGATGAATCGGAATTGAGAATGGGAATTGACCTTGAGTGGAAGTCAATGAACGATCAACTTTGTGCTCCATAGCATATAACAAGCTCAATCCCCAAGTAACATTGTGGGGTAGTTGTTTGGTGACAAAGTCATCCAGTACTCCAAATAACCATTTCTTCCTCAGAAGTATTTTAGCATGAGCAAGAAGCTCATTAAATCTTGACTCAATCATCTGTCAGACAAACCATATTCAAGTAGTATTATTATTATTAATATTATATTCAAAAATTCTCCTTTGTGGAAGGAAATATAAAAAAGAAAGAGGAGAGGAGTTACCGCTTTTTCTCGAGCACCACCTCCAAAGGAAGCAACAGATTCAGCATGTGTACGCAGCCTCTCGTGCATGGAGTCAAATACCACCTGGATCAACATTTCCAGCAATCTACAGGGCATTTGAGTTGGCAAGGTATGAATTTGTTGGTGTCACAGCAAGAATTAAACAGTTGGGAGCCTTAATGCATGACATTATCATTGTTCTGATGCCAGAGTTATGTCAAGAACATTAGGAGAGAAAATCTTTAAACGAATTTGCTTGTCAGAAACACCCTTGTTTCCCCCTGCTTCCCTGTCAGCCTCAGCCTATAGTATCCAGATTGTAAATTAAGAATTCAGTGATCTAATCTCACTTGACAAGAATATAAAGTGCTTGAACTTTCTATTTAGAGGCTCATGATCATACATAATTCAAGGACACAATTACTCTGTTAACATGTAAACAACAAAATTCTATCAGATGAAAGTTTCTGTAGGTAGTAAAATTGGTCTAGGGAACTAATTTTATGAATATGAACAATGATTTTACTCCGTATTAATCTTTCACAGGTAGTAGAGTTGAACAAGCTATGATATAATATCACTGAAGCAACAATCCCTTGTTCACCAAACTTGGCTACACTTCCATGACTCAAATGTTGAGACAACTGATTTATACATATCCAAGATCAAGTCATTGGCCTTATCTCCAATAGCATTAATAGCAAGCCGATGAAAAAAATTGCTCAACTAGTAAGTCATTTTACATATTTACAACCACATTTTTAAAGATAAATGAAAAAATAAAAAAATACCTGGAGGCCATATTTGTCGGATTGAACAGTCATATTAGATAAAATTTCCATATCTGTAACTTGGAGGCCATATTTATACCTCCATTTGCATTCCTGCTAATAATTCCACAACTGGATCATGCATGTTACTTGTAACTCCAACTAATTTTAAAGCTAAACAGTTAGCCAATCCCATGTGGCCATCCATTCTTGAAAGCCATACCTGTCAAGATTGAAAAGACTAATTGTGATTAAGTGGGGTTTAATTACAGTTTATATAATTTGTATTTAGTTTTTTCTTACAGGATGATGAGGTGTAATATAAGCATATCATAGTTGGAAGTACATTAAAATTTAAGTCTTGATGAGAAAAAAATAGAATTTTCAAAATACAATTAATGGCTTGTAAGATAAATATATTTAAAGTATAATGTTATAATGATGAAAGAAATGCACAAATAAATTAAAGTATGTTGCTATGATTTGCATTTAGCCCTAAACTGAAAAGAACAAAACACAAATGTTATATGTATATCATATGAAGAAGGTGAGGGATTTTAGAACCTGGAGTCCTCCAAAAAGCAAATGGACATCAGAATCAATAAATCCATGGATCAACAACTTGGTCTAGAAGGCAAGTGAAGATGGTTTTCACGTTGGTTGCAAGATTACCAGGCTGTACACAATCCATCCCATGTCCTTTCTTCAACAACACTTCAGATCAGGGGCAATATAGTTCGGTGTCCCCACTGTTGAAAACGCCTTCTCTCACATAAACAAGCAATCTGTGGTCATCTTCACATCAATATCCAATCAATTTCACCAAATTGGGATGTCTGAGCTGACCAAGGAAATTAACTTCAGTCTACAACAAAAAATGCCATTACAGATATAGATTAGAATGGTATAAGGAAGATAAAACAAAACAAAGAACTAGTTGTTAGAAGGACAGAGAACTAGAGGAGCTTACAAGCCATTCTCTATGGCCTTGAAGACCCTCCTTGTTGAGAACCTTAACAGCAACAGGCAAAGATTTGAGACCAACCCAAACATTCTTATCAATATAGCCCTTGTAAACAGCCTTTGTTACAGAATTACCTGTCACGAGGGCAATATCTTGAAGTAAAGCTTTCTTTCGTTCCCCAACACCAGGACATTTCACAATAGCAAACCTAAGTAAACCTTGATTTTTGTTAACAATTAGGGTTTCAAGAACTGAGATTGAGATATCTTCAGCAAAAATGAGCAAAGGGACACTTAATTGAGTACACTTTTCTAGCAATGGGACAATTTCTTTCACAGATGATATCTTTTGATCTGTTATCAGGACTTTAGCATTTTCAAATTCCACAGACAAATTGTTCTGATTTGTGACAAAATAAGGAGACATGTATCCTTTGTCGATCTGTAGGGAAAGTATTCCTGAATAGACATTAAAATATGAAAATGAAAAAGATAAAAAGAATGTATGAATAAAATATCACAAGATGTATTTCACTTGATACCTTCATTCCTTCTTCAACAATCACAGAAGTTTCACTTGATGAAGATGATTCAATAGAAATTATTCCATCATGACCGATTTTATCAATGGCTTCATCAATTAAGTTTCCAATAAATTCATCATTTCCAGCAGAGATGGAAGCTATGGCTGTGAACAGGAAGAAAAGAATCTTTAGAGTTTAGAGAATCTGATGAAAGAAAACACTAAAAAGAAAAGAAATTTACCTTTTATATCATCTCTTTTGCTGACTGGAATCATTTTCTTTTTCAAAACTTTGATCAATTCTTTGAGACAAACAATTTTGACCAATAAGAACATTGACCACAAATCAAATATATCTTAACAGTAAACAGGGGAAGAAAAGAAGCATACTAGCAAAGAATAAGACCAGGACCGAGTCGAGAAGTACTAACCCTCGTAGATGTCGAGGAGTGTTGGAGGGATTACGGAGAATCAGATAAGGTCGGTGGAGAAGGAACCTTAACAGATGAAGAGGGTGTCAGTGGGATTACGAAGAAGCAGCTCCATCGAGCTCACCCTAGCACCGAATTTGAATGGAGAATGCAAAATCTTGCTTGGAAGGCAACGGATTACTGACGTACCATAGCAGAATGAAGACGGAGTACTTCCACGATGAAGAAGTCGGCGTTTCAGTTCATGCATCGTTATCTTTGAGTTGTGAGAGAGATTACACTAAGAAATTGAAAGAGGATGCGATGGAATGATGAGTGGGAATAAACCCTAAAAATGGATCGACAAATTTGCCCCTGAAATTTGGTTTACCGCGCTGCTCTCATTATCTCCGGATGAGCTGCCAGTGAGAACCCCGGCACCAGAGGACTCTCCGACATCTTCTCTACCACTGCTCGTCTCGACGTTGACGATGGCGGAGGGTCGGCGATGGCGGAGGGTCGACGACCATGAAAGAGCACATAACGGTGGCCGGAGTGCGAGGGGAGTAGTTGGCGGTCGATGTGGGGAGGGGAAAGATGTATCGTCGATTGTGGGGATAAAGAACGATGCGTCAAAAATGCTTAGGGCAAAGAGGGAAAGAGGGAAGGGAAAGCGGGCTTTTCTAATTTTTGGGTTTTCTTTTCCCGCTTGCAACTAACAACCCGTGTTTTATTAAAAAATATAAAACGACATGTCTAGATGACGCACATTTTATAATAAGCGCCCTCCGTGTTTTTTTTCTGACACTAATTTTAGGGTACGCAAAAATGCGCGTCTGAAATCCTTAAAATTTTTAAAGAGCTGACATTATTTTTAGGTTACCCACTTTTGCATGTTATAAATCAATGCGTATCATAAATTGCGCGTCATAAAAGGCTGTTTTTCTAGTAGTGAACACGGCATGATGATCATTAAACACGACGTGTTTACCTATCAGATCCTAAATTTTGTGACTTATCTGCCTAATCTACTTTTATATGATAATGAATTGTTATACTTATCCTCCAAATTTGATTATGGTGTATATATGATGATAAATTAAAAGCTTAGAAGTTAGGAGATAAATATTTGACTTAGTTAATTGTTTTTTGTTGATTAATATGATTATTTTAAGAGTATAAATAAATATAGATATTAATTGAATTAAATAATTAATTTCAAATAATAATTGGTATTTTGAAAAGTTTAAATATACATCCATATGGATCTTATTATTTATTTAATTAATTAATTAATTAATGGATAATTAATAAATCTATAATATGGTTTAACTTTAATTTATTAAAAGATTAAACCATTGCAATTTTAAAATGTTCTAAAATTCATCTTATACTATATATATTATTAAAGGTTTAATATATATTATATGTATAAGAAAAGTCAGTCGAACCGTTAGTATGCCTCATTCACAAAGTCATACCATAATGGGAGTTTAAGGAAGCAGCCTATAAAATGACCGACATTGGGTACCCATTCTTACCCACCGCTCTCTTGTTTGGTGGAGGGTCGTTAGCCGAATGGATTCTATAGGACAAATTAATCTCATTAAAACTAGAGTAAATTACACGAATGGTCCCTATGGTTTGGGGTAATTGCGTGTTGGGTTTCTAACTTATTTTTTTGACTCAGAAGGTCTTTAATATTTGTTTTTGTTACGCACTTGATCCCTACTATTTATTTTTGTTTAGCGCTTGGTCCCTTTCTTACCTAAACAGACTATTATTTAAATAGGAAAAAAAAAATAGTAAGGTAGGTAAGATAAGGTGAATGGGTGGGTTTGGGGTGTGTTTATTTAAAAAAAATAAAAAATCAAGAAAAATAGTCTTTTTAGGTAAGATAAGGGCCAATGGCATAACGAAAACAAACAATAGGGACATTCCAAGTTAAAAAAATAAGTTAGGGACCAAATGCGTAAATTACCCTAAACCATAGGGACCATTCGTGTAATTTACTCTTAAAATTATAATGATATAAAGTAACAAAACTATTTTAAATCTCACTATTAGTTACTTTAGGAAAATGTGAATTTGTATGCTAATCCATGAAATTGCACGTTACACTTTGTAAGTCGTTAGTGGAGCGTGTGTGGTTAACTGTCACACTAATGGGGGACTAATAAAGGTTGGTAATGGGTGTCTCAATAACTATTGTTGATTAATGGAGCGCGTGTGGTTAACCGACACATTAAAACGAGATGATAAATGACATCAAGAGTACCAAGCTAATTGCATGATTATTCACATCTCGTTTGTGATCATCGACACCCCAATCGCAAAAGTGAGAGCACAATTGAGATTAAACATGCCATTGAATAGTTCAATGAATCTCAACAGATCTAGGAGTTTCATGAGATTGAAATTGGTAAATGCTTTACCTACCTAAAATAGATTCGAATTTGATTACGACATTCCTCTTCAAAGTTCGAATTGAAAATATGGATCCTAGCCTTAATTTAAATTTATGGGTTAATAATTAAGGATTAATGTCAACTTACTTGAATTTTCTTTTCTCTTATTATAGATGTCAAGTTCAGACAATAATGGCCTTCCTCGTTCTTCTGGAAATGTTTTTTCCTCTATCTGAAGACGATCTTTCGCATGTTTATCAAGGTGAAAGAATGCTCCCTTCTTCGAGCATTGGTGAAACTCGAGATAATGCTTCTTCAACTCTTCCTCCTCCTCCTCTAGTGGCTCTCTCCAAGTTATGCTTTCTTCAAGTTGGAAAGTACGAATTTACTTAAGTCCTATTGTCACGTAAACATCAAGATGGAAAGTTTGTATGTGCACGTGTTATGAAAATGAAATTGCACATTGACAGATTGGATATGTTGGGTGTCGTTTTCCCAAAGGATCTAGCCATTGACTTGGTTTTAGTGTCGCTTAATGAATCATATAGTCAGTTCACTGAAGACTAATGTATAAGTGATCACGATGTGGCCCTAATTAATCTGACACATATGTTGATTGTTGTTGAAGCAGAAATGCTTAAGAGCACAAGTCAAGAAAAAGTGATTGAAGGATCTATCTCCTAAATTTCCATGGACATTGACAATGGCAATAATGGTAATCCAGAAAAGGTTTCTCTTCCCTATGGAAAGGGATTGGACAAGGTCAAACCCTTTGATCGTATGGTAAAGAGAAAGGCTAGTTCTGAGATAGTTCCATGTGATGAAGCTAAAGAGTCTATATGTTTCTATTGCCAAATGAAAGGAAATTGGTTGTGAAGTTGTCCTGACTACCTGAGAGATCTTAGAGTTGGTAAAGTAAAATTGTGTGACTCTACTTCAGGTACATCCATTATCTAACTCCATTATTTTAATGAGCTCATATTCGTAGTTCTTAATAGATGATGTGATAATCACATTTTGATGTTTTGCAAGATCTAAGAGAAAGAAAGAAGCTTAAGAAGAGTAAGTTGAATCAGATCTTGAAAGATGGATTTCTATCGCATGGTTCGATGATCAGATTTTCGAGCTACTGCTTAGGATTTACAATATATTGCTAAGGAAATGTGTAGAAACATAATTTTCATTTTTGCATTGTAAGGACAAGTTCCAAAAATTTCGTTTATTATAAATAAAAGTGAAATTTTGGTTTATTTAGTTGGTTTACTTTATATTTTCCTTGCAATGACATCTATGAAGGTTGAGGTTACATTTCTATTGTTAGCAATATGAATTGTGGATTTGATTCTTATTATTTCACTTGTGGTGAATTTCATAATTGACTAATTCATTGATCACATGTTTTATGTGAGTCAAAGTGAAGGACTAATGAATCTAATACATTGATATGGATGACTCAAATTTACCACAAAGAATTAAAAACTCTATTCGTCATGATTTACTGATGTTTTAGTAAATATGGTTATGTTTATAAGATTAAGCATAATTCTAGTATCACAATTCATCCTCAAAGAACATATTGGTGCAATTGTTTGACTAAGCAGGGAATCAGATATTGTTGAAATATTTCATTCAAGAGATGAGTCATACTTCGTATCCAATCAAGTTTTAAAGCCATACTCTAATTACTACAAATCGTATCTTGAAACTTAATTCATACTAAGTAGTTTTATAAAATCTCATGAAATGTGGAGTAATAATGTTTTCTTACTCTAGCACATTTGGAATTGGAAGTTGTATTGTTTTGGTTAAAACAAAGGATAAACTAAGACCAATTCATGAAGTGTTTCTTGAATCCACACTAACTTTTGAATATTTGTTTTTGCTTGTCAAGGAATGTTCCTTGAGAGAGAAACTCATATGTCAATAAGTCTGTGGGATCCTTATTAAACTTGAAGAGTTTCTAGAGTCAACCAAGAATAAACCTTTTTGTAACCACTAACACACGACCTAAGGTTGATAACCTATTATGTTAAGTTGACACATTCTTGTTTCTGTGCATTTTCCAGTTGAGTTGGCAATGCTTATGAGTTCTATAGTTCTCATTTGACTATAAAAGGCAAATTACGTTGGTCAGTGATGGTACATTGGAAAATGGAAGTGATTTATTTTAACAACATGGAAGCACTGGTAGCCCTTGTGCTACCGGATAGCAAGAAATTTAGAATGAAAAAGTTCAGTCCGTGAAGTGAAGCTAAATTTGAATTTGGTTTTACCCTAAACCTTGTCTTATGATTGTAGGGAAATGATAGATTCACATTGATGGGAACACATACACAATAAAATCTAGGTGGCAAAAGGATTTGCTCTAATTCATGAAAATTCTTATTAGGAAACACTTCCGCTAAAAGTTTTTAAAGATTTGATAAATATCATTATGGTTAGTAGTTGTGATAATTGTGTTCTCAAATTCGTAATATGATTACAATATCCCTTTTCATTATTCAAATCGTAAGAAATGGCAAGGAACTATTTGAACGTTCAAGACTTATAGATAAAAGTTCTGAAAGTTTTTAAACACGCACACGTGTGCTATCTAATGAATGTGTAAAAGCTTGAGAAGTCTAGATGAAGACTTATCAAAGCATCACGTATCAGAATTTTGCACTTTAGTAATAAAGTCAAGAGCATTGATTTCTAGAAGTCTAGTTGATTTCTGGGTTCATGTCAAAGCTAGTGGGAGCATAATTGTTATGCTAAGTATTGCAAGTTGGCAATACTATTTGTAGGAAACAAACTCGACAAGTTTACAAGTTGCAAAGTTTGGAAATTGTTTCACTATAGTAAAGGCTCAAAGGAGAGCGCACGCATACTTCGTTTCAAATCTAAAAGTTTAGATTGCATAGTTTATTAGAACTTAGTCATGGATATATATCAATATCATATGGAAATAGTTCAACACGGGAAATTCGATATATGGAAATATTATAAGCACGAGACTGATTGGATATCAGGCCTTTATGTAATACATAACGAATCGAATTTCATTTGCTTCAGAAATTGGATCGGTTACATATGTTATAATATTCACTTGTTCAAAATTTTTCCAAATGCTTTGGGCATTGAGAGGGAGAATGGACTAGAACTTTATGTGACTAGAGTTAAATGAATGTCAAGAACATTCTTAGGTTACACTAAAGGATTGGCTGCTTATGGATAGTTGGAAGTATAGTATTATGAAGGATGAACCATATTGACATAATTATGGGTAGAGGTGATTCTTATCCAAAATGAATGGTCATACGGGGATATGGAAATGTTTCCATAATTGGAGTTGATTATTGAAATCTACATGTGAATTAGAATCTTTAATGTAAGGAAGATGTTCAAGAAGTGTATCTTGAATATGATACTTTGTTACCATGAAATTGTTTTAAGCAACAAAGTTTCAATGGAACATTTTGTAATATCATTTTCAAAGTCTCTGTGACTTTGAAGCCTCAACATCACAAAAGGGATATTACATGTAAGGTTGAACTCTAACACATTTAGTAGTAACAAGAATTTGAATTGTGAAATTAGCATCATTGGATTAGTATCGAATCGATCTGTTTACAAATGAAGGCCATAAAGAGACGTGGTATGCATGTTTATAACATGGCATGACTGATGTTTTAATTCAAGTGTTTAGTTGCTTACTCAAAACATTATACAATGAATAAATTCTAATTAATATGGTGATTAAATAATAAGAGTTTTATTTATATTCAATAAGTTTTGTCACCATAGTTGATTAGGTTATTATTATGTTTCACTTTGCATGTTTTACTTCTCGAATAATTGGATTATTCAAGCATCCATGGTTAATCATACTTTTGGAAGTAAGTAGCAAATTAAGACTGTCACAAATTGAATTTTAGATTGTCTATAGGGATTAGACATAGCAATTGTTTGTTGCAATGTTCATGAGTACTTGGAAAATAAGGATTTTGAGTACTGGATTAACCCACGCTCAGATAACTACTTCATGGATTTTATCACCAGTAATTTTGAGACTATAATATCTTATATTCTTGAAACGGAGATATATGAGTTGTTGTTTACAAGTTAGCTGTGCATTGATAATACGTAAACACATCAGTAACTTGAAGTTATAAAATGTATTGTTGTGCATGATTTGATGAGTAAATAGTGCAGAATATAATAAGAAGTTTATTTGTTCCTTTTGCCCTAACGGGAAAAGCGATATATGTGGGCCCTTCGATGATTTGATGATGACATCTAAAGCGCTTAGCCAAGCCTGGACTGAATTGATGTGTTCAGTTGGTAGTCTGATTTCAGTTGTCATAAATTAGAAATTAGGAAACAAAACTTGAAGAATGAGATTGATTATAATTCATGTCTCATGTCCATACGATATCTTGTAGAATGGAGGAATATTTGATCACTTATCTTAAGACACGTAACTTACTCGGTCAGATTTCGACAACAACTTTGAGAGCTACAATTTGCTAATCAGTTCTAGAAGTTATACTAGAAAATATAGTTATTAGACTTATCCAAGTGGGAGACTGTTGGATTAGGTGTCTAAGCTCATAACTATAATTGACATATACTTAAATTGATAGTAGCACAGTCCTTTAAGGTTACCCTCAAAACTTGCAACTAGACAAATGATTTTGGAGAGAGAGGCTGAATTTATTATTTGATTAATAAATTGAAATGAATGATTTATTAACGTATTATGGAAATAATACACTAATTAGAAATCATATTTAATTAATGTTTAATTAGAAACTAATTGGAATTAATTTCGGGATTAAAATAATTAATTAAAAGTGCAGGGATTGAATTGTAATTGTTCAATAGTTAAGTAAAAAGAAATACAGAATCATCCATATGGTGGGGACGATTTCTTGGATCCCAAGGGTTTCTAGAATAATCCCTGGTGGATAAACAGGAAAGTGGATAATTACCCGGTTTAAGATACTCTTAGATTTAGGTTTATGTAAGATTTCCTGACTGCATTATAAATAGGGCCATTATCCTATGAATTTCGTCCATCTATTTCCTTGGAAGACCCAGCCGAAAATTTCATCATCTATTCTCTTTCTAAATCATTCTTTCATAGCTAGTGTTGGGTGTGAACCATTAGAGGCATGACATTTGTGACGCTTGCTCTCAAGGCTTCAACAACACAAGGATTTGTGTCTTGAGTATTACCACCATAATAAAACGTGTCAAGAAATTTGTAAACGTTATCATTAGTGTATTCGGGGGCGAGTACTTACATAGACCAACAGTTGAAGACCGTCAGCGGTTACTTCATGTTGGACAACAACGAGGGTTTCCATGTACGTTAGTTAATATTGATTGTATGCATTCGGAATGAAAAAATTCTCCTATTTTTCATGAGGTATTAGAAGGGAGAGCACCAAAGATTAACTTCCAAGTGAATGGTAACAATTACACTTTAGGTTACTACCTCACAGATGGAATTCATCCTAATTGGGCTACTTTTGTAAAATCAATACCATTACTTCAAGGACAGAAACATGCACTATTTGCAAATAAACAAGATGCAGTTAGGAAAGATGTTGAAAGAGCGTTTAACGTATTACATACAAGGTTTGCTATTATTAGTGGACCATCACATATATGTTGTAAGGAAATAATTGGAGAAATAATGAGAGCTTGTGTCGTTATGCACAATATGATTGTGGAAGATGAATGTGATTCATGTATTCGTTAATTTGATTATACAAATAATTATGTTAATTTTAATATAGTTAGGCTTGAAGTTTCCTGAAGTCGTACTCCCTCATATGAAATGTATCTTTGGAGTCATGCAAAAATTCGTAACAGATCCATAAATCACCAACTACAAGCGGATTTAAATGAAGAGATTTGGAACCGATTTGGAGACGAAGAAAATGAGGATTAATATTGAAACATTTGTTTTGTAAATCATGTTTTTGTAACGTCTTAATATTTAAATAATTAATAAAGTAAAATAAATTTAATATTTATTATTATAATTATTATTTTATTTTTAAAAATATTATTTAAATTATAATAATTAAGTTTATGTTTATTTATTGTTGACTGTGCGTGTGTCTATATATATAAAGTAATTATTGATGTGGCAGTGGGGATCATTGTTGAAAGATGAGTGTTTTTGTATTGATGTGAATAGTTATTGCAAAAGCTGATGTGACACAATTGAAAGATTAGCGACATTGCACTCGTATGGAAGACCTAATATAAGGTTTTTTATAATGTATTACTATTTACTTTTTTTAAATGACCACTTAAAACCATTGGAGCAAACTACTATATTGATCACTCAATATATATTGAATGATCAATATAGTAAGATAACCTGTACATTTAATTCATTCCATTTTAAACATATGTCATTTTATACCTAATTTATAATATTTTCAATTTTTTTTATTGTATTTTTCAAGGTTCTAAAAGGTGTGAGACGTGGCGTGGCGTGGCGACATGGTCAAGTCTCAACCCATGACAAGCCTTGGCGAGCCATAACGTTTTTTAAGGTATGATAAGTTTTTATACATTAAAAAGGATAAATCACATAATTATAGAATTATATCAAAGATAGCAAGTTTTTAGAACTGTTATATAAACACTTAATATGAAAAAGTTAACAACTCAATTCTTTCATGCTCGATCTGAAAAAAAAAAATGTTGCACCTTGGAAAAAACTTGTGTCATAACGTGGTAAGGTGTGCTTAGCCACATTTTTTGGACATTGCGCCTCAAAAAGACGTTTTGCATGTTTTTGTAATGAATTTTTCACGACTCACGCCATGAAACACTTTGGCGCCGTCATGGTGCATTATTTAGAACACTGGTATATTTATAACTAAAACATAATAATTTTTCATATTTTAAGTATATAAATAAATATTTGATATAGTTGTATTATAACTAAAACATAATAAATTTTCATATTTTAGGTATATAAATAAATATTTGATATAGCTATATTATAATTTTCATATTAAAACATGAATTGTGTTTAAAAAAGAATTACATAAATTAGTTGTTCTATAAAACATTTTAGATATATGGAGATAAATTAATTAAATTTATAGAAAAAACTATTAAAATAAGTTTAATCAGTGAAGAAGTCATTTATTTATAGGTCAAAATTAATATATGATATAGTGGCAATAACTTTAAATTATAATCATTGAAGAAGTCATTTATTTATAGATCAAAATTAATAAATGATATAATGGCAATAACTTTAAATTATAACGTAAATTAACCTTAGAGATGCTCTAACACATATCTTTCTATGGATGTTGACAATCCTTCAAGTGTCATATCAATATTCATTGAGTTTCTATTACATTCCTCTAATATTCCTCTAATGTGGATGAGAGGCATGAGTATCAGTTTTTTGAACATATGAATGATGAAACAACCTTATTCTTGTACGGTTCTTAATATCTGACACAATTAATGGTATTTATCCGTTTAATTTCTAAAACTTAAGGGCAAATGTTGGAAAAGCCATACACACTATTCATTCTGGATAAACACTAATAGATGTCTTAACAAGTATAAAAAATTGTTAGTAATTTTGATTAAAGTTTTCTCATATTTTTATAAGGATATTATCCGTTTCTTTTTTCTGAACTTGGAATTAAGAAGATAATTGATGTACTTACCATTAGTTTTTATTTTCAATTTCGATTAACTTTAGAGCTTTTTAAAATATCTTTGATGCTTTACAACAAGCACATATTATTCATTGATAATGATTTACAATATGATGTATACCTAAAGTTTAGAGTAGGCATTGGACTATATCCCACTGGAATAACTAATAAAGTTCACGGATATTGTTTTCAACCGAATATATGTTCTTTCGGTTCATATTGGCTTCTTTAGTGTGTAAAATCAAACAAGAACGAGAGATGGTAGTTTGTTCGTGCACCTAAATTTATAAATCCATATAACGTAATTCATATTATTTATACATGTTTAGAATAATTAATTAATCATGAATGATTTGCTAGATTGGATTGGATGGAATGAGACATGCGATGATAAGCTTACCTTTATTTCAATTCCCTCGGGTTTCAAATGATCTATCCACGATTACACAATGTATCTTTATGTTGATGTTGGACCATAACTTGGTATATATGCCTTCTAACCACCACTTATATTATATTCAAGCTGCATCATTTTTTTTAAAATGTACTTTTTACATAGAAAACTGTATATCATGATTATGTTTTAACATGAAATTAATGACATGCAAAATTCAGATATACGCACATTAATTAATTAATTAATAATTAACTAATTAATTAATTTGTGAATATTCAAATATAAGCATATGTATGCATGCATATATAGATAAGGCCATAAGGGGGATTGGGTGGACAAAATGGATGCTGAAGATATATCAAAGTTAAAGGTGGGGTCCATTCTTACTTTCTTAGAATCCAACCTCCATCTCTTTGTTTTCTTCTTGGACATATAAGTCACTTTTAATGTCTATCACCGGAAGTGCTTACCTTTTCTTTTTACTGTATGTAACCATTCAATTCCATGTATAGTTATATATTGACAATTTACATATTTTTGTTTACATGGATATTTTTCTAGCTGTGAGGAGAATAATCCGTACCCCAAGTGGGTGTACAAGCCCTGTATTTATACATATGATATAAAGATGTACAAGATACATAAGAATTATAAATTTAATATTTTAATTAGTAACATGATAATAACACTCTATTAAATATGTTTCTTGGAATTAAAAAGTAACGGCAATTTAAATAAACAATATTTATAGTTTTTTTATTTATTATAATTGTATTTATTTTTTAACTAACAAAATTAGTGGCTAGATACGACGTACACATATTATTCTCTCATAAAATTTTATACATCTCACCTGAGCTTTATATATATACTAGGCGAATACCCGTACGCTGCGCATAAATACTTATATAGTTGAAATATATATATATATATATATATATATATATATATATATATATATATATATATATATATATAACAATAACATTGTTGTTAAATTTGATATAATAATTTGTATACTAAATTGATATAATATATTGATTATTTAAAATTATATGATAATATATACATTTATTATAACAGCATAATCTCAATCGTTTAAATGACTTATACATGCGAGCTATACATTAATAAAATTAAATAGGTATTTTCTAATATATGCCCGAAGGGTACATATAAGAAGCATTAATTGAAGCAATAATTATAATAAATATTACTATAATTAAATGTAATAAACTATTAATCATAAATAATATTCTTTATGTGATTTTCTAATATGTGCGCTAAGGACACACATAAGAAGTGTTAATTATGAAAAATATTACCATAATTAAATTTGAAATACATTTATTATGGAAATTATTAATGCACTTCACATTTAATTATGGTAATATTTCTTATTATTAATGTATTTTATAATTAATTATGGTAATATATATCATCAATTAATGCTTCTTATATGTGTCCTTAGGGCACATATTAGAAAATCTCATTCTTTATAATTAATGTTTTATACATTTAGATATAGTAATATTACACGTAGTTAATGTTTATCACATTTAATTATAGTAATATTTCTTACAATTAATGTGTCTTATATGTGCTCTTAGGTTACATATTAAAAAAATCTCACTTAAATATAATATATGGTTTAATGTTATTTATAATTGTTGTTATTGTTAATTAATTTTTTAAAATTTGATTGTTTAATGTTTTACTTTCTATCATTATAATTATTTAAAACATCAAACATTTTTTTTATTCTAAACGTAACAATATAATCATTTATATAGAGATATTTTTAACTATTGTTATTGTAAGTTATTTCAAGCTACTTATTTGAAAACTTTTAATAATTATAAAAATATCTTTACGAAATATTTTAGTTAAAATGAGATAATTTAGTTTTTGCATTTATTATTACAATTTATCACTTTTAACTATTTACAAAATATTCTTTGGTTTTTTTAAGTGGAACTGAAATTTATATTTAAGTTGACACTGTAATGTTATATTTAAATTAACAATTTAAGTATTTCATCCAAACTGTTTAAAAGTTGTAGCTTTAAACTGATAATGGTTTACATAGAACAACATTTAAAATCTAATAAACTAAGTATAATATGTTAAAAGTTAAAGACATAACTTTATAAGTAGAAGTAAAGATATTATTTTAAAATTGAAATTTAGTTTATTTATGATTACACTTTAGGTTTGATATTTATTTAACCTTAGTAACCAACTTATAATCATTATTAGAAAGACATTATAAGTTATCACTTTTAACTATTTACAAAATATTTTTTGGGTTGTTTAGTTAACTAAAATTAATATTTAAGTTTACTCTTTAATGTTATATTGAAATTAATAATTTAAGTATTTTATACAAATTGTTCTATAACTATATCTTTAAAATGTTAATGGTTTACGTCTAACAACATATTAAAACTAATAAATTAGTATAATATGTGAAAAGTTAAAAAAACATAACTTATAAAAATAAGTAAAGATATTATTTTAATATTGATATTTAGTTTATATATGATTATACTTTATGTTTCATATTTATTTGACCTTATCAACCAACTTATAATTATTATTAGAAAGAAATTGAAAAGTCGTGGGAGTTTCAAATGAATGTGGTGAAATGAAAAATGTTTCTTTTGTGTATATATATATATATACACACACACACACACACAAATATCTCTACCATATTTGGAATGAATGTGGTGAAATGAATATGATTGTTATGTATATAATATTAGGTATAGAACCATCAAAAATTACATAATTTCAACAAAATTCAATCAAATATCTCTACCATATTTATTGTATCCTCTAATAGAGCTTATGTTATGCTTTGTATATATTTTTTATGGAGTTTTATAAGTTTAATTTTATACCACAAACCATGTATAAGAATATTTTACCTAATACATGTAGTTCGATATATTGAAATTTATTACAAAAAACTATAGTGAAAGATTGAAGTTGTTCATTAAAAGCCCAATAAACCTCTTCTCATAATCCATAAAAATACAATGCAAGTATACATAAGGTAGGTGTCGAAGAAAGTTATGAAGCTTCTACAAGAGGTCTAATAAAAAGCACATTCAAAATACATAGATGTTGGGGATGAATTACAAGATTATATATATATATATATATATATATATATATATATATATATATATATATATATATATATATATATATATATGTATATGAGTTCAAAAGCAATAGGATGAAGCTAACAGTGAAAGAAAATTGTGTTTTTTAATCAAATTGAAGTCAATTTAGATGGTTCTATACCTAATATTACATACATAACAGCCACATAGTCACTTTTTCCATATATATATATATATATATATATATATATATATATATATATACACTAGGTGAATGTGTGTTACACAAAATAAAACTATATAATTAAATTTTTGGGGAAATATATGTCAAAAATAATTATGAAATAATAATACTTCTACTTAATAAAATTGAATATTTTCTTGTTAATATTCAATAAACGAAAGATTAAAATAGCCTATATATGTAGTTGGAAAACGAGATAAACTAAGAAACTTAAATAAAGATAACTTAGGAAAAAAGATAAGAAAAAGATAACTATAAGTTAGGAAACGTAATCTGAAATAAACTCCAACACTCCCTTTCAAGTTGGACTGTAAAGATTTCAAGCACTTAACTTGCAACACAAACATTGAAAACGTTTCGCACCAAGGGAATTTGTAAAATATATGCAGGTTGTAACTGTGAACTAATAGTATAGGTCTTAATTTTCCACAGTTAACCTATTCACATATCACATAACAATCCATCTCAATATCCTTAGTCCTTTCATCATAAACGGGATTAGCAGCTATATGTCTTGTTGCTTCATTGTCACACATTAAAGGAGTGGCTTCACTTTGAGCTGCATCAAAGTCAAGAAGTAACCATCTCAACCATAAAATTTCACAAACGGAAGTAACAATAGACGTATATTCCACCTCAGCAGAACAACAAGAAACCACACTATTCTTCTTTGTTCTCCATGAAATTGGAGCACCTCCAAAACTAATATAATAATTTGTACAAGAACACCTAGTAGAGGGATAACTCATACAACTGGCATCACAGTAGGCTTCAAGAGTCAAACTTCCAGACGAAGGCAACAGTAAACCTTGTCCAGGAGTGGACTTTAAGTAACAGAAAACTCTCATTGTATCATTCATATGAGACTTTCGAGGATTCCTAAAAAATTGGCTAAGTTGATTTACATTGTAAGATATGTATGGTCTCGTCATAGTGAGATACAAAAGCCTCCTAACTAACATTCAATATTATGAAGCATCAAACTCAGGTCCGTCATCATTTTCAGTGAGATTCAAATGTTGTTCCATAGCTAAATCAATCATTTTGCACGCTCGAACACCACAATGTTTAAGTATATCAAATGTGTGTTTTCTTTGACTTATAACAAAACCTTTTGAAGAACGTGCAACTTCAAACCCTAAGTAGTATTTGAGAGGTCCAACATCTTTAATACTTAACATTATTTGCAATTTGTCCTTGACTTCTTTGATCTTGTTAACACTATTTTCCATTAGTAGGACATCATTAACATATATCAAAGTAGTTATATATGTATCCTTTTCTTAGTAAACAAACTTCAAATGGTCAGCCTTAGACCATAAGAAACCATGACCAGTAAGAGGTTAAGTAAAAAACTTTGTACCAGTTTTTGGAGGTCTGCTTTAGACCACAAATGGACTTCTCTAATTTGCATACATGGGTCTCCTCTATGTTCTTGAATCCTTGGGGTATCTTTTGATAGTTTTTCTAATTATAAAAGAAATTCATGTAGCGAAAAAACACTTAAACCCTTAAGTTCACATGTAACCAAGAACAGATCTATGTTTTCTTTATTGATAGCAATAACATATGAACATCAAGAAACCCTAGAGAGAGGCTATGTGTAACACCCCGATATTTAGGTACTTTCAAATTCAACCTTATGGTTTTAATTTATGTTATTTTGATCCCTATAATAGAAGGAAGTAGCCATGAGAATCCTTAATGGCAAAACCGTAATTTGGGAGGAGTGGGAGTACGCTATGTGTACGAATGTACGCTTAGCGTAATAGGGTGTGCTTTAGTATGTGGGGAGTACATCAACGTACGCGAGGCGTACTCATCAGGCATTGAAAACCCTAATTTTTAGGGTTCAACCCCATATAATCCCCTTATAACCTCATTTTTCTCACCCTTTTAGCCTCCACCCTCTTTGAGTTGATTTTGCAAGCCCTAGCCCTTGTGTGTGTTGAGCTTGAGTGTGTGTGTGTTCTTAGTGTTGAAGAAAGAAGAAAAGATTCCTTGAGAAGCTTTAGTTTGGGATTCAAGCTTGTAGATCTGAGATCTTCATCTCTTTGGGAAGCTCCCGAAGGTATAAAGTCTTGAACTTTAGTTTTATTTCTTAGAGATCTAGCCATATGGAGTTTTATGAGTTTGTCCACTTTACTTGGACTTAATGAGTAAATGATACTCTAAGATCAAAGGAGCCACCTTTTCAAAAGATTTGAGTTGTGTTAAGTCATAAAAATGATTTCTTGACTCATTTAGTGCTTGCATGAAAAGTGTAGAGGTCCTTAGTGGTTAAGACCAACTAGGAGGTTGGTTTTGGGTCTTAATGATGCATGTATAACCATAAAGTTGGAAACTTTATAGTTAAGGACACTTTCTTCGACTTGGATCTAGTTATTGGATGTTTGGACTAAATGAAATAAGATTGTATTCGAAGTTTTGCATGGCCACCACATACGCTGAGTGTATCAGGGTGTATGTTGGGCGTAGGTGGTCAGCAACGCGTTCTTGGTCAAATCAGAGTATGTTGAGCGTACAGCTAGGTACCCCCCAAGTACTCAGTCTGTTGGGTTTAAGAGTTTGGGCTTTGAGTTAGGGCCAAGTTTTTGGGCTTAGATGCTTGGGGCCTTATTGGACCATTTGAGTATTGATGTTTTGGTAGGGATGAGCAAAAGGACCGAACCGGCCAGAAACGGACCCAACCCGAGAACCGGCTTCGGCCAAAATCAAGAACTGAACCGGTCTGACGGTTCTACCGGTTCTTGTCGTGTCTTCAAATGTTGGAACCGGTCCTCGAAAAATAGCATCATACAGTTCCAGTTTTTTTCCGGTTCTACCGGTTCCAGTTCCCGGTTCCAAAAATCAACAAAAGTAACGTCCCGGTCCCGGCCCAACCGGTTCCATCGGGTTCCGGTGCCGGTTCCGGTTCCGATCGGTTCGCCATTCCATATGCTCATCCCTACTATTTTGGGGTTAAGTGGAGACTTGGATCTTACGGCAAGGCCCAAGTGGGATTTTGGGCCCAATTCGGAAAATTAGGCCGATTATGGGCCTTGAGCGATTGCTTAGTTTTTGGCTTGGGTCTTAGCCGAGCTAGAGAAAGGGTAAAATGGAATTTGACCCTAATAATGGACTATTAGCCTTGGTTGTAATCCAATTATTAATTGGATGATTGTTTTTTTTATGATAGCACGGGGATTTTGTGAGACATCATGAAAGGCCCTCACTTTCGTATTTCTAAAAGACCCAAACTTTCATACTTGACAATATAGTTACTCCAAAACATGTTACTTGCATATTCATAAAAACATTATTTTTCATTGATAAAGTGATTACAAACGACTGGATACAAACCGACTATTACAAAGTGTTATATATTACACAACTACCCAGGATATTATAGTTTTATACATACTTGAACATTAAATACAAAGAAATAGTATTGATTATTCTAAATCTTCCAAACACAGTATAAGACTATACTGGATGATTATCACCTGCATTTGTTAAACATTAAGAGGGATAAGCGATAACGCTTAGTGAAATCAATAAATAGATACAATAGAATCTTATGCCATATATATACCAATATGATAGAACCAAAGAGGAATGATAACAACAATAGCATATGCGTATCATGTTTCAGGCTTTCAATATTAACTCATGATTAAATTCAAAGATTTACCATCAATGAGACATAACGATTTCAATACTTGATATACATCAATAAAACTTTGGCCCAAATGGCACAGAAGACACACAATTTTTGATTAAACATTTTGGTAGATTTCAAGCTTTTAGCCTTATCTCACCTTCTGCCAATGCCATAGAATAGAAGTCATTCTCATACGAGACGTGCTCTACATGGCCAGAGGCTACATACCAGCCCTATTTAACCTTCTGCCAATGCCATAAAATAGAAGTCATTCTCTTCCGAGACATGCTCTACATGGCCAGAGGCTACATACCAGTACCACCGTGTATCTAAGTCCTTTCACTGATCACATGGTCAAAGGTATAATTTTGCTATCAAAATAGCAAATAAAAATATCACGGGAAAGCATATAGCGCATATAACATATAACATATAATTGTTCATATATATTGAACTCACCTTGAAATAATCGGGGGTTAAAATAGTAATTTGTGCAGCACTTCGTTACTATAAATAACTTTCTTCTATAAGAACCGGGAGGTTTCTTGAAAACCGGGTCTTACGAAGGTAGAGATTCAAACCGAAAAGATAAATTTCTCGGGGTCTTCGGGCATTTCGAGACGTGTTTCGGGTGCTAAAATTGATACCGGGGCTTCGGGGGATGTCAAAATAGTGATAATATTGAAAAGGGGGTGAAATATGTCAAATTTCCAAAGTTACCCGACAAATTTCAAACCTCTATATATACATGCAAGGCTCGGATCCGGAGCAAGGAAGGAGGGACATGCGGCGGCTGGAGCGAGCTTCGGATGTGAGGAGTCATCGGCTTCAGATGCATCATCGGCTGGGTCTTCGGATCGGACACGCGAAGAGGGCACACGTCGGACGCCAATTGGACCGCGCTTTAGACGGATCTCCGGTTCGGACACGCGTCTTCTGACTCACCGAGATCGGACACGGGGCGGGTGATGTATGCGAGATTTGGCCATATCCATCCGAAAACTCTCGTAAATAGTGCCCAAAACTTCTAAAATCCATAACTTTCCATACGGGCTCCTTTTTTGACGTTCTTTATATGCACGCGTAGGCGAGAACATACTCTACAACTTTCGTTTAGACTTCGTTGGCTAATTTTAACTTTATTTTTAATATTATTATTTTTAACAGACCGAAACAGGAAAATCCGTTAAAAATTCATAACTTCTTCATCCAACATCCGTTTTTGTCAGACTTTTTACCGTTGTACTACTATTGACAAGACCTTCGATTCTCGTTTAGGTTTTGTCGGCTAGATATCACTCGATCTTTATTTCGAGTTTTTAGTTGTCTACTACTATTTTGAAACTTAGAAAAATCATAACTTCCTCATACGAAGTCAAATTTAAAAGTTCTTTCTATGAAAGTTTATTATTTTAACGAGTTCTACAACTTTCATTTAGATAACTAAGGCTAAAAAGTAGTTTATCGGAAACTTACTTTTTACACGACATAGTGTTTTGTCGGTTTATCGCGGATCTTCGATTGGTCATAACTTCTTCTTTATAACTCGAATTTTGATGAGGTTTTCGCCTAAACTTTCTAATGAGGTTATTTACAACTTTAAATAATTAAATTTTACTTATTTCAAATTTTATATTTTTGCTAAATTTCACTATTTGGCATTTGACTGGAATCTCATAAGATTTCCAATACTTTCTGAATGATTCTAAGCATAGTTTTACTTCATTTCTAGTAAAACCATCTGTTAAAACTCAACTTTCAAATTCACATAATATTTCGTAATATTATTCACTTTTATAATTTACAATACACGATAACTGAACGTGTATGTTACAAATCAGCTAGAGACTTTTAGTGTGATTCAATAGTGAGGTGAGTTATCCTCACTATAATTACAGGTCGAAGGAACCAAGGCCGGCCCGTTGGTTTGATAACTTGATATTCATTGATATGTTGAGTAAGGAATAAATATGCATGCTAGTTTTGTTATGCTAGTCTGATAGATCTGTAGGACTACCTGTGATACTGTCTGTTTATCTGTGTATGATATTATATGTTATATGTTAAAATATTGTGTGGGTTAGGTGGAGGTTGTACTGCTTCGTGCGGTAGCCAAAAAACCCTGTAGCAAGTCAGATATGAGCTAAGGGTCGGGGAGGGCATGTCATACTCATACAGAGGGCTCATGAGAATTCCAGATACGAGCTAAGGGTCAGGAAGGGCATACCAGACTCATACTGAGGGCTTAGTGATATTCAGTCCGAGGACTGATCTAGTTGGGGAGCAAGCCAGATAAAAGTTGTGGACCGAGGGCAAGCCAGACTTATGCTACGGGCTCAGGATAATCCGATTAGTTGAGGACCCATTGCATTCTGTTATTGTATATGTTTTATTTTTTTATGTATTGGTATTTTGGGGGAACTCACTAAGCTTTGGGCTTACATTTTTAGATTATGTTACAGGTACTCAAAGAATAATGGAAAGGCGAAGGCATAATTGTGCACCTCCCCGTGTTTGGTTCAGTGATTTTGGGAAAACTCTGATATTAGACATGTTTTGAAAACTATTTTGTAAACAATGATGATTTATGGGTTGTTTTAAAACTTTAATTTTTTCATGAATTTTATGGATGTTACAAGTTCCTATCAGATCATTGGTTTGAGTGAGATGGAGGAACACTCGTATGAATTCAGTATTGTAACATTCCGTTTAAAATAAATAAATAAAATCAATAAATAAGTAAATAAATAAATAATAATCCCTAAGACCCCGATATGTATTTTATATTTTATTTTATTTTAGCCCTAAACCCATAATAATTTATCAGTGTTATCAATAAGGAGTTAAATAATATAATTTCCCGTTTTGGGGTCTATATTGTAACATTAGGACTTAAAATGTAAAGAAATTCGTGAGCAAGGACTGTTTAGTAATTATTGGATTTAAATTGAAAAGGGTTTGTAGTGGCAGGGACCAATCTTGCACAACTGCATTTAAGTTTGGAGTTGGAGATGGGGGGCTTAAACTCATCACCCTAATCTTATTCTTCTGCCACCACATCTTGCCCTCCAGCCGCCACCACCCCTCTTTCTTACCATTCCAATCAGCAAAGACCACCAAGTGACCACCACCGTCGACCTTCATTTCCCCATGACAGAAGAGCTTGATACCGATGAGGAGTGAAGGGGAAACCTTCGCGTACTCCTGCTTCATCAACCAACCTTTATAGCCGATGCTGCCAACTATTTTGCCATCGATGTGAGCCACTAAACTGACATCGTTGTTGCTTCTGTTGCCGACGGTGACGAGAACTGTGTGATTGGCGTTGTAGCCGTTTTTATTTTGATTGGGATCGCACAATATTCTCCTTTCTCCATTTCCTAATGTTGTTGTGCTGCTACCACCGCTCAAGCAGCGGTTTCATCTTGTTGTTGCTTTCCGACCACTACCGACCACTGAAATGGTGGATAAGTTTGGGTACGAGTTCAATGTTGGGTTCTCGTGTTATGTGTGTTGTTGTTGAAGTCGTGTAGTGGACATGTGTGTGTGCTTTTTGGGTTGGCCAGAGATCGTAAAGGACCACCATGGTGGCTGCCACCCATACTGCTCTTTCTGCCACCACCAGCAACTAATAATCTAACTTAAGGAGTTGGAAAACCTAATTAGGGTTTAGAAAACCCTAATGTCAAGAAACCCTAGTTTTGGAGTTGGTCGGGACCTGCATTAAAACTATTAATTAAACATAAAATAATACTTAATAATTCTCTACAATTAAACTAATGTAATTTTGGAATTAATGGATTAACCCATTAAGGGGTTAAACTAATGTAATTTTGGAATTAATGGATTAACCCATTAAGGGGTTAATCAGTCATACCCTTAATGGATTAACCCATTAAGGGGTTAATAATTCTCTACAATTAAACCCTATTTATCATTTTATGTGAAAAGCCCTAGAGTCGAGGAGCTCTATTTGGACAATGACTGGGCGCGTAATTGGGCTGTTGATTTGATTATTATTTCACCTGAGAATGACTATGTCAAACTGTAATCAGTCATACCCTTAGGTTATGAAGTCCTTAATGGGTTAAGTGGTTTTACTTAACCCTAATCGTCATTTTATGTGAAACTGTGATCGTCGTTTCATATGAGGTGGCCACAGTTCCAAGTGACTATGACCTGTGATCGGTTAATGACTCAAGTATCATCGTGTAGGTGTTTGGAATTGAGTTGACATTAGTAGAGTCCTTCATTACTATAGTGGTTATTTACGCACATATCGAGGTGAGTTTCGCCTCACTGTACCCGTGGGTCGAAGGCACCAATGTCGGCCTACTTGTTTTGGTTATCTGCTAGTAGAGGGATGCCCGAAGGACTGTATATTGTCATGTAGGATAGACCGAGGACTCTTGATCTAGGCTCTTTTACCTGTTCCTTGTTTAGTTGTGGTTCTAGAGTAGAATCACCTGTCCGGGTGACTATCTCACCGCTGAGTATATACGACCATGCTTTCCTTAGATTGTTGATATTTAGTATGTTGTTATGATGTAGTAATCTGTTAGATCTGTGTTCTGGTATTGAGTATGCTGCTATGTTGTAGTAAATGTTAGATCTGTGTTCTGGTATTGTGTATGTTGTTATGTTGTAGTGATCAGTTAGATCTGTCTCCTAGTATTGAGTATGTTGCTTTGTGGTAATAACATGTAAAATTGTATGTTATTTGTGCTTGTTGGTCATCATCTATGGAGTGACCTTAGGGATTGTCGGTGGTCATGTAGGATAGCACGAGAACTCTTGGTCTAGGCTCTCTTGCTTGTTCCTTTTTTGGTTGTGGTTATAGAATAGGACCATCTGTTCGGGTGGCTATCTCACCTATGGTTACTTATGGTTATGCATTCTATGGGGATTAGCTAGTAGTAGGAAGCAGTGAACTATATGATTTTTGTTTTCTTGTATTATGTGCCTACTTGATCTTGATTGTTTTATGTTGACATATTGTGTTTGGATGGCTCAGTGTACTCAGTAGAGTTGGGCTTTGTGCGTATTGGGCCTCAGTGTGGGTTATGTTTTGGATTTTGGGCCTTTGGGCCATAGTGGGCCATCAAGAGTTAGTTAATATGGGCCAAGGAATATATAATTAGGCTTAGGATAAGGCCCATTAAGGGATTGGGCCTAATATAGAAAATTAGGCAATTAGTGGGTCACTAGTGGGCATGGGAAGCTTACCTAGTGTTGGACTTTGAATGTGTATCAAGTTGGACTAGGAGGGGTAGAATGGTCATTCTACCCTATGAAGGATTATTGTATTGGGCTAATTATTATTGTGGTATTGATAGTTCAGGGAGTTAGAGGGTCAGCAGTGCAGGGATTGTCAGATAGCAGCCAGAAGTGTATCAGCAGGGTTTTAGCAGTGCGAGGTTAGTCTCCTCACCATACCAATGGGCCTAAGGTACCAAGGTCGGCCCATTATGCATTATGTGATATGCTAGTTGATTTCGTGTTATGTGGTATGCCAGTTGATTATGCATTATGTGATATGCTAGTTGTCTTTGTGATGCTTGCATGGAAGACCTCGGGGGGTTCCTGAGGCACTAGGGTGTAAGACCTTGGAGGGTTTCCATGGCATCCTTAGTCAAGACCATGTGAGGGTTTCCATGGCATTGGGCTAAGACCTTGTGGGGGTTCTCATGGCACCCGGAGTAAGACCCTGGAGAGTTTCCAGGGCATCCTTATATGTATGGTTGGTATGACAGTGGGTTAAGACCATGTAAGGGTTCCCATGGCACCCGGTGTAAGACCCTGGAAGGTTTACAGGGCATCCTTATATGTTGTATGCATGGCTTGTGTGATTGATAAGGTGATGTAGTTGTTATAGTTGATATGGATTATGTGGGGTATGCTCTGGGGAACTCACTAAGCTTTGTGCTTATAGTTTTGTTTATGGTTTCAAGTATCTTTGTTTTGGAAAGGAAGGGCTCAGCTTGATCGCAGCGCACACACCCATGTTTTCCACAAAGAATAATTTTGGGATGAACTTTGATAAATGTTTTTAATTAACAATGTTTTGGAATGATTGGAATAATTGATATCTATGTTTGGGTTATATTAAAAATAAATTTTTACCCCTGATTTTTGGGTCGTTACAAGTTGGTATCCGAGCCTTGGTTTGAGGGATTCGGGGATACCTTCGGGTGTGTCTGACCTCAAACTGAGGAACTGTAAGAATTTCAAAAAATTTCAACGGAAAATGTTTGAAGTAAAGAATTTTTAAGACAAGAAAGGGTGTGGTGCATGCAATCTACCGAGCTCAAGTAAGTTTCCCAGAATACCCACATATGTTGTCTGTTATGATTTGATTATGAATCTGTGAATCGCATGCTAGTTAGGGATAGGGGAGATACATGTGTATGTTGCATGAGCTGGTAGACTTGCATCCTAGTGTTGAGTAGTCAACAATAGGTTGTCTTGATATGTAATGATTTTAGCCGCAAGAATATTGGATTGTCGTGCTGGATTGAGAATGATAATTGGTAATTGTAACTGCAATGTGTATGTTTTGAAAATTGTATACGGTTAGGATCTTATAGCCTTAGAATAGCTGATTTGACCTTATTTCCTGTGGTCTTAGGGTAGAGTCTATTAGTCGACAATCTATTAGATCATGTTCTGTGTATAATTTTCATGCATAAGGCAGCCGACAGCGAGGGTGGATGTGGACATCATGGGTTATGGTATATTGGCCGAATGTTCTATGATAGTTTGCGGGTTGGAGATTACCCTAGGGTAAGCCTAGGATGAGGTTAGCGATAGGTGTTACCTGCTTGCAGGATGTATGTGCGGATAGACTGATTTGTCTAGTGTATGCTGGTAGACTTTTCATTGTTTGAATAATGCTTGCTTTGTGCTTTGTGGGACTCTTAGTAATGTGAGCTAGCTATTAAATGAATGTGCTAAGTCACATGTAGCACAGGCTGGATAATCTCAGAGTGATAGATTTAACCCTATTGCGCAGCTCTCATATGAGTCTAACCGTTCTAGGGATGAGACTATTACTCGAAGGATTATCTGACATCTGTTGCATGTGGCTATATTCATAAGGTAGCTATTTGACATTACTGGGAATCTTTTAGTAGCTGAGGACTAGGTGAGTGCGGGAACCTAGGAAGGCCTAGGATATGCTCCAGTAAGCTTAGTGGGCCAGTTCGGTGAAGTTGGGAACCTAAGGAGGGAGCCTAGGAGGTACTACAGTAGAGATCGTCTTGCTGTTTAGCAAACATTTAGTGTACTGGTGGAGTAAGCGACTTAGAGGATTCGGGAGGATTACTGAGGAAAGTATGGATAGGTGTGGAAGGTAGTATTGGGCCCGAATTACTAAAAGCACATGATCCATTCTCAAATTAGTGAGAGTCTTGTAGAATCTGAGAGGCTTATGGGAAGGAGATTTATTGGTTATGCCTTGAGTGTGGGAATAGTTGCTTTCCAGAATGAGGATAAGCACGTATGAGTAGGATCAGGGTTTGGTCCTAACTCTGGTGGAGAGCCAATTAGTGGAAGGACTGCCAGGATTTCAAGTTCGTCTTGAATCTCTTGTATCAGGCGGCAAGGATTGATTGTCCGATTCATTACACTTTGGGATTTGAAACTATGTCTTAGGAATAGTTTATAGTCGGTTTACAGCAGAGGTTGCTCCAGCTACTGTAGTTCAGCCGTTGGCGATTGAGCTGGTGAGTGTGTCAGGGTGCGAGACGTTGAATGATATAGATCTCAAAACCAAGGACGAAAGATTGATTATGAGTACCTCAATGAGAGAGGTTCAGGTCAGGTGAATTTATTAGAGGGTCTCGGGCGGAGACCCAAGGGTTTGGATCAACTTTTGAGAGGCCAGCGGGGTCGAATCCAATGCAACATTTGCAGATCTGCGCGATGATGTTTCATTCCAAGGGTTTGGATTGTTATTGGGATCGGAATGAGGTGTTACATCATGTTCTTAGGGTAGTCGAGGTATCACATGAGGAGGTGGTTAGGATTCCTTCAGATGTTTGTGAATATGCTATCTTCGGCCATTTACGGTGGATATCGGGTATTTGTATCGCTTGGGAAGTGTGATAAGTTGAATCTTAGGTTGGTTTTCTGCTATTGTCCGAGTATAGCAGGTTTTCCCACGTCTTCAGGGATTGGCCATAGGGAGCAAGCCCATTACTTTTTTGTTGTGTGGATGATAAGAAGGTCGACTGTTGAACGATCAGAGAGGAACAGTGAGTGTACCTGCTCCATCCATTCTCAGGATTGGTTCAAGGGCTTGAAGGAGGGAGTATGGCTAGTTTTCAGTAGCCTTAGTATTTACGTTTTGGTGGAGCCATCGGGATTGACAGGGGAAGAGAGAGTTGTCGTTAAGGTTCTGGTTGGACTATCCGTTCATTGGACTCTGAGATCTGAGGGTGATGTCGCTCTTAAGCTTTTGAAGTCATTGATGTAGTTGGGATACAAGAAGTGTTAGCTGAATTTCAGGAAGTGTGCTATTTGAGCAGGCTTATTCATGGTATCTAGCTTTGGTGTGTACCGGTCGTTAGCAAGGTGAACATCGAAGCGTAATGAGGATTGGGAATCCTTTAATTCTTGTGTGCCGAGCGGGCTGAGTCGAATCTAAGTAGGGGAGAATTGTACAGGTATTCAGGATAGGAGCAAGGGTAGAGAGTGTTAAAGGGGTTCCGTAGCGTTCATGGATTCTTTCAGGTGATTTGGACTAGGGTAGGCTAGTTTGCAGGATTGTGGGGGATCCACAACGTAGTGAGGATTAGGACAAGAGGTGATTGACCAATCAGTTATCTGGGGGCGAGCCCGTGTGGTTATGAGAATTCAGGTTGGAACTGGTAGAGACTGTTGAGTCGAGGGTTGGGTTTTGAGATGAAGGATCATGTGAATGGATAGTGCATGTATCAGTAGGGTTACCGCTAGGTGGCTCTGATATTGGATCTCATAAGAACCTGGTGGTTGGATCGGGTGTGAGACTGGTAGTCTCAGGGAGATGTACGAGTTGGTTTAATGGTAGTCTAAGCCATTGTGATGTGTTTCAGGTGGTTCTATCTGCAATAGAGCCACGACATGTCATAACCAGGAAATGGTGGGTTGGTGGAGGCCAGGTATGATGTAAGTCTACAGCTATTCTGGTAGTATTTCCCTTGTTGCGTTGGATTCAGTGGCGACAGGTCATCAACCTATCTCGATCGGATGGATCAAATGGATTCAAGAAGAGAGGGCAGGTATGGTTAGACGAGGTATCCATCGGAGGTCGCAGGGGACTGTTGAGTGTGTTTTTGGCTCATCAATCAGGTATGTGTGCGGTGTTCCAGACAGTTGGCAGACAAGTTTGGACCAGGGAGGTCCCTGGTAGGGGAGTAGCTAAGTGGCAGCAAAAGGAGTAGGAGCGACTTCAGTGATTTGGGGTCTGTATGTGGAATTGATGGTATTCGATGGACGCAGTTGATCGATGATTTTGTTTGTAGAAAGCCTCAAGGTAGTACGAGTGGGAAATAATTTACCTAGGCTGATGCCTATTGAAATCAGTTCGATGAGGATTTGATGTAGGCAGTATGTCAGGGAGATAGACCATCTCGAGACTTCAGATTTTGGATGAAGCGGATGTGAGAAGATTGCAGGATAGTTGGTCAGGCGGACTTCGAGGACGAAGTCTAGTTTAAGTGGGGTAGAGTTGCAACACCCTGTTCTGACAATATACGTTTATGGATTTTAGAGGGCAAAGCTAGGGGCATTTCGGTCTTTTATGGGTTTTAAGTTTTTATTCAAGAGGTTTTGGGTCGGGATGTGTCGCTAGAAGTGTAAGGCTTCTCGTTGCTTATTCGTGAATATAAGGTCCGTCGGAAACGGACTTAGAACGAAGGAATTATGATGATTTGATGTTGTTGACTTTAATGGTCGCGTAATGGGAAAGGTTGGCAAGAAGAGCCATGCATGCATATAAGAGACGCGTGGGTACGCCCAACATAATACGGAGCATGGTCGCGGGTGCACGGAGGTGTACACCCAACGTACAAGAGGTACGCCCATCGTACGCTCAGCTTTCCTAAAACCCTAATTTAGGGCTGTGACATTATAAAAAGAACATCATGCTTAAAGGGGACAACCCCACCTCATCCATAGATAGTCTCCACGAAACCCTAACCCTCCTTGAGTGTTATTGAAGCTTTGGTGGCCATTAAGTGAGTATTTGGGTGTTGTGAAGCCATTTCAAAACAAGAGAAGAGTGTAGCAAGGTGGTGGTTTGAAAGGGAAGTTGTAGATCTATGATTTTGGTTCCATTTGGGACCATTGTGAGGTCTCAAGTCTGAAACTTTCCTTAAGTATGCCTAGATCTATGTTAATGGACGTTTTAGGTCTTTTTGGTTCCAAGATCTGACCTTTATGTCCCAAATCATCTTCTAGGTCCAGGTTTGCCACCCTTAGTGTCATATGAGTCCCATAAGCAGTAAAGTTTCAGCCTTTAGGACTCATTTGTGTCCATGCATGAGATCTAGCCCTTGTAATGAAAGCATGTTGTCATATTTTGAGTTTGGGCTTATTTGATGGATTGCAAGTCACCCAGTTAGTGACTTTATGGTTTAAGACATCAGTAAGGACCTAGATCTGAGTTGGTAGCCTCTAGAGTGGAGTATCAAGCACTTAATGGAAAAGTGTCTTAACAGGAGGATTACGCTGAGTGTACATATATGTACGCTCAACATACTCACTAGCATGCCAGTACACTTAGCGTACATTGGAGTACGTCCAACGTACTCAATAGAGTTGGGCTTTGTGTGTATTGGGCCTCGATGTGGGCTGTGTTTTGGATTTTGGGTCTTTGGGCCATAGTGGGCCATCATGAGTCAGTTAATATGGGCCAAGGAATATATAATTGGGCTTAGGGTAAGGCCCATTAAGGTATTGGGTCAAATGTCGCAAATTGGGCCATTAGTAGGTTACTAGTGGGCTTGGAAAGCTTACCTAGTGTTGGACTTTGAATGTGTATCAAGTTGGACTAAGAGAGGTAGAATGTTCATTCTACCCTATGAAGGATTATTGTATTGGGCTAAGTATTATTGTGGTATTGATAGTTCGGGGAGCTAGAGGAGCAACAGTGCGGGGATTGTCAGATAGCAGCCAGAAGTGTACCAGCAGGGTTTCAGCAGTGCGACGTGAGTCTCCTCACCATACCAATGGGTCTAAGGCACCAATGCCAGCCTATTATACATTATGTGATATGCTAGTTGATTTCGTGTTATGTGGTATGCCAGTTGATTATGCATTATGTGATATGCTAGTTGTCTTTGTGATGCTTGCATGGAAGACCTCAGGGGGTTCCCGAGGCACTAGGGTGTAAGACCTTGGAGCGTTTCCATGGCATCCGTAGTCAAGACCATGTGAGGGTTTCCATGGCATTGGGCTAAGACCATGTGGGGGTTCCCATGGCACTCGAATTAAGACCCTGAAGGGTTTCCAAGGCATCCTTATATGTGTGGTTGGTATGACAGTGGGCTAAGACCATGTGGAGGTTCCCATGGCACCCAATGTAAGACCCTGGAGGGTTTCTGGGGCAACCTTATATGTTGTATGCATGACTTGTGTGATTGATAAGGTTATGTAGTTGTTATAGTTGATATGGATTATGTGATTATGTGGATTATGTGGGGTATGCTCTGGGGAGCTCACTAAGCTTTGTGCTTACATTTTTGTTTATGGTTTCAAGTATCTTTGTTTTGGAAAGGAAGGGCTCAACTTGATCGCAACGCACACACCCATGTTTTCCACAAAGAATGATTTTGGGATGAACTCTGATAAATGTTTTTCATTAACAATGTTTTGGAATGATTGGAATGATTGATATCTATGTTTGGGTTATATTAAAAATGAAATTTTCACCACTGATTTTTGGGTCGTTATATATATATATATATATATATATATAGGAGTAGGATCAATTGAGAACACTAAAAATGTTGAGAACGCGAGAACAATTGTGGACCAATCAATTTAATTGAGTAGGGGTTAATATGAAAATTTTAATAATCTAAATTCTTAAAGGAATTTAATCATTTAAAATATTTTAAATCCACGGTAAGGGTATATATGCCATTTCCATATCATTTGATTCCTTAAAATTAGCTTCATAAAAATACTCCACAATCATTTCCTACAAATTCGTTCTTCAAAACATGAACATCATCATCTTCATCTTCCATTATTCGTGTATTTTTGGTAGTATAATTTCTAAAATTACAGGATACCTAATACATTGTAACATTTGTCTTCTAATATCTCCCCGATCGTCCCATACATTCACAAGAAGAAACCCCTACCTCTCGACATTCTAGCATTTGAAGAAAGCCCTAGTATCCGGCCATTCTATGTATCATTAGTTCTACATAGTTTAACTATTGAAGATGAAGTAGCAGATGGATCCATAGTTCTCGAAATTCTAGTATCAGATAGCCCTAGTCTTCGATCATTCTATATATCATCGTTTCTATTGTGTATAACAACCGAAGACGAAGTAGCAGAGGGAGGTTATAACATGAAGACCAACAGCAGAGGTAAATTCTTGGGTTTGTGCTTGTGAGATTAATAATAATAGTTTCATGTATTTAATTGTTTTCTGATTTTTTTTTTCATTTTTCTTATCCTCGATTATCAACTATTACACAATACAAGTATGTAATCAGAAAATGCAATCCTTATGCTTGATATGAGGGAGTACTTATTTTTTTATTAAGAAATTATAGATTAATGATGTAGTTGTATAGTTTTATGCCAAAAATAACGACTATGTATCTGGTAATTTCTAATAATTCCCACTTCATTCATAAATGATTGAATACATAATCACTTAAATTCAAATTTCCTGCCTTGATTTTGTATTTTTCCAATATACATACACGTAATATTTGGTTTTGCCATTATTAGACACTAAAAATATTTAAATAAAAAGTGGTTTATGGTTAATGATGACATTTTAAGCCAGTCGCTTTATAGCTATGAAAGTTGGTTGCTTTTTCTTCTGTTAACTCTAAAGTATGTTGCAATTATTAGGATTGTGATAAAAGCTTGGTCAGTGTATAATTATCCTATTTTAGTGTTATTAGGGTTGCCATATAACATATACTTAGTCATTAATGATTTAATGTGTAATTGGAAAATGAAATGCTTACTTTGGTATGATAGAGTGCCTATTTTTTAACTAATAACTAATATATTAATGATTTAATTGTATAGATTTATGCCAAAAATAACAACTACATCATTTATAATTTCTAACAATTCTCAAATTAATCATAAATGGTTGACTCTATAATCACTTAATTTGAATTTTCGTGCCTTCATTTTATATTTTTCTTGAAGTTGGTTGCTTTTTCTTGTGTCAACTCTAAAGTATGTTGCTATGCTTGGGGTTGTGATAAAACATATACTTAGTCATCAATGATTTAGTATAAATGTGTTTCTTAAATTATTTACTCATTTATTCATGCATGATTACAACTACTACATACATTTCATTACTTATTTTCATTATTAACTTACATATGATTTTTTTTATGAACATGAAATCAAGATAGACGCCCAGAAAGCTAATAATGAGAAGTTACTAGCCATTTCAGACTATGATTTTGAAGCTCTAAAACCTTTAGTAAATGAAAAGAAAAGGGAGCAGCAAGTATTACAACCCGAAGTGTAAAAACATAAAGAATGACAATAATTTATCAAATAGAAAGGAAAGAAAATTAAGAGGAACATAGGTGTAACACCCCCCTCTGGCACATATCACAATATTGTCCGCTTTGGGCCACTCGGCACGAGGACTTCCCAGGGGGTCACCCATCCTGGTACTACTCCCGCCCGAGCACGCTTAACTGCAGAGTTCTTATGAGATCTGCTTCCCTCATGATTTTAAAACGCGTTGTGATAGGGAAGATATCCACACCCCTTATATGGAATGCTTAGTTCTCCTTCCCAGTCGATGTGGGATCAGATCTAACCCACTTTCACCCCCCATTATAGGGTTCGACGTCCCCGTCGAACACATCGACCCGTGCCCTAGCTCTGATACCATTTGTAACACCCCCTCTGGCACGTATCACAATATTATCCGCTTTGGGCCACTCGGTACGAGGACTTCCCAGGGGGTCACCCATCCTGGTACTACTCCCGCCTGAGCACGCTTAACTGCACAGTTCTCATGAGATCTGCTTCCTTCACGGTTTTAAAACGCGTTGTGATAGGGAAGGTATCCACACCCCTTATATGGAATGCTTAGTTCTCCTTCCCAGTCGATGTGGGATCACATCTAACCCACTTTTAATTGTAACGCCCGTAGATTAGGGCTAGTCAATTTAGAGACGATAGGCATCAAAAAAATGAATTTTTGATGAAAGATTATTTAGAATGATTAATCCTAACTAAGTTATAATATATGTTACAACGTTTCCGTACATATAAAGAACGCCGAAATCCGAGTTATAACGAAAAAGTTATGACTTGTCGAAGTTTCGCGACAGAACCGGCATGACGCGGAATGACGTAAAAAGTGAATTTACGTTAGAGAGATATTTAGCCTTAGTGATCTAAATGAAAGTTGTAGAGTTCATTAAACCGTGAGTGTGCATAAAAAGAACGCCAAAATCTGACTTCGTATGAGGAAGTTATGATTTTTCGAAGTTTCGACTTAGCGGTATGCAGCCCGAATACTCGATTTGAGATCGAGCGGTTTTTAGCCGAAACAATCTAAATGAGAATCGAAGATCTCGTTGTTAGTAGCGAAACGATGAAAAGTTAGGCAAGAATGGACGTCAGACGAAGAAGTTATGAATTTATAACGAAGTTTTTCTGTCCCAGCCTTCTAAAAATAAATAATAAAAATAAAAGTCAAAATTAGCCGACGGAGTCTAAATGAAAGTTGTAGAGTATGGTCTGACCTTTGCGTGGATATAAAGAACGTCGAAAATGGAGCTCGTATGCAAAAGTTATGCAATTTAGAAGTTCGACGAGTCAATTACGCCCCGCGTAATTTGAGTACGCCCAACGTACTCAGTCGGATGCAACTTGTCTGACCGATACTCGAGTGCCACCAGTCGACGCACGCAGTGACGTCAAAGTACGCCCCGCGTAACCCGAGTACCCCCCGCGTACTGAGTACGCCCTGCGTAATTTGAGATTACGCCCCGCGTAATCCCAGACCCAGCAGCTTATAAATAGAACTCGAATTCAGCCATTTTTTCTTGTTCAAACTCTTCCCTCTCTCTAAGTTTTGCCTCGATTTGTGTGCCAATCATACCCCAAAGCCCCGGTAATATTCCCGAGCCCCGAAGTAAGATCCGAAGCCCCGAGGATCCCGAAGAGCGTTATTCCCGAGCCGAAGCGCTGCCCGCGAGGAGCCCGGTTTTTGTGAAGATCTTCTAGATCTACGGAGAAACACTACTTCTGCAAACCGTAGTGTTGCCCGATCATCTTTTGATCAAGTGAGTGTATAGTCACTTTCATCTTACACATAAATATGAAGTATTTTATAAAATACGTGTTATGTGTATAAATATATATATTGTTGTTTATATGCGTGAGTGCATAGTACTTTCTTCTAATACATAAATATAAAGTATTAGCTATGAAATATGTGCTATGTGTTATATATTAATTATCTATTTGAGATGGATTTGGAATTGATGTTTTTATACGGGTGTTAAATGATTTAAATTGTGTTTGTATTTATATCTACAAAAATGTTGGGTAGAACATGGGTAGATGGAATAGTTGGTGACGATGCGACTCCGTGTCTATTTGATAAACCTTGGTGACGATGTGACTTCGTGCCTTTTGTGTAAACCCAGGTGACTATGAGACGTAGTGCCTATTGTGTAAACTGTGGTGACTATGAGACGTAGTGCCAATTGTATAAACCCAGGTGACTATGAGACGTAGTGCCTATTGTGTAAACCATGGTGACTATGAGACGTAGTGCCAATTGTATGAACCCTGGTGACTATGCGACGTAGTGCCTGTTGTATAAACCGTGGTAGCAAATGGACTGTGTGCCAGTTCCTTTGGTGAATCCTTAGGAATGAATGAAGAAAGTATAATCGATTCTTAGGATAAAACCTTAATAAATAAAAAAGATAATGGGGATGGGTATTTGGGTCGATTGTTGATAATTAAATATAATAAATGTTTTATTGTGGGTTGAAAACCCTATATGCTCACCAGGCTCCCAAGCCTGACCCACTCAGTTTTCTTTGTATCACAGGTATCAATACGAAGACATATTTTACTGACAGATTAAAGGAGACGTAAATCATTTAGTGTAAATAAATGTAAGTTCTGTTTATGCTTATGTGTCTGTATCGGAACATGACATCCCGAGATTTTGTTATATATTAAAAATACTCTTCTTTAAGAAATGCTTTGATAAATTCTTATCATATCTTGTTTTGGGGACAAATTCCGCAACAATTTTCTTTAAGCGATTACTCTGATTTTAAAAACAAAGCATAAACAAATCGGTATTTTCTGGCCGTGAAATTGGGGATGTCACAGTTGGTATCAGAGCATTAGTTTAAGGGAACTAGGAATTTGTAGGAAATTTCTAGACTTAAACTTAGAATGCTAAGTAATGATTGTGAGGAGTGTGTCTAAAATATGTTAGGTAGTACACCTAAATTAACACAAGCACTAATTTATTTTAGGAAAGTTGCCTAAAATGCTTTTATGTGCTAAATGTTATATGTCGCCATATATGATATTATTTGTTCGGATCTACGGTTTGTTGCCAACCGGATCTGAAGGTTTATGTGTTTAGGATTCTAAGCGTATGTATACGATATTAGAACTAGCATGTAATCGTTTGGAGTAATAAGGTGAAATTATTCGGTGTATAGATCAAAATGGTGAGAACAAGAAGCGGAGTTGGAAATGCTGATGAGAACAGGAATCAACCGCCTGTAATTCAACAAGTACCTGTTGTAGCTGCTGCACCTGAGTCGATAACAATGGCCGGTGTACAAATGATGATTCAAACGATGTTGGATCTTCAGATGGAAGAAACACGACGCCTGCTTAGGCAGAATCGTGAAGAACCATCAATTCAAGTAGAAGAGCCCGAGGAGAATGGAGGGCAGTCTGAAGGAGAAAACTTTAGTGGGATTATTGGTCAAGACAACCCACCAATGGTTAGACGCAATAACCAGTATGGAGGAAATGATGGGCGTGGGTGGAAGTACAAGGATTTCATGGCGTCCAAACCACCGTGTCTATCTGGGAGCCCGACGCCGGTGCAAGTCATGGACTGGATTTCCAAGATGGAGACAATGTTTGAAAGTTGCGAGTGTAGCAACAGACATAAGACCGCTCTTGCAATTCCTCTATTAAAATCTGGAGTACTGAGTTGGTGGAAGTTACTGGCCGGTTCGATGCCCAAGGGGGAAGCTAGCAAGATGTCTTGGGAAGAGTTCATGGTACAATTGAAAATGCAATACTGCTCTGAGCAGGATCTCCTGGAAATCAACAATGAGTTCCAGAATCTGAAGAAGGGAAAATTGAGCATCACTGAATACGCCACAAGCTTTACGGAAAAGATGAAGCTTATTCCATACCTACTTCCAACTGATCTTTCCAAGGCCAACAAGTTTGCCAATGGGTTACCAGCGGACTTTGGTCCGATAGTCAAGCAAGAAACCACTTTGAAAGCCGCCATTTGGGCAGCCAAAAATGTTGAAACCCAAATAAAAGAAAAGGGTCTGGAGAAAGTTGAAGTTGGAGAGAAGAGGAAACATGAAGGGTCTTCAATAATCAACAAAGAAACCAAATTCTTGAAATATGGAGGAAGAGATGAAGCTAAGTGGTGCAAGAAGTGTAAAAAGAAACACTTCGGGAAGTGTAGCGAGGATATGACTTGCTACAAATGTGGGAAGACGGGGCATTACGCCAACAAGTGTGCATCCAACAAAAAGGTGTGCTACGGATGTAACGAGGAAGGGCATATTTCTAGAGACTGCCCAAAGAAAAACGCACCGCCACAACCAAGGGCATTCCACATGATCCTCGACGAAGCGAATCAAGGATGAGGAATTTATATCCAATGATCAACTTATGATGTAGCCAATTAAAGGCATAGTATAGGGTGAACTTGAACTTTTGTGTAATCATTTCAAGTTATAATGTAAACCCTGGTTTTGATATTTATGTGATATTTATGGTTTTAATACCTGATGTGTTAAATAATTGTGTGAATTTTGTATAGTGACTTGGTTCGACTGAGAGACAATACCTGGGACGAGTATGAGTAGGTGTGAAAGGTAGTAGATGCATATACTACTGGAAGCACATGACTCGCACTTGGATCAGGGAAGGTCACAAGGTTACCAAGAAGCTGGTGATTGATTGATTCCATTTTATTCTGGTAAGTCATTACCATTGTTTCGGTAATGACTAGTAAGATGGTTCTTGTTCCGACCCTAGTGGTCATGTTTAAATTTGAGTTCGACTACGAGGAGTATGTTACGTGGTCTAGAGGACCAAGTTAGATGTAACATCTGACTTAAGTCAGAAGGTTGAAGTTAATGTGATTGATAGTGTCGCGCTCGTTGTTAAAAGAAGTTTGCAGGTAGAAATGTTACATGCTGAAATGTGATTATATCACATTAGAATATGAAGGAAGGTATATTCCATTATGGAATTTAACTTTATTAAAGACCGAGTCTAAGCGTTGCATCGTGCGATGAGAGGTCAGTAGAGCACGACCCATCGGTTTGTTACAATAGATAAAGGAAAGTATTTATCCTGAGAAGAAGAAGGAGTCCATAATAAAGACTTATTTGGTAACTCGAAGGTTACGATTGAAAGCCCAACATAGTACGATAAGCAGATGCAAGATTGGGCATCGTCTGCGGTCAAGAAAGCCATAGAGTTAAAAACTCTTTCGAGGAAACATAAAATTTACGGTTATTAACTAGGATGAAGAGATAATGTGTGGAATCATTATGCAAGTCCTATTTCGTTGATGATTCCGGGACGTAATCATCCTAAGGGGGAGATAATTGTAACGCCCGTAGATTAGGGCTAGTCAATTTAGAGACGATAGGCATCAAAAAAAATGAATTTTTGATGAAAGATTATTTAGAATGATTAATCCTATCTAATTTATAATATATGTTACAAGGTTTCCATACATATAAAGAACGCCGACATCCGAGTTATAACGAAGAAGTTATGACTTGTCGAAGTTTCGCGACAGAACCGGCATGACGCTGAATGACGTAAAAAGTGAATTTACGTTAGAGCGATATTTAGCCTTAGTGATCTAAATGAAAGTTGTAGATTTCGTTAAACCGTGAGTGTGCATAAAAAGAACGCCAAAATCTGACTTCGTATGAGGAAGTTATGATTTTTCGAAGTTTCGACTTAGCGGTATGCAGCCCGAATACTCGATTTGAGATCGAGCGGTTTTTAGCCGAAACAATCTAAATGAGAATCGAAGATCTCGTTGTTAGTAGCGAAACAATGAAAAGTTAGGCAAGAACGGACGTCAGACGAAGAAGTTATGAATTTATAACGAAGTTTTTCTATCCCGGCCTTCTAAAAATAAATAATAAAAATAAAAGTCAAAATTAGCCGATGGAGTCTAAATGAAAGTTGTAGAGTATGGTCTGACCTTCGCGTGGATATAAAGAACTTCGAAAACGGAGCTCGTATGCGAAAGTTACGCAATTTAGAAGTTCGACGAGTCAATTACGCCCCGCGTAATTTGAGTACGCCCAGCGTACTCAGTCGGATGCAACTTGTCTGACCGATACTCGAGTGCCACCAGTCAACACACGCAGTGACGTCAAAGTACGCCCCGCGTAATTTGAGATTACGCCCCGCGTAATCCCAGACCCAGCAGCTTATAAATAGAACTCGAATTCAGCCATATTTTCTTGTTCAAACTCTTCCCTCTCTCTAAATTTTGCCTCGATTTGCGTGCCAATCATACCCCAAACCCCCGATAATATTCCCGATCCCCAAAGTAAGATCCGAAGCCCCGAGGATCCCGAAGAGCGTTATTCCCGAGCCGAAGCGCTGCCCGCGAGGAGCCCGGTTTTTGTGAAGATCTTCTAGATCTACGGAGAAACACTAATTCTGCAAGCCGTAGTGTTGCCCGATCATCTTCTGATCAAGTGAGTGTATAGTCACTTTCATCTTACACATAAATATGAAGTATTTTATAAAATACGTGTTATGTGTATAAATATATATATTGTTGTTTATATGCGTGAGTGCATAGTACTTTCTTCTAATACATAAATATAAAGTATTAGCTATGAAATATGTGCTATGTGTTATATATTAATTATCTATTTGAGATGGATTTGGAATTGATGTTTTTATACGGGTGTTAAATGATTTAAATTGTGTTTGTATTTATATCTACAAAAATGTTGGGTAGAACATGGGTAGATGGAATAGTTGGTGACGATGCGACTCCGTGTCTATTTGATAAACCTTGGTGACGATGTGACTTCGTGCCTTTTGTGTAAACCCAGGTGACTATGAGACGTAGTGCCTATTGTGTAAACTGTGGTGACTATGAGACGTAGTGCCAATTGTATAAACCCAGGTGACTATGAGACGTAGTGCCAATTGTATAAACCCAGGTGACTATGAGACGTAGTGCCTATTGTGTAAACCATGGTGACTATGAGACGTAGTGCCAATTGTATGAACCCTGGTGACTATGCGACGTAGTTGTAAGGTCGAACCTTGAAATATGATTATGTTTAAAATAAACTCAGCGTCAGCACGTGTATCAGCGTCAGCTCTAACATATTTCCGCTGTGTGTATATTAGCTTAGTTTACTCAATGTATATGTATTTGATGTAACAGATTCAGTATTTATCTTGTTTCCATAGTTATCATGTATAAGTTAGCTGTAATATCCCTGATTTGTAGGGATTGTCTATAATTGTTCTATATAGTCTTTTGTACGGGTTTGTAAAGAAAAAGTCTTTCAAAAACCCTAGTCGTTGCTTTGTGCACACGATAATCTCTTTGTGAGATTATCTTTCTTAGTGAAAGTTTTCTTCGTGAATTTCTCTTGTTCTTACTCATTGTCTTTGTTTGATATATCTATTGATCTTAAGGTCTCTTCAATTGGTATCAGAGCAGGTTTCTTTTATCAAACAAATGGCTTCATCTTCTTCTTCATCAAACTCATCAAATCATCCCTCTGCTAAAATCCCTCCTTTTGATGAAACGAACTTTGCTATGTGGAAAATAAAGGCTCTATATGCATTAGAGTCTGTTGATGAAGATATACTGGACATCGTTGAAAAAGGTCCTTATGTTCCGATGTATCAGCCTCTCAAAAACAATGTTCCTGATGGCACTATGAAGAAAACTCCCAAAGAGAACTGGACGGCAGATGACAAGAGAAAACATGGTCTAGATGTCCGTGCTCGTGCTGCAATCAGCTATTCTCTGCCATACAATATCTTTGGGTTGGTTCAAAACTGCATCTCAGCAAAGGAGATGATGGACACTCTGACTGTATCCTTTGAAGGAACTGAAGAAGTCAAGGCTACTCAAATAAATGATCTTAATCGAAGGTATGAACATTTTTTTGCTAAGAAAGGTGAAACCTTGACTCAAACTTTCAACAGATTCAATACTCTTGTTAATGATCTTCGGAGACTAGATCAGTTGAAGCATAGAACTGTCCTAGTGCAAAAGTTTTTGGATTCACTGGGTGCAGGTTGGGAAAATCATGTTGACGTGCTGAAAAACAGTGAGAAGATAAATTCTATGGATCTACAAAGTCTCTATGGAAATCTTCGATACTATGAAGAATCAAAACTTCAAAGAAAGGAACTGATGAAAGATTCTCAGCGTGAATCCTCTGTAGCCTTGTTCTCCAACAAAAAGTTGGTGTCAGATTCAGATACTGAAAGTGATTCAGATATTGACTCATATAAAACTGACACTGATGATCTTGAAAAGGTTGTGGCAAGTGCAGCCTTGATTGTGAAAACCTTTGAAAAATCAGGTCGAAACTTCTCTAAGTTTCAAAAGAAGATGGGTGGAAAGTTCACAAAAGGTTCAGGAGCTGATAAGAAAGAGAAGGCTCAGTGCTTTAACTGTGGAAGCACTGATCACTTTGCAAAGGATTGTAAACAAAAGAAACAAGGATCAGATGAATATTGGAAGCAGAAGTACAACAAGCTGATTGAGAAGCTGAAAGCTGAAAACTTGGAACATAAAGTGCTTGTAGCTGAAGAAGAAAAATGGAAAACTGATGAAGAATCATCAGATGATGATGTCAAGTGTCTAATGGTCAAAATGAAGGAACCAACTATTTTTGATAAAGACGAAAGCACTTTTTACACTGATATGTTTGATGCTGAAAATTCCAGGAAGTACAACATTGATTCTTCTTCAATGTACCAGGTTAAAAACTTTGTTTCCTATTCAATGAATGAAAAAATTAAAATGCTTGAGTATTTGGGTGTCATTAACTCTAACAAGAATCAAACCATAAGAAACTTGCAAAATCAAATTGATCTTCTTAAAACTGATATTTCCATGAAAAACAGTATTATTGAGTCCACTCAGGAAAATCTCAGAATTACTAGTTTATCAAACTCATCTTTGTCTGCTGAAATTGATGATGTTAAAAATCTTTTGATCAAAGAACAAACTGTGCTTCACACTTGGGCAAAATCCCATAAGAATGCTAATTACATCATTTCAGCTCAAATTCCTCATTCTTGTGAGAAAATTCTTGGGGGTAATTTTGCAGAAGCTGGAAAGGTTTTTAAAACACAAGAAAAGGGATCTGAGGTTTATTCCATGAATGAGATGAGAAATAATTTCAAAAATAAGTTTGTCAGTAACTCTTTTATTAATCAAAGCTTAATTGATAAATATTGCATTACCAATTCTGATGGTATAACTGAGTGCAATGTTGAAATTACCGGAATTGATCCTACCTCTTATCCTGGACATCTTGTTAGACCAATCCCTCTAGCTGAGAATATTATTGCCTTTCCTATCTCAAATGGAGTGTTTCATGCTGTTCATGAACAACTCAAGCACTGCCCTGATTGCAATCCATCTGTGAATGAGTCAAAAGTAGATACTGAGAGTGTATCACCTAACACCGATCAAACTTCTCCTGATACTGTATTCAATCGTGAATCAATAATAAACAAAAGAACTCAAAGTTCTCTTGATGAATCTTACATATCAAAATGTGTTAAATCAAAAAATTTACTCATCAAGAAGAACTTTGGTACTAGAGTTTGTTACAGATGTGGTAATTCCTCTCACAAGATCAGTGAATGTTCTTTTGATAAATCATCCTCAAGAGCTGAGAATATTAAAATTAGGAATGAAAAATGGTCTCTTAAGTCTAACTCTTTAAACTGTCTTCCTAAGGAGTGCTATAACTTATTATCGAATAACTTTGTGAATGACCCATTTTTGAATGGGTCAGTGTGTTCTAACTAGTTTCTCAGTACTGCAGGGTCAAGAGCATCTTTGGTATTTAGATAGTGGTTGCTCAAGGCATATGACGGGATCAAAGTCTCTCCTGGAAGATTATGTTAAGAAAACTGGTCCTGCAGTTACTTATGGAGACAATGGAAAGGGATTCACTAAAGGATATGGAAACATCAAATGCAATAACGTGATTTTTCACAACGTTTCATACGTAAAGGGTCTCAAACACAACCTCATTTCTATCAGTCAGTTATGTGATGCTGACTATGAAGTTCATTTTACAAAGAAGGAAGGAAGAGTTGTAAACACTGACAAGAACATCGTTCTCTCAGCAAGTAGAAAAGATGATATTTATGTTCTTGACATGTTCTCGAGTGACAAGGCACTGATGCAATGTTTCTTTACAAAGTCTCAGACGAATCTTAGTTGGATTTGGCACAAAAGGTTTTCTCATCTGAATTTCAAGAATCTATCCAAGATATCCAATCAAGACCTAGTTAGAGGGCTCCCAAAATTCAGCATTATAAAGGACAAGATGTGCTCAGCTTATGAACAAGGAAAACAAACCAAGTCCTCTTTCAAACCCAAGTCGTGCTCTAGTATATCAGTTCCTCTTTATCTACTTCACATGGACCTGTTCGGACCTATTCCTGTTCGTTCTCTAGCTGGAAATAAGTATACTCTGGTGGTTGTTGATGAGTTCACTCGATTTACTTGGGTAACCTTCTTGAAGAAGAAAAATCATGCTACACAAGAGATCATCTCACTAATTCGTAAAAATGAGACACTGACAGGTCTTAAAGTTAAGCAACTAAGAAGTGATCATGGCACTGAGTTCCGCAACTCAACTCTAGAAGAATTTTGTGACATCAAAGGTATTGGGCAAAACTTCTCAGCTCCTCGTACTCCTCAGCAAAATGGTGTTGCTGAACGAAGGAATAGAACACTGATTGAGGCAGGAAGAACCTTAATGATCCATGCTGGTCTTCCTATGTCCTTTTGGGCTGAAGCTGTCAATACAGCGTGTTTCACTCAGAATCGATCTTTAATTCACAGGGTTCACAAGAAGACTCCATATGAAATGCTGAAAGGTCGAAAACCAGATGTATCCTTTTTTCATGTGTTCGGATGTATTTGTTACATTCTCAATCAGCGTGACCCAAGGTCCAAATTCGAACCTAAGGCTGATAAAGGTATTTTTGTTGGGTACTCTTCTATTTCGAAAGCTTTTCGTGTTTTTCATGTGAATAGGCAATGCATTGAAGAATCCATTCATGTTAAGTTTGATGAGGAATCATACACTGATGAAAAGGTCTCTCATTCTCCTTCTATCTTTCAAGAACTTCTCTCTTGTCCCTTCGATGAAGTATCTTCTTCAGAAGACAAGACTGATTCCTCTGATCCTATCATTCCAATTCCATGCTCCTTGACTCAAGATATTGCAGCCACATCGGCTGACAATTCATTAAGTGCTGATGAAACCTTTGAAGCTGAAGATTCTCCTGAAACTGATAATGTGTCAGCATCTATATCTCCTGAATCAGCATCAGTTATTGAACATCGAGATCATCCTGTTGATCGAATTATAGGGAATATTCATGATGGTGTCCGAACCAGATCTAGTGCACTTAATAACTTTTGCATGTATGTTAACTTTGTTTCAATGATCTTACCTGATAAAATACACGCAGCTCTTCAAGATGCTGATTGGATCAAAGCCATGCAAGAGGAACTGAATGAGTTTGAAAGGCACAAAGTTTGGACTCTTGTTCCAAGACCATCCGGGAAAACTATAACTGGAACTCGTTGGGTCTATCGTAACAAGGTTGATAAAGATGGAATCATCACTCACAACAAGGCAAGGCTTGTAGCTCAAGGGTTTACTCAAATTGAATCCATCGACTACGGGGAAACTTTTGCTCCAGTTGCTCGCATTGAAGCTATCAGACTGTTTCTTGCATATGCATCTTACATGAACTTCATTGTCTATCAGATGGATGTGAAAACAGCATTTCTACATGGTGTGTTAGAAGAAGAGGTATTCCTAAATTAGCCCCCAGGCTTTGTGGACAAAGATCATCCTGATTACGTGTACCGGTTAGACAAAGCGGTCTATGGGCTAAAACAAGCTCCCAGGGCCTGGTATGAGACGCTGACATCATATCTGCTTGAGAATGGATACAGACGAGGAGCAATCGACAATACTCTCTTCATCAAAAACAAAGGATCATACATGGTTCTTGTTCAAATTTATGTCGACGACATCATTTTCGGCTCTCCAAATGAGACACTAAGCAAGGAATTTGCAGAGATCATGTCTCAAAGGTTCGAAATGAGCATGATGGGGAAGATGACCTTTTTCTTAGGTCTTGAAGTTCAGCAACAAAAGACAGGTATTTCCATTTGTCAAAGTAAATATATATCTGACCTGCTTGTTAAGTATTCTCTCAGTGACTGCAAACCAGCCTCTACTCCAGTGTCCAAGACTGATAAGATACACGCTGATCCAGCTAGAACTGATGTCAATCACTCTCTGTATCGAGGAATGATTGGATCCCTCCTATATCTCACAGCAAGTCGTCCTGATATTATGTTTGGCACCATTCTCTGTGCTCGATTCCAAGCTAATCCAAAGGAATCTCACCTCATGGCTGTTAAACGTATCTTTCGATACTTGAAGGGAACTCAAAACCTTGCTTTATGGTATCCTTGTGACTCAGCATTTGAACTTTATGGTTACACTAACTCAGATTATGCTGGATGCAATTTAGACAAAAAGAGTACATCTGGTGGATGTCATTTCCTCGGAAATCGTCTCATCAGTTGGTCCAGCAAGAAACAAACATCAGTAGCCATCTCAACTGCAGAAGCTGAGTATGTTGCCGCCGGAAGATGTTGTGCTCAGCTCTTATGGATTCAAAATCAGCTTCTCGACTATGGATTCAAGTTCTCAAAGACTCCCATATATTGTGACAACACCAGTGCCATTCAGATTACACAAAATCCTGTTCAGCACTCCAAGACAAAGCATATTGAAATCCGACATCATGTCATCAGAGATAATGTTGAAAAAGGAAAAGTTGTTCTTGAACATGTCAAGACTTCGGAGCAACTAGCTGATATCTTCACAAAGGCACTGGATTCTCAATCAACTGCTTATATTATCGGAGAACTGGGAATGATTTCCTTGTAATTAAATTTAACATTTAATTGTGCTAATGTTTGCAATTGTCTTATAAGCTGATGTACATTGTGCTGATGATGACATTCTGATGATATTTGATACTGAGCACCTTGGTTTGATTTCTTATCTTGATCTCTTCTTCAAATCTTCTAAACAAAAGTTGAATGATTCACTGTATTAAACCATACACTGATAACGACTTGAAACTCTTTGCCGATGGTTAAATCAAAATACCAAGATTTATCACACGCAACTACCCTCTTCTCACCAATCTTACACTGATTCTGTGATTCAGCGTGCCAAAAACACACGCTGATGAGGGTCTAAAATCTTTGCCGATGGTTAGATCAAAATACCAAGATTTATCACACGCAACTACCTCTTCTCACCAATCTTACACTGATTCTGTGATTCAGTGTGCCAAAACACACACTGATGAGAGTTTACAGATCTTTGCCGATGGTTAGACCAAAACACCACGGTCTATCACACGCAACAATCCATTCTCTACCCCCTTCTTATTCAGTGTCTAATGATTCAGTAAGATAAACCACTTACTGATGAACTCACAACAATCTGTGCCGATGGTTAGATAATGTAACTAGTATCTATCACACGCACCAATCTGCTTGCTAGCCCAGTTTATGCAAGTTGTACCTTGAATTGATGGAGTATTTCTCAGCACATAACCTTTGTGACTATGAACTCAGCGCTTCCGCAACCTCTGATTGACACTACACCTTCAGTCAACGGCTCTTTTCTCCAACGGCTATTTTCTATTCTGACAGATTGTTACGCTGCGCCGTTATTTTTCATAAAGATAATTATTACCTTTTTCGAATAAACCACATAAAAGGAAACCCCTCTTCATTCCATACTTAACTCACTTTATCCCTTGGTTTAATTTTTCCTCCCAAAACCTTTCTCCCAAAACCCTAGATTTCTCAAATACTCTCCAATGGCAGCATCTCTGTTCACCTACTCATCAACATCTCGAAGAGTCACTCCTGCCCCAAACTCTCCTCCACTTCCAATTCACATCAAGGCCACCAATGTAGTATTCAACCCTGACATTCCAGAGGTTCATCGAGGTCTTGGACTCGATGATTTCGTCAATTTCTTGACTTCTTGCCGCCTCCGATACGCAATCAGTGACGTACCATCCGAGTTCTTCCTTGAACAAGTATGTGAGTTTTACTATACTGCAACAGTTAATGAAGAAAACAATGCCATCACCGGAACAATTGGCCATGGCAGACACTCCGTCTTTATCACTGCAGAGCTTCTCAGCGCTGCTTTACGATTACCTCTATTCGAACCTTTTTCTGAACCCCCAACTATTGAAAGATGTAAACGCATGTTTGATCAACTGGGCTATGATCATTCAAAGGCTGATACTCGATCAGCCCTTATTTTGCGTCAGTGCATGACCCCAGGATGGAAGTTTTTCACTGGTGCCTTGTGCAAGTGTGTGGGCCACAAGTCTCGGAGTGGTGATCAATTGAGTAATTATGAGCAACAAGTCGTCTGCTCTCTTCTTCTCAACAAAAGACTGGATTATGGGGCACTATTCTTTGATCAGCTTGTTCAACTTCTACGTGAAAATGTGCGTGCTGATCATGTTCCCTTTCCTCGCTGGATTGCCCTGGTGTTCGACAAATTCTTCGCTGCTGATTATTTTTCTCACTCTGGGAATCCAATCCAATTCCCTCGCATGTCTGTTCGCATGTATCAGGATGATCCTTTGGATTCAGACATTGGGATCTCAGATAGGATAAGAAAATGGATTGCTCATCCATACACTATGCCTTCTCTCTCAGCTGATACTGATGAAGGAGGTGCTGATGGTGATCATGTGGATCATGCTGATCAAGAAGTGGATCGTTATGATGGCGGCCATTCCTCCCCTCCACCTTCTCCTCACCTTACCCCTGTCACTGGTCCTGCCTCCTCAGCTCCACAGGATCCCATGTCTCAAGGGGAGCAACCATCTCAGGGGGATCATCAGTCTCAGGGGGAGCATTCTTCTCAAGGGATGCCTCACTCTCCGGGGGAGCATTCATCCCCAGCAGCTCGCCACTTCTCTCCCAGGATGCAATCCAGCTTTCCAGTTGCTCCAGGTACATCCATGATTCAAATTCCTGCTTCCGCATTCTCTGAACTGATGTCACTGACTCGGGACATGAGTCAGCGTCTGCTTAATATTGAGGCGGATGTTCAGCAAATCAAGGAGGTTCTTTTACTTACTCCTGCTTCTCGTCCCATATCCAATGATGTTCAAAAAGGGGGAGATACTGATGATCACGCTGATGATCATGCTGATAGCGATCAAAATGCTCATGATGATGAAGATCAAAATGAAAAAGACACAGCAACTGGTGACAACACTATTCTTCAGCATGACTCACTCAAACCCATTGAAGAAGCTGATCCTGCGGGACATGATAGTCCAGCAGCTACTGAAAGGTTATCTGATGATAGTGAGCATAATGATGAACACGAATCTGATTCTGCGGGGCATAGTAGTCCAGCAGCCACTGAGAAATTATTTGAAGATAGTGATGATGACGAAGAGCGTGATGAACCTGATGATGAATGTCAAATTTTTGACATGAACTTTATTGATCCTCTCATTCCAGTTCAGCAAGAAAGCTTAGATGATCTTGAAGAATCTATTCCGATACTTGCCGATCCTATTGATGATTCAATCATTCCGGTCCAAGGAGAAGATTCGGACATTGCCAGTGAAGAATCTCATCAGTTGTCTCGAAAGCGGAAAGTAGAAGATACTGACTTGGATCATTCTCAAACTGATACTTCTTCATCTGTGAAGAGATCAAAGTCCATCGTCAGTATTTCAAATCTTGCCACTGAATGGAACATGTCCCCTGATCAAGTTAAACAAATTCTTGATGAAGCAAATCAAGCTCAGCTTCTAAAGAACATTGCTCAAGCTGATGAATCTCTCATTCAGCACGAACTTCAGGCCAAGGGATCTTTTGAAGCTCAAATGCAAAAGTTTCTTGAATTTCAGTCCAGGGCTCAGTCTTCTCAACCTCCTCCTAGTTCTAGCAAGCCCAAGACTGACAGTGTTCTTGACCGGATTGATCGAAAGAGATTTGAAGATGTTCTCACCCGGCGGATGTGTGGAGATAAGATCATCAAAGTCAAAGCTTCTAAGCCTCGAAACGATAAAATTCTTACATTGCTGATCACTCGTCAAGGTCCTCAGCACTCTTATACTGAAGTTGTTAAGAGAGATGAGCTGATCAGGTATGGGTATTCGGAATGGATGGAACTGCTTAATCTTGCATCCAAGCAAACCTCAACTCATTCTTCTGAACTAACTTGTGCTCTTCACTTGCTGATTAAGAAAGTTCAGTGTTTGGATCTTGTTCCTAAGGAACGATCTCAGCATCAAGGTCAAAGGTTGTCAGCTCATAAATCTCGAAGAACCAAGTTTTATGTCGATGGCGAAGATGTGTTGGTTCTAGATTTTGGTGCTGGTGCAATTAACAATTCACTTCCTCTGGGTGTTGATCCGGTTCAGCATCAATTCATCTCAGCTCCTGAGCACGGAATGTTCTATCTAGATAAAAACAGGAGGATGTGCTTTCAAAGAACCACTGAGATCCCAAAGGCTCCGATCACTCATCTTGTTGGCTTAAGGCAAATGTGCATGAGTCATCAAGATCTATCTGGAGAATTTCACATCCTTATTGCCATGGAGCTGCTGAACAGAAGACAAGAGTTGCTAGACAGTCCTTACTGGCCAGTTAAAATTGAAGCTGAAGCTGAGTATGAAGAATTTCTCTCAAGAGGTGTATTTATTTAGTTTGTTTTGAACATCATCATATTGGGGGAGATTGTAAGGTCGAACCTTGAAATATGATTATGTTTAAAATAAACTCAGCGTCAGCACGTGTATCAGCGTCAGCTCTAACATATTTCCGCTGTATCTATATTAGCTTAGTTTACTCAATGTATATGTATTTGATGTAACAGATTCAGTATTTATCTTGTTTCCATAGTTATCATGTATAAGTTAGCTGTAATATCCCTGAGTTGTAAGGATTGTCTATAATTGTTCTATATAGTCTTTTGTACGGGTTTGTAAAGAAAAAGTCTTTCAAAAACCCTAGTCGTCGCTTTGTGCACACGATAATCTCTTTGTGAGATTATCTTTCTTAGTGAAAGTTTTCTTCGTGAATTTCTCTTGTTCTTACTCATTGTCTTTGTTTGATATATCGATTGATCTTAAGGTCTCTTCAGTAGTGCCTGTTGTATAAACCGTGGTAGCAAATGGACTGTGTGCCAGTTCCTTAGGTGAATCCTTAGGAATGAATGAAGAAAGTATAATCGATTCTTAGGATAAAACCTTAATAAATAAAGAAGATAGTGGGGATGGGTATTTGGGTCGATTGTTGATAATTAAATATAATAAATGTTTTATTGTGGGTTGAAAACCCTATATGCTCACCAGGCTCCCAAGCCTGACCCACTCAGTTTTCTTTGTATCACAGGTATCAATACGAAGACATATTTTACTGAGAGATTAAAGGAGACGTAAATCATTTAGTGTAAATAAATGTAAGTTCTGTTTATGCTTATGTGTCTGTATCGGAACATGACATCCCGAGATTTTGTTATATATTAAAAATACTCTTCTTTAAGAAATGCTTTGATAAATTCTTATCATATCTTGTTTTGGGGACAAATTCCGCAACAATTTTCTTTAAACGATTACTCTGATTTTAAAAACAAATCATAAACAAATCGGTCTTTTCTGGCCGTGAAATTGGGGATGTCACAATAGGAAACCTAAACAAAGGGCATCAGTGGAAGTATCTGACATTCACATTGACATTAACATTGACATACCATACCAGAAGAAGGTCTAATGCGCACTTCACCAAAGACTTTGTTCATAGTTATGCAAAATCTTAGCATTACGCACAAGGATGACATTAAACTATTGTTTGTGCTTTACTAACAATTTATGCTTGTTTTTTTTTATACATTTTATACTCTTATCAACTTTTTGTTTCATGTTACTTAAATTTTTATACATTACAATGATTTTGGTGATAATTGTATAGCTTTTATTAGCTTAATTTTATTTTTTTTATTCATTTTTGTATGTCTAGAGAAAATTAAAAATTATAATGATATATTCATTTATGATTAACCCATATATAAACACTTATAGACAACATATCCACATATTAATCATTTTGATAAAAAAAATATATGTATATATTAACCCATTTTAATACCCTTATATACAACATATAACTTTAATGTACTCATGCATACACCTTATTCATTGCTGATTATCATTTGTTTATACCTACATGTAAATAGTTTTATGATAAAAAGATTATTCATTTCTGATTATCACTTGTATATACCTACATGTAAACACTTTTCATTCCATATTCATACATGATTAAGCAACTTCTATAAAATTATTCTCAACATCCCAATTTAAAACTCACTTATTAATCATTTTCGAAATTTTACATTATTATCACAAATGCTTACTATTAACACATTATATATACAATATATTTAAGTAGCTTAGTTTTTAGTCAATCATGATTCCAACATCAAGTCAATCTTGATTACAACTTTAAGTCAATCGTTCTTACAACTTTAAGTATTACTACCACATTATGTGTTAAGTAACGAATACAAAAACTATCGATTTCCACATTAAAAAGGAATTTATCCTAAACAACAACAATAATTCATAAATGATTAAACTAAGAAATATCACTTGCAGAATTGAACATACTACATCTTCTAGTGTTTATAAAAATTAAACATGTGTAATATTCTAATATGCTAAGCCAATAATTTTAATATAGTTTACATTGAAAATATTCGAAATCAGATAACGTTAGAATATATTGTATATTCTATTTTTACGAACAATAGAATATTAGAATATTTCACTAAAAAGAATTGGTCTCACAGTCTCACAAAATCATGTTCTTCTCAAATGAACTTTTATCTCTCTCTCTCTCTCTCTCTCTCTCTCTCTCTCTATATATATATATATATATATATATATATATATATATATATATATATATATATATATATATATATATATATATATATATATATATATATATAAAATTTATTATTAGTTAAACTTATAAGTTCCGATGATTGCTTTGTCAGGGGCATAATCTGTAGATATTTTTTTAGTTAAAGATCATTGTTCTATTTTTTTTAAAACACATGGACCTTTTGCTTTAAAAAAATAGGCACAATGACATTTTTTATAAGTAACGGGGGATAATTTTATAATTTACATTATAATCAAACTTGCCAACATACAAAAAATCTTATGGTAAAAATATTAAACCCAAAGAATATACTATTTAAATATATGGATCAATTTTGTAAAAATAAACTACAAAATAACATTTTTTAAATAATGGAGAGAATTTTTATAATCGATTTTCTACATAAGACCAAATATGGCAATATGATAAGTAACAAAACTCTAAAACTGCAAAGTATACTACTAATAAGGCAAAATTTTAAAACTGCAAAATATACTATTCACTCGACCACTTATTTTTTTATTATATATAATAATCTGAATATAATATGCATTAATTGTGAAAGTATTGAGAATTTTAAATTTATAAGAAAATAAGAAAAATAATGAATTGTTATAATAAAATTAATTTTTATTTTTTAAATTTATACAAACAATTTAAATAAATAAAAAAAAAAACTAATCAGCTTTAATTTTAAGAATTTTGAAATTAAAAGGTAAATTGATTAATGAAATTGATATTCATTTATTATTACATTTATTACAATTATTATATTAAAATATTATGTGAAATTTAATAAAATGATATTTAGCAAATTGAATAAGAGTATGATAAACGACAAAAAAAAAAAAAAAAAAAAAAAAACTTTTATTTATTAGAGTAGATTTAATCTTAAATATTACTAAAAGAGAAACTTTATGACATCATCTTAAATAATCTGGATCATTAATTGTATTTCAATCTTATTTTTTTCACCCTTAGATCAAACTGCTGACATCATCTTTCCCATATGGAATGTATTTAATTCTAATAAATGCTTTCCAATCATCAATCAATAACTTACATTCGTTGAAATGGAATGTATTTAATTCCAATAAAAGCTTTCCATATTTTACATATTGAATTTTCAGTTATGAAGATTTTAATATGATCAATTTTAAAAATATATTACTAACAAATCATTTCAATCAAGGCATTAATATCAACCATTAATATAAATTCGTTTATATTAGTAAACCAGTAATATAAAAATCTTTTTTTATTAGGAAATCATTAATACCGAAAAATCATATTCAAATTATCACATACATATACGATTCATCATTGAATCCGCGACTCACATTTATTTTCAATCGTTTCTTTTCTTCAAACCTTCTCCTACAACATCGTTAATATTGCTTATAACTTTCATCATCATTCCCTGCTATCAACATTCGCTCTTGTGTGCTAGAAGGTCAGTACCTTCTTTCGTTTTTTATATTTTTTTCGATCATTTTTTGTTCCTATATCAGATGTATGTATTCATATATTTCGATTTTCTTTGTTACAAATTACATGAAATCAATTAACTATTTTTCTAAAACTTTTCAAAAAAACATGAAAAGGTATTAGGTACCTTTAACAAAACAAAAATTAACTATCTTGGGAACTGACATTAATTACGAAAATATTACTTTTATATATTAGAGATGATTATGATTTTTTTTAATTTTTATGTCATAAGAATCCGGTTAATTTTGGCATGATTTTAAAATATCATTGAAATTATTATGTTTTTGTATATCATATCAACCTACTTTTTTATCTTCGTATAGTAACAATAAAATTTATTAATTTGCACAACAAATATAGATATTTCAAATTTTGTAATATTATTATACCTTACAAAATACAACTCCTTCCAAAATAAATTTTCGCCAGTAATTTCATCCATAATTTCAACAAATTTAAATTTGTATTTTCTTTATATAATTTTTTTTAACGATCCTGATTTTTTTTTCTTCCAAAAATATATCAAACATTTACGTTTTAGATAATGCTATCCTATTATCATTATTATTTTCCAAAAGTATATCCGTTTAATGAGGAATTTGATATAATAAAGGAAGTGAATGTTAATTAAAATGAGATATACATTCCATAATTATTACATGAGTTTATTAAAAAAATTAATATCAAGGTGTAAACATTAAGCATTTTTAAAGTGAAATTTCAGAATACATACAAACGATGATGTTGTACAATGAAATATAAAATTGAGTAGACTGAAAAAAAAAACACTATTAAAGCAGTCAATCTTGAAAATAACATAGTTATGAAAAATTATAAAGTAAGATTAAAATTATAAGATATTAGGAAATTTGTAAAAAGTACATTTAGTAAAAGCGTTACGGTTATTAGAAAAAATAAGACCGTTAAGATTAGTGAAAATACAATATATAAACTAAATTATCACAATAGTAATGAAATTTTATTATTTGATATTTCATATAATTGACAAATATATCAAATTAAATTGATGATATACTAAAATTATTCAAAGTTGCGCCAAAACTAATGCAAAGTTTTTGCGAACACTAAATAAATAAGAACAAACATAAAAGCTAGCATTTATATTTATAATCAATTTAAAATAAATCAATCATGATTTAGAAAAGAATCTCCATTGATGATATACTAAAATTAAATTTATATAACATTTAATATTTTATAAATTATATTACATAACTTTATTTGAATAAATGAAATAGTTGTTAATATTTAATGCAATAGAAAAAACATTATATTGATTGTCAATATATGTTTAAATTAGGTAACATTATTATGCAAGGAACGTCTAATTAAAATGCTTATAAATATATAAATATCATAACTATATAAGACGAGGAAAGTTGTTCAACTAATAAAACAAAAAATGATGTCTACAAAGAGATCTTTCAATGATTATATATTTATCGTTTTCAATGTATTTTCTACACATTTCAATAATACCAATAACCATATATATATATTTTTTATAATTATTATACAATATCTATAAACGATTATATGTTTTTTATGCGTTTCCCGCGTTTAACGCGGGCTATAATCTAGTATGATATTATAAATAAATTTGATACTAAGTAGTTGAGATTAGATTTATTAAGTTCTCATAAATATATTACACGTAATAAGAGCTAAAAGCATTAATGTGGCGTTATTATGTAAAAGTTTATTTATTTTCTGAAAATGGGAATAATATTATGGGTGACTCGTGGGTGGCGTTGGCTTAGGGTGTCACTTGCCCACTGGTTAACGGGACAAGCGATGGGTCAAACGCCCTCTCCACCGTCTAATATGCATGCCATCTTTTCTTTCTTTCCCATTGCAACAAATATACTCTTTTTATTGCAAGTTTAATGTTTTAACTAGACATATGCAGTCTACTTTTGGGTCATAAAACTGGTGATCCTGGTTACTTTTACATTTTGACAAAATCAAAAGATTTTCAAATATTGTACTTAGATTTGGTTTGGTGAGCTTAAGTTCTTGTCTGACAAAAAATAAACTAATTTACTATATATATATATATATATATATATATATATATATATATATATATATATATATATATATATATATATATATATATATATGGAAATGATCAAATGAGAACACCTAAAAGGTTGAGAACGCGAGAACAATTTTGAACCAATCATTATATAAGGGCATAAAAGAAATTTTACAACATAATTAATCATGGATAATTAATGGGTAATTAATGAATTTCTAAAATCATGGGATTTAATATGATTAATAGATTTTTACCTAAATATTAGGAATTTATATAATCTATTTTAATTAACAAAATTAATAAATTGATTTTAAAAACGTTTTTACCATAACTAATTTTTTTTTGTTTTAAGTTTATTTTTACCAACCACATCAAAAATATTAACGAATTAATAATTTTATCTGAATATTTGTAATGATACATGAATAAAACATATTTGTAATCATATATGAATCCGATAATAATCTTGAATGAATAGATTAATTAATTTATATTCGAATATGAAGAAAACACAAATGAATGAACATGTCCACTATGGATTGCTTCTAAATAGAAAATATTCACTACTAGAAAAATAGCTTTTTACGACGCGCGAACCATGACACGCAGTGATTTATGATACGCAAAGGTGAGTATCTAAAAAATAATGTCATCTCTTCCAAAATTTAAAGGATTTCAGACGCGCATTTTTGCTTGCCCTAAAATTAGTGTCTAAACAAAAAAAAATAAAAACACGGAAGGCACCTGCGTGTCGTCTACGACCGTCGCTTTATAATTTTAATAGAACGCGCGCGTTCCATCAGGGGAAAATGAAATCCCAAAAACTTAAAATCCCCGCCTTCCTAATTTTTTTCTCCCTCCACTTTAATTTCCCTAGTAGCTAGGGCTTTTTTCAAGAACTTTCCCCGGTTATGCCCTCCTGTATTGCTCGTTCTCTCTTCAACTTCCCTTTCTCTCCTTCTCACTTTGACAAACCCTTTCTCTTCTTCTCAGTTCTCGACGTCGACAGCTTCTCCCACCTCCGACGTTTCTCTTGGTGTTGGCGCCTCGCACCTCTAACCTCCGTCTAGCCCCGCCCCACCGTCCAGGATCCAACATCCTCCGCTTCATAACCTCCTCCAGAAGATTCCAATCTTCCAATGAGATCTGAACGCGTTGAATCTTTCCACTGTTTTTCAATCGAGATGGATCTACGACAACGCCATTTTTACTCGTTAGAGGTGGAGATCGAGCAGGAACTTATTTCAGAACCTTGTCTCTGAATCTCACGAGGCTTATTAAACGATGAAGCCAGATGATTAACTCAAGTATGTATCGATCCATCTTCTATTTACCAGCGTGATAAAGTGTTTGAAGTCGAATAACATTATTGCTCTGTGTTGTCTTCTTCCCAAACTCATTGTCGATGAAGCCAGATGATTAACTCAAGTATGTATCGTTGATTGCAAATCTTAATAAAACATACGGTTCTCTCACTCTCAGGTTACAAAAGTTCTTGATCCTCCTAATTTTCTTCTTTCTGAAAATCTCAACTGTTGAAGTGAAGTTTTCTATCAGTAGCACCATACTATTTAGTGTTTCTGTGTTTAGTTTTGACTGATACCAAAAATTGAAAGATAAGAGATTTTTGTGCCATTTGGTTTGGCGATTTAAGGAATGAATATAGGAATTGAAACTTGATTTGAGCTTCAATATTTGAATTGGACATCTTATTATCTTTAGGCGAGCTTAATTTTTGGATTCATTGATGCGACAAAGGAAGAAGAATGGTGATGTTTTGGTGTCAGACTAAACAATCACAGCTCAGAAGCCCTAAAACCAATACAAGTAATCAATTATCTACTTCAATCTTTTTTCTAATCATTTGCTGATTGATTTCTTTTTCTAATAAATCATATTTGTTAATGCAGAGCTACCCAATAATACCTTCGTTTTTCTCGATTCTCATTCAGAGGTTGCACTTGCACTCTTTTTCTACAAAAAATGAATTTATATTGTAGGATTAGAGAAATATTTATATAATTTTATTGTTTTTTAGGTAGCCCTGGCTTCGAGCCATCAGATGATGCGTCTCCCCTGTCATTTAAGGGACTCACTGCTTCATGAAATAGAACTCGGCATTCTTAAGGTTTTAGAAAATAAAGAGATCGAGAAAATGATTCTCTCAGATATTTTCTGCAGATGTGCTTTTTTGTCAAATTTCCTGTATGGTTCGTATGTTACAAGGTATTTTTATTCTCTAATCTTGGTGATTTTTATTTAAAATATAAAAGGAAATTTTACCAAATCATTTTGTTGCATTAGGTTGAAAGAAGAAAATTTTCTTTCTTCTCCAAAGTTGGTCAGTACATGTTAGAAATGTTGAGTCATGCTGTTTCAGTGATTGAAAAACGTTCTAGTGATATTTTTATTTAAAATATAAAAGGAAATTTTACCAAATCATTTACTTTATATTCTTTATTATTGCTTGCAGTGAATGTGTTGGAATTGGAATTGGCTAGCATATTTGGCGGATTGTTGGTGATTAGTCATAATGTAAGTAATAAGTTGCATATTAGTGTATATGTATGTATTTTGCTTTGATGTTGTTTGTTTACAATTACAGCTTTGGGACCTGAGAAACGAAGGCAGATGATCTTCTTCTTCAGAAGAGGATTGATACCAACAACTTTTGGGGCGAAGAGAGGATTTCCCGCTTCACATGTTGGTTTCTCTGTTATCGTACCTGGTGTTTGGGTTCCTTCCACCGGTTGTATCTGGGGTTTCATTCCGTGAGAGCAACGACAAAATTAGGGCTACCTCCTAAACATGTTGAAAATCAGGGCTACCTCCTAAACATGTTGAGAGGTATTAATGACCCCCTCAATTTATAATCAAATCAAGTTTCTTTTGAATCATAGTGTGACTTGAGTTGTGTTTTAATTTATGTTTATCATTTAGGTTTGTATTTGCGGTTCAAGTTTTGGTGATTCTCACTAATGTTTCAGGAATTTGCCAAACACTGATGGTATAGAACCCTTTAATCTTGAATTTTCTCTTGTGCAGTAAGATTTATATGAACATTAAAGTTACATGTTTTGTGCCAAATTTTGAAGTTGAATAGCATTCCTGAAAGATATTGTTATAAAGAAGAGGGAAAAATGCTTCAATCAAGTAAATGTATTCCTGAACAGTTAATATTTGTCATTGAACTGTAGGTAGACTCGTTTGCTTACCTACCTCCTAACTCAAAGCATCACTTTGAGAGTTATGAATCTTCTACACTTGTTGTATTTGAAAAAAGGTATGTTATTCCTTCTCTTTATTTCATCCTGCATCTGTGTGTGTGTTATCAATTAACCACAAGGGCTAAAAAGTAATTTAACTTTTGTGTAGGTATGCTTACCTAGAAGATCATATTCCCGAGCCAATTGTTGGCTCCACCAATTAGCAGCCACTTCTTGATACCCCTGGAGACGTATGTACTTTTTTAACAATCAACCTAGTAGAATAAGAGTCCACTTTTTTACTATTAATTTTTTTACTGTTTCCATATTAGGTATTCCATATTAATTTTTTTAACAATCAACCTAGAATAAGACATCACTGCCCTTTTGAGTCTCAAGAAAATGCAAAACCCTGCAGTGACACTGTTACCTTTTGGTTTACCAATCCAATCTACATGTCACTTTCCTTAGTAACTGATTCACTAGGATCCATCAAAGGCTCTATCTTTCTGCTGAAGAGAACCGTCCCCTTTGATTACTGATAAATTGATGGTCATTCATATTTTCTTTATCTATCCCCTCAAAATGAAATGTATCTCAATTATTGCAGTTTCAAACTGAGAAGAAGCATTCAGATTGTCTGGATGTCTTAAGCGAGACACATAACAGAGCCTCAGATCAAAAGATCCAGATTGGTGCTGATCCGGGTGATGGTTACACAAAGCACATTTTTAGAGGCTAGATGCAAGTAGTCTCTCTCTTTCTCTATCTCCTTTTTTTTAAATAAATTTGGTTCTCATTGTTGGCTTCTGAATAGCTTTTATTAATCCTTGTAATTATATTTTTATCTTTTTTCTATCAGATGTGCATCCTCAGTTCAGTCCTTGATAAGTGCCTAAGGCTGCTTGGTTTTGAGTCGGCAGCACCTTGCGATACCTCTTGCAAACTCAGGTATGTAGCTTTATTATTCCGAATAGCTCTTGTTTTCTAGTATTAGAAGATCATATGTATTGATTTCATGCATAACAATAGAGAGATATTGTAGCATTTTTAATAGAGCTATGTAGCATTATAATCCTTCAAATGTGATGGAAACATATGAGGTGCAACGAATAAGCAAAGAAAACTCTTAATCCCAATGATGTCAATAATCTTCCAGAAACTAAAATTTTTCATTGTTTGTACGATGCATGATATATTTGCATCCCATGCTATATTATTTAGATGCTTTAACTTTCATTAATTGGTTTGAATGTTGGTGTTTAGTAATTAAACTCAATTTATTCCTCTTTTTATTAACAAATTTTATTTATTCATGATCTTCAGCTATCTTCTGCTTGTGGGCGGCTTGTAATTTCAAGTGATGGAGTCTGGGATACTCTTTCCACTGAATCAGCTCTGGAATGCAGTCGCGGATTGGCTCCGGAATCAGCAGCAGCACAAATTGTCAAAGTACGGAAACAAAAAAATGTCAAATTTGTAATAAAATATTATGCAATGGATTCTATTTTTGTATGACATTAAATTTTATGAAATGGATTATATTTTTTGTATATGATATTTTATTTTCTATTATGATGCATTAAATGCAAATTTAATTTGAAAATTAGTAAATCTATAAAAAAATTTTTTTTTTAAACATTTAAAATTATGATACGCAAAAATGTGTGTCATCTTCATTTATGATATGACCTTTCTTGATAGGGGCTTTCTTGATACGCATTGTGTGTCATTAACACGCGCGTCGTAAGGTTACGACACGCGAATGCGTGTTGTCTTCCTTTATGACAGGGTCTTCCTTGATACGCATTGCGTGTCGTAAAGGCGCGTCGTAACTGCGCGTCGTCTCTCTTTATGACAGGGCCTTCCTTAACGCGCATTTGCGCGTCGTCTGAGCCATTTACGACGCGCAATGAGCGTCGTAAAAGGCTGTTTTTCTAGTAGTGATTGCATACACTTATGAATACACATTTAATAAACAATGAATACACTTCGATCAGTATATACATCTACTCTTATGAAAACATTTGAATACACATTAAGTCATGAATGAAAACATCTAAATAGGAATTGCTTATGTAATCACAAATGAATACAATACATAGTATAAATAGCTATTATATATATGTAATCATAAATGAATAACTCAAAACATAAAAGAAATTACAATGTGATAATTACTTATTTTGTCTATGAAAATTCGTCTATGAGAATACAAGAATACAAAATTGAAACATCAAGCTCCCGTTCTTTCAAAATTTGTTTGTTGGTGAAATTGGTGCTTTTCTCTTCTGAAGAGCATCCAAAACCTACAACAAATTTTATAATCATTAATGAAATGTTATAATTATTAGTTATTGAAACTTAAAGCTTACCTCTTGATCTCTTTATCTAATAAAATATTTCTAATCATGAACAATTAATATACCAATGCTTTTATCTTTTGTATTTATTTTATTTCAAATTGAACAAAAAACTAAAAAGCATCGAAGGAAATTAAAGATGGTCAAAAGAAAAGAACTTGGTCGAATCTTTTGGGTGTATGTGTGTTTGTTCCTTGTGAAATCTGTAGTCCACACGTCAAATGGGAGAAGAAAAAGACATGTATTTCCCTTCCTTCTTTCCTGCATTCATGCGTGTATATACTATGCCAAAACCAAAAATTAAAATTGAAGACAAAAAATACCTTTCTTTATATGATCATAACGTGAGTTTTATGAAGGAAATGATTATGGCCGTGATGGGAAGATGGATTCGAGATAGATGATTTGGATCTGTAACAAGAAGGAGGGTTTTTAGAAGGAGGCGCCTCTTTTGCTCAACCATCAACATCCCCGATCGGCCAATCTGTTGGTCCGAACAGTATCTATGGCTGCTTCCTCTCTGTTTCGAATCCATTTCATACTCAAACCCTTTTCTGTTTTCACGATAGGAGAGATGATGAACAAGGGATTGCAAGGGTAGACGGTGGTTGGAAGAGGTTGAAGGAGGGTCCTGGTGAACCAGTGGTGGCTCGACGGTCTTGTATGGTAATCGTTTCGGTGTTTGTGTGATTCTATGGTGGTGATTTGGCCGGAACTGATGAAATGAAGATGGTGGTGACGGGACAATGAAGAAGACGGCAAGTAGAGACATAGTGATAGGGTTTCTGTTAACCTAGTTTGGCTGATTTCATTTTAATAAGGCTGACCGAGTGTAATTTCCATATAATAATTGCTAATTTTGTGGAAAGAATAAAAAAGAAATTTACCGTCATACCCTTTTACTATTTTTTGAAATTTAAAAAATATTTAAATTAGTTGGAAATTAAATAAATATCAAATTAATTTCAACCTCAGATTTTGAAATTTGAAGGGTTCAGATCTGTTCTCTCGTTCTCAATCTTTTTGGTGTTCTCAGTTGATCCTACTTTATATATATATATATATATATATATATATATATATATATATATATATATATATATATATATATATATATATACTTGAAAATATATCTGATATAGAGATTTCTTTACCATTACATCCACTATCCAAACCATATAACTCAAATTCATAATTTTCCAAACCAACCAAAATGATTTAGGTTTTGGTCAAAAAGGTAAACATAAAACATCCCTCTTTTCAGGCACAAAAAAATAAAAATAAATAATGAACTCGTGAATTTCAAAATAGTATAAAACGCCACTCTTAGGATGATTATTTAAGACCTACTTTCTTTAAAAAACTTTGATTAAAATTTATACGTCAATATATAACGTAATCAGGTTTTACTAAAGCTATCACTAAGGTACCGCACCATTTGCCATGTCAAGTTTTTGTTTTATTGTCTACAACACTCATTTAAAGTGAGTAATAATTTGATTAGTTAAATGTTAGAATCCAGTCATTTGAGATATGATGATAAATTGATTGATAGATTAATTGTTACAATTAAATGATGACAAACACATGTAAAAATAAGGTAAAAGTAATTACAGTTGCGGTCCCTGTGGTTTGCTTCAATCTGTACTTTTAGTCTAATTTTTGAAAACTTGATATTGTCGGTCCATGTGGTTTCCAAATCTTGCACCAAAGATCCCTAGAACAATCTCCGTTGTATATTTGTTGTTATGTTTTATAAGTCTCTGTTAAATGGATTTAATTGACAAAAAAATGTCTTTGCTATTATTATTATTATTTGTTATTTTTTAGAAAGAGACAAATCATTTTTGCTTCTTTTCATAAAAAAATAATAAGAAACCTAAAATGTTGTAGCCTCCATTGATGTTCTATCTCACCTCCTCTACTCAACCATGGGGATCTCTCTATTGGTACTCGTTGACTCAATCGTCATCGTCAACGCTAACTCTGCCTCTCACCTCTATCATTTATCTTTTTATCTGTATTTCCTCCACCACCTTTCTCCTTTTCCACCATATCTCTCACTCCTCCAACGTTTCATCCCTTCACCTCTCAGACAACACATGGAACCCTTTTTCCCTTACTTTGTACATCACCTCTCTTCACCTCCATTACCTTGATTCTTTCCCCTTTGATGGTGGTGGTTTTGTTGGTGGGGGCTGATGGTGATTACTAACGCTGATGGTGGTGGTTGGCCGATTGTGATAATTTATAAAATTGATCCTTTTAGTTTAGAAAAATAATAAAAAAATTGGAAAAGGCAAATGAAGGGCACATTGATCATTTAACTTGGACTTAACGGCTGACTTAACGGCTAATACATAACGGAGTTAGCCTCAGGGATCTCCGTTGAAATTTTTGGAAACCATGCTATATCAATTTTTCAAAGTTAAACAAAATGTGCATATTAAAGATCACCACAAGGACCAAAACTGTAATTTACTCTAAGTTAAATTATATTTGTTGTAATATGGTGATTGAAATTTGGAAAGAATGGTGAGTGGATTTAATGAGGTTTTGCACGGACTCCCGGGGTTCGCGTAGTTGACCTGGCATTTGAGATCCTACGTGGGGGAAAAAAGACCCTTGCCACATGTGCAGTTTTGTGACAGAGTGTGTCAGGCCTTGTTATGGCGTGTGATATTCACAGCCCTTCCAAAAGTTAAAAGCAATAACTCAACCCCCACCCATGCAATAAAATAATATAAATATAATAAATGTAAAATCACATTATATTAAATACAAGTAAATGTAAATACCCAATAAAGAAAAAAGATTAATCATTTTCAGTGGCCACAATTAATTAATGTATTTGGGTATATATATTCATTCAACTGACAGCCTTCAAATTATGCATAAACCATTGCTATTTGTCGTATTAGTTATGGTTTAAATGATTTTTCAATAGTTAATCAAGACATTATATTAATTAACATTCAAAGTATCATACAAAAAAATTTAATATATTTACATATATAATATCTTAGATCAGTGTTTATTTTACTTAATATATATCTTCTATACAAGATAACAATATGTTATATATTCCTCAATTTCAAGTAATTTATTTGTTATGTTCTATTTACAAAAAAATAATAATATAATTACCTAGTCATTTTAAAAAGGAAAAAAAAGTTACACATTACCTTAAATGAATATAAAGGTACATAATTACATATACCATCTAATATTATAATTAGACTATAATACTTCATTACTGTAAGCATTTGACTTACATTTGAAAAGTGTAAAAAAAAATGTAATATAAAGGAGTATAATTTATGTTCTCTAAAAAGTAAATTAATCTATTGAATGAATAATATTACGTATTACGTATATAGAATATAAAGCTTTGTGTAAAACCCATAAATATATGTTTGTGTCAATATGTATAGAAAAGAATGAGTGGCTTTTTATGAGTTGCTTATTAGTTCGAACACCTGTATATAAACCCATGTACTAATGTACTATAGGAAGACTATCAGACCCCATTTCTCAAACTAAGTGAGCTTTCTACATTCGTCTTTCTACATATATAATGGCTTCAAAAGCCGACGCCGACTACAAACAAAATGGTCACCCTTTACCACCGGAGTGTACGGTGGAAGAGGTGGCGCTGGTGGTGCCTGAAACCGATGACCCGTCGCTACCGGTGCTGACATTCCGGGCATGGACACTCGGAGTTGCCTCATGCACCGTTTTGATTTTTCTAAACACTTTCTTCATATACCGAACTCAACCGCTAACCATCTCCGCCATCCTCATGCAAATTGCTGTTTTGCCGATCGGAAAATTCATGGCCGCCACCTTGCCGACGAAGGAGTATCGGTTGTTGGGTCGTAGCTTTAGCCTGAACCCGGGTCCGTTTAACATGAAGGAGCATGTGATTATCACGGTGTTCGCCAACTGCGGCGTTTCAATGGGAGGAGGGGATGCGTACTCCATCGGAGCCATTACTGTTATGAAAGCTTATTATCGACAGAGCTTGAATTTCCTCTGTGGGTTGATTATTGTTTTGACTACTCAGGTATAATTAATTAATTAATTAATTAATTAATTAATCTTCATGGGTTTTCTTTAATTCTTCTAATTTCAAACAAGAATTTAATCGATTCGTTTGTCTTTGTTCAGATTGTGGGATATGGATGGGCCGGAATGTTGAGGAGGTACTTGGTTGATCCGGTGGAAATGTGGTGGCCGGCGAACCTTGCTCAGGTGTCTCTCTTCAGGTATGTTTTCAAACTGTTCATCCAATTTAATTATTATTACTTTTAACAATCGATTAAAACCTGATGTTTCAAATTTCAACCTTTGTTTGCTAAATATACATTTCAAGAATCGGATTTGATTTCCTCATAAAGTATGACTACTTTTTATGCTCTTAACTTTTTAATGTTCTTCACTTTAATGATGGCATCAAGAATATCAAGTATTCCATGAGATTGAGTAAAAAAATGTTGTTCCATATTCCATGAAGAGTTGACGACCGTTTTATTGGAGAATTTGGAACTCTTTTCAAAAGTGAAATCAAACAGAATCATTTCTATTCGAAATCAGTTCAATTGATTCTCCTTGTTTTGTTTCAGAGCGCTACACGAGAAGGAGACGAAAGCTCAGGGAATGACAAGAATGAGATTCTTCATGATCTTCTTGATTGCAAGCTTTGCATATTACGCATTTCCCGGCTATCTATTTCCGATCTTGACTTTCTTCTCATGGGTATGTTGGGCTTTTCCGAACAGTATAACAGCACAGCAGATCGGCTCCGGTTACCATGGGCTAGGCGTCGGCGCTTTCACCCTCGATTGGGCGGGAATTTCAGCTTACCATGGAAGCCCACTAGTTACTCCATGGACTTCCATTATCAATATCGGAGCTGGTTTCATCATGTTCGTTTACATCATCGTCCCGCTTTGTTACTGGAAATTCAACACATTTGACGCACAAAAATTTCCCATCTTCTCCAATCAGCTCTTCACATCCACCGGACATAAATACGACACTACCAGAATCTTAACCCCACAATTCGACCTCAACATTGCTGCATATCAGAGTTACAGTAAGCTCTACTTGAGTCCCCTCTTTGCACTTTCAATTGGATCTGGATTCGCGAGATTCACAGCCACCCTCACCCATGTCGCGCTTTTTCATGGCGGGTAAGCAACTTTTCTCCGTTTAATTAAAACATAACAGGCCCTGATCTCTGAATCCTGATACAATGATCGATACCGTGTAGGGATATATGGAAGCAGAGTAGATCTGCAGCACATAATGTGAAGCTTGATATCCATTCGAAACTAATGAAGACTTACAAACAAGTTCCTCAATGGTGGTACCTGGTGTTGTTGATCGGGAGCATTGTTTTATCACTAATAATGTGTTTTGTCTGGAAGGAAGATGTTCAGCTCCCATGGTGGGGTTTTCTCTTCGCTTTCTTCTTGGCTTGGATTGTTACTCTCCCCATTGGAGTCATTCAAGCAACCACAAACCAGCAACCTGGATATGACATCATCGCACAGTTCATAATCGGTTATGTGTTACCCGGAAAACCAATCGCAAATCTTCTGTTCAAAATCTACGGGCGAATCAGTACCATTCACGCTCTTTCGTTTCTATCTGATCTTAAACTCGGACACTACATGAAAATCCCACCTAGATCCATGTTCACAGCTCAGGTATATGATGTTTCCATGTTACTATTAATTAACAAATCAATCGATATTCGAAAATCGAAACCCTAATTCTATTATCGAAACTGTTAGTTGGTGGGAACGCTAGTTGCAGGGACGGTGAATCTAGCAACATCATGGTGGATGTTGGAGAACGTCGAGAACATATGCGACATTGAAGGTCTTCATCCCGAAAGCCCATGGACATGCCCGAAGTTCAGGGTTACATTTGATGCTTCGGTGATATGGGGACTGATCGGACCACAACGACTGTTCGGACCTGGAGGTTTATACAGAAACCTGGTATGGCTATTCCTCGTCGGAGCATTCTTACCTGTTCCCGTTTGGATTTTGAGCAAGATTTTCCCTGAGAAGAAATGGATTCCGTTGATCAACATCCCTGTTATCTCCTATGGTTTTGCTGGCATGCCACCTGCAACTCCTACGAACATTGCAAGTTGGCTTGTGACAGGGATGATCTTTAACTACTTTGTGTTTAAGTACCGGAAACAATGGTGGCAGAAGTACAATTATGTCCTTTCGGCTGCTTTAGATGCTGGGACAGCTTTCATGGGTGTGGTGCTGTTTTTTGCTCTTCAGAACGAAGGTGTTAATTTGAAATGGTGGGGATCCAAACCAGATCACTGTCCTTTGGCAACTTGTCCTATAGCCAAAGGGATTAATGTTACTGGATGCCCAATTTTCTAGGGGTAAGATTGTAATTTTAAATAAGAGGTATGGGCTGTATACTGTGTAATAGTATGTAGTAGAGCCCTTGGTTACTCATAGATTTTGTTAGATGGATGTGGTCTAACCATTTGGTGTTCATTAGTGTATATGTTCCATTAGTAGAAATATGTTGCTTCAACATTTCATTAATCAGTGCTTAAAAAAATCTATTAAGGAGATCGAGTATGACTGTATGAGTTACATGAAGTCACTAGAAAGCCCTCTCTGCATTGTTTGTATAGTACCACTGTCACTCTGTCACATATATTTAACTTGGGGTATAATTCCTTACCAATATATTAAGTAGACAAAGTTGCAAAAATGGTTCCTGTGGTATTTTCTGAGGTTTAGTTCAAAATGTATTCATTTTTTTCCTAACCAAATTTCCACAAAATCAATCAAATCCAGTGAAATTAACATGGACAGGACTATTTTATACTTCTACATATACAAAATTTTGTTCTTTCTTCACTTCGTTTCAAAACCCTTTATGTGATTGAAGAAGAAGAAGCAGCGAGACACGAATGTCAACAAGAAGTACAATGGTGAAATGGCACATAACACCAGCATCACCTAGACCCAAAATCATTAACTTACCTAGAAGGCATAGTACTCACCGAAAAAACCCATATACGTCAATAAACAACCCATCTCGGCCACCACCAGTGCCGGGATGATACAGATGCATAATTACAAAAGGAAGCTTGAGAGCTTGTTGGAAAGAAGTGAGAGAGGGTGGACGCAGAGCCAGAGGTGGACACTCACTGTATAGATACACCGATTTTACAAAATATTACTTATATAAGTCGCTTTTTCCCCAATTATTAACAACATTGTTTAGATACATCGATCTTGTTTTGCCTTCGAATTTAAGTTTGATCGAATGTTTTATATGGAAGAAAGAAGTTTTTTTGAAGGGAAGAACATGGAAGTTGTGTTGGAGGAAAAAACCTAAATCTTCAGATCTTGGTTCGTCTCTAGTAACGATGACGAGCTCAAGATGACATCGGCTTTCAGATCTGAGGGTTTTCAAACAGGCTCAACACTAGTGGCGATTTGACCGGTGGTTGTGGGCATATCTTTTGGGTGTGGTGGTTGTATTGATCAGTGGTGGTGGCGACGTTGAAGATTGAGCTGAAGATCTTGAAACCCTTCTTACTAGAAAGTTGAGGATTACTGATGAAGATGGATAGCGGCTCCGACGGCTCACAAAGGGTTGTGTCGATCTTTGGACTGTTACACCTGGTCTTGTTTATCTTGTTCTTGAGTAGGCTTGAAGAAAATTCAAAGGTTCATGTTTAAGTTCTTCACAAACGTGGAAAAGTGTGAGTGTGTTTTGTTATTGATCTGGAAAATCAACGAGAGAGAGAGAGAGAGAGAGAGAGAGAGAGAGAGAGAGAGAGAGAGAGAGAGAGAGAGAGAGAGAGAGAGAGAGAGAGAGAGAGAGAGAGAGAAAGAGAGAGAGTGTGTGTGGACCCACTTTTATATTTAATAATAATAATAATATTAAAAAGTGAAAGAAAAATGAAAAATAAATTCATTAAGAGTATAATAGTCTTTTTAGTTTGAACATGAACCAAAACTACAAGCAAAGTAGCTCAAAAGGACCACCAATCCAAAAAAATCGGGATTTAGATTAAAACCTCAAAAAAATACATACCACAGAGACCATTTTTGCAATTTTGTCTAATAAGTATTTAACCCTTAAAGAAACTATTGGAACATTGTTTGCATGTGTAATACAAATTTTCTTGGTATAGAATATTAGAACCTTTTTAAAATTGTGTAATGTATATGTTTAATCTTCTCCTAGCCCCTACTTTGAAAAGCATAAATAAAAATAGAAAGAGGTTAAAATCAATGTATCTTCAATTTATTATGCCAACTTTATCCTTTTTATTATCAATTTTAAATTAGTAAATAATTTTGTTGTCATAGGAAGCGGCGTCTGAATGTAGTAAAGGGTCAATAGTCTATGATATGCTTATGGAATGAGGACTTATGAGGCAAGTAGAAAAGTGATTCTAGTTTTCTTAAATAATTAAGTGTGAGATATGGGTTTGTTTAAAAGAAAATTTAAATATAAAATTCAAAATATTTGATAAATATTTGATAAGTTTGAATTTATAAGAAAAATATTGAATTATAAAAATTAAAGTGTTTTTTTTGTTTTAAATTTAAACAAATAATTTATATAAATAAATAAAGAAAATTAATGAAACTTTAATTTAATAATTTTGAAATTAGAAGGAAAATCTATTAATGAAATTCATATACATTTATTATTAGATTTAAATAATATGTCGATTTTAATAAAATAGAAAACCCATAAAATGACATGTAGAATAAAAATTAATTCAAAATAACCATAAAATAAAATTACATTTAACAAAATGAATAAAAATGTAGCATATCACAAAAAGATCTTTATTTATTAAAGTAGATATAAAAACTAAAAAGCTTACAAATTATATTTCCACGGGTATCATGTAAGTTGCAACTTTGGAATATCTTATTAACTGTTTTTTAATTACTTTATAACAAATTTATTATGTTCTTTAAGATAAATTAATAACTACATTTCACCGTAATTATTGCGCTCCTCAATTTGAAGTTAGGAATCTCATACAACAAATAAGGCTTGAAAATATGGGTTAGTTTTAGAATTATCTGGATAAAATTACAAAAATGGTCCCTGTGGTTTGCTAAAAATCACAAAGTTAGATTCTATTAATTTTTTTTGATGTAAATTGTCCTTGTGGTTTGAAAAACTTGCATGGATGACCCTTTTTACTAACGCCGTCAGTATTTAGCCGTTAGGGACTGAATTCGTAAGGGTATTTTCGTCTTTTCAAGTATACAGGGACTGAATTCGTGACACTTGGTAAACCATAGGGGTCATTTTTGTAATTGGTCTAAAAAAATTAATGGAATGGAAGAGGATTCGAACCAGTGACCTCTTCTCCTAGTCCCAAATCAACCTAAACCTAATACTACTAAGCTGCATTCAAATTTGTTTTAAAATTCCGAAACATAAGTTATATTACGTGAAATCGCAAAAAAAAGATAAATAACAAAATAAATTACAAACTTTTTACATAATTATTTTTAGTAAGAAAATTGTAATTTTACTTATTGAAGAAAAAAATAAATTTTTACAACTAGTTTATATGTTTTTTTAACGTATTTATTTTACGTAAAATAATTTTTTTATTTATTTAAAAACTACGTTTTTGTATAATGCATTATTATGTTGTTATAATCTTTTAGTATACTTTTACATTATGGTAAGGTTTTTAATTGGTTTAAAGCAACACTTTAAGTATTTTGTTTTTACATAAAAACATTAAGAACATGAAAATATAACGTAAAAAAATACTTGAATATTCGTCTTAAATCAACTAAATATGTTAAGATAACGTAAAAGTATATTTTATGATTTTAACAACTTAATAACGTATTATATGAAAATATATTTTTTAAATACACAAAAAACAAACTTCACATAAAATAAATATATATACAAAAAAATTAAGTATTTTTTAGGATTACCTTTTTATATAATATGTTATTACGTTTCTTTATGTATTTAAAAGTATATTTTCAAATTATAACAATGTCATAACATTTTATACGAAAACGTATATTTTAAATATATAAAAAAACATATTTTTCATAAAATAAATACATAAAAAATTGTTTTTTATGTGAGAAAAAAATGTTTTTCAAACGTAAAACAAATACTTAAAATAAATTGGTATATAAATTGTTTTTTTTACAGTACATTAAAAATATATTTTGTTTTATTATTATTATTATTATTATTTTTTGTAATAATATGTTTTTTTTAGTTATAGATGTTAATGTAATTATGATTTTACGTAATATAACTAAGATTTCGGAAAAATAAACCAAGTTAGTATGCAGCTTAGTGGTATAAGGTGTAGGTTGATTTAAAACAAGGGATTTACGTCTTAGGTTTGAGTCCCCCTACCGTCATTTCCGAACATTTTTATTATTTTAAGACCATTTACAAAAATGACCCTGGTGGTTTACTAAATGTTACGAATTCAGTCTCTTTATACCTGAAAAGACGAAAATGCCCTTACCTAACGGCTGAATACTAACGGCGTTAGTAAAAAGGGCCATCCGTGCAAGTTTTTCAAACCACAAGGACTATTTACATCAAAAAAAATTAATAGGGACTTACTTTTTGACTTTTGACAAACCACAGGGACCATTTTTGTAATTTTGTCAATTATTTGAACATACCTACCAAACAACAAAGTTTATACACATTTATAAGTTTACCCAAAAAGTTTAATTTTCAATATTTTTATTTTTTTAAACGGCAAATATCATTAAAAAGTCATGATTAGCAAGTAAATAAAACATGATGGGAAACCATTACAAACCAGGAGGAAAATGAATACATAGGAAAAAAGAGAATACAATTAGGAAGGAAAAGATAAATGAACAAAATGTGAACAACTCCACTTAGCCCAACCACCACAATTCACACTACTCCTATGTTTGCACAATGAGTATGAGCTTGAGATAATATCATCCTCGGCCTTTGTTGGAGTGACACGAATATTCTTGAAGATCTTATCGTTTGTGGCGATCCAAATATGCCATAATACACCAATATGATGTAGTTTGTGACTATAGAGAAAGACAATTTAACTAGGCGTATTGTCAAACGCAAAGAATAAGGGCACTATCGTGTGCCTGGCGACCAAGACTTGAGAAAGTGATTTCAACTATTTTATTCAAAACATAAACGAATTCAAAATATAACCACATAAAAACCTGATGTACGTTTTTGACCAAGTACTTATAGTTAAACAATACAAATCCTAATACAATTAGAAAAACTCAAAAGATAAAGACTAATACTAATGAGATAAAGACTATATTGCATCAATGCATCATTCTCCTTTGTTTGAAAAAGAACTCGTCCTCGAGTGATTATCTAGATACAATGGCAGATCTGGCTGAAAAATGGTGAGGTCAGACACATTAAACGGAAAAATGGACCAGGTTGATCAACAACATTGGCATTATCATTCACTCTCCGAAGTATCTTGCAAGGGCCAATTTTCTTCATATTGAACTTGTTGTACGTACCCACTGAGAACCGTTCTTTTCGTAAATAAACCATAACGAGATCACCCACTTCAAATACCTTCTCACGTCGATGTTTGTCACGTGCTTCTTTATATTTAGAGTTAGAAAATACCATCTTTTGTTTAACCTCTTCTTGGACTGCTTCAGTTTTTCAGCCAAATTTTTAGCTGCGAAACTATGCCGAGGCAACGCAAGTAGCTGAATAAGATCTAGTGGATGTTTAGGCTACCTTTGGTACACAATCTGAAAATGCGATTTACCAGTTGACCATGTTATTAAAAGCAAATTCAACTTGAGCGAGAAATTGGTCCCAATGTTTAGGGTGATATCCACAAAGGTACCTTATTAAATTCCCCAAGGTTTTGTTCATCACTTCAGTTTGACCATCTGTTTGGGGATGAAAATAGGTACTAAATTGGAGTGTAGTCTGAAATAACCTCTAAAGAGTGCGCCAAAAATAACTAAGAAATTTGGTGTCACGATCAGATGTGATTTTCGAAGGAATGCCATGTAAACGTATTATTTCCGAAAAAAATAATAAGGCAATATTAGACGCATTTGTCGTTTTCTTGCAAGGGACAAAATGAGACATTTTAGATAAATGATCAACCATCACAAACACATAATCATTTCCTCTTGCTATCTTAGGAAGACCTAAAACAAAATCCATAGAAATATCTTCCTAGTGGACGTCAGGAACAGACAATGGAGTATATAAACTAGTATTTTGGGACTGGCCTTTGGCTGTCTGACAAATAACACATTTAGCAACAAATTGACCCACATCCTGTTGTAACTGCGGGCAATAGTAACGCTCTTCAACTAAAACAATAGTCTTGTCCCTTCCAAAATGGCCTCCTAATCCGTCTCCATGCAATTCTTTGATAAGTTCTTCCTATAATGAAGTGCGGAGAATACATAGACGATGATCGTAGAACAAATAACCATCAAGTTTTAACATAGGTGGAACTATGTTGTTGCTCAATATCTTCTTAAAATCTTCATTGTCAGCATATAACTCCTTCAAATCTTCAAAACCAAGGATTTTGGTCCGTAAAGTTACTAATAACTCAGCTCGACGACTCAACGCATCAACCACCTTGTTCTGATCACCGGATTTATGTTTTAAAATAAACGCAAAACGCTGAAGATATGAAACCCACCGCCCATGCATGCGATTTAATTTCTGTTGACTGTCAAAATACTTAAGTGCTTCATTGTCTGTATAAAGAATAAACTCACGGTGGAACATATACTGCTCCCAATGTTGTATGGATCTATAAATCGCATAAAATACTAACTCATAAGTAGTCCACTTTTTTCGTGCCTCACTAAGTTTCTCACTAAAGAATGCCACGGGTTTGCTGTCTTGGGACAAAACAGCACCAATGCCTATAATCGATGCATCGCACTCTAAAGTGGAAAGTTAATCGAAATTGGAGCAGAAGTCAAATTTTCATTGATGATGGAAAAACTTCTAGTAGCTTCATTTCCCCATTGAAACTTACCCTTTTTCAGAAACTAAGTGATACGAGCCATAATAGAACTAAAATTTCGAACAAATCACTGATAAAAGGTCGCAAGTCCATGAAAACTACGGACTTCACTAACGGTTTTGGGAACCGGCCACTCGCGTATGACACATACTTTTTCCTCATCTACTTGAATTCCATCTGCAGTAATGATAAAACAAAAAAAAATATTAATTGATTAGTCAAGAAATTACATTTCTTTAGGTTGAGATAAAGTTTGTTAATGTCTAAAACAGTAAGAGCCTCCATGAGGTGTAGAAGATGTTCATTCTCTGTGTTACTATACACGAGAATATCATTAAAATAAACGACCGCAAAAGATCTAAGGAAAGGTTTTAACACCTAGTTCATGAGTCGAGAGAAAGTGCTAGCTGTGTTGGACAAACCAAAAGTCATGACCAGCCACTTGTATAGACCATCTTTAGCTTTAAATGTTGTTTTCCATTCATCACCCGGACGAATACGGATCTGATCATACCCGCTTTGTAGGTCGAGTTTAGAAAACACCTAGGATCCTTCCAACATTTCTAACATGTCATCTAATCAGGGAATTGGAAATCTTAAGCCATCATTATCTTGTTGATGGCTCTACTATCAACACACATTCGCCAACTACCATCTTTCTTTGGAACCAACAGAGTTGTGACTGCACAAGGACTCATGCTCTTGCGTATGAGACCCTTTTTAAATAAATCTTCAACCTATTCTTGTAGTTTTTGGTTCTCCTTTAGGCTCATGCGATAGTGTGCTAGGTTGGGTTACTTAGATCCTGGAATGAAATCGATTTTGTGTTGAATATCATGCATGGGTGGAAGAGTTGCTGGTAATTCACTCAGGATAAGGGACTTAAATTTCGATAGGATAGGTGTTAATTTGGTAGGAATGTTATTTTTGGCCCCCTCTTGGATAGAATATGTAGCAACAATAGCATAAATGACAGATTCCCCCTTTATCTCTTCTTCAAAATCTCGATGAGACAATACCACCAGGCTATTCTTCACATTGTGACGAGGGATCATGGGTTTACTAGATTCTATCAAAGGCACTAAAATCATCTTCACTCCATTAACCTTAAAGGAGTACGTGTTTTCCTTGCCCTTGTGTATCATATCCTTATCAAATTCCCAAGGTCGCCCAAGCAGAATATGACATGCATCCATGTCCACAACATCAAACCACAATTCATCTTTATATTTGCCAATGGAAAAATGGATTTTACATTGATTAGTAACATAGATCTCTCCAATCGATTTGATCTATCCTATTTTGTATCGGTGTGGATGCTTTCTGGTAGATAGTTTGAGTTGTTGCACGATTGTTCGAGAAACAATATTTTTGGTACTCCCACCATCAATAATGACGTCAAATATCTTATGATGAACAACACAACGAGTCTGAAATAGATTATCGCATTGCGAGGGTTCTTCAGTTACTTTAGGCACAAACATAATTCGTCGGATGACACATGATTTAGTAATGTCATCCTCACAAAAAGTCTCGTCAACTGCAAAACAAATCTCAACTTCTTCATTGTCACCCTCCTCACCAACAACTTCATCGTCAACTTCTCCTTCTTCTCTTGTGGTAAAGTTAACTTTGGTTGTTGTTCCTATTAAGATTAAGGATTGTTATCATCTTTAAATATCCTACATTTATCTTTATTTTTGGTATTTATCTTGTTTAATGTTTTCAGGATTCTAGCATTTCTGTTTTGTGTTCAGATCCTGACTATATATTCTCCAGTAAATTGTTTTATTGATATAATAAAAATGCATTTACTTTTCTAAATTTATTATGGTATCAGAGCAAAGTCTGGGAACTCAAACCTAGCTTCGTTTAAACGATGGCTGTTGGCAAAGGATCGACACCACCCCTGCCCACAGGTAAGACCATCGACGTATCATCACCCTATTTTCTCACCTTTGCTGATCACCCTAGATTAAACTTCGTTGGAGAGAATCTTCTCCACAATGGTAACTATAGTGATTGGAAGAATGAGATGATGAATGCCTTGTTCGCCAAGAACAAAGTTGGATTCATTTTCAATTCACTCCCCATGCTAGAAGAAGGATCTGTAGATTTGATGAACTGGAAGAGATGTAATGCCATGGTAAGAGGTTGGCTCATTAGTGCTATAGAAAAGGAGATTAAGAACAACGTAAAATACGTTGTTACTGCTCGTGATATTTGGCTGGACCTTGGGGAAAGATTTGGAAGAGAGAATGCTCCAAGAGCATATGAACTTAGAAGAATGATAACCATAATCCACTAAGAGAATATGACGATATCAGGTTATTACAAAATGTTGAGAGGAATTTGGGATGAAGTACAATTAATTACCCTGTTACCAGCATGCACATGCCAAGGTTGCAAGTGTGAAATCACAAAAGAGATTGCAAGGTCAAGGGAAAAAGAGCGCTTGTATGACTTTCTGATGGGAATTAAAGAAGAATATGAAGCGCTGAGGGCAAAAATTCGAAGTACCGATCATGTGCCCACACTAAACAATCTACTGAGTCTAGATGAATAGCAGAAAAAGATTGGTGCTTCTCGAAGTACAATAGGAGAAGTTGCTGCTTTCTACACCAACAACAAAACAGCTACAAAAGTTGGCATCAAAGGAAACTCTTCAAGCAACTTGAAAAAGAAGGAAGAAAGAAGCAAGAATGGAAAGAATGATGATAGATGGTGTTCACATTGCCATAAAATTAGACACACACTTGAAGGGTGTTTTGAATTAATAGGTTATCCTGATTGGTGGTCCGTCAAGTTAACAACAGGCAAGACTCAATCAGGTAAGACTCGACAACAACAACCACGGGCTGCCACTATTACCGGAGAGACCTCACAACAATCTTCAGTTCTTGCTAAAGAAGACTATGAAAAGCTTCATCAACTTTTAAAATCGGCAAAATTAAGTGAGCAAAAGATCAATCCCACAGCCAACATGACTGCTAAGGTCGAAAGACAAGATAATTGGATCATTGATTCAGGTGCCAACGACCACATAACTCATCTTAGAAAGTGGTCAAAAACTATGAGTAATAAGAGGAACAACACCTCTATTTCTATACTTAATGGAAAGCTAGTAACAGTCAAAGGAATTGGCGATATATAAATATCACCAGATGTAACATCCGATTTTCCAGGTATATTATATTTATATATGTAATTTAAAGGGTTTGGAGGGACTCGATGAGTTAGTGCCCCAACTCGTCAAGTAGGGTTGTGACTTGGTGACATGTTTAATGAATGGACTTGACGAGTTGGGTATCTGACTCACCGAGTCAGCGCTGCTGAGGAAAACCCTAATTGCCCGGGTTTGTGACCTATTTAAAGGCACTTAAGGCCTCCCATTGTGGCTACCCTTCAGAAGAGAGAACCTTAAACAAATCCTGAGTGCTTTGAGCAAGAGAGTGAGCCATTTTGAGATTCTTGGTGAGTATTTTGCAAGGAATAAGAGATTTCTAGCTTGAGGATCAGAGAGGGTGTTGGATCTGCTGGTTTCCACGCTTAGAGCTTCGGTTGGAGGTATTAATCTCGACTTTCCACCTGGTATTGTTATAGATTTCTCATTTGGGTAGATTAGGGTCCTTTTCCTTTTCCTCTTTCGGGGTTTTGAGATTTTGATGTCATGAGAGAGTGTAAATCCCAGATCTGGACCCAAGGAGGTCCTTAACACCTAAAGACTCGTGCTTTATACAACTTAAAAGAGACATTGGAGGAGTGTAGCCCATTTATTATATATCTTTGGCATTTCTCGCTCTAGATGCCATGCATGGACGTAAAGTCCACAACTTTATGGGATATATGAACCCTAAGAGTATGGATCTGAAGTTTGGGAGAAAATCCTAAACTGGAGGTCCTTAATACCTAAAGACTCATGCTTTATACAACTTAAAAGAGACATTAGAGGAGTGTAGCCCATTTATTATATATCCTTTTCATTTCTCGCTCTAGATGACATGCATGGACGTAAAGTCCATGACTTTACAGGATATATGAACCCTAAGAGTATGGATCTAAATTTTGGGAGAGAATCCCGCTCTAAAATCGTCTGAATGCATGTGAGTCTGAATAGACTCTCCTAGTTGATGGGTCGACTCAGCGAGTAGCTTAGGGTTTGTCCCGATTTAAGCTGAGTCACACGTTGAACTGATGAGTTATGGCTAGCTCGTCGAGTTGAACGATCGATGGACCTATGAGATACGATGAGACTCGACGAGTCGCACGAGAGCACTCGGCGAGTCTGGTAAATTCGGATTAATGACTTGTTTGGACTTCTGTTGACCTGGGGTGTGGGTCAGTTAGGAGCTTCTGGAACATTGGAGGGGTAAGAGAGTCTTTTACCCATCCCGGGGGGGGGGGGGGGTCTAAAAAGGGAATAAGAGAACTTAGGGTTTAAAAGAGTAAAAGAGATATATTGATTTCATGCTTGTCTAATATATTTAGGCGGAGGATAGTTCGGGAGTGCCAAGTGCGTATTTATTCTTACTAGCTTCGAGGTGAGTCTTCTCACTATACATACCTAGAGTGGTAATCAAAGTTGTGTGGCAGAGTATTTTATATGCTATTTGTGTGATGTGTTATGTTGTGTTACTTCTATGTGATTTATACTATGCTACAGAGTTAAGACCGGAAGGTCCATAGAGTTAGGACCAAAGGGTCCACCAGAGTTGTGGGACTAGAGGGTCCCACTGAGACACATTGACCAGAGGGTCATATAGGGTTATAGCCTCGAGTGGCTAATTTGTTGTATGTGGTATTTTGGGGAACTCACTAAGCTTTGTGCTTACCGTGTTATGTGTTTTGTGTCTCAAGAAGTACCGAGGATCATGGGAAGGCACCGAACTGATTGTACACACACTCGCTTAGAGATATAGTGGGAGGATCCTGGTTTTTGTGATAAACAACTTTTGGAACAATAAATTGTAATGATACTTGGGATTTTTGGGAATTATGATATGTGATATTTATGAGATGAAATGAAAATTTTGTTTTGAAAATTTACGGTGTTACACCAGATTTCAAATTAAAAAATGTGTTGAATGTACCAGATTTCATATTAACTTGTGATTTTGGTTGCTCATTAACATTTTTACCCGACCTATGTTACATACATGGCTTACATTCGCAGAACTAGATTTGGATGGGTAAGGAGCGTGATGGGTGTTATTACTTAGAGTCGATGGAAAGAAAGAAAGTGGCAATGGCGGTTCTAAGAAAATATGATGTTTGGCATAGAAGACTTGGGCATACTTCAGAGGGAGTACTTCGTAAGATACAACAAATAGGAGATGTAGGTACTTGCAGTCAATTTTTTGATCCTTGTATTTGATCAAAACAAACTAGACTTCCTTTTCCAATAAGTTTTTTGAAAACAAAAGAGTGTTTTGATTTAATACATGTTCACATATGGGGTAGATATAAATATGCTTCTCTTGATGGTGCTCATTATTTTCTATCAATAGTCGATGATTATAGCCATGGAGTTTGGGTGTATTTGATGAAAAATAAGTTTGATGTTGCTCAGCTACTAGTCACGTTTTATAAGTTAGTAGTAACACAATTTAACAAGAATATCAAAATAATAAGAACAGATAATGGATCAGAATTTAAGTCTAGTTTTATGCTTGAGTTTTACAAGGACAAAGGCATACTACTAGAAACCTTATGCCCATACACGCCACAACAAAATGGCGTTGTAGAGTGAAAGCACAAACATTTATTAGAAATGGGAAAAGCATTGCGATTCCAACCTTCACTTCCAATAGAATTTTGGGGTAATTGTATACTAACTTCAACATATAAAATAAACAAGTTGTTGACACCAGTCCTAGAAAATAAAACACCACATGAAATTCTCCTCGGGAAATCGCACACGTATGAACACCTACGGGTTTTTGGTTTCTTAACTTACGCAAATAACACATTGGGAAAACAAGATAAATTTTGTGAGAGAGTGAGACCTTGCATTTTCATAGGGTATCCAATGGGTCAAAAATGGTATAAACTTTATGACTTGAAAGATCAAAGAATACACATTACTCGTTGTGTCACTTTCATTGAAAGCAAGTTTCCTTTTGGAGAGAACTATGAAGGACATAAAGTGATAGTGAATGATCACCTAGTTGATGCGTTTCATAATGTACAAGAAGATGTTGATGTTCCAATGGAAAAATCAGATGGGAATGATGAGACACGTGACAGTGACAGCCCACAAATCACTAACCTTTCTTCTTTGATTTTGATCTTCCTCTATCGTAACCACCCTGTTTGACTCTCTCATCTTTTTTCATTTCTTAACACAATGCTAGAGCGCTTCCTTGTATTCTTCCTTCGGATGTCTTCCCTAATCATGACCATTCTGAACCAACTCCCCCAAAGCAAGGACAATAACGACGGTGACTGTACTTTGTCTTCGAACCCAATATCAACTGATTTCAGGGTCGTTTGATAGTTGTTGATTGGGTTAGAGCTGATTGAGTTAGAAGCTAATTGATTAGAAATGTTGACTGAGTCCACATCTGGCTGAGTTTATGATGTTTGATTATTTTTCTAACTGAGTGTGTTGAATGATAAAAATAACCATATTACCCTTGTCTTGTCTCTGGATAAAATAATTATAAAAATACAAACGGTCACATAAAATCGAAATTAAACATATATCATTTAAAATCCAAATAAAAAGTGTCATACAAAATCCAAATACAAATTGTCATACAAAATATAAAAGTACATAATTAATTGCATACAAATTTTAACGTTAACCATTTGAAAGTAACTGGTTAGAAATCTAGTAATGCAAAGTAGTTATATAGTCAACGATTTTTCAACCTCATTATATGCTCTGTATGTTTTAGCCTTCACTTCCTTCACCTTCCACATTAAGAGTAACCATAGTATTTTGTTTAAAGTTCGTAAATAAGTCATAATGAAAATATTTCCTTATAAAATTATGTACCGCAACACAAGCAATGACTATGTCTCTTTGCACTAGAAAATGATAAGGAGCCATTTTTCTAAAACTAGAAATCTCGCCTTTAATACACCATAAGCATGATTGAACCTTTTTTCCTTAGTTAAAACTTTGTTTCTTCAAAAATCGTCTAATCATTTCCTAGTATTGCGGTAGGAAGTCATAAATCCAAGGTGTTGGTGTATGCGCATCACAAAGGTAATATATATATATATATATATATATATATATATATATATATATATATATATATATATATATATATATATATATATATATATATATGATTGAAAAATTTATCATATATATAATATAAATAATAACACTTATAGAAAAATTACAAATCCGGTGGAGGCAATGGAAATCCGGAAGTCGGATTAAATGCAACTTCTTTCAAAAACTATAGAATAATGTGTTATGCCCTCCCATCCAGCCCATACAAATGTGAATATTGTATCAAAATCGCAAATTCTGATTATATTTTGATAACATTCACGTTTTCCACTTCCCATATAGTGAATTTGTTGATCAACGAGCACAAGTGCATGTATAAGTGTTCCATCTAGTGCACCTATTGCTCCAGGAAATATGTGTGTTAGCCATCTATGTCTTTCTCAGGCATTACTTATTGGATTAGATGATGTTGGCACTATAATTTCTCTTGCAAAACACATTATTGCACATCGGACCTCACGTAAACATTGATGAATCGTTTGTGTATAGTGATGAAATATTCCTTTAACCACTCAGAAACGTTCACTATGTCCTATAACATGTAAAAATATAGCCATCTATTCTTCAAATCTTATTGTCCTATTACGTTGCAACCAATTTCTTTGTGTAAAATGATTGCATAATAGTACAAATGCATTTTGTGAAAGACGGATCATATCATAACATTGTATAGGACATTCGTGTATCAAATATTGCGTATACACATGCCCGTTTGCTACCGGTTCGCTAGAGCTTATTCTTTTAATTGTTTTTTTCCTTTTCCGAACCAACATCAACCAATACCACGAGAAGATAAGGAAATATAAAAAAGTCACCTTGTTTATCCGTATGTGACCTATTAAATGTCAAATACAAATTACATTGAAATCAATAACATAACAATCCATAACATAAGAAATCATAACATATAAATCCTAAACACATAACATTCCATAACATATAAATTCATAAAACATAACAAACCTAACAAAATAATCCATAACATATAACAATTCTAAATATAAAAATCTGTCAAACGAACCATAAGATACTAAAGTCAGACACTGAACCATAACATAGTAAAGCCAAATAATGAACCGTAGCATACTAAAGTCAAATAATTAATCCAAACTTTCATCTTGCATTTATTACCCACGACTCACAAGTCGACAAGTTGAGCAACCAAAATTTCCTATTACCCGCACTTTCAACAAATAACATAAGAGGGAAGGTGTATTTCGGATCATATTCTCTATGGATGAGCATCGAAACCGGGTACCCGCTTTTGGAACTGGAACCGCCTCGGAACTACCGGTTTTGGAACTGGAACCGCCTTAGGCGGTTCTGGTTCTGGTTCCTAAAGTTATGGAACCGCCTTAAGCGGTTCCGGTTCCGGTTCTCGTTTTTTCGGAACCGCTACCTGCTGGGTACCCGCCGGAACCGGTTTATATATATATATATATATATATATATATATATATATATATATATATATATATATATATATATATATATATATAAAGGTGTGTTACTTAGACTAGTTTATAATATATTGGTCCGATTTTGTCCGTCTTTGAATTGATTTGATTTGGATCAAACTAAATTACGGTTTTATCGAAAAAAGTTAACAAAATTAATGCGATCGGGTTACCCGCTCCGGAATCGGAACCGATGGTTCCGGGACTGGTTCCAAACATTTAAGAACCGCCTAGAGCGGTTCCGGTTCTGGTTTTGGTTCTAACTTTCTAGGAACCGCCGGTTCCGGTTCTCGCCAAATGAGGCGGGTACCCGCCTACGCTCATCCCTAATATTCTCCCCACTCCAAGCTTGCCAACTTCGTTATACAATCATCCATCTCCTTGTTAAGCTTATTTTCTTGTATGAATGTCTATGCAGCCTTGACAATTTCTCTGCCAACTTCTTTCAACTCATCATTAAGTGTGGTTTCCTTGGGACCATTTCACCCCCCCCCCCCCCCACAATGTTTTTTATCCGACAAGATGATTCTTCACTTGCAGGTGAAGCATTAGTAGGTTGGGGTCCTGTTAAGGTTGGGGTATCCACATGAGGTGACGACTCTTCCATCTAAGTATCCACAAAATCATGTGTAGTAAAGACTTCGTTGGGATGAGGTAGTGTCGAAGATGTCCCCCAACAATGAACGACAGTCGAGGTTGCACCATCAAAAAGTTGGGTACAAAGATCAGGGCAAGCAAGGGGTGCATTTCTCAGCTTATCTACATACTTGTTCAACTGTTTGAAAATTTAATAAATATTATCAAAGCAGTAAAATAAAATAATCTAATTTTAAAAAATATATGAGTGTGTGTGTGTGTCTATATGTGTATATATATATATATATATATATATATATATATATATATATATATATATATATATATATATATAATATACTTTCGCTTCGGCTTCCTATTCTTCATTAGTCATGATGAAAGATTTCATTACAGGATTATAAAAATTTCTGGTTTTATTTTTAAGTTGCAACCACAGAACATATTTTGCTTTTAAATAGTCGCATCAATTTTTCATTTGTTTTCTGTCGACAACAAAATTATAATATTTTTTCAATTTCTCCGCGACTACAATCCATGAGCTTGATTATGGTCCACTACCCTCCCGACCATTACTTGTTAATTCGTGTACACATGCTTCCAAAAGAGTTGTGTCCACAATCTCCGACTTCCAACTAATTCTAGTTCTTTTATCTGTCATGTCTATTATAAAAAGAAAAGATAAATCATCCACATAACACATATTTACAACATAAATCAAGCATAAATCTGATTTCATCACATTTTTAACAACATATACAACATAAATTCTGATTTCATACAAATAAATTCTGATTTCATAAGCATATAACATTTTCTGATTTCAAACTAACATGTACAACATTTTCTGATTTCACATACCTAAAATCTGATTTTATGCACACATTATTTCGTATAGAGAAAATCAAATTTCATACACAAATAATCTGATTTTGTACATTATCAACTGATTTTATGCACACCCTTTAAAGCATTCCAATCCAATAAGAATGAAATTAGTAATTTCGGTAGACATTAACCTATTTGTGATTTCAGAAAAACACACACACATACAAACAAACTACTTTACCTATTGTGGAGGTCGTCATCGTTTGCATATGCTGAGCAGGAGGGCAACTCGCCGATGGGAGATGTTAAGGATGAGCCGACTTCTGATCGATAGACAATGGAGCTATTTTGTTCGATCGTGTTTCTTTTTAGGTCTCCAGGGGAAAGGCGAGGGCAAATAAAGGAAAATAAAGGGCGTGGGTTTTTCTTTTCCAATCAGCCAAGATTTTCAGGCTTACCGAGTAAGTTATTTGGATCAGCAAGGCTGATCGATTCAGCTAAAATATAGATCTATCAAATAGTTGGATGGTTGACCGAGTCAGCAGTCAGCACTTACTGGACTCGGTAAGTTCATATCAAACTACCCATCAGTCTTGATATTATTGAATTGAGCTCGTTGAAATAATCTGTCACATAGTCGCCTTCCTTCATCTTCGTGTTAATTGATTTCCAGAAAGAACACATTATTCATTGTTGAGGGTTTTTCATATATATATATATATATATATATATATATATATATATATATATATATATATATATATATATATATATATATATATATATATATATGATAACTCTATAATCAAGTCATATGTAGTCTTCTCAATGATAATATTGTAAGTTATGTTCTTTTCCAATGATAATCTTACGATGCCAAGAGCTATCCTATCAATCCACTAGATTCCAGTCCTCTTCCTTCATCACTTGTAGTTTATTTTTCGGCCAAGGGTTCATGTAACTTCTTCTCCTAGAGGTAAACTTCAATCTGTATTCTCCAAATCCCAAAATTGTGACCTTCAGATTTGTCAATCTTACCTTTCTTGTCTTTAGCAATAGCTTCCATACCAATTGTTAGCGTTTAAACATTTCAACAAACGATTGGAATAATTGCTCACAAAGAAATAAAGATAAACGAAAATACGAACACAATCCATTTACTAGGTTTCCACAATCAGAGTTACTAACTACGCCCATAGATGAACACAAGGAGTTTATTGATTTCTACCGAATGATTTATTATACTTAGGTTACATGAATTCAAAAGATATAAATACTTGCAAGTTGACCTAAAATTACCAAAAAAATCAAGCCAAAAAAATACTTATGAATCTAACCCGTGATCTGATACATGAATTAACCCTATTTTTAGTTTACCTAGCGATTATAAAGTGAAAAGGTAAATCAACTAAATCCACTTTTTTAACGTAACAAATTAATAGGTAATAAATTGTCAATTCACACATTTTTTTTAGATATTTAGATGAATAGTATATATTGACTTTAGCTTTTGTTTATCCAATTATTTATAGTTTTCATTTGAAAATTAAAAATCATATAAAAGAAGAAGACGATATAAACAAATCAATACTTTGAGGATTTAAGCTGTAAATTTAACAGCATTGTTGAAGTTTTGGTGGGGCCACCCACCAATATTTAAAAGATATTTTAAAACCAACTCAAATTTGCTACGATCCGACCAAAACAATATCTACCACTACGACTAAGTTACGTTTTCATTATAAAAGTGATGCTATATAGGGTTATGCAAGGGATAATGATAATATATTTTTTGATTTTTACATATTTGGTTATTCAGTTTTTTTTTTCGTCCATATTTATCCCTTCAACTTGTTAAAAATGTACACATTTAGTTCTTATAACCGGTTACTCAAACTTAGTTGAGAAAAATGACTTAATAGAATATTATATTTCTTATTTTGTACACATTTAATCATTAATATTTTTATACACATTTAGTCCTTAATATTTTTTTTTTCAAAATAAATCATTTTTATTTTTATACTCATTCAGTACTTATGAATAATTTTTTTAAGTTTTTTTCACGACATCTTATATGGGACAATCATTAATGAAGTTGTGGGGATGTTGATTTTTATGTGTAACGTCTCATTTTCGCAAACAAAAAATTTTATTTTTAAATAAAGCAGAAGTTTCTAATTATAAATTTATTATTAAGAAAAAAACGTTTATTACAAAATACATTTATCGAAAATCAGAGTAATATAAGAAACACTGAATCCTCAAATACTGTTGATAAGTGTGTACAGTCATGCATTCGTCTTTCCACAATCAATGATAGAATCTGAAAACATAAACAACTGGGTAAACACAAAGTTTAGTGAGTTTCCCCCAAAATACCCGATACAACAAACATATTATCATGCATAACGGACCTACACTCAGCGGATTTGAATATCTTGGCCCAATCAGTCATCAGACTAAAATGCCAACATGTAACAGGTCTAATCAGTCATCAAACTGGAATACTCAGGGTTTGTCGGTATGCCGCTTTAACCCAACCGTTCTTCTCGAGCCTCAATGCCTACGCCTTATAGCCAGTCCACACCAGGTATCTTGGCCTACAGCTTATAGCAGGACCACCTCAACCTATCTCATCACCATATGGCTATCCCACGTAAGATGTCGTGAGAAAAATCTAAATAAATCATTCATAAGTACTGAATAAGTACAAAAACAAAAATGACTTATTTTGCAACAAAAAAATATTAAGGACTAAATGTATACAAAAATATTAAGGACTACATGTGTAGAAAGTGAGAAATATATTACTCTATTAAGTCATTTTTACCGGCTAACCTGAAGTAGCCGATCATAAGGACTAAATGTGTACAGTTTAACAAGTTGAAGAGGTAAATATGGACGGAAAAAAAAGTCAGTGACTAAATTTATACAAATCAAAAAATATATTAACCTTGTAAGTCATTATCACTAGGGCTGTAAACGAACTGAACGTTCGGCGAACCGTTCGTGAACTGTTCGGCGGGAAGTTCGTTTATGTTCGTTTATTTAATAAATGAACGAACATGAACAAAAATTATCGTTCGTTTAGTTAAATGAACGAACATGAACAATGGTCACGTTCGTTCATTTATGTTCGTGAACGTTTGTTTACGATGTTCATTTACGTTCGTTTATGTTCGTTTATTTATATTCATCTATATTCAATTATTTTTTATTATATTGCTATATTATATGTTCGTTTATGTTCATATATGTTTAATTGTATTTTTTTTTTTTTTATCTTTGTTCGTTTATGTTTGTTCGTTTAGCATGTTCACGAACATGAACAAAGTAATTTGTTAAACGAACGAACATGAACAAAAAAATCTCGTTCGTTTATCCGTTCGTGTTTGTTTGTTGTTCGGCTAACTTAAACGAACGAACATGAACAACACCTTGTTCGTGTTCGTTTGGTGCATTTACAGCCCTAATTATCACCTTATGTAATCTTCATTACATCTTTACTTCAACACTATTATCTCATAAAAATAATTATCACTTTACATCATTTATGTTTTTTATTTTGTATTAGATTAAATAAAAACATAACTTTAAACTAAAAAACATTTCAATAGTAAAAAACGTTACATTAAAAACCACATTACAAATTGCAAATATACATATATATATATATATATATATATATATATATATATATATATATATATATATATATAACATGGAAATTTAAAACCTACATTACTAAAAACATAGACATTAAAACATAAATATTAAAAAAAAACATAGAAACTAATCGCCATATTTTACGTAGACTTGACATTGAATTTTTAAAAATCTTGCTAGATTTTTCGGGTTGATATCTGGTTAGGCTTGGTGTTCAAAATTTGAAGATTGTTAAGTGTTATTTTTTGCGACGAGTTTCATCCTATTGTTCGAACTTTTTTTCGAGGAAAAGTAAATGTTTGTCTAATTTTCCCGAAAGTATGTCTTTAGTATTTGTTTTCCAGGATGAAGATATCACCTTCTTCGCTTTATCCCTTTCTGTCGGTCGACGAAGGTGAACTTCCAGTGAACCCTCCTCCTCAGTATCATCACATTCATCATTGAGGTTGAGTCTGAAACCCACATCCCACTTCGATATACCCAACCTTTTGTTGGAGTCGGTGGTCAATTCCGAATGAGCCTCCGGATTAAGGACCCATTTTAGACCCTCAAGACTAGGGTTGGCAAAAATATATCAAGGAAAGTCAACCAACATGTTACCAACCGAAAGGAAAGTCAAAAATGTTGGTAACCAATATATTTGGTTGACAGTACCATACCAACTGACTAATCATGGTACAGTAGTGGTACAATGTTTTCAATACCACAGTAATACGGTACCAACCAATTCTCTCTCTCTCTCTCTCTCTCTCTCTCTATATATATATATATATATATATATATATATATATATATATATATAAGTTTTAGTATGTTTAGTGTTTAAGATTTTAAGAGCTTTGATATTTTTACCTTATTAGTAAAATTTAAATTTTAAATTCATGTTGGCATATCCCATTTTCCTCCATGCTCTTGTTAGAAATTAATAAAGTCCTTTTGGGTCAAATTTTCAATCGGAGTAATTACAAACCTCTTATTCACAAGACCTTCATTCATGTTTCACATTGCTCAAGAACATAGAAACCCTTATTTAAAAAACTCTCATACATGTTGGTATATACCATTACTAACATTTACCAATCGAACCTATTGGTAGTTAAACAAATTGGTACAAACTATACTTTGTACGGTAGTGGTAGAATTATTTGCACGGTTTGAAGAAAAAATATTTGGTACCGTGCGAACTCCACCCTCACTCACGACAAATATGCCATGCTTTTTGGTGTCTGAAAGGTCTTCCGCCATTGATAAGCTTGTATTGGTAATGCGGTGTTGATAAAATGTTGAAATCGTTGCTACCACTTTTGTGCATTTTTTAAATTCAATTATGAAACATCCCAAAAATACGGTCCAAAAATTTCATTTTTAATTACTAATAAACCATGATTATCAACATGTTTAATCAAAACATACCAATCTATTCCATATCAACTATCTGTGAGATATGGGCCTCGCCCACACTCAACTATATATGAGATACGGGCCTCGCCCATACTCGGCTACTACACGGGCCTACATTGGTGCCTTAAACTCATTCCTACAGGAGGAAACTCATCTCACTGTCGTGTGAATAGCTGAAACGTCTCTGCTCCACGATTGGCTCTACTCACACCCTATACATAACAACCTCTTAGATACCCTTCAATACTCAAAACCCCTTCAAGGTTCAACCTTGGTCAAAGTCAAAGTCAAGGTTAAAGTCAACATTAAGTCAAAGTCAAAGTCAACACTTCGAGTTGACTCAAATCGTCGAGTTTGCTCTTCAACTCGCCGAGTTCCCATAAATCATAAAATCATGAAATCGCGATTCAACTCATCGAGTTTCTCCTTAACTCACAGAATCGTAATATCTCAGGTTGACTTGTCGAGTCTTTCCCCAACTCGTCGAGTTTGTCCTTTATACAGAAATCAGGACACCTTCAAACAACTCGTCGAGTTCCTTTATGAACTCGCCGAGTTCCTCATGGTTCTTAATCTATTAAGCCCTTTTCTCAAATCTAAGGTTCAAATATAGATCTACATTGTTTTCCTCGTGTACATCCATAAATAAATCGCGATTCAACTCATCGAGTTCCTCCTTAACTCACAGAATCGCAATATCTCAGGTTGACTTGTCGAGTCTTTCCCCAACTCGTCAAATTTGTCCTTTATACATAAATCAGGACACCTTCAAACAACTTGTCGAGTTCCTTTATGAACTCGCCGAGTTCCTCATGGTTCTTAATCTATTAAGCCCATTTCTTAGATCTAAGGTTCAAATATAGATCTACATTGTTTTCCTCGTGTACATCCATAAATAAATCGCGATTCAACTCGTCGAGTTCCTCCTTAACTTACAGAATCGCAATATCTCAGGTTGACTTGTCGAGTCTTTCCCCAACTCGTCAAGTTTGTCCTTTATACATAAATCAGGACACCTTCAAACAACTCGTCGAGTTCCTTTATGAACTCGCCGAGTTCCTCATGGTTCTTAATCTATTAAGCCCTTTTTCTCAAATCTAAGGTTCAAAATATAGATCTACATTGTTTTCCTCGTGTACATCCATAAAGTCGACATCTTGATGGCTTTGCATGCCCCAAATGGACTAAAACTCAATATATAGCAACCTACTTTCATGGACAAGGTCTTTTCTTAAGCATGCTGTGACAACCGTCAAATTCTGGTCAATTCAAAGTCAAATAAAGTCAACAAGTCAAACCGGTCAGCTCAACTAACCCTTGTGTACTAGGACTTACGTTCAGTATTTACTAAACAACTCGCTATTCTGATAAGAAATCATAAATCGAAAAGTACGTACAACTAGATCTCTTTAACCTAAAAACTGTGGTACGTGGCGGCCCAAACCGATAAAACAATGTTGCATACTCATCGGGAGTGTGTAAGATCCTTAAACAAGTCTTAACAGGGTTCACGAACCATGCATTGCGATGTCGGACACTCACAACTATCCCACATGGAACCTCTCTCAATCGTTTTCACTCTATCTCTCTCTATGTCAAACCTCTCCCAAATCTCTCCAAGTATGCGAAATCTCTCTCAAATATCTCTCTGTATTAGAAATCTCTCCAAGAATGTCAAATCTCTCCCAAATCCCTCTAAGTATGTGAAATCTCTCTCAAATATCTCTTTGTATGAGAAATCTCTCCAAGAATGACAAATCTCTCCAAGTATGTGAAATCTCTCTCAAATATCTCTCTGTATGAGAAATCTCTCCAAGAATGTCAAATCTCTCCAAGTATGTGAAAACTCTCGCAAATATCTCTTTGTATGAGAAATCTCTCCAAGAATGTCAAATCTCTCCCAAATCTCTCCAAGTGTGAGAAATCTCTCCCAAATCTCTCTCAAAAGTTTCCCGTAACTTTTTGGAATCATTCGGGTCATTCCGACCCTTAACCGGGTCAAAAACGGCTCAAAACGGGGCGAAAGCGAGAAAAATAGGCTTTAGGAACCGAAACCAAGAAGAGAGGCCTCTTAGGCGAGGATCGAGCCTCTGTTGGCTGAGGCATGCGAGACCGAGCCTCGGTCTCTGCTCCTCCCGGTCTCTGCTTCTTTCTCTCCTCTCTGTTGTCTTCTCTACTTTCGGTCTCTGTCGCCTTCTCTCCTGGATGAACCGAGCCTCTATTGGCCGAAAACGGAGGACCGAATCACTGTAGCTGAGACCGAGCCTCGGTCTCTGTCGCTTCTCACTCTCTGTTCGCCTTCCGCCTCTCTGTCTCTGTCTCTTCCTCTCCTCTCTGTCTCTACCCGCCTCTCGGTCTCTGCTCTCTCTTCTCTTCTCTCGGTCTCTCTTCTCCTCTCTCGGTTCCCTCTCTCTCCTTTCTCCCCTCTCGGTTCCTACTCTCCCTCTTCTTCCCTCTCGGTTTCTGCCTCCCTCTCTCTCGGTTCAGCATCAGAAGACCGAACCTCGGCCAGAATTCGGAAATTTGTCACTTTTAGCCCATTTTTGATATTTTTAACATTTTAAGCCCGTTTTTCGTGATTTTAAAGCGGGATTTTCTCCAGAAATTATATTTTAACATAATAAACTCTAAATATTCATAATTTAAACATATTTTGATGAAAATCATTATCTAAATAATAAAAAAATCAAATGGGTGAATTATTAAAGGTGGAGTGTTGACTTTGTCTTATCCAATGTCACAAGCAACCACCCCACACCCACTCTTTGACTAACCACACCTCCCACCTTACCTAGGTCACTTCAATGTCCCTCACACTCAATTTACACTCATTCCCATGTTTTTAGAGCTGGAACAAACATCCTCTCTCCTCATTTTCTCTCATTTGCCCTCATTTCACCAAGTATCAAACACCACTTTTCTCTCAAATTTTTCCCACTCCAATTTCGAGATTCAAGGCTGATTTTCAAGTGTTCTTCCACTCTTAGTAAGTATAATTCATCCTCCTTATGATTATTTCACTTCATTCTACTCAAATCATGAATATCTTACATAAACTCCATCATATTAGCGTTAGAGCTTCGAATCTTCAAGTGATTCTTCAAGTGTTCTTGGGTTGAACACTTCTCTTCTTCAACACTTATCTACTGAAATCACTCAAGGTGAGTTCATACCCCTACATTTTCATGTTTTCTCAAGTTTTCAGGGGGGGGAATACAAGTTAAAACACCAAGAACATAACTAAATTTTTCTAACAGCCTTCATCAGAAAAGTTCAACTCCATTAACGGACTGTTTTGGACAACTTAAACATTTTATTTTTCAAAACTGTACAAGGTGCAACTATTTCAAGTTCTTAGCTTTAAAATGACTACTTGCACATCTCCATACGATTTTTCTACAATTTATGGTGAATTTTACACAATTGCCTATCATTTCAAACACCAATCCGGACCAGTCTGTGATTATGGACTTTTTCACCCAAATTTGAGGTCATTAAAAATCTTGATAAAAATTATGAGTAAACTAGACACATTTTGTGAACTCTCAGAATTTACGGATCTAGTTTTCGACTTCGTATGATTTTTCTAAAACAGTGCTGAAAGACTAAGAATTAATTAACAGCTTCTAACTATCAAAACACTTTGTAACATGTTGAGCAAAGTGTTAAAACTTTGATAACTTCATATATTACATGTATTTCTTGTTATGATATAATTATATAATAGGAAATTACTTGCTGAATTTATAAGGATCCTCCATCATAATCATTAGTACAAGACAAAACAAGTTAAACATAGCTATAATGTACTATACATTTGACTTCCATAGAATGAGATTCTTAAACACCACAAAGAAATATACTAAACTATAATAGGTATAGTTAGGGTACATATACATTTCAAACATTTTAATAAACTATAATAGGTATAGTTTATGATCATTTACATAACATACTCGTACAAAAAGGGGTACAAATACAAAGTGCCGGGTTTATATACAAAAAGGGGTACAAATACAAAGTGTCGGGTCTCTATACAAAAAAGGGTACAAATACAAAGTGCCGGGTCTCTATACAAAAAGGGGTACAAATACAAAGTGTCGGGTCTCTATACAAAAAGGGGTACAAATACAAAGTGCCGGTCTCTATACAAAAAGGGGGTACCGATACAAAGTACCAGGTTCAATTAAGATAGTTATTATGATATTAAAACTATATTTCATCTAGAATTGTTAGACTTCAACTATAATCGCTGAGCGTATATGTTTGAGTCCTATAAGAATTTAGTCTCGATTGGCCTAGAATTGGTGGCACCCGCCTCATCTCCTGTTCCTCGTTGGGTTGTGGACCTAGGGTAGACCCACTATATTCAACGTTTTATCTAATTTAAATCTTATATAACTTATATACGCTGGACGATTATAGAGGAACTCTACGGGTCATTCTAGGGTTCATTAATGCATCATAAAGGAATATTTCTATTCACACTTAACTAAGAAAATATTGGATTTTCTAGAAATCAAACTATATTTCATCTAGAATTGTTAGACTTCAACTATAATCGTTGAGCATATATGTTTGAGTCCTATAAGAATTTAGTCTTGATTGGCCTAGAATTGGTGGTGCCCGCCTCATCTCCTGTTCCTCGTTGGGTTGTGGACCTAGGGCAGACCCACTATATTCAACGTTTTATCTAATTTAAATCTTATATAACTTATATACGCTGGACGATTATAGAGGAACTCTACGGGTCATTCTAGGGTTCATTAATGCATCATAAAGGAATATTTCTATTCACACTTAACTAAGAAAATATTGGATTTTCTGCAAACCAAACTATATCGATTTTACAAGGAAAACGGTTTCTACTTCAAACAAAACTCTTATGAACTCACCAACTTAATTGTTGACACTTTTCAAAACTACTTGTATTCTCAGGAAATCAGTGAAATAGGAAAACTTCATCGCTTTGAGGATGGGACGTTAAACCGTCAACAATTTATTCTTGTCATCATAATGTAATTGATTTTGAATCATGTAAACATATACTTTGGTATAAATTTTTCAATTATATTTATGATTGGTTGTAGTTACTTTGAGCACTATTATACACGTTGTTGTGATACTGTACATGAAGTCCTCCACCCCCGGACGTTTCCGCCATCCTTGGTTTGGGGGTGTGACACATGCAAGGGTTTATGACCTCTTTTTATGAATTTAGGGGCCAATCAACATTGAAAGTAGCAATTTCCAGCATCCCAACTATGAGGGTTTATCATATTCCAACAATTGGGACTAAAAGGTCCATAAAACAACACCAAGAGAGATCTAAGCTATTAAGTACAAAGTTTGAAACTTTATACCTCAGAAAACTGCCAAAGATGGTTATGATCCCAGATCTAGTGCCTCTCCTCGCGCTCTATGACCTTTAAGCTCTTCCAAATCCTTCACCAAGCAGAAGAACACACAAAAATCCACTCAAAACCACTAGTTTGTCAACAAGGAGCTCACAAATACATTTTAGGGTTTAGGGAGGCTGATGAAGGGCTTGTTTGGGGAGTTTATGTCCTTTAAATATGATGCAAAACCGTAAAAAAATTAGGGTTTCATTTCTGCCAGCCTACTCGTCGAGTTGAGGCCTACCAACATGGCGAGTAGGTTATATATCCCGCATCCCAAATCATCTCTACTCGCCGAGTCTGGGGCTTCCAACTCGTCGAGTTTCTCTATAAAAGTGAATAAATTATGATTTTAAATACATACCAGAAACGAGGCGTTACAACTATGTCATTACAATTGGTGCACGTTGCTCGTAGTTCACACCATTTTCAATTTATCGTGTCGTACGTACGATATGGTTGCTTTCCTAATTGTGTATGAAAGTGGTCCAAAACACGATTCCAAAAACATTGTGTCGATTGCACATTACTGGTTTGTTTGTTTTCCGATATAAAAATCAAAGCTTTCGCTAAAGCTTCCTCCTCCTCTTCGGTCCAACATGGAGTAGTTTTTTCCATTTCCTTTCTTGTTTTTTCTTCTAGGTGGTTATTGAGTTTCTTGGACCCTTTCGTCGTCGTCATCATCGAGGTTAGGGGGTTGGGATTGAGAAGTTCAGGGTTGAGATGGTTGTGTTTGAAATTGTTAAGGTTGACAAGGTTGTTGTTGGAAAGCTTAGAATTAGGAATGACTGAATTGTGGTGGTATAGGTTGTTGGAAGTAGTTTTGTTGGTATGGAAGGTTTGGTGAATATATATGGTTGTTGAATTGGGGATGTTAGCATTTACATGTAATTACCCATATGTTAGAATTGATCATTTGGAGTGTTTGAGGTGTTTGGAGTGGTTGAGGTATTTTGGTTTGGATCCATAATTTGAAGAGAATATGGAGATATAGAAAGAAAATTGATGTGTTTGTAGTGTGAAATATGTATAAAAGGTTGGTATTTATGGGTAAAAGGCGGTGTGATTTTAATATAAATATAATTAAATAATTGTTTATATATTAAACAAACGCATACAACGGTCTCATTTTTTGTTGTTTGAACAACAAACCATTAAGTGGCACCGTAATCATTTGTGACCGAGCCAAACCCCAACACCCTTACAAGCTTGTGGGCGGATGTTGATTGTAATACAATCCTTCCTATTATAGAAACTTTTTAAAATTGTATATTTAGAGTATCCACAATGTATATGCTCCCAAACATTTTGTTTGGCTCTCAAGCTACCCATCTATTAGGAATGTTTTCTATTTGCTACGAGTTTTAGAGGTTGTTTAGGACTCTTTGTAAGACTATTATACAAGGCCGTTAGATGTCATATTTTATTCATTCATACATATTCTTTCTCTTCTATCTCCTTGGAGTTTTATCAACAATGTAACCGTTCAATAAGTAGAGACCATTCATAATGGTTTTTTTCCTTTTCGAATTTCCCCTTTATATTGTGGTGTTTGTATGATTGTTCTTTGTGGTTATTCATCATTTACAATTTTATAACAATGTATAGTTCAACGGGAAAGTTGAATGATATAACATACTTAATTGACATTCAATGAATTAAACCATATCATTGTGAGATGGATATGGAGTTCAATCACCATTGAACTATTCAACGGGAAAAATGAAACATTTTAACAATTAAATATATCATAAATTAGATTTTATAAATATATTTCATAAAACTTTGTAGAGTTCAATGCTTCCTATCAAAATTTTAGTACAGTTGTATCGAGACGAGAGTAGAATTATGATATGATAATACATTAAATTCTGATCAAAAGTTCAATGCATTGTGGATGTCTTATGGTTAATCCCATTCAACCCAACTTGCGATAAAATTTCCGACATGATTTTGCAATTCACACCGGCCAAGTATTGCAAAGTCTAGAGTTTTCCGTGGAATAAAAATTTGTGACATGTGTTTCATGGAAGTTACAAGGGTATATAATATGATATAATATAATATGATATAATATAATACCACATATATGCTAGCTACCTATTATTGTTATAGAGTCAAGTCGATCAGTTATGTCACAATTAATTACATTCTAATTATTAAAGTCTAAAGGATATAGCTTTGAATTCCCATGTTCTTGATGATATCTGAATCAAAATCACACAACAATTTATAATATAACTTGTTTTATACTCTTTTGTATTATATATTACTATATAATACCTTCTTTTTTACAAGGAAATACTATATTTTTATGTACATGCATTCTCTCTTAGGATTTGCCTGGAATTTAAGTATACATACAAACCGAAGGATAAACTAATATCAATTTCCACAAGTACTCACTGTTGTGACTGCAGCGCCATCGTGATTCGTGAGAAGGTCTATTCCTTATCATCACAACATGTGTTGTGCTGTTTTCCTTATTCCCTTGCTTCGTATATTCTTGGATGGCTGTGAATGTTGTTGTTTATGTCCCAGATGAATCTCATCAGTTGAATATGTACGAATTCCGTTCCCTGATGATGTCAGCTTTATCCTTATGTGTTTACTGGTAAACCGCCTGTGGCAAGGAGATATCTTGGGTAGATGAACAATTCTAACAACACATCTCTTTTCCATGTTTGAAATCGCATGAAGCTGAGAAGGAAGATCAATGAGGAAATCCCCATATTCGTCAGTTTTTCCTCTTACCCAGTTCGATTTACTTCTTTTCTTGTTATTATCACATGAAACCGCAACCAATGCTCCTGTAAATTCAAATTAAGAAACCGATCGATTAAAAAGAAGTGCTTGAAAAGTGGAATCATCATTAACAATGGAGTAGTTACAGGTATATATATGCATACCGGAGATTGGATGCGAAATGGAATTCCTATTGAAATAAGTATCGCAGTGTATAGTCCCGCCAACAATCACCGTGGAGAGCTTTTCTTCTCCATAGCCAGCTAGACTTAATAATTCATCCGGTGTTGAGAGGTCCACCAGTGGGTTCCGTGGTCCAGCTTCAGCCATGGCTGAAGCTCTGAGGAAAAAGAAGATGAAAAACATGATTATCATGTGCGCTTGAAACTGGATCATCATCTTTGTGTGTTTTTGTTGATACGTAAGAAGTGGAAAACTTTGGAACAACGCAAAACGGGAGGAGGAGACAATGAAAAGCTACCCGATTGTAATGTGAGGGTTTACCTTGTATTTATTGTGTGTGCATGGGGTCTTGTTTTCTATTGTAATTACAAAATTACCCTTTAAAGTATTATGAGTCATATCATATGGTTGAATACCTACTTTGACCTTTGACCAGTGCCTTGTACCCAATTTTTGATAGGTAAACTTCCACAGAAACAATAAACATAATCGTCAACATGGTAAAGAGGAGGACCAAGGTTCTGACACTTTCTATTCTTTTTTTTTTTTTTTTTTTTTTACCTGTTTACTTTTGTGGCACATATAGAAAGAGAGTAGACTTTAAATTGCTAGTCTTGTTTGTTTAACTGTTTATGATCCGCATTTTGTCTACATAAATCGAAAAGGATAATCACAGAAAAACTATACGATGGGATCTTTAATAAAGTGACCACATTTAGTTCATCAACGATACATAGTTTTAATGGTTTAATCCGGGAAATAGGTGTTATTAGGAGTAGTTTAGTAGGAGCCCGTTAGATTTAACATACAATTTCGTTAATTTTTTTTACATTGAATATATAAAAGTTTAGTAAAACATATTTTTTTAGAAAATAATATTTACCTGTTAATCATTTTATTAAAAAAAAATAGTGCATCAATAAATAGTTCTTAATGGTTTAATATCATTTTATTTTTCCTTAGGGAAAATGACTTACAAACCCAACAAAGTTTCCAAACCGTTTAAAAAACCCCAATCATATTTTGTGTGTTCAAAAAAACCCAACAAACTTAACATTTTATCTAAAAAGTCCAACTAAGTTACAGTTTCTCGAAAGTCAAATAAGAGAAACAGATGACGTGGCTTATTACCGTATCGGAAAAATGACTTGTTAGACCAACAAAGTTTTCAAAACGTTTAAAAAACTCCAATCATGTTTTGACTGTTCAAAAAAAAAAAACCAACGAACTTAAACAAAACAATATTGGAATTTTCTGAACGGTTTGAAATTTTGATGGACTTTTTAGACAAAAGGTTAAGTTCGTTGGGTTTTTTTGAACAGACAAAACATGATTGGAGTTTTTTGAATGGTTTGGAAACTTCGTTGGGCTTTTAAGTCATTTTCCCTTTTCCTTATTATTGTTATTATTTTTTCTACAATACATTGAAATCTATATAAAATCTTAGTGGAGCATTTTTTTTCTAAAAATTATTTATTTGCTAATTATTTTATATTGAAAAATTATTTCTTTGTTAATCATTTTATAATATTTTTTCTATATTGCATTGAAATTTATAAAAGATTTTTTTCCCCATTGGATGCCAATTTAACATCATTGAATTCCATCTATTAAATATGAATTAGACATTGCATCTCATTTAATTGTCATTTAACCGTGCTATTAAAATATTTATTATGAATGCTGGTATTACCAATAACACAAAATAATCATTACTTTTGCAACTGTTCGTATGTTAACTGTATTGGCAGGCAAATTGTGTTATTCACAAAAAACATGGTCAATTTCTTATATATACCACATCATAAAATTGTCGTTTTTTGTGATTAATGATTATCTATAATTGAAGCGGAAAAACCGTGTATAAATTTTCGAGATATACACATAATTGGTAAGAGGGCATTTCCGTCATTGTATATCAACACCTTTAGAAGGGCAAAGAAAAGGTGATGTGGAAATTTGGGAAGGGACAGAGGGGTATAAAAGTAAAATGACATGAGGGAAGAGGGATTACCACAAAAACAAGGAAAAGGGAAGTAGGTAGCCAACTTGTGATCTCGTTATTTAAGTATTCTTAATTATATAATGTCACTAACATATGTTAGTCAAGCCTGCCCTATCTATATTTTCATTTTTCTTTCTTACTTCATCACAAAATTAAAATACTTTTCTTCAGCCGTTATTTTCTTTAATTTAAATAAAATTATTAGCTGAACTAAATTCACACGCACATAGATTGATCAGCAGTTAAACCAAATCAAGTCCAGGTATGTTGAGACAAATATAAGAGAAGTGATAATTATACAAGAATTAATTAGGTTGAGATGAGATCAGTTGTGTTGAAGTACAAATTGGTTTGTTGTTTGGAGAAAGTTGGTATTGTGGAGACAGGAGAGAAGCCTGAATAGTGTTTGTGTCTCTTTGCAAAGCAAATCTGGGCTACATATTTGGGAAGATCATATTTCTGGACAAAAGGTTGAGCTGCATACTCTTCAAACGCCATCCACTACATACACATAAAATAAATTAAAACAATTTCTTATGATCAATTGAACAATGTATTGAAGCTGAAGGTGTATTAAAAAACGTAATTTTGATTGCAATACAACTAGAAATAAAAATACTATCCTAAGTCCAAATGTAATGTGTATCTACCGGATAAGTACATATACTCATATTTCGCCACTTTTAGTACTCTCTTACCAATTCCAACAATCCTTAACTTTGGATCGGTTCTCAATTCTGCCCATAGTTCGTCCCATTTGAAGATTCCAGAAACCGTCAAAAGTCAAAACCTCTAGGAGTGCTACCTCTTACCGTCTTTGATTTTTTATTTTTTTGAAACGTCAAATTTAACATACTCCTAAACTACTCCTTAAATCTACCTATGTCCACAAAGAGACTTGAACTCTCAACCTCAAGGAGAGAAGGCAACACCGGATACCTTGACAGTGCATCAGCCACTCTGCTTTCCTTTCTTGGCCTATATTGGATGACAAACTCATACCCTAGCAGCTTTGACAACCACTTTTGATGTTCCTTAGAACAGTTCGTAGTTACATTTCGTTGATCCAGTAAATATTTTAGGTTGTGTTGATCTGTACGGGAATTTTCGGACTAGCAGATACAGGCTCCACTTCTAAACCGCTAATGGAGTTGCCATTAATTCTCTCTAGTACACCGACTTAATCCAGGCCCGGGTGCCTAATACTTGACTGAGGTCATTCGTCCTGCATTAGAACCTCCTCTAGCCCAAGTCCGTACCTAGAGGCATCTGCTTCTACAACAAAATCTTTGCTAAAGTCCAGAAGAAGGGCAAGTGTCATCACATTTTTGAAGTTGGTGGAATGCTCTTGTGGCTTTGTCAATCCAGCTGAAGTTGTCTATTTTGAACTGCTCTAGGCAAAGCGATCTTACCGTACCTTGCCACAAACTTTCAGTAACACCCGATCAAACCCAGAAACCCACATAGTTCTCGCAAATTGATGGAAATCGATAACTCAAACATCACGCTGATTTTTATAGGGTCAGCTGGTGGGGATGCTCTTGAATGGGTAGACAGCTCGGTTTCCGTTAAGTGCATTCGTACCATGAACCCATCATCTTTTGATCGAAATGCCGATAGGAATGATTTGTATGTAGCCATAGTTTTAGATAAGCTCGGGTTGCCGTACAAACATATCTTCAGGTCTCCAGACCAAAACGCCATCTACACTCCTTCCAGTAGATGGTTGTTTCTCCGAATGTTTGTAGCCATTTGATATAGACAAAATAACGTCCGTGCTTCCCAAATCAAATCAAAAATATGTAACTCGGGAAGTGATAGTAGCACCCTTTTACACATACCACGCCTTCAGTCTAGCATTCCATTATCTAGCCTAACGCCTAATGATCTTGTATCGACAACCGCAATGCCAATGATCCCGTATCGGTAACCGCAATGCCAACATCCTGAACCAATTTTCTTGAAACAAAGTTATGAGTTGCCCTGCTATTTATCAAGACGATCAATTTGATGCCCCCAATTTCTCCTTTAATCCTCATGGTTTGAGGTGGTGTTAACCCGATCACTGAGTTGAGTGAAACCTTAACCATGTCCAAATGAACGTGCCCACCATCGCCTATATATCCCTCGTCTATCTCTGGTTTTAAACCCTTGACGAATGTTCCCTCCAGCACCAAACAATTGCCCAGACAACTTCTCAAACTCACTCACATAATTCCGGACAATACCCACTGGCTTATAGCCAAGAACTGTTCATACATAGTTCCTTCATACGATGGTTGAAACCTTGCCAACAAGTGACGTTTTAACCCTCACTCGTGTGAACCACGTAACAATAACATACAGTGTTTTTGTTTTTCGTTTTCATTATTACTCTGTGTGTGAAATCGGTTGTCATTTGTTGAAGTGCTTAAATCCTAACATTGATTAACCAGGAGATGTGAATGTTCGTTTTCTAAACAAATAGGTTGTATGCTGGTACTCCCTAATTTGCTCCAAAACTAACTTACCTTGACTACATCAAACACACCACTCTCTAGAAAAACACACTAATGATTTCAGTGCATAAAGGTAGGTGTGTAACATGGAGAGAGATCTTTCATTAATCATTTGATAACTAAAACCAACCTGGGCTGCTTCAATTTCTCTTTCCTGCTTCTGGATGTCAAAAGACAAAGGATGCAACATGCACATAAAGAATAAATCTGACTTGTTAAAGAACTTCTTATGGCTTTGTCTGCAAAACAAAACCAATTGTATCAGATGAACAACCCTAAAAGCATCTTTTAATAAAATATTTATGTTGCACATCAAAATGAAAAAAGAAAACAAACACATCTACTTTCAATCAAACCATCAACATGTACAAGATGCTGACTTTGACATAATTCCTCACCTGAAAGCTAGTACTTCCACAAATTTGGCATCAATCTGAAACATCAAAAACATCTAGTTAGTATAATATCTTCGTTTACATATAAAAACCCATTTTAACTTCTTTTTTGGTCATAATTCATACTTGATAGTGACTATGTTACAAATCTAACACCTATCATATGTATTTTGTAGCATCAAATAATGTCTCTTTCACCAGAAATGGAGAGTATTTTCTGTATATAAATTATCCATTATCCATAGAGCAAATACATGCAAATGCAAATTACCCCTGTCTCTTCTTTTACTTCTCTAACAGCAGCATCACAAATATCTTCACCCTGTACAAAAAAGAAAAATTGTTCAGATATTAAAAGTTAAGTTCTAATAATAATAATAATATGATGACTAACTAACCAAATCTACATACCTCATCAACAACTCCTGTAGGAAACTTCCATACTCCAGTTCCACTCATTTTTCCACCCTTCTCTTGCACCACCAGAACCTAGTACCAGTAGAAAATTCTCAAAACAAGTAAATATATACAAGTGTTTTTGCTGTTACTCTTAAATCTCAAATGAATGAAAAAATCAGCAATTTTTGAACCAAGAAAATAACTCATGGGAGATGACACTCATTTACCCTCTACAAAAAGATATATACATATGTTGAGTACCTCTCCATTTTCTTTCATAACAAAGGCACCAACACCAACTCTATGAGTTGCATTTGGTGGCAAAGTATTAGGAGTTGCAGGAATCCAATATACAAGCATCAAATAGTTTTTCTCTGCATGGTGATAATAGAAGCCTTCCTGCAAACCCAAGTTGAATTTGAATCATCTCATTATCTATAACCCGCATAAATGCTTGAATCGAAGCTATGAGCTTACATTAACAGCAGATTCAATAAGATTTGCAAGCTCAATTGGTAGTCTAAGCCAGACACCCTTCTTACCCTACACAGGAATTGACCTTTTGGATAAGTGAAGAATCCATGTATATTTCCATTGCATGATTGAAGCATAAAAATCGCAGAAAGAAAATGGAAGTTTTGGATAACCTGTTGTTTCCATTGTATGATTGACTCCTTGAGTAAACAAGTGAACAGAATCCCGTCCATGGGCTCACTAGACATTTCCACAATAACGCCTCCATGATCATCCTCCTTAGCAGATAACAATAACACGTTATCAAGCTGTTTAGCTGCTGAAGACCTCAATGAAGCTGATATGGAACGTGCATTCAAATGGATGCCAAACGACTTTCTGATTTTTCCTAGAAATTGTAAGGATAGCAAAATTGTAAGCACATCCGAAGTAGTACTGTACTACTGAAATCAAATGAGCAAAGAAGAAATACAACGAGTGTCAGTGGATTATCAAATTTGCCTAAAAACTAAACAAAAACCTATAACATCAAAAGCACACCGAAATCCCTAACGCAATAGTCGAGTAACTAGAAATTGAGTAAAACTGAATCAAATATAAGCTGTAACTGAAAATTAATGTAGAAAAAGATTGAATGTCAATCAGTTAGAAATGGAAACTGAGATACGGACCTGCAGGTCCTCCGGTGAGGAAAGTTGGGCGGAGACGGAGACTTGAGAAGGAAGGGTTTGTGGAGTTGAAACATAGAATTGATGGTTTTGGGAGACATCTGATTATCATATTTGTCTCTTCGACTAACAAGTATATTTCCCTTTTCAACTGTAATCGGTTATATATCTTCTTTACATATGTGTATATTTGATCAGCCACGACGCCCACTTCCAGTGTCGTTTGTTCACGAGAGAAAAGAGTAGATGATGCAGTCGCTTTTCAAAAGGAAATATATTTTCAATAGTTAACATTTCAAAAGCTTTTGAACTTTGTCACAAAAAAATAATATTATCAAATAGCTTTTCTTCAATTATTAATATTTTTTATTTTTTATTCTTTTTTAAATTAACTAACTATTTTGAATGGTTTATTAAACTCACTCTTATAAATTTTTATTATTTCACTTATAATTAAATAAATAAAAATATTACAGTATGAAAATATAAAAAAATATAAAATTTTCATATATGTATTTAAAAAAATAAAAATAAAATACAATATAAATTATATTAACCAAAATGTTTATGATATTTGATTTTTTATTTTGAAAGTTTTGATGACTAATTTTAAGTTATTTTTACAGAAAATATCTTAATTTTTATTTTATTTATTAAACTAAGTAATCATTATTAACTAAATATAAAGTCTAAAATTGGGCTGAATAACATTTCTGTGATTCTAACTAGGCTTGGAAATTGAAATCCAAATGATTGCAAGCCCAATGCCCAAACAACAAATCTCAATGCTTTACTCTCCGGAATCCTTTTTCTTTTTTCTATTTTGAATAGAGGCCATCAAAGTTCTCAATACTTGTTCTTATAAAAATGAAAATAAAATGAAATCCAAATGATGTTTGTCCATTGTTTTTCTTAACGTGCTGATATACGCTTATATATTAGGGATGAGCGTAGGCGGGTACCCGCCTCATTTGGCGAGAACCGGAACCGGAATCGGAACCGGCGGTTCCTAGAAAGTTAGAACCGGAACCGGAACCGCTCTAGGCAATTCTTAAATCTTTGGAACCAGTCCCGGAACCAGCGGTTCCGGTTTCGGGAGCGGATAACCCGGTCGCATTAGTTTTGTTAACTTTTTTCGACAAAACCGCAATTTAGTTCGATCTAAATCAAATCAATTCGGACCAAAGACGGATATAATCGGACCAATATATTCTAAACCGATCTAAGTAACACACATTTATATAAAATTATATATATATATATATATATATATATATATATATATATATATATATATATATATATATATAAACCGGTTCTGGCGGGTACCCAGCGGGTAGCGGTTCTGAAAAAATGAAAACCGGAACCGGAACCGCCTAAGGCGGTTCCCGTTCCAAAACCGGCAGTTCCGAGGCGGTTCCGGTTCCAAAAGCGGGTACCCGGTTCCGATGCTCATCCTTATTATATATGAGTTAATTTTGTTTTCAAACCGTCAAATTTAAGCAAAACTCAGAAACATCCAACAAATAACTCGCCTTTGATTAGAAAAACAATCGTACACAAAAAGTAGAAATGCAATCATTATCATGCGTTTAGTCGTATCATGAATCCAGTTGTATTAAATGAAAGCCATCTTAATATTACATCCAATGCTTTAAGGTTTTAAAAGAGTTAAAACTCAGCTTTATACAATTGTACTTGAATCAGACGAGATTAAAAGGAATTTTAACATTGAAAAGAAGTTTGGTCTTCTAGTTTTCTCCATTAAATTGATGATCAACATCATTTGTATGTGAATGTTTTTAAACAAGAGTAGAAATTCTTGTTATTATTAAAATGTAAATGTTTGTATATCGCAGGTTTGATACAATTCGGATGTATATTTTCATGCATTACCTTTGATACTTGATGTATGTATAATTTAATCATCGAAATGCATGAAGAACAGTAATAAATAAATAAGTAAACACTGCATGGATGATGGAACTCGGATTTGATAACCAAACACCATATATATTAATCAAAGTACGATAGACAACAACATTAAAAGATAATAATAGAGAAGAGAGTCATTAACATATTAGATAATCAATCAATCAATGATCATGAGGCTTGGAGGCATGGATGAGGAAGATGAGAACCGCAGCCAACAACACCGGAACAATCAGAAGCACCGGGAATGATGGTGGTGCCACCGGCCCCATTACCAGTGGCAAGAACAACAGACATCCCACCACAAAGAGCATGGCCACCACCGATCCGACACCCCAACCATACTCCATGTCCTCCATGTCTTCTTCTTCGATTACGAGCTTAAGCGTTCCACTTTCTGCCTCACGATCTTTCTCTCTCTGTATGTATATCTTTTGCATGCATGGACGTGTACGTATTTATAGGAACAGGATGTGGCGGTTGGAAAACGGTTTTTAGCAGCAGACCCGTTGTGACGGTTGATGGTCAAATCGTCAAGTGCCGTTACGTCATCCGGATAATAGTGAAATTCGATTTACTAATCGTTGCCTCCTCTCAGTCCTGTGACGATTATTATTATTTTATTATTATTGTTATTATTATTATTATTTATTATTTATTATTTATTATTTTATATGAGTTTTTAGTAGAATAACCTATTTTTGCGTATGTTGTGATTTTAATTAATTATTAATTAATAATTAATAATAATTAATCGCTTATTCTGAAACTTTCATATTATTTCAATGGGAAAATCGTAAAACAAATTACGTATATATTAACCTCTTTTTTTTTTCCTTTAGGTTGTTGAGGAATATACAATTATACATCATTCCATAGTCTACACCAACGATTAGCTCAAGCCCAGGCCCAAGTTTTAGATAACACAACAAAGCCCAAGTTTATCAAGACAAGATCAAGATCCAAGTACCGAGACAATCCAATCCGTAATATTCCTTTTATATTTTGCAAATATTTATATAGGTCCTTAAACTTGTTGAACAAATACAAATACAAATGCTTCATGCTTAACTCAGGAAAATAAGTTTGATTTTAAAAACGTACTTATGTGACCAATTGTTTATAGTAGCTTACATACACATTATCATCCATTCGAACAATTTAAAATGTCGCATAAGCAAACTGTCAGGCCGTGTTCAAAGGTGGGCAACCCGGGTGGTCGTTTATGACTCATGTCTCTAAGGGCCCAAAATTCCTAAAGTATATGGTATATATATAGAGTGAAAAAAATCAACTTATTTAAAAATGCTAGAAATAATATTTTTTCTTTAAATTAGTTGTTATAATGTTGTTGCCATGTTTTTGCTTTTTAATATTAAAGTGAATTTTATAATGGTTTTTTCTATTTTCAACTTTAGAGGTCCATTTTTTCTTTTCACCCTAGATCCACTATATATTTGGACCGATCCTACAAACTGTGTCACATGTACAAATATAATTGTGATAAAATATATATGTATAAAGAAATTGGCTACTAACATTGTCATAGACTCATAGTAGCATATGAAAGAAACTAAGAAAGTGATTCTTGAAAAAACAGTTGTTTAGTAAATTGTAAGATAAAATTGCAAAAATGGTCCTTGTGGTATGTATTTTTTTTGGGGTTTTGGTCCAAACCACGAGTTTTTTTGGGTTGGTGGTTCTTTTGAGCTAGTTTGCTTGCAGTTTTGGTCCCTGTCCAAACTAAAATGACTATTATACCCTTAATGAATTTAGTTTTTATTTTTCTTTTACTTTTTTAAATTGTTATTATTAATAAATATAAAAGTAGGCTCTCTCTCTCTCTCTCTATCTCTCTCTCTCTCTCTCAGTAACATACACAACACATCACCACCAGCCCAACCCTCCCTCTTCGATTCCATCTCGAAAACAAGAAGAAGAACTGAAGGAAAAGCTACCCTCGGAACCCCTTTCCCACCTCGTCACCATCCGCTGCCACCACCAAAAACAACCCCTCCACCACCCTCCATTGTTGTTATGTTGCTACTTATGAGGCCCCTCCATCCCCCTTTATCTTCGTCTTCATCAGAAAGCAACAGAAACCGACAGCAGGAGGTTGTCGCCTCCTTCCATCATCACAGCATCAGCCATTGTCACCTTGTTGTTGTTGAGCCCGACCACCTCCTACTGCCTCTCATTTCACCGTAAATTCCTTTGCACTGCCATTCTTTTATGATTTTGCTTTGTTGGTCGTATCAATGGTTGGTGATGGTTGGAGTCCTCACAGTGGCAGCGACCAAGGTGGGAGCGGGTGGTAACGGTAGAGTGGGCTAGCGTTGCAGGCGGGTAATGGAGCCCCGGTAACCTCCTGTCGTTTCGTTCTTGCTCCCGCTCTACGAAAACTATGAGTTGGGAATGAGAAGGAGGTCGGGGAAGGTGTTTCCGACAGCAACAATTGTAGTGGTGATGGTGGTTTGCGTTGGTAGCCCAAGGGAAAAACAAATTGTGGAGGCTAGAGGCGGCTCCTGGTGGTTCTCGATGGCACAACTACAACAACATCACCACCCCTTCTTGGTGGTTGTTGTGCTTAACAGTGTAAGAAGGAAATGAACACAAGAAAAAAAAGAACGTGAAGGGTGGGTGATTGAGGGTGTTTCACGGTGGTCGAAGGTCACCGGTGGTGGGTCTATGGCGGGGTAATGGTGGTACAGGGGTGACGATGTAGTGGTGGTGTTAATGATGAGAATACAGGTGGGAAAAGAAATTTTGGTGGGTCTAAACATGGAGTTGAAGGTGGTGAATGGGTTTAGGAAGTTTGATCAGGAAGGAAAAAGAAAAATTGCAGTTTCTTTTTTTAGTCATTAACTTTCGATGAGAGAGAGAGAGAGAGAGGGTGGGCCCAAATTAGTTATTTTTTTCTTTTTCTTTTAAATTAAATAGAAAAAAATGTATAAAATATATTAGAAAGGGTATTTTAGTCTTTTCTGTTTTCCGAGGGACCAAAACTACAAGCAAACATAGTCAAAAGGACCACCAACCCAAAAAACTCGTGATGTGGATCAAAACCCCAAAAAAATGCATACCACAAGGACCATTTTTGCAATTTTGTCAAATTGTAATTAGCAACAAAATAAGTAAAATAAAATACAGATACAAAAGTACAATGACATTTATTTTAACTTGATTATCAAGACATTGAAAATACAAATAAAAAAAGTACGTTGAATCATGGAGTTCAACCACTTGGGAATAGTTTGATATTTCTTAGAATGGAAGATGAGTTTGTGTGTAATGTATCGTGCCACATCACATTATGTGAAATTATATGATAAGAAAATAAAATAAATGGCATAAATTAATCGAAAATCGAAGGGTGACAATGAAAATATAATGTATTCCAACTAGTTAATGTATCGAACGAGTGTGGGAAGTGTGTTTATGATTGGTGTTCACCGCGTGCTCTCAACCACGTGTCATCATTATAATTGTCCACATTTTCCCAAATCAACACGCCTCTCATCTTTATATGTCACTTGCATTCATTAATTCCAACTCGTACTAAAATTAAAGTCTAACAAGAGAGCGAAAGAGGGAATGGCGAATGGCGAAGGTTTCCATGGCTACCAAAGACCCCATCCTCATTCAACATTTGGTAAAATTGTTTGACACCTTTTGCTTCAATTGCATTAATTTGAAGTTTTTTGTGTTTATTTTGTTACTTGGATGAAGTGCTTAAGTAGATGTGGATTTGTTTCTTTCGGTATGAACCAAATGTAACTTCTTCTTCTGATCTGATCCGATGTAGAGATTTTTAGTTAATTAGGTTATCGTGTTTGGTTTGTTAGTTGTTACACTGCAAATTAAACTGTTTATGATTTTGTTTTGAAAATCTAATGATGTTATGTATCTTTAATAATGTTAATAATAACTAATAATTACACATACAGAGAAGAAAAGGAAAAACCCTATTTCGATTTAGACATCAAAACACATATCTTTCTCTTTTAGAAAGGTGGATTTAAGTGGATGATGAAATTTTTTGAAGACGTTTTCTTTTGTGTTGAAAAAGAAAAAATAGAAAATGGTTTGGATTGGGAGAAAGAAAGACAAATATGAGGAAACAAATGGCATCCATCCCATTCATGCTCTCTCTCTCTCTGCGACCCCACACACCTCTTACTTTTTGTGTTTTTATTTTTTTAATATTTATTTCTATTTTTAGTTTTATGTACTTGACAAGTAGCTTTGGTTTAGGGATCCATTTCCTAATTTTAGTTCTAGTAATTCAGTTTCTACATAATTTATATTTGGCGTGTTCCGATTTTTATTATTTTAGCAAAAAAAATGGATTTTTAAGAACATTAATTATTAAAATAAATAAGATGAAATCTACCAACATACTTAGAATTCCAAGCAACTTTTTTCTTAAACCGTAAAAAAAACGTTTGTTTTTTTCCTTCTTACTAATGTTTTTTTATCTTTTAAGAGGCTTGTAGATTTTTTTTTAACAGTGAGGTTGATGGTTAGAAATTAATACTACGAAATTATCAATGTCTGAATTTGAAATCAGATCTTCAATCTAAAAGATAAAGCCTCTACAAAATAAGTTAGTTCCACATTGATAATTTTGATCTAATTCTCTTTATAATTATTAAGATATTTATATATTTAATCAATAATCAATAATAAAACAATATATAGAATGAAATCTTGTTATTTTGTAAGTTTGAGAGAGTATCTTATAGGACGAACCGTAACTATTTTTAATTTTTATTAAAAGAAATCTGATATTCTGTTTTTTATTGACTTTTTGTAATTTTATTTTGTTTCGTGGGCTTCAAACAAAAATCCTTGCCTTTTGAGATTTATAAATGTTAAAAAAAAACAAAAAAAACAACCACAAAAATGACCAAAGTTTTGTATGTTTTCCTTTTTTTTATTTACTTTGTTTGGTTAAATAGCTTTTAAATGAAGAAATACTTGAATATTAGTTTCATTAATGGTGACATATTATCGGGCATTGTGATCAGGAGCAAGGAATTGGATGCAACCACAACCGGAATCCACCAACAACATCAACGAATGCCTTGTTCGAGAACAAGATATGTTCATGCCAATAGCAAACGTGATCCGCATCATGCGAAAGTCCCTCCCTCCTCATGCCAAGATATCTGATGATGCTAAAGAAACAATCCAAGAATGTGTTTCTGAGTTCATCAGCTTTGTGACTAGTGAAGCCAATGACAGATGCCAGCGTGAGCAGAGGAAGACGATAACAGCCGAAGACGTCCTTTGGGCAATGAACAAACTGGGATTTGATGATTACATCGAACCCTTGACAATCTATCTCCACCGCTATAGGGAGCTTGATGGTGGCGAACGTGGCTCTGGAAGTCAGTCTCTTATGAAGACAGACAATGTTAATGCTGATCATACTGCTAATTCCATGTCGTTTGGTAACATCGATGCTTTTGCGCCTGTTTTTCATATGCGTGATCAACTGTTTGGCCCTGCTACTATCGCTGGTTTCTTGAATGATCCTACAGCGAACGGTGGCCCTTCTAGGCGAGCTGCTTCTGTCGCTGGATTCCAGCCATATGCTCAGTATAAAGAGTAAGGGCGAGATACATGCCAGTTGACAGGGACAATGATGATGATGATGATGGATGCATGTTTGTTTGTTTCTTCTTTTTCAGTCATAGAGGATATTAATTATAGAGCAGGAGTTCTTTCTAAATGGTTTGCTTTGTTTTGTATTGCCAAGGTATGTAAACCGTTGGCATACCTATCAAGTAGCAGCTAGTAGTCTGCATCTAATTGTAGGGGAGAAAGGTTATTATATATGATCCGGTTTGTTTGGTTTGAATTTTAATTAAGTCTATGTTTGTTATTAGAAGCTAGTTTATAACATCATCCACAATTATAAGTTTAATTTGATAGTTGAATAAGATCACAATTTTATTTTTCATTTAAATTGATGAAACTTTGTCATTGTAAAATATCATATCATATTGACATTCAATGGCTTTAAATTCAATGGTCATTAAATACTTGATGGGAAAATGAAAAACCTCACTTTTGTAGGACAAAAGGAAGCTAGATTTAATAGATAATGAATAGAAATAAGAACATAGTGGTTTAAATATATAAGTGTTTGTTTTTTCATACAAAAGATAGAAGCAAAAGATTACAACCGTTTCAAAAGTTGATTAAGTAAAATGTCTGGACGGGGCGGCGGAACATATCGGGCTATGCGACTTAACAGGGACGGCTCAACAAGTTTGGGGGCTCTAAGCAAATCAACAATTTGGGATCTTTTTACATTTATTATATTTAATGTTATGAACCTTCATCCTTTCTCTATGTATCATAATGACATTAATAAACTAAAAAATTTTAAGAATGGCGGAGTTAATTTTATATATATATATATATATATATATATATGTGTGTGTGTGTGTGTGTGTGTGTGTGCGTGTGTGTGTTTTACAATCAACATTGAACAATCACCAAGATGGATTAGGAATTAGGATTATACATGTAGCTTGCTGCCTTGAGATTTGAGAATAGAAGTATACAAGATAATGGAAATTGGAAAGATCAAATCTAAAAAAAAAAAAAAAACTAAAAATAAAGAGAAAACGGATTGAGAATACAATTATTCTATATTGTAAACTTGTAATCAATTACCAATGAATAATTCACAAAGTATAACTGAAAATATAAAATATCATTGCAACGTAACACAGTAACAATGAGCTTTAAGTTTGGGAAACATCAGAAATTTTTGAATAATGGACTGATGGAGTTTACCTTCAGTAATAGATAATCAGATGAGTAGATGACAATAATCGATCTTTCCTTCAGAGATCAAAATGTTGCCTAATAATCGATCGTATTCATAGATTGTAATGTTTTGATTTTTGAACAATGGAGTTTGCCTACAAAACTACAAATCATGAGAAGTGAGGAGTTATCATAATGTTGTTATGGAGAACAGGAGAAGCTAAGAATGGAGGAGGCTAGAATCATGATCGTTAATCAAAGATTCACTGATTTAAGTTCGAGAAATTGAGAATGGAGAAGAAACGTCGTAGCTTGTAGAAGAAAAAGAACAAAATTGGCATGTGTGAAGGCTAGTAATCCAGATTCACTAATGATAATAGGTATTGGGTATTTGAGTTAAACGGTGTGATTTTTGAGTTTACTTAGCTTTAAGATCGAATTCATGGGATAAGATACAATATCAATATCTACAATATCATGTTGCTTTTGTAGATACATCAGCATAATATACCTTGAGATAAATGTTTATGCTGATAAATATATCTCTCATACACAGTCATATCCTTTTGCAGAGAGGTGCTGACAGCTAACCACAATAAGCATAACGTAGACCATGTTTTAACAAGGTTACCCCTTTGAAACGCTCTTCATATACGTGCCAAAGAAGGTTACAATCTTTGATAATTTTGCAACTTTAATTTCATTTGAATTTTCAGGAAAAATGATTCAAGAGGGTAACCAACTGTTGAGTTCGTTTTCATTTGGTCTTTTTTTTTTACTCAATATACCATCGAACTTGTTCTTTGTGTTCACCATAACCCTTTGACAGGCTATCACAGGTCAAAAGGGTTATGGTGAACGCAAACAACAAGTTCGATAGTATATTGAAAAAAAAAAAAAAAAAAAATTGATCAAATAAGTACAAACGCCAAAGTTATTTTTCCTAAATCTATTGGTATAATATATAAAAAAAATCATGTGCAAAATAAATTTTTGATTACCTTCTAAATCATTGTTGTGCCACCACATTCTTTTTTTTTTTTTGGTTTTTAATCAAATCTCGGTCGTTAATTTAGTCTAATAAATTGTCGGGATTGATTCTTCCGGTTGGAATAATTGGTGGTTTCGATCAAATTAAACCAGTCAATGTGATGACCAAACAATTTGTTTTGGACCTCGTCAGAATCGACGTCTAGACTCATCATACACGACCTACAACAGTTAAACAGAAAACTACTCCTCCAATTCATTGACTAGATTTGGTCCGCGACATAAGTAAGACACGTGTCAGTCAAACTCCATTGAAACACTCCAGATATAACCAGTACCTCCATCGACTAAGACCTTGTAACTTGTAAGCTGCTAATGTAGAACGACCTTCGTCTTTGCTTCATCTTTCTCAATCAAACAAAGCGTTTCTTAAAAACCCATTCCTAACAAAAAAGGAAAGAGGGCAGAACCAAACCCAGTCGTATTCTGACCTAAAAGGCTAAAACCAGGTGACTATCATCCTTCTTTATATATTCTTCTCATATGTAGTCAATGGATTTTTCACTTTTCTTATTAGCTTGATTTTAGCCAAGCTAATTTCTGGATAACTTCCGTTGTTGTTAATATTTTCGCATTCTCTGCATATCATACTTCAAATACTCCATCTGCTTGTACAATTAGCCAATTAGGGCTCCACAATATTTCTTTTTGCAGTTGCAGGTCATATATATGGGAGAACCAATTGGGATTTTAAAAGTGATCGTAGTTCGAGGCAAGAAACTTGTAATCCGCGATTTCAAAACCAGTGATCCTTATGTCATCGTCAAATTCGGAAATCAGGTTATCTTTCAAATATACAGTTATTCATACCTGCTTTCAATCATCGTCAAACTCCAACATTTGGGTAATTTGGTTCTATGTAATGTGCAGACGGCAAAGACGAAGGTTGTAAACAGTTGCTTGAATCCTGTCTGGAATGAAGAGATGACTTTCTCGCTTGTAGAACCTGTTGAAGTTCTAAACTTGGTAAATTCTGAATTCTCCAAACTTCATTCCACATTTATATGCTTATATTCTTACAGATTATGCGTTTGCTTTGTGACAGGAAGTGTTTGATAAAGACGTTTTCAAGGCTGATGACAAGATGGGACATGCTCATGTGAACATTCAGCCATTGGTGACAGCAGCAAGATTGAGGGAGATTTTAGGGGTTTCAAAGGAAGGAACAGTATTGAGGAAGGTGATCCCTGAGACTGATAATTGTTTAGTTGCAGAAAGCTCGATTGATTGGGTGAAGGGTGAAGTTGTACAAGATGTTTGGTTGAGGCTTTGTGAAGTGGAATCTGGGGAGATTGAGTTGAAGCTCAAGTTCATGAAGCCTCCTGTTCCTTTGTTACCTCCCAAATCCCAAGTAGTATAAATATTTGAGGCCATATGGGTGTGTTTGCTGTTGCAGGTTATGAAGATCTGATGATGATTATAGTACAAGTTTAGGATTTTAAGTGTTGAAATTGATTCATAATCCATTGTTCTTTTTGCTAAATCTGAAGCTTTGTTTAGAACAAAAGTAGGATGTTAATGCTTAGTGTTTTTGTCTTGGTCAAGTAATATACTTTGGTCAATGGGAACTTGGGATTAGGTAAAATGAAGTAATCATCTTTCAAATTGATCAACTAATTAAGTGTTGATCATCTCAATAAACACTGTTTGTCTAGAGTAGTGAATATATTTTAATATTGTTCATAGAAATCTGCATCTTTCTCTTTTTTGTTGAAATCAGTTTAATGTTAAAATTGTTGGCGAATATATTTATTATATATGTTTTGTCTCATCTTGTTTGATGTTTGTAAGACAGACTTTTGTCCCTTACAAAAACTAAAGGACTAAAAGACTAAAATCTGTGTCGGTCGTCATCTTGATAATCCAAAAATAACTAATCTATTGCAGTAACCTTTGGCTTTGAGTTGACTCACAAAAATTTATTATAGTAGTATCATGTGAGATGTGTAATTAAGATATACAATTACCTGCTAGGTGGGATACATAAGGGTCCAATGCTTATTAGAAGATTAATCCATATCAAACATTTGATGTTTTCTAATATAAAGGATATCTAAGAATTACACATTTGATAGCTCCTTACTCCAACTTGTCTCCACTACTATTAGCTACACAAAATGACGAAACAAAGGAGCTTATCATATAACAATATATATATATATATATATATATATATATATATATATATATATATATATATATATATATATATATATATATATATATATATATATATATATATATATATATATGGATGTTTAAAACCAATAGTATAGTGTACGCTTCAATTTTATATCTAGGTATATACCGGCTTTCTAGTTTTGCTTATAGGAAAATGGCTGCGTTACTTTTGTACGTTTTTGGTTATTTTTTTGGTACATGAATTATCATTAAACTTATATTTGTTTTTTTTTTAAAAAATACCATTTTGACCGGCTATCGTAGGTCTAGCCGGTGTACCTGTTCAAAAAAAAAAAAAAATCATTAAACTCATATATGTTGTTCAATAAACACAATTATACTTACATTTTTATAAAATAACTATCATTAAACTAAGTTTTGTACACATTTAATCATTTTTTGTCTTTTCTGGTTATCATCAATTTTCCGACCACTCTCTAACAAACACGATTTTAAAGAAGAAAGAAAACACCATTTACGTGTTCATTTTTTAAAAACATTGCAAAGCGAACATTCTCTATTTTCTCCTCTCTGATGAAAAAGCCAACATCCCTCCTACTATGCTCATATCTTTGTCTGCTCTTCTGCTTCTCCTGCTAGTTTGTGAAAACCACCTTACCACCACATCTACCTCTCCCATTTCTTTTTTAATATTAATTTGAACTAATTGGAGGGTTAAATCAATTTATAGGTTTGAATGTGAGTTTGAATCGATTTTGTTGTGGGTTCAAGTTGATTTTAGATTACTTACTTTGTGGTGGTGGTGGTGAAAGGTGGTGATGGGTGGTTGTGGTGATGAAATGTGGTGCTGCTAGAGGTGGATGATGGCAGTTGTGGTGGAAATGGATGGTGTTGGCCGAAAAAAATGACTAGTACCTTGCTAGAATAATCTTTTTTTACCACTGACCTTGCCAAAATAGTCCCATTTTGCTCTTTTGAATCATTTTTACATCATGTTAGATTGCCTCGTAAATGGAACTATGTTAGTGCATTACCAAAAGGAATTTGGGACTAGGGATATCAAGGTGTACAAGAAAGGTGTTTCTCCCCAAGTGGTTGTGGTTTCAAGTCGCGTTGTGGAAAAAGATGTAGAATTAAAGGGTGTGTGCTTTTGTCGTTTTAAAAATATGAAAGTATGTTGCTATAAGTTGCTCTAAAAATACTCATTTTGCTTCATTTTTACTTGATGCCAAAACACTCACTTTTTTTTAACCATTTGACCTCTTACCAAAACAACCCTTTTTTGTCCAAAAATGCTCTTTTTGAACCATTTTAACTTAATGTTATAATGCCCATTTAAGTATGTTGCTATAAATGGCTTCAAATGTCTAAAAGTACAATCCTTATTGATAATCAAATCACATTAAAATACATTGATATAATAGATATATGACCATATTAAAATTCCATTCCAATTCAATTACATAAACGTAACTCGCACATTTCATCATTAAAAACCAAATGAATATGAAAATTACAACAATGACAAATAATAGAAGATTAACCATGAAGAAATCACTCCTTTATTTTTGTCCAGCATCTCAGGTTTCATTAGTTTCCTCTCCATGTCAATGCTCTCCTTCTCAAGGTTCATATTGTCATTAGACAAGACCATATTTTCCTTGTACACATTCATTTTCTCATTGTCCAAATCAACAACATTGTCTTTATACAATTGAACACATAAATCCTCATCAATCCATAAAAATACAATCTTTTGAAGGATTTTACAGAAAAAACGAACAATGTGACTAAACATTACAAAAAACAACAAGAATTTAAAAAAGAATTTCATATACCTAATAATGGAGGCACCGATGACAAGTGGCCTAGGTTTTCCTTGGTTCGTGAAGTCCACATCCTTGTATGTCAACACATCTACACCTAATTTGTTTATGGAGCTTGAAACAGAAGAAAAAGGAAAAGAGAGGAAACCCGTTTAAGAAGCTCTACGAAAACAAGAAGAACTAGAGTAGGAGGGGCAAATTTCTTATACATTGTACATATTTAGGTTATGTTTGGCAGACTAGCTGAAAAGCTAGCCGGTAGCTAAAAGGCTAACTGATAAAAAATAACGTTGGGTAAAAACAAACTGATAAGATAGCTAGAAGATATAAAATGACATTTAAAGAAATATATACTTTTAATAATTAATTAAGGTTGTATTCGGGAAATTTTTAAAAAAAAAACTAATGAAAAGCTAGTCTAAGTAGCATTTAGAAAAAAATAGCTTATAAAATAGTTTATCGACTACTTTTCAACTTGCTAAACATGACAATTTAAAAAACTCAAAAATAAGCTAGCTTATTAATTAGTTGTGATATGCTCAATACAACCATATTTTATGTCGCCACATCACTATTAGATGTCACTTATTTTAAGACCAAATAATCAATGAAAGCCCTTGGTTTAGGCTAGCTTGTTACCTCATTAAATTAAACAATTCAAAAAATAAAATGGTTTAAATGTACTAAAAATATAATGATTTTTTGTAAGAATTTAATGCTAATAGATTAAGTTTTTATGAGATTTGCCCTAAATTAAATTTAAGCAATTCAAAAGATAAAGTGGTTTAAACATACAAAAAAAATACAATGATTTTTTTTGTAAGAATTTAATACAATAGATTGAGTTATTCCTAAATTAATTATAATAAATGGGTTCTCGCTGCATAACGCGACTATCTACTAGAGCCTCAAAACATTAATCTCTCATGTAAAATCACCGGTCCGCGACTCTCTACTAGAGCCTCAAAACATTAATCTCTTATGTAAAATCATCTGTCCCTTGTTTGGTAGCCATAAATTATTGGTTCATAAATTAATTATAAAAAAGAAGAATTTATAAAAACAACCATATTCGTTAATGACTTCGCAAAATTAGCATTTTTTCCGAAAATAATCACACAAATCGTAGGTGAGTAATCACTTATTCACCTGTAATTTCATGCCTCCCAGCTCTAATCTCATATACATGGGTTGTGAATCGGGGCCTATGTCCATGGAGCGGTAATATACAAACCTACAGTTCTAAAATAACATTGCGTGTCGTTTGGTTTGCTGGAATCCATTGAAATTAAAAGGAATTTTAATCTAATTCTATCATTTTCCTTTGTTTGGTTCAAGCTTTCAAAAGGAATTTGATTCCTAAATGAGTCAAATTTTCCTTTCAACGAGAGAAAATAAATTCTATCAAAAAACCTAAGGAATTAAAATTCATTTCAAATAAGAATGTTGAATGTTACCATATTACCCATTTTAATTTTAACACTATATATGAAACCCATCTGTCACAGTGGTGGAGCTACATGAGGCGTTGGGGGTACTACAACATCCACAAAAAAATTGTTTTATATATATAAAATAACTAATTTGTAAACATGATCTAAGTTATTGTAACCCTGACTAAAGGGATTGTATAATGTTTTGAATATTGATGGTGTTTGCTCCCCCGTATCAAAATTTCTGGCTCCGCCACTGATCTGTCACCACCACCACCACCACCACCACCACCACCCACCATCACCTCCACCGCCACCTACCATCACCACCACTAGTACCTTCACTACCACCACCCTCCACCCACTAGCATCGTCACCTCCACCAACATCGACCATTGTTACCGCTACCAACACCGCTATTACCACCACCACCTCCACCACCACATATCATCGTTGTCACCACCCGATACATACCACCTCTACCACCACCACCCACCACCGCCACAACCACCCATTACCACCACCATCACCACCTATACCACCACACTACCTTCCACCTCTACCACCATTCACCATCGCAATCATACCATCACCGCCACCACTACTGCCATCACCTCTACCACCGCCACCAACACCTTCGCCACCACCTTCATCACCACCACTGTTACTACCACCATTGCCACCTCCACCACTACTCATGATTGTCACCATCACCATCACAATTACTACCGCCACTATTGTCATTACCTTCGCTACTATCCGCCATCACCTCTGAGACATCATCACCACTATAGTCACCGTCAACATCACTGCCACCATCACCATCATTTACTAATTTTGTAATTTATATAATCTACTTTCACATATAAGTTTTAAAACAAAGTAAAAATAAACAAAAAATGACAATTTTGTTATTTTATATTATTTCAGTTTCATTTTATGCCAACCAAACATAATATGAAATTGGATTTAAATTTCATTCCCGCCAACCAAACAGAATATAGAATTTGATTCAAATTCCTAGCATATTCCAATTTCTTAACATATTCTAATTCCTTCAAAAACATTCCGTAAACCAAATATCACCTTAACTTTAACATTTTTAAATTCAAAAAATTCTCCCAACTCTCTCTAATGACCCACGAACAACATTCACCTGAAAACTTTATAAGTAATTTGTCTCTTTCATATTCTAGTTATAATACATTTAAGATGGGTTTACATGTATTTATTAGTAAAATAGCTGTAGATGAAATCACAACTATATGGTATGAAATATCAGGTGGAAAATTGTTAGATGGAAAACAATGCAATTTCCTAAGATAAAAAAATTTCAAATTTTAACTAGAGTGTTAAGATAAAAAAATTTCGAATTTTAACTAGAATGTTTATACAGTAAAATGAATCGTCTTTTAGGTTATCTTTTTCCAACTAAGCATGTCGAAGGTACGAGGAGGGAAAAGAACAATCCGAAATTATAAATTTCAAAACAAATTAGATTATGACCCGCGTTAAGAGGAAATACATAAAAATATAGAATATATAGATATTACACCATAGGAAACATAACAATTAAAAATACATTTCCATAACTATTTTAAATTCATTAACATACATTATAATAACTATTTTAATTTCATAACAATTCAAAGTACATTATCGTAATCAATAAGGGAGATGATTCGTAAACAACAAAATTTTTCCGTACGCAACAATTTTTGCTACATTTCAAAACAAATTCCTCCCTCTTTCGTTGAGGGTTATCGAGGATCGCGTTCGTGATGAAGCAGCAGACGCTAATACCAGATTCTGGTTTCACGGACCATCAAAGCCCTAATTCAAACCCTAACGACGGTTTAAATGGTGGAAAGGTGACGGATTTAGGAAATGGGAGCGACATCGTATACTTTCCCCGTTTTCTGACGCCGGAAAAGTCATGGGGGTATCTCCACTATCTCAATAAACACATCCCATGGACAAGACCTACCATTCGCGTCTTCGGTAAGCCTTGTGTCCAGGTAAACAAACCCTTTCAACTCCTAATTTTCACTTTCATTCCTCTACACCCACCAACAGATTACTAACGATTAGCTCATCATCGTGTCTATAGTTGTATCATGAATACCGAATGTGTTTCCTTAGATAACGTATCGTGATTTGTATTCCCTTGTTTCTCTAGAACTCTCTTTGCATTTGAGCCAGTTATTTTCAAAATTGGTAAAAATTGTTTAGCTCCTACAGTACAAGTATTTACAACTTCGAAAATTGGGAGTCTAGAAACTAGATTCATCTGTTCTTGAAGCTTTCCTCTCCCATATCCGACTTAAACTTGTTAATATTCTCTACAGCCTAGAGATGTATGCTACATTGCAACTGAAGGCTTGAAGGAACTAAGTTACAGTGGATATAAACCAGATGCACATTCTTGGGATGATTTTCCACCATTGAAGGAGATTCTGGATGAGGTAAAAATGATATGATCGTATGTATGGAATCAAGCTATAAATGATGCGGATTGATGAACTTGATATGATTTGGGTTGTAGGTACACAAAGCCTTTCCTGGGAGTCATTTTAACAGCTTACTTTTAAACAGATACAACAGTGGAAATGACTATGTTGGGTGGCATGCTGATGATGAGAAGCTTTATGGAGACAATCCAGAAATCGCCTCAATCTCCTTTGGATGTGAACGTGACTTTTTGTTGAAAAAGAGAAGTTATAAGAAATCTCAAGGTACACTTTGTATAAACTAGCTTATTTTTTGAACTTATTGCAATGTAATGTTCAACGAGACCATTATGGTAGCTTATAAACTAGCTTTGAGATTTATTTATTTATTTTTTATTTATTTATTTTTTTTTCTTATCGGGCTTGTGTGTGTGTGTGTAGGTGAAGTTGAGGGTGAGCCTCCAAGCAAGCGATTGAAGAAGAGTAATGGTGTAGAGCAATATAGTTTTAACTTGAAGCATGGTTCGTTGTTACTGATGAGGGGTAACACACAACGTGACTGGCTTCATTCAGTGCCTAAACGGTTAAAAGCGGGGTCTACACGAGTTAATCTCACATTCAGGCGAGTTATGTAAATAGGAATGCTTGTGTAAAGTGTAAACACTCTTGTTTTGTTGAAACTTGAAAGGGATGTAGAAACAAGAATGGAGATGTATTCCATTGTGTTGTTTTGGAGTAGTGTAAGATTAGATTAATTTGCAATTAAAAAAAAGTTAATAAGGTTTTATAAATATGCTTTAAATAGTCGAAAATAAATGTTTAGTTATTAAATTATTACTTCTTTCAAATATAAGTTATTTATTGAAGAAGGTTTCTAAAGATACTTCTTTCTTTGTCATTATTTTAAAATATATTTAAGATGGTTAAACCAATAAAATGTATTTAAAATATAATTCAATCACAACCAATAAACCTATAAAATGTATTTAAGAGAAGAAAATTTTCAATACAGAGAGATAGGCTAAGAAAAAAAACTCAAAATGTAATCTAACGCGATAACAATGTATATTGGATTCGTTTATTTTGCTACTTACATTACTTGGGAGACGTGTAGATTTGAATGTTGGATTGTCATTTGGTTTGGAATTTCACAGTGGAAAAAAAACTCTAAAATTTAAAAAGTCAGAAATCCCATAAATAATTCCACAACTTCGAAAAAATAATTTATTTTTACTATACTCTTAACAAAAAAAATTAAAGAAACACGTAGCAAATGTAAATTATATATATATATATATATATATATATATATATATATATATATATATATATATATATATATATGATACAATTATTTAAAATAAGAAATTTGATTGAAAAACAATAATATTTGATAATTTGAAACAGACATTTGAAAAATAAAGAAAATATTTTGAAAAAAGTTATTTGCAAAAGAAAAAAATGCACAAAATATATTTTTTTCCGTCTGAAATGTCAAAAACAAATCCAAAATTATTTATTTTGTATAAAATTGCTATTTTGTAAAAGATAAATAAACTTAGATTTTTCTTTTGTTGTTATAACCGTCGGTTGAATAAAGGCTTACAAAAACTCTCAGGATTTATTTCTATATTTCAGCCGTTGCATGCCAGTGTGTTTGTCTCGGCTATCAGAATTCTGAATTCTGAAGATCTTTGGATTCTGATGTTAAAATCAGTGTCTAACTGCAGCAACACTATAATCCCCAAATCCCAATTCTTCTTCTTATTCTCCTTCAGATTATCGTCGTCTTCTCCGCGAAGCAAATATCACAACTATTATCTCAGAAAAAGAAGAAAATGGCCACACCCAGTTTACAAAGCCCGGTGGCACGAGAAACTAAGTCAACAACACGCAATGCAAGCCCTTCGACAGCAAGCTTCATCATCGTCATCATCACCGGCTAATCTCCTCTCGACTCTCATCAGTTCTTATGCTCTCTACAACTGCGACCCAACTCCAATTTCTTACCATTTTGTCATCAAAACCCTAATTAAAACCTCTCAATCCCACTACATTCCTCCCGTCCTCTGCCACCTCGAGAAAGACGAGAAATTTGAAACGCCCGAATCGATTTTTACTGATTTAATCGAGTTCCACGGTGAGAACGAAGAGTTTCAGGAAGCAATTGATCTTTTCTTTAGATTACCTGATTTTAGGTGTACCCCTACTGTGGATTCGCTCAATTGTTTGCTCTCGGTTTTGTGTAAGCGAAAAGAGGGCCTTGAAGTTGTGCCACAGGTTCTGTTAAAAAGCAGGTTAATGAACATTCGTCTTGAAGAATCCAGCTTTTGTATATTAATCAAAGCGCTTTGTAGATTCAAAAAGCCAAAAAATGCGATTAGTTTGTTGTATCATATGGTCGATCATGAAATTGACATTGATCGCGGGAGTTTTTCATTGATACTCTTGACATTGTGCCAGCAAAACGATCTCAAACGTAATGAAGTTATCGATTCGGTTGAAGAAATGAAGAAATTAGGGTTTTGCCTTGACAGAGCAGATTGGGTGAACGTAATTCGGTTTTTGGTGAGGAGAGGAAACGGCAAGGAAGGATTGGAGGCGTTGAGTGAAATGAAATCCGATGGCTTTAAGCCTGATGTTATTTGCTATACCATGGTTATGGATGGGTTGATTTCTGAAAGAGACTATGAAGGCGTAGACCAACTGTTCGATGAAATGCTTGTAATGGGTTTGGTTCCTGATATTAACACTTACAATGTGTACGTGAATGGTTTGTGTAAACAGAATAAATTTGACGATGGAATCATGATGCTTTCAAGTATGGAGGAAATCGGGTGCAAACCCAATACAATCACCTACAATACACTACTGAGTGCTATCTATGAGAGTGGAGAAGTTAGTAAAGCAAGTGACTTTTTGAAACTTGCGAGAGGAAAGGGTGTTTTTGTGAACTCAAGAACATATGATATAATGATTGATAGGATGGTTAAAGAAGACGATATGTCAGAAGCTTTAGATCTCTTGAAAGAGATGGTGTCCAAAAGCATGGTGCCTCAGCCTGCAACTTTTGATGAAATTGTTTGCAGGTTGTGCAAGAATGGATTATTTTCAAAAGCAATGAATTTGCTTACTGAAATGATGGGAAAGAATGTTCTTCCGGGTTGTAGATCATGGGAAACACTGTTAGTTGGATTACAAATTGAGCATTCATTTAATGAGATTAATTTGAGTGCTATGGAAACAATATCTGCCAAAAATAGCAACTCCATTAGTAGTTAGACACTAAAAGCAAGTTCCTGTATTATATCATCCTACTTCAGTTTATTTCTATTACACCTTTGTGTTTTCAATATATTATCTCACCTTTGTGTTTTCGATATATTATCTTGTCAAAGACATTCTCAATTATATGATTGTACTTACGATTTAAAAATATGGACACAAGTTTGTCTTTATGTATTTAGTAGTCAACAAAAGCAACTTTGATTACAAAACAAAACAAAACAAAGGCCGTTGTTTACTTTTGGATCCATTCTAACTCCATTGTGTATAATAATAAGGTTATTGACCACACAACAAAGGTAGTCTACCAAACAACCACAGCCCATGACTCATTGACACGTGTCTCTATTTGGATAAGTTATTGTTTTCCTTTTTATTTGTCTTTATTACTATTATATTTTATGTATGTTACCAACTCCTGTATCACATGGAAGAAAAAAACAACACGTCACCTGTCTTGCATGACAGAACCACCGAATAAAACATCAAAACACACACACACAGTCACACACAGAGAGAGCAAAAAGATGGGAGAACCAGACGACTTTCCTTTATTTGAAACCAAGCTAGCTAAGGGACGAATCTTGTTCAAGCTTTATGCAGCATCGATGGCGATGGGTATATGTTTGATATGCGTTTATAGAGCAACCCACACACCAGAAAAGGGCAAAACCGGAAGATATTTATGGATTGGGTTGTTCATGGCTGAGCTATGGTTCACCCTCTACTGGCTCATAACCCAGTTGGTTCGATGGAATCCAGTCACACACCATACCTTCAAAGAAAAACTCTCTCACAGGTCTCTTCCTCAAATCTCGTTAACAATATCATCTTCAACATATGAATGTTGTCTCCTTATGTTTGCAGGTATGAAAACATGCTTCCTGGTGTTGACATATTTGTCTGTACAGCCGACCCAGTAATAGAGCCGCCATTAATGGTGATAAACACTGTGTTATCCATGATGGCATACGATTACCCACCGGAAAAGCTCAACATTTATGTCTCCGATGATGGTGGATCAGAGTTAATGTTCTATGCACTTCTAGAAGCTTCTCGTTTCTCCAAACACTGGGTACCCTTTTGCAAAAGGTACAAGATTGAGCCACGTTCACCCTCGGCTTACTTTGCTCATGCATCTCCTATCAACAACGAATGGTCATCCATCAAGGTAGGCTCCCAATATAGGTAATACACTAATAACATGAATACTTATATATTTTTTATATAATTAAACAGAATAAATATGAAGAAATGAGGAAACGAATAGATGACACCACAAGTTTAGGGAAAGTGACAGAAGAGATGAGAAAAGAGCATAAAGGGTTTCAAGAATGGGTTTTGGGTTCAAACAAAAATGACCATCAGGCTATTATTCAAGTACTTCGTATCTTTCACATACTACATATTAAATAAATAAAAAAACCATAACTTATATAATTATATACATAAAGGTTAAAATTTTATATATAGATACTAATTGATCAAAGAGATCCCGAAGCAAGAGATACACAAGGGAAAAGTTTGCCAGGTTTGGTATACGTGGCACGTGAGAAGAGACGTGAATGGCATCATAACTTCAAAGCAGGAGCCATGAATGCTCTGGTAATCTATATTCAGCACATCAATTCATGTATGATAAAAAGAAAATGTATTGAAGATGTAGTGATTTACTAATTTGTAAATGAATCAACAGATACGAGTGTCATCAAAGATAAGCAACAACCCAATAATTCTAAATGTGGATTGCGATATGTACTCAAACAACTCAGAATCCATACGAGATGCCATGTGCTTTTTCATGGATGAAAAAAGGAGTGAAAAGATTGCATTCGTACAGTTCCCACAGTACCATGATAATCTTACAAAAAATGATATTTACAGCAACGCTTTGATGGTCATCAATGACGTAAGATTGTTTTTCTTTAATTTTTGGACTGAATGAACTGTCTGAATGTAAGTAAATGACTTTTTTACCCTTGTGATAAAGGTGGAGTTTGGAAGTTTGGACTCTTACGGGGGGTGTCTATACATCGGAAGTGGTTGCTTTCACAGAAGAGATACTCTCTGTGGCAGAATCTATTCCCTAGACACAAAAATCAATAATTGGGAGAAACAAAATCATAAAGAAATTACAGAAAGTATTGATGTGATCGAAAACGAATGCAAAATTCTTGCAAGCTGTAGCTATGAACACAACACTCAATGGGGAAAAGAGGTCTCTCTCTCTCTCTCTCTCTCTCTCTCTCTCTCTCTCTCTCATTGCAGAATATATCTAACTGTATCCATACAGATGGGAGTAAAGTATGGGTGTCCAGTTGAAGATATTATTACTGGACTTTCCATACAATGTAGAGGTTGGAGATCTGTCCACTTAAATCCAAAAAGAAAAGCATTTCTAGGACTTTCTCCAACTACACTGTTACAGACACTTATACAGACAAAAAGATGGTCAGAAGGTGACTTCCAGATATTCTTATCCCAATACTGCCCCCTTGTATTCGGGCACAACAAAATTCCACTGAGACTTCAAATTTCTTATTGCTGTTACCTTTTATGGGCTGCAAATTGTTGGGCTACGCTATATTATGTTTCTGTCCCTTCTTATTGTCTCCTCGCACACATCTCTCTGTTCCCAAAGGTTTGACTTTTCAAGGTTTTCAAAATCATTACATTTTGTTTTACTATAAATAGCATTCATATGTTTGATTGTATTTAACTATTTATACCTACAGTTATCAAGCTACTGGTTTCTACCTTTTGCATATGTATTCGTTGGAAAATACGCCTACAGTTTAGGGGAGTTTTACTGGTTAGGGGGGACAGTAAGAGGTTGGTGGAATGACCAAAGAATGTGGTTATACAGAAGATTAACTTCTTACCTTTTTGGATTCTGTGATGTTATCTTCAAGTCAATTGGGTTCACCACTTCTGGTTTTGTCATCACATCAAAGGTTTCTGAAGAAGATGCGTTACAGAGATACAACAAAGAGATCATGGAATTTGGTGCCACGTCACCAATGTTCAACATTTTATCAACACTTGCACTCGTTAATGTTCTCAGTTTTATTAATGGAGTAAAGTGGGTGGTTATGGATTCAGACATTAATCATTTTAGGGAGTTAGGGATACAGATGGTTTTATGTGGTTTGATAATTCTCATTAACATTCCTTTATATGAAGGGATGTTCTTTCGTAAGGATAATGGGAGCATGCCCTCTTCTGTTACCTTCCAGTCAACTATTTTAGCTGTATTATTTTGTGCAATAGCCATTATGTAGATTGCAACATGTAAAAATATGTCTACTACGACTCATACTCTTAAGTTATTTATTAAAGAATTTACGTAAAAAAGACAATGTATAACTAATAGCCAAGAGGCTGTTTCTGTTGAGTTGTGATTCACCCTTCTTACCCTATAGCCACTAATCATATCAAACATGGGTCCCGTTCCCGAAAGAGAAAACGGGGGTTAGGTATGAGCTCTACGGATTTGGAAAAGAGAACAATAGGTTATGTGATGACAATCAGGGGTATTGAATTCACTTGGTTGTTTATGTTACAGAGGAGTGTTGCTCTTTCAACCACATAAGTAGAGTACATAGTGATTATAGAAGCAAGTAACTAGCTCATATGGTTGAAGAACTTCCTATAAGAAATTAGGATGCAACAAGAAGATTAAGGAAGATTGTTTATTGCACTTTGACAATCAAAGTGCAATCCATTTTTGGCAATGAATCCAATGTTTCATGGTAGGACAAAATACATTCAAATAAGGTATCATTTTATTTGAGAACTGATAAGTGTTGAGACTCTTAACCTGAAAAAGATCCTTGGTTACAAAGAATCCAACAGATCGAGGTTGTGACAAATGAGAAATTGAAGTTGTTCATGAATTCAACTGGCTTTACCGGTACTTGAAGAGAAAGTGTGGACTAGAGATAGATGATGATTACAAATTCTTAGATTGTATGATAATAGATTGGTTAAGCAACCTCCACTCGAAGTAGGACATTGGTGAGTTGTGGAGTATGATTTACTCTTTTGAACCTATAGATGTTAGGCACATTTTATGTGTTTTACTCCTTTTATATATAGACAAAATTTCACAATTGATCCATGTGGTTTACAGAATATCACATTTTTAGGACTTCCTAACAAAAAATCACACCACTGGTCCTTATGGTTTCAGTTCACTGTGCAATTGGTCATTGACCTTACCCGGTCACTTTTGTACCGTTAGTGCAACAGTATTTTTGTCTTTTCATTTAATAGTCATTGTAATCCTTCATCATCAAAGCTATCTCCAAAAACTGTACCAGAACCACCAATATATCTACCAACACATACACCACCATCATCACCACCAAGCTAGATTCATCGATCTCTTACCCTAATCTCCAAATCTTTATTTATACTCGGGAGAAACAACAAGAGTTGCAACTGAATCACCGTGATGATGATGATTTCTTCAAATCTCTAAATCTTTATTTATACTCGGGAGAAACACCACCATCATGATGATTATACACATGGGTATGTGTTGTTGATGATGATTTCTTCACCCAACTACAACGACTTGTGTGATAGGACTAGGGTTAGGGTTCTTGAAGCTGTTAAAAGAGATGAATTAAAGTACTGATCGATCTACGAGAGAGAGAGAGAGAGAGAGAGAGAGAGAGAGAGAGAGAGAGAGAGAGAGAGAGAAGCTGGGGGGGGGGGAGGGGGGGGAGGGGGGGGGGGGGGAGATGAAGAAGGGTAACAAAGTTATGTTTGATTTGCATGTTTTGATTTGTAGGTTCTGAAGAAGCATCGTTCATAATTTATTTCTTGGGCAAATTACACAGATGGTCCCTATGGTTTAGGGTAATCTGCATGTTTAGTCCCTAAAAACTTTTTTTAACTCGGATCATCCCAAAAATTTTAATTTTTTGCATATTTGGTCCCTGTTAACTTAAAAAGACAATTTTACCCTTATAATATTATTTTTAGAATTATTTTTTATTAACTGTTGTTTAAAAAAAACTATTTAATAAAAAGTCCATGTGGGTCCACCACCAAAACCCACTCCCTTTACGTCTCTCTCTCTCTTGGATGTTCGATCCAGTCCCTCACCCTTCTTCTCGGCTGCCTCACTCCTAACTCCTCCTTCCTCACCGCGACTTGCATCTCATCATTTATCCCTCCTTCAACTTCAACATCGAGTTGCATCTCCTTCCTCCCTTTCTACTGCCTCTCTCTTTCTTGCTCAAATATGACAGACGAAGCATCGCCGACAGGATCCACAATTATCGGACCATCGGACGCCCTTAAACCCCTGGACCGGCGACCATTCCTAAATTCACCATCGTGAAATCAAAACCTTGGATCATGGTTTCCAGTGACAATGTTGGAGAAAAGATCTCTCTGTTTATTACCGTCAGCAAGTGAAAGACCACCCACCAAAGTCCCTGCTTCAGTCATCGTCCACCACTGGATCCTAGAACCCTTCACCGTCATCATCAATCTGGAGAAAGAAAAAGAAAATGAGAGAAGAAAGTAACCAGAGGCGTGTAGGGTTCGGTGGTTGGAGCGTTTGCTGCATCGTGAGAAAGAAAAGAGAATGAGATCTGAAACCCAGATGGCCTGGTAATGGTGGATTTCATCGATTGGGTTCATCTGGTTCTAGCTTCTCTCCACTTCCCTCGTTTTCTCCTCTCTCATCTATTAACGAAACTAAATAACAAAAATGTTTTTCTGCGATTTTTTGGATTTGATGGCATAAGGTTTGAAGTCTAGAACATTGAATTCACCGATTGGATTGTAATTGATGTTTCATCAGATTCTGTGTGATGTTTTGTGATTTCTATTACATCAGATTTTCTTGTTTTGAATTCAGTTTCATCAGATATAGGTTTTGGTTGTGATTTTTTTTCTTCACAAATTGATTAGTAGTTATGAGCTTGGTTATGGATCTTACAAGAAACACCTAAGGAGGTGAGCAAGCAGGAAGGTGGCTTTTTGGTCGGAAAAGGATGAAACAGAGTTATGGGTGGTTTGCCGGAGAAAACGAGGTTGTGGGTTGTTTACTGGATAAGAAGAGGGTGGGGTGGGGTGGGTAAAGTAGTAATAGGCTGCTGGGATCCATCAAATGTTAATATTTAATTAATATCCTTTTCATATTTAATTAATATTCATTGATAATTTAAAAAAATAAAAAAGAAATTAGCAAGGGTATATCAGTCTTTTTAGAACTAATAGGGACCAAGCGTGCAACAAATATATAAATCAAGAACGGTCCGAGTTAGAAAAAGTTCTTAGGAACGAAACACACAGATTACCCTAAACGATAGGGACCATCCGTGTAATTTACCCTTATTTCTTTCTCTTACGATTTTTGGGTTCCGATTTTTACGGTGACGTCAGATCTTTGGGGAGGAAATGTGTGGGGCGGAAAGAAACGGGTGGGACGGGTTCAGTGGGGATCACGTTCCTCATAATGGTGAAAGTAGATCTCTTCTTCCTTCCTATACAAACTCACCACTACCTGAAAGCCCTCTTGTCTCCAACACCATCTCCAATTTACACTAGAAACGATGTACATCTCTTCCAGTGAAACACACATCATCAAACCCTTCCCATTCAGCCACCACTCCCGTTTCCGCAAGAACATATAGCGAACAACAGAAATCACAGGTAAGATCGATCATATTCCTAACAAATATAGATTCAAAATTGAAATGAAGCCCTTTAGGTTTTGGGCTAGTTTGTAACTTTAGGCTTTAGGATTTATAGTCATACATAGATAAAATTGTGTGCAGATTGGGGCGATTCAAACTTTAGTTTCAAGGTCGTTTTCTGTACCTAGGCGAAACATTGTTATCGTAAGATCAATTTCTTTTGCAGCACATAAGGATAATGATCAAGTCGAGAGTGCTAATGGTATGTTTTTTATTATATACACTTGCGATTTGATTTTCATATTCCAATTTTGTTGAAACAATTTTGTTTCAAATTAAGATCAAATTGGTTGTATTGAAGTGGAAAACGATGAGGAGATTGACGAGGAAGAAGCGATTTGCAGAATCTGCTTTGATTCATGCGATGAAGGTAATCAGTTGAAGATGGAATGCAGTTGCAAAAGGTGTGCTTAGACTTGTTCATGAAGAATGTGCAGTTAAATGGTTTAGTCTTATAGGGAACAAAAACTGTGATGTTTGTGGTCGTGAAGTCTCAAATTTACCAATAACTTTGCTTCGCATGCCAAGTTATGTTTAAAGACAAACCGTGAATATGAATCCATAAAATCAAGAGCATATGAATTCAGGAACAATAAGGTAGCTTCATTAAATTTTCAAATTTTAATGGAGAATTTAGAATTCTTGAATTCTTACATGTTTGTTTATTCGGTACATGACAGGATTTTGTGGTGCTAGTTTTGATAAATGAAAAGACAAAAATACCCATGTACTAATGGTACAAAAGTGATGGCGTTAGGGTCAAGGACAAATCTCGCAATGAACTGAAACCATAAGGACCAATGGTGTGACTTTTTGCTAGGAAGTCCTCAAAATGCGATATTCTGTAAACCATAGGGACCAATTGTGAAATTTTTTCATATATATATGGTTAGGATCTGTTGAGAACATTTATATTCGTGAGAGCGGTGAACCTTTTTTGCTGTAGATTTTTTCTATCTCTCTCTCTCTCTCTCTATATATATATATATATATATATATATATATATATATACCTCTAAAATGTGTATATATACAAACTTTTGTCTAAAAAAATTTCAGAAAAATGGGTATATATGAAATGAGCATATATGCATTACATAAGTATTTGTGTGAATGACAGTTATATATTATGTTTGTTTTTTACATGCATTAATATTCTATGTGAAATTGTTTGTTAAAGTGCTCAAACGCTAACATGTATCAAAGTTATAACAGTTACAAAGTGTAACATTCAGTTTAAGATGCATGATTTCGAGGTTTCTTTATCTTTTGAATGAAGTCACGACATGAGTAATGCCCCTCACGTCGTGAGCTAAGGTTGACCTATTGACCCGTATTCTTTGAATCTCACAACGTTTGGGTGTATTAGACATGCTTTCCTAGTTAATTTAATACATATATACATGTCATCAATAATATCATAAAATATACAAATGACATGAATAATCAACAAGTGACTAACCTTGATCATGCTACATATTTGGGTGTATTAAAACAATCTCATTTGCACAAACTTGAATGCTTTGTGTTGTGATTGCCGTTGGTTACTGTTGCTGAGTTGGAAAATCGTATACCACATTATATTATCATAACAAAGATAAAAACATTAGATTTTATGAACTTATAAACATTATATCAACATTTCATCCCAGATTAACATATTTTATTAATAGTTGTAGAAACAACTGTATATGTTGGGGTTGCAATGCTTTTCACGGATACAACAATGTTATTATGTGACATGGAATTTGGTGATCTGAATGGATAACCCTACCGATAATAAAAGAGTTCTTCGGTTCCTACCATAGACAATAACCGTTGCAACGTTGTTCAATTGGTACACTAAGCAACGCTACATTCATTTACATTTGGATCAATTGTGTATAATAACTTAATGAGATTTTCTGACTGTGCCAACAAATATTAATTATCAGAAATATTATTATAATTAAATATGAAATATATGATTATAGAGAATATGGAAAAATATAAAATGCATTAATTAAAAAAAAAGAATATTATTTATAATTAATATAGTTTATATTTAAATAATATTCCCTCCGCAAGAATAGCAGTATGTCAAAACTCAAAAGACTAGAATTCAACCTTAATCAATGACAAATGTCTCTATTTGGATCAGTTACAAAGATACTTATATTCCGTTTCCATTTATTTAATCGTCTTTACTATTTTGTGGATGTTACCAAATACTAACTTATGTAATCAATTACATCCCTTCCATAATCCATATATAAGAAAGAACCTTGCATGCAACCACTAATAAAACATCAAGACACACACACACACAGCAAAAGATGGGAGACGAACACATTCCTTTATTTGAAACCAAGCAAGCTAAGGGACGAACTCTGTTCAAGCTTTATACAGCATCAATGGCGATGGGTATATGTTTGATATGCGTTTATAGAGCAACCCACACACCCGAAAAGGGCAAAACCGGAAGATACTTATGGATTGGGTTGTTCATGGCTGAGCTATGGTTCACCTTCTACTGGCTCATAACCCAATTGGTTCGATGGAATCCAGTCACACACCAAACCTCCAAAGACCAACTCTCTCTCAAGTCTTTTAATTTCTCAATAATTATCCATAATCTTCTCTTCAAATATGTGGCTGTATGTGATATGAATCTGGTGTACTTATGTTTGCAGGTATGAAAACATGCTTCCTGGTGTTGACATATTTGTCTGTACAGCGGACCCAGTAATAGAGCCGCCATTAATGGTGATAAACACGGTGTTATCCATGATGGCATACGATTACCCACCGGAAAAGCTCAACATTTATGTCTCCGATGATGGTGGATCAGAATTAACGTTCTTTGCACTTCTAGAAGCTTCTCGTTTCTGTAAATACTGGCTACCCTTTTGCAAAAGGTACAAGATTGAGCCACGTTCACCCTCGGCTTACTTTGCTCATGCATCTCCTATAAACAACGAATGGTCATTCATCAAGGTAGGCTCCCAAGTCCCAACATAAGTAATACACTAAGAACATAAATTCTTATATATTTTATTTAATTAAACAGAATAAATATGAAGAAATGAGTAAACGAATTGATAACACCACAAGGTTAGGGAAAGTGACAGAAGAGACAAGAAAAGAGGATAAAGGGTATCAAGAATGGGATGTTGATTCAAGCAAAAATGATCATCAGGCTGTTATCCAAGTACTTTACATCTTTCACATACTAAATGTTTTTAAAACATAACTTATATACTATTTACAATCATAATAAGTATAAACTTTTATATATAGATACTAATTGATCAAAGAGATCCTGAAGCAAGAGATACAGAAGGGAAAAGTTTGCCGGGTTTGGTATACGTGGCACGTGAGAAGAGACGTGAATGGCATCATAACTTCAAAGCAGGAGCCATGAATGCTCTGGTAATCTATATTCAACATATCATGTCAATTCATGTATAACAAAATGAATAATTAGTGATTTAGTAAATTGTGAATTAACCAACAGATACGGGTGTCATCAAAGATAAGCAACAACCCAATTATTCTAAATGTGGATTGCGATATGTACTCAAACAACTCAGAATCTATACGAGATGCCATGTGTTTTTTCATGGATGAAAGGAGCCAAAATAATATTGCATTCGTACAGTTTCCACAAAACTTTGATAATCTTACAAGAAACGATCTTTACAGCAATTCTCTGATGGTCATAAATAATGTAAGAATGTTTTTCTTTTTGGACCAATGAACTATCTGAATGTAAGTAAATGACCATTCTACCCTTATGATAAAGGTGGATATTGGAGGTTTGGATTCTTACGGGGGATGCCTATACATCGGAAGTGGTTGCTTTCACAGAAGAGATACTCTCTGTGGCAGAATCTATTCCCTAGACACAAAAATCAATTGGGAGAAACAAAATCATAAAGAAATTATAGAAAGTACTGATGTGCTAGAAAATGAATGCAAAATTCTTGCAAGCTGTAGTTATGAACACAACACTCAATGGGGAAAAGAGGTCTCTCTCTCTCTCTCTCTCTCTCTCTCTCTCTCACACACACACACACACACATTGCAGTATATATCTAACTGTATACTTACAGATGGGATTAAAGTATGGGTGTCCAGTTGAAGACATCATTACTGGACTTTCAATAAAATGTAGAGGTTGGAGATCTGTCCACTTAAATCCAAAAAGAAGAGCGTTCCTAGGACTTGCTCCAACTACATTGTTACAGACACTAATTCAGACAAAAAGATGGGCAGAAGGCGAATTCCAAATATTCTTATCCAAATACTGCCCCCTTGTATTCGGGCACAACAAAATTCCACTGAAACTTCAAATTTCTTATTGCTGTTACCTTTTATGGCCTGTAAATTGCTGGGCTACGCTATATTATGTTTTGGTGCCTTCTTATTGTCTCCTTGCACGCATCTCTCTGTTCCCAAAGGTTTGACTTTTCAAGCATTTCAAAATCAATACATTTTGTTTTACTATAAATAGCATTCATATGTTTGATTGTGTTTAACTATTTATACCTACAGTTATCAAGCTACTGGTTTCTACCTTTTGCGTATGTATTTGCTGGAAAATACGTGTACAGTTTAGGGGAGTTTTACTGGTTAGGGGGGACAGTAAGAGGTTGGTGGAATGACCAAAGAATGTGGTTGTACAGAGGATTAACTTCTTACCTTTTTGGATTCTGTGATGTTATCTTCAAGTCAATGGGTTTCACCACTTCTGGTTTTGTCATCACATCAAAGGTTTCTGAAGAAGATGCGTTACAGAGATACAACAAAGAGATCATGGAATTTGGTGCCACGTCACCAATGTTCAACATTTTATCAACACTTGCTCTCGTTAATGTTCTCAGCTTTGTTAATGGAGTAAAGTGGGTGGTTATGGATTCAGATATTAGTGGTTTTAGTGAGTTAGGGGTACAGATGGTTTTGTGTGGTTTGATAATCCTCATTAACATTCCATTATATGACGGGATGTTTTTTCGTAAGGATAATGGTAGCATGCCCTCTTCTGTTACCTACCTGTCAACTATTTTTGCTATATTATTTTGTACATTAGCCATTATTTAGATCGCAACATGTAAAAAATATGTCGACTAGGGCTCATATTTCAAGTTATTTATTAAAGCATTTATGAATAAAAAAAATGATAACTAATAGCCAAAAGGTTTTTTTTTTTTTTTTTTTTTTTGAGTTGTGGAGTGTGATTCACCCTTCTCTTCTCACCCACTATGATGCATGGAAACGCCATCCAGGGTGCCGTACCCGTATCCGATACTTGGAGGAAACGGAAACGCATAGGAAACGGCCTGGAAACGTTTCCTGGACGTATCGGCAAAAATCGAAACGTATCACGTAAGTTTCCAAGAAGTTTCCGATTTTTTTTTTTTTTTTTTTTTTTTTTTTTTTGCATGGGCTTTCCAGTCCAAATAAGCTAATGGATAATTGGGCTATCGAAATTACCCTACAACTATCAATATTACCGATCGGTGCCTCCCTAATTCGTTGGTTAATTTTAATTTACTATCCTTTAGACGTTTACCTTTACTGCTTGGCTGCTTGCGGCTTGCTGTCGACGATCACCTTGGTGATTAAGAAATCAGAAATCGATTATGGCTTCTAGATCTAGTTCTCAAGAACAAGAAACACAAGGATCAAGTACATTAAACTTTACATATTTTGGAATTTTTTTAATATATATATGTTTTTTCATATTTTTGTATTGCCGTATCTGTGTCATATCTGTATCTTAAATTTTTGAGTTTTGCCGTTTCCTGTATCCGTTTCCCGTTGCCGTATCCATTTTCGTGCAACTTAACTCACCCATGTAGCCGCTAGTAAGACCAAACCTGTGTCCCAGTCCCGAAAGAGCGGACGGGGTCAAGGGGAGTTCTATGGATTCGGGAAAAAACACAATAAGTAATGTGATCACATCACGGGTATTCGTATTCACTTGGTTGTCCATGTTATAGAAAAGTGTTGCTCTTTCAACAACTTTCAAGTGAGTTAGCAGAATTGCAGTTTGGCATTATCATTAAAATCTCTCTCTCTCTCTCTCTCTCTCTCTCTCTCTTATGTAACAATTACTCTGATTCGCGTAAGCCACGTTAAATATTGTGTTGTTTATTTTTCATCTGCATTAATACTTTATGATTTATGATACACATTGTATAATCTGTATTATCGATTATTTTATAATCACAATAAATAGACAAAATTGCAAGAATGGTCTCTGTGGGTAGGTCGAAATTGCCACTTTGGACCAAACAGATTTGGACTAGCACTCATGGTCCAAAGGTTTTCATTTTCTTGCCACTTTGGTCCAATTTACTTTAAACTTTTTTCTAATGATGATTTTGCACTTGGTTTAGCTTTTTCAGTTTTATTTATTTATTTATATAGTTTAATATTTGGGTAAATTACACGGATGGTCCCTATGATTTAGGGTAATCTGCATGTTTGGTCCCTAAGAACTTTTTCTAACTCGGACCGTCCTTGATTTATATATTTGTTGCACGCTTGGTCCTTATTAGTTCTAAAAAGACTGATATACCCTTGCTGATTTCTTTTTTATTTTTTTAAATTATCAATGAATATTAATTAAATGTGAAAAGGATATTAATTAAATATTAACATTTGATGGATCCCACCAGCCCATTACTACTTTACCCACCCCACCCCCACCCTCTTCTTCTCCGGTAAACAACCCACAACCTCGTTTTCTCCGGTAAACCACCCATAACTCCATTTCATCCTTTTCCGACCAAAAGCCACCTTCCTGCTTGCTCATCTCCTTAGGTGTTTCTTGTAAGATCCATAACCAAGCTCATAACTACTAATCAATTTTGTGAAGAAAAAAAATCACAACCAAAACCTATATCTGATGAAACTGAATTCAAAACAAGAAAATCTGATGTAATAGAAATCACAAAACATCACACAGAATCTGATGAAACATCAATTACAATCCAATCGGTGAATTCAATGCTCTAGACTTCAAACCTTATGCCATCAAATCCAAAAAATCCCAGAAAAACATTTTCGTCATTTAGTTTCGTTAATAGATGAGAGAGGAGAAAACGAGGGAAGTGGAGAGAAGCTAGAACCAGATTAACCCAATCGACGGAATCTACCATTACCGGGCCATCTGGGTTTCAGATCTCGTTCTCTTTTCTTTCTCACGATGCAGCAACACTCCAACCACCGAACCCTAGACGCCCCTGGTTACTTTCTTCTCTCATTTTCTTTTTTCTTTCTCCAGATTGATGATGACGGTGAAGGGTTCTAGGATCCAGTGATGGTGGACGAGGACTGAAGCAGGGACTTTAGTGGGTGGTCTTTCACTTGCTGACGGTAATAAGCGGAGAGATCTTTTCTGCAACATTGTCACTGGAAACCACGATCGAGGGTTTTGATTTCACGATGGTGAATTTAGGAATGGTCGCCGGTCCAGGGGTTTAAGGGCGTCTGATGGTCCGATAATTGTTGAACCTGTCGGCGATGCTTCGTCTATCATATTTGAGCAAGAAAGAGAGAGGCAGTAAAAAGGGAGGAAGGAGATGCAACTCGATGTTGAAGATGAAGGAGGGATAAACGATGAGAAGCAAGTCACAGTGAGGAAGGAGGAGGTAGGAATGAGGCAGCCAAGAAGAAGGGTGAGGGACTGGATCGAACATCCAAGAGAGACGTAAACGGAGTGGGTTTTGGTGGTGGACCCACATGAACTTTTTATTAAATAGTTTTTTTTTTAAAAACAGTTAATAAAAAATAATTCTAAAAATAAAATTATAAGGGTAAAATTGTCTTTTTAAGTTAACAGGGACCAAATATGCAAAAAATTAAAATTTTAGGGATGATCCGAGTTAAAAAAAGTTTTTAGGGACTAAACACGCAGATTACCCTAAACCATAGGGACCATCCGTGTAATTTACCCTTAATATTTAAAAGAAAAACAAAAAAAATACATCTCTCTCTCTCTCTCTCTCTCTCTCTCTCTCTCTCTCTTTCCTACTTATATTCCTCACCTCTTTTTGCTAAAATCCTCCAAAACCACCGGTCATCGCCGCCACACCCATGACCACCGATCAACTCCACCACCACCATCGATCAACGTCGACAACAACACCTGTGAACACCTCCAGTAACGTCATAGCATCATATGAAATTCGGATCGAGCTACAGATTTAGACTGAGAAGGCTACAACCACCACTACCAGTCAAAATGTATCAAAAATGTTTGTTGATCTGAAAACAAAAGAAGGGTAGCGACGAAGATACAACGGACGAACTACGACAAACAGATATCTCCAGCGATGACAGGAGACGATACGATCGTTGGAGCTTCTCCAAACGAAGCTAGGGTTTTTAATGAAAGGGGTCGGACGGAGCTAGGGTTTGCAAACCCTAAACTGGTGAAAGTGAGAGCAAGGCAGCAGCGACGTAGTAGTTGTCGACGGTGGCTTCCTACGCTCGAGGTGGAGATCTGGTAAGATAGGGTGTTCAACGGATCTTCACCTTCAAACAGCCACGGACCCGACAATGTTGCAGATCTGGTAGGATGATGTTGATCTACACTTATTACGACGAACACGGTGACGTTGAAAACCCTTAGGGGTTTTGATGCCTTTCCAATATTCGCCTTTGAAGCCCTTCCCTGCAGCTGCAAACCCTAGCAACTCGACGAAGACGATAGTTGAGCCGTTGCAAACTCTGAAGTTAGGGTTTATTGGCGGCTTGGGTTTTCATTTCTTGGTGGCTAAGTTGATTTGTCGGAGCTGGGATGGTTAATTTTTCGGAGCTGAGAACAACAAAACAGTGGGTGAAAGGATGGGTGTTTGGTGGTGCTACACGACCGGAGGGAGGCGGGGAGGGGCTGCAAGGGTGGTGGTCGGCAGCCTCCTTTCTCCGTCAGAGGAAAAAAGATGGTGAGAAATGACCGGGTCAACTGTTTTTTTTTGTTAAGAGAGAGAGAGAGAGAGGGGGAGAGAGAGAGGTATTTTCTTTCTTAATTTTCTTTCAAATCTTAAACTATATAAATAAATAAATAAAAACTGAAAAAGCAAAACCAAAGAAAAAATCATCATTACAAAAAAGTTTAAAGTAAATTGGATTTAAATATTCTAAAATTATCAGGAGTAGTCAGACAAAAAAGCCACACACACACACACACACACACATATATATATATATATATATATATATATATATATATATATATATATATATATGTGGGTAAAGTGAATATACCTAACAACCTTATATAAGCTTAGGTACCTAACCACATTATACTACATTGTTTTGCATTATATTTCCATTGCAATCGTCTAAGGTTCTTAAACTTCAACCCTTAATTTGATTTAATTCCAAGATTTTCAGACATTCACCATTATATTCCTCCTACACCATTTGATTTGTAACAGCAGTATATGAAGCCCACCAGGGGGTCTCCGATAGAAAGACGTCATTTGAAGGAAGATAATGGTGAAAGTCCAAAGATTTTGGAAACAATCAAGTTATGAGGTTGAATTTTAAGAACTTTGGGTGATTACAATGCAAATACGATACAAAATCACATAGTATTATGTGGTTAGGTACCTAAGCTTATATAAGGTTGTTAGGTATATTCACTTTACCCTATATATATATATATATATATATATATATATATATATATATATATATATATATATATATATATATATATATATATATATATATATATACTAGGTTAAAACCTGTGGAAACCACGGGTAAAAAAGAAAAACATTATTGATAATTTAAAATGATAATAAAAAATAAAAAATTATTAAATTACAAATATAGAAGTTTTGTTTATAAGTATATATTGATTAGTTAAATTTAATATATACATTGTTGTGGATACTTATCTAAGTTTTGTTAAATTATAGGTAAATATGTTTTACTATACTATGAGTAAATATGACATTTATAAAAAAAATATATATAAAAGAAATAAATTAGAGCAACACGGCACCAATAACTATCTATCTAGTTATTATTAACTATGAATAAATAATTGTGTAAAGTTTTAATTGTTATTTTAAAAAATAAACGCCAATGATGAAACATATAAATTTTATAGAGTAATTTATTGTGTTAAATAAAAATTGTAAAGGTACTAATGATTGAAATATATATATATATATATATATATATATATATATATATATATATATATATATATATATATATATATATATATATATATATTGAAAATTATTTAAAAATGAAATGGTAACTAAATACGTGTAAAAAAAAAAAGTAAACATGACTCATGTTGGTATTCTTTACAAGTATAGGGACTAAATTTAAAGGTTAGACATGAAATTGGATTAAAGATTTACACAAAGATCCAACTCATTTTTAATATAGATAAAGTAAATACCTTTATAAAGATCTAACTCATCGCTCTTTGGTTCAAAAGAAAATTGGTGCACAAGAGGTACGTTGTGTTGTGATTACCAATTAAAAAGGATGTGTTGCAATTACCGATTAAGTTGGAGTGATTTTTGGGATATATTGAACCGATTATGAAGCTGCAATTATAACAGGTAAAACAAATTAGGTTTTTATTTTTGGTGAATATGGAAATCGATTGGGGTTGAAGAGTTTCCAACGGTAATTTGTTAGTAATAAACATATGATTGTAGTGCATCATTATATCCAAATTTCTCTCTATATCTTTAGAAAATTGCTAATTTATTTTCATTTTTGGATTTCAAGGTTACTGCTTGGTATGAGTTTTAGGCATAACAGGATGGAGCAAGGCATGAATCTTTTTGATTAATACGTGATTTTTTTATTTTATTAACATATATATTATATAAATAGATCCTTTTATAATAATTATTTTTAAATTTCAAGAAATCATTTATAATGCTTATGTTTCCTCAAATTATGATTAGATTTTATAGGTGGAGGGACATGGGATATAGAAAGAGTAGAGAAGGTAACGATGGTTAATCACTTTTTGAAATTTATGCTAGATGCTTAATTATTTTTGAAATTTATGATAGAAGATTAATTAGTTTGTGATCACCAGCTTTTGTGCTTATGAATTTATATTGGAACTTACAGATTTATGTTTTAAACAATTTCTTGTGAACCGTTTATGAATTTAATTATTTCATCTTTTTTGTTGGATGGTTCTTATTTACTATTATTAATAAGTGGAATGATCTTGATAAAAAAGTAAAAATTTGGTGTTTTTTTTAATGTAATTTAAAAGATTGTGAGTTGAAAGTATAAAGAAAGTAGAATGTTATATTAAACATAACAAACAAAGCCTGTTGTTATATTGTGCATTCAAATTAAAAAAACTATCAAAATAGCAAAAAGCTTCCCCATTTTTCTAATTTGTAGAAAATAATGTAATAAGATTTTGTTGTTTTTATATTGTTTTGTTGTTAATGTTACTTGGAATGGTGTTCAGATGGAGAGAGGAGAGAAAAGGGAAAATTCAAACTTTTTTGGGGAAGGAGTTGTGCGTACTTGCTCGTGAAGTGGCTAGGGTTGAGGCAATTTGAGTGTACGTTGGTGAGTTATATTAAATATTAGAGGGTGTAATTATTGTAAATAGCGATTTACTTTACTCTCTTTATTAATATAGGCATTGTACTTTATCTTTTACCTATAATAGCAATGTGCTTACATTATTTACCCTTTATAGTGACTTCAATAATAATTACTGTAAATAGCGATTTACTTTACTCATTATACGCTTATAATGACTTCAATAATAATTACTAAATTACTTTAATTCTTTTTAAAATAAATTACTTATAAAATGAAATAAGATGTTATACTAAACCATTAATTTTTTTATTGTTTATCTATGAAAGTAGGATGTTATATCATATATACAATTGAAATCGAAACAGTAGACTTTTCCTTCTAATGAGAAGCAGGTGATTGACTTTCAAAAGTGAACTGTCTGAAATACACACAAAGATACACATACAGCTAACTGAAATAGCAATGTAATTTTAAATAGGGTGTCTTTCATGTATCTCAAGAAAAAGGTGGAAAAAATGTGGCAGCAAGTAAAATAAAGTGATTTAACCGCACAAACAGCAACAACACAACAAATTATGATTTATGAGTAATTTATATTATATTTCAAAAGCTAACTGAAATACAAAATTTGATACATATGCAAGATACACATACAGATAAAAAGCAATCAGATACACATACATCAAAGTACTAACCCGATGCCTTTTTTCCTTGTATTTCTTTGTGCTTCCAGTGGTGGATAATGTCAAGAAAACGAATGCCAGGTGAAAAAAATGGAGAGTCAAATAACAACAATAAGACTTCTTGATTATTGTGTGTTTGCTTCCAATAGAGTAAGAGTCCATCTTGATTTGCATTTGTGTGTGTACGTATGTGTTTTCAATACCAGGTGTGTGTATTTGTGTGTGTTAATCCTCTATGTTCTTAGTCTGGACAATAATATTAGGCAAACAATCGCAGGAAAGTACGTAGTAAAAGTATATTGCTATTAAATTAGGTTTACAAACATATGATTATTAGTGGTGATTGAAGAAGGACTAACCTCAATTTATATGATCTCTTTCTTGCAGAAGTCGTGGAAGAAAAAATATTTTGTCAATTAGAATGAAGGGTAAAATGTGTGATAGCAATAGGAATTTAAATGGAGATGCAAATTTAAAGAAGGTAAGAGTAATATACTCCTGATTTTTTTGGATTCATTAAAATCCTGAAAGATTTAAAACGTATTTGCATTGGTTGACAAATAGAATACCATTTTCAAATTAGGATAGGATTCCTTTTCAAATATTTGAATAGTAATGAAGGGGAAGCAGTCAAATACTTACTGATAACACGTAAAGTATATTGTTGTTATGAAGAACAGAAAAACAGATTGCAAACACAAAAAAAAAAAAATTGATAAGTATAACCTCGATATATGAAGAACTCAATGCAGTATCCCTTACCATAAAGTATATTGTGATTTTGCCCCTGCAACTTCCAATTAGATAACATGACAAATAGTAATGCCAAGTTAGATATCATGAATTAGTAGTGGCAAATGTTTTTATTTTTTTTGTTTTTTTTTATTTTTTTTATAATCCATTAATGAAATAATAAAATATTGATCCGTATAAATTTTTTTGTAAAAAAATATTGACATTTTTGTAAAGTAATAAGTAAAAAAATATTGGCATTTCTTCAACTATAATGTTATCTGACCAAAAAAAATACATGTACAGTTGTTAAAGTGGAAGAATTAAGTACATAAACATCAAAACTATGAAAAATATATGCAGCTATCGAATTTTTATAAATGCATGAATTCAGATTGCTAACCTTTTGTAGTTGTTCTTGTCCTGGAGGATGAATATGCAGCAAACGATCATAAAATGAAGAAATTATAACCGGTACAGAGAGGAAGGATTGAATACCGTTTGTAATGAGTTCTCTAAAGCAAAATGGTGAAGAAAATAGAAGCGTAAAGAATGAATAGTGGTATATATTTCGGTATGATTTTATTTTGTGCAGATTTTTTGGGATTTATTGACTGGATAATAATTAGCTTCCCATTATAATAAACAAACTTCCATATTTTATTGGATTGGATATCAAGGAATTTCAAATTTTAAATTACGATTTGTGCATCTTATTTTGATTTATTGATGCAGATTTTTCGGATTCATTGTGAATGTATATGAATATGATTTGGACGTAAATGTAGATGATGAAAAGAAGCGGGAAAACACAATTTTGGGCTGCTGGGAGATTGACACGTGGATAGATTCTACTTATTTATTAGGATAGGGGATATATATATATATATATATATATATATATATATATATATATATATAGGGCTAGGTTCAAATGTTCTTGACATCTATTGTGTGCCCATATGCACAAATCTGGACCAACGGATGAAATAGATTCAATGATCTTGATCTGAGGGTCTATGATATTAAAATAGGGTAACATGTACCATATAATAACATAAATTTCACCATAAGGGTATTTTGGTCAATTAACCTATATTAAAAAAGGAAATTTCCAGATTTTAAGGGATAATTAATACCCTTATTTTTAAAAATATGAATTTTTTAAATTTAATTCGAATATAATTTTTAATAATATCCGATTTCATTCTGTTAGAATGACATGAAAATCAACCATAAACTAGTAAACATATTTTTGATTTTATTCTTGTAGAATATGATTATATTCAATATTTATATATATTAACATGCTTAAAGAATTATATAACATATTATCAACACTAACATTTTATAAAGAATACATGTCTTCTTGCACTAATAATATATCAAATAATTACATTGTATGATTGTGATACAAAGAACATTCTTGAATAACAACAAAATTATGAAAGAATGACAAGTGTAATTCTTTAAAACATAACAAGATTCTTAAAATGTGAGTGTGATCAATCTTTTATTCATTCTTCAAGCATTTCCTATCATGTCTTCAAACCATTCTTCAATCAATTCCTATAAAAAATGCAACAAAAACTAAGAATGGTTAAAAATATCATAGCAAATCTATTACAAAAAAGGCAAACACAAATTCTAAAAGAATCATTAACTCTAAAGTGCAATTACCATTACTGCACTACCATTATTCTGACAGAATATATATATGCCATTTTAAATTTTGGCAGAATGCATATAATATTTTAAATTGGCATTATGGATTGTAATTCTGATAGAATATAGCAGACATTAAAAAAATTGTAACTTATTCTAATAGAATATAGCAGACATTAAAAAAATTGTAACTACCATTATTCTGACAGAATATATATATGCCATTTTAAATTTTGGCAGAATGCATATAATATTTTAAATTGGCATTATGGATTGTAATTCTGATAGAATATAGCAGACATTAAAAAAATTGTAACTTATTCTAATAGAATGTAATCTTCAAAGTATAAATTTTGATAAAATTCAACATGTTCATTCTATGATCAATCGGAAGACATGAATAAAAAAAATACCTAGATTTCACTGGAGAAGAAGAATCGGCGACCACCACCACATCCTCTCCACCTCCTGACCTGCTTCGATCGGAGCAACAGCCCCACCCCGTTGCTTCTCCTTTTGTTCTTCGGTCTAATCACTCATCGGAGATCGATAAAGAAGATCTTGCTCTTATGGCAATTGTCAACGGTGACAAAATCAAAATCAAAGACGGCGTAGCGGCAGTCGTCGCCAGGAAGGGAAGCTTCAAGATCGGAATAGCCTTCTCCAGCGCCACCAATGCTAAGAAAACGAGAGGGAGGATAGATCGATGTATACGTGATCGGCTAGGGTTTTTTTCAACAGATTTTGACTACATTCCATATTTAAAGGAATAATAAAGAACATATTAATTATCTACCATATTTAAATATGTCAAGATTACTATAATACTCTTAAATGATTTATTTAATAATTAATTATTTCCTGAATTCTTATTGGTGCACACAGTCACACAATAGTTATCAAAAACATTTGAACCTATATATATATATATATATATATATATATATATATATATATATATATATATATATATATATATATATATATATATATATATATATATATATAGATAGATAGATCTTATACAGCTGACCATTTTGCCTTCTCCCCATGATTTGCCTCCACCCCATGATTGAAGGTTAACTCTCATTTGAGACATATATATATATATATATATATATATATATATATATATATATATATATATATATATATATATATATATATATATATATATATATATATATATATATATTATAGTAGGTTAGAGATTTCTATGAATATAATGAAATAATTGAAGACTTAAACAACATGACAATAGCAACATTGTTAATATGTGAGTTGGAATTTGATGATCGGAATAGATAATCCTACTTGATAATAATCTTCTATTTTTGCCCAGGTCACGTCGACCCAACTATATATTGCTTTCCTGTGTAACAAACACTAAACGTTGCAGCATTGCTCAATTGATGCACTAACACACTACATGTATTAAGTTGTCAACAAATCTTTTCCGTAAGCAACGTCGATTGGCGTTTGTGTTTTAACTCGTTTGCTTTTGAATTCATTGTGTATATCTAATCTAATAACTTAATAAGGTTATTGACTACACAACAAAGGCAGTCTGTCAAAAGACTCCAATCCAACCCCAACCCATGACACGTGTCTCTAGTTGGATCATTTAATTATACCACTACTCATTTTCCTTTTCCTTTTTATTTGTCTTTACTATTTTGTGGATGTTACCAAATGCCAACTCCTATGTGATCAATTCCATCCCTTCGATAACCCATAAGGAAAAAAACAACAATACGTGACCTGCCTTGCATGCCAGAACCACCAAATAAAGCATCAAAACACACACACACACACACAGTCACGCACACAGAGCAAAAGATGGGAGACATTGAACACTTTCCTTTATTTGAAACCAAGCAAACTAAAGGAAGAACCTTGTTCAAGGTTTATGCAGCATCAATGGCGATGGGTATATGTTTGATATGCGTTTATAGAGCAACCCACACACCCGAAAAGGGCAAAACCGGAAGATATTTATGGATTGGATTGTTCATGGCTGAGCTATGGTTCACCTTCTACTGGCTCATAACCCAATTGGTTCGATGGAATCCAGTCACACACCTGACCTTCAAAGACCAACTCTCTCTCAAGTCTCTTAATTTCTCAATTATTATCCACAATCTTATCTTCAACATGTGGCTGTTGTCATGTTAATGTTGTCTATATATGTTTGCAGGTACGAAAACGTGCTTCCTGGTGTTGATATATTTGTCTGTACAGCTGACCCAGTAATAGAGCCGCCATTAATGGTGATAAACACGGTGTTATCCATGATGGCATACGATTACCCACCGGAAAAGCTCAACATTTATGTCTCCGATGATGGTGGATCAGAATTAACGTTCTTTGCACTTCTAGAAGCTTCTCGTTTCTGTAAATACTGGCTACCCTTTTGCAAAAGGTACAAGATTGAGCCACGTTCACCCTCGGCTTACTTTGCTCATGCATCTCCCATCAACAATGAATGGTCATCTATCAAGGTCAGACCTCGCAACATAATTACATAAATAATAAACTAGTATCATAAATTAATAATTATATTTTATATAACCGAACAGAATAAATATGAAGAAATGAGGAAACGAATAGATGACACCACAAGTTTAGGGAAAGTGACAGAAGAGATGAGAAAAGAGCATAAAGGGTTTCAAGAATGGGTTTTGGGTTCAAACAAAAATGACCATCAGGCTATTATTCAAGTACTTCGTATCTTTCACATACTACATATTAAATAAATAAAAAAACCATAACTTATATAATTATATACATAAAGGTTAAAATTTTATATATAGATACTAATTGATCAAAGAGATCCCGAAGCAAGAGATACACAAGGGAAAAGTTTGCCAGGTTTGGTATACGTGGCACGTGAGAAGAGACGTGAATGGCATCATAACTTCAAAGCAGGAGCCATGAATGCTCTGGTAATCTATATTCAGCACATCAATTCATGTATGATAAAAAGAAAATGTATTGAAGATGTAGTGATTTACTAATTTGTAAATGAATCAACAGATACGAGTGTCATCAAAGATAAGCAACAACCCAATAATTCTAAATGTGGATTGCGATATGTACTCAAACAACTCAGAATCTATACGAGATGCCATGTGTTTTTTCATGGATGAAAGGAGCCAAAATAATATTGCATTCGTACAGTTTCCACAAAACTTTGATAATCTTACAAGAAACGATGTTTACAACAATTCTCTAATGGTCATCAATGATGTAAGATTGTTTCTTTTTAGACTGAATGAACTGTCTGTCTGAATGGAAGTAAATGACCATATTACCCTTTTGATAAAGGTGGAGGTTGGAGGTTTGGACTCTTATGGAGGGTGCCTATACGTTGGAAGTGGTTGCTTTCACAGAAGAGATACTCTCTGTGGCAGAATCTATACCATCGACTCAAAAATCAATTGCGAGAAAGAGAATCATAAAGAAATTACAGAAAGTATTGACGCGATCGAAAACGAATGCAAAATTCTTGTAAGCTGTAGCTATGAACACAACACTCAATGGGGAAAAGAGGTCTCTCTCCCCCTCTCTCTCTCTCTCTCTCTCTCTCTCTATATATATATATATATATATATATATATATATATATATATATATATATATATATATATATATATATATATATATAAACATTGTGCTATGCTCTAACTGTATCCATACAGATGGGAGTAAAGTATGGATGTCCAGTTGAAGATATCATTACTGGATTAACCATAAAATGTAGAGGTTGGAGATCTGTCCACTTAAATCCAAAAAGAAAAGCGTTCCTAGGACTTGCTCCAACTACACTGTTACAGACACTTATACAGACAAAAAGATGGGCAGAAGGTGACTTCCAGATATTCTTATCCCAATACTGCCCCCTTGTATTCGGGCACAACAAAATTCCACTAAAGCTTCAAATTTCTTATTGCTGTTACCTTTTATGGGCTGCAAATTGTTGGGCTACGCTATATTACGTTTCTGTCCCTTCTTATTGTCTCCTCGCACACATCTCTCTGTTCCCAAAGGTTTGACTTTTCAAACATTTCAAAATCAACAACTTACATTTCTTTTTTACTATAATATCATTCATATGTTTGATTGTGTTGAACTATGTATGCAGTTATCGAGCTACTGGTTTCTACCTTTTGCATATGTATTTGTTGGAAAATACGCCTACAGTTTGGGGGAGTTTTACTGGTTAGGGGGGACATTAAAAGGTTGGTGGAATGACCAAAGGATGTGGTTGTACAGAAGATTAACTTCTTACCTTTTTGGATTCTGTGATGTCGTCTTCAAGTCATTGGGTTTCACCACTTCTGGTTTTGTCATCACATCAAAGGTTTCTGAAGAAGATACGTTACAGAGATACAACAAAGAGATCATGGAATTTGGTGCCACATCACCAATGTTCAACATTTTATCAACACTTGCACTCTTTAATGTTCTCAGTTTTGTTAATGGAGTAAAGTGGGTGGTTATGGATTCAGACATTAATGGTTTTAGTGAGTTAGGTGTACAGATGGTTTTGTGTGGTTTGATAATCCTCATTAACATTCCATTATATGAAGGGATGTTCTTTCGCAAGGATAATGGTAGCATGCCCTCTTCTGTTACCTTTCAGTCAATTATGTTAGCTGTATTATTTTGTACATTAGCCATTATTTAGATTCCAATATGTAAAAATATTATTGTTTGTTGAAACGAAAGGGTAAAATAGACATTTAGTCTTATTAAGGCGGTTTATGTAGTCTAGAAAAGAAACAAACTTTATTTATACAGCAAACACTTTATCGATACAGACATCATTACAATTTCCTTGTCACAGTCTGGAGTGACTCATCCTTGAAGTTGGCATGAGCTCAAGAACAAGTGCGGATGCTCCTCCACCCCCATTGCAAATACCAGCAACCCCAAACTTTCCATTCTTTTCCGATAATACCCCTAGCAAGGTAACCAAAATCCGAGCTCCACTACAACCTAATGGATGCCCTAACGATACAGCTCCACCATGAACATTAAGTTGTTCATCACCAATTCCTAACAACTTCTTGTTAGCCAAAGCCACAACCTACAATTCCAATTTCCAAATCACAAATTCATCAACACTAAAAAAAAAAGTAAGGATTTGAGCTAAAATGACACATGAATGAATACTTACAGAAAAGGCTTCGTTTATTTCATAGTAATCAATTTGGGAAGCTTCTAATCCAGCATTTGAAATAGCTTTTGGTATTGCAAGAGCTGGAGCAGTTGGAAATAATTCAGGGGCTTGAGCAGCATCAGCAAAACCTCTTATTCTAGCAATCACTTTTAATCCAAGTTCTAATGCCTTTTTTCCACTCACTAGCACTAATGCAGCTGCTCCATCACTGTGCATTCATCATCTTATAAGAAACAGTAACAATGACAGTGACAGTGTCAGTGACAGTATCAGACCTTATACTAGAAGCATTGCCTGCAGTGACTGAACCACCTTCAACCTTGAAACTTGGTCTTAAATTCCTCAATTTTGTTTCATCAAACTACACAAAAAACAAATTATCCAAAACATTACTCCATAAATAGTCTACAAAACTGTTTAAAAAAAAAAAATACTATTTACCTTTGTTAAGCCTTCATCTTTATCAACAACAACAGTTCCTTTCCCTCTTCCCAAAGAAACTTTCACCTACACGAGAAACCACCATGGTAAGTTAAATTTAACCTACGCCACATCATCATCTTGTTGACCATAAAGTTTGACTCTCACCGGAACTATTTCCCATTTGAATGCACCTTTCTTTTGTGCAGTGATTCCTCGGTTAAAACTTCTAACAGCATAATTATCTTGATCTTCTCTTGTTATCTTGAAGCTTTCAGCACATAACTCACCACAAACTCCCATTCCAAAGTCATTGTAAACATCCCAAAGACCATCTTTGACCATGCCATCAATGATAACATCATGTCCTAGTCGAGATCCCTTTCTGTTAATTTAATTTAATACATATGTACGCATGTCATCAATAATATCATAAAAAGTACAAAATGAGATGTATATTTAACAGTTGAGACTAACCTTGATCCTGCTACATATTTAGGTGTATTAGACATGCTCTCCATGCCACCAGCCACTACAATATCATTGGCACCAACTTCAATGCTTTGTGCTGCGATCATTGTTGCTGAGTTGGAAAAAGAGAATTCATGTTATATGATTATAAATAATTAAAAGCATTTGGATTCAATAAACGTAAGACTAACCTTTCATCCCTGATGAACATACTTTATTAATAGTTGTACAAACGACTGTATTTGGTATGCCTGCACCTAATGCAGCTTGTCTTGCAGGAGCTTGACCTAAATTTGCACTCAGGACATTTCCAAAGAAAACTTCTTGGACTAGTTGTGGATCAATGTTAGCCCTTTTAAGCGCACCTGTGGTGTTAGAAGGTCATTTTAGGGTATGTGACACTTAAAGCTCAAGGGATATAAGTAAAGAGAAATATGGTAATTGGTAACTCACATTCAATGGCTATGGATCCAAGCTTGGTTGCGGAGAGAGATGAAAGAGAACCAAGGAAGTCCCCCATAGGTGTTCGTGCAACACCCACAATACAAACATCTGTGGATCAAATTTAGTACAAACTCAGAACAGAAAGGCTTTAAAAATGTTAAAATTAATACAATCATTAGGGCAAGCAAGTAATTTCTCTATTCGTGGATCAAATTCAGTACAAATTCAGAACAGAAAAGCTTTAAAAATGTTAAAATTAGTAGAATCATCAGGGCAAGCAAGTAATTTCTCTATTCCTGTCAACTAAGAAGCAGAATATGGCAAGAAAAGAAAGGTACCTCGCGGGTTAATTTGATCGGTATGAGCCATGATTGAGAGAGAATTCTGCAAAAAAAGATCAAATTACAGGAAAGGGAAAATGAGCGTAAACAGGATGGATGAGAAGCAGAGGGTATGTGGAATCCAAATCAAGAAAGGTTTGTTGGGAAGAAGAAGTTCGGTGGAGACGATTGTCCTGTTGGAACTTGAAACCTGGAAATGGAAAAAGCTGAGGTTTCGTCTATCTACTATTGCACCGGTATAAGACAAAACACATTGAATTTCATTATTTTTCGTCGCTTTTATGCTCTGTATTTTTCAGTCCATATTTATGTATTCATAACTGTTACATTCATTTCTGGTAGACTTAAAGTCAAATTTAGATAATTAGTTCTTTATTTTGGTTACTAAAGATTTATTCGTCCATTCAAAAATTATTTTGTTATCGATTTATTATTAGTATCAAAGTTCAAATGTGAATATCAGATCTTTAGGATATGAGATGGTTATAAATTTTGAGTTATGTATCCCACAAAAATAGGCCAACAATATTGTTGATCACCATCCTTTTGTTTTTCGTTTTTCACGGTCAGATTCTCCAACGTTCCACCTTCCTCATTTGGCAAACACAGAGAGGGGGAAAGGGAAAAAGGATTCTTGATCATGTCTCTTATCTTCTCCCGTATTATGATTTCCAATTACCCTACACTTCACGGAAGCCAACACATTCATATACATTGAGACAAACACACGAATTGAAGCAGAGGTATATATATATATATTAAAGTTTAATTATAATATCAATTCAATTCATCTTAATTTCTTTGTCTGTGTCAAACCCTAGCCACATTTTCATGCTTGCTAAATTCTCTTCTCTTTTTCTGTTACACGATTTGTCGATGAATATGTAATGCGGATGATGAAGGTGGATATATATATTATACATAGATAAATATAATGTTTGGTTTTCAAGCAAAAAACCGCCAAAATGCGGCTGCTTCTCCAGCACCGACGTCCACCGATCCATCCTTGCCAAGCACGTCATCATCAGCAGCAGCAGTCGGAGAGATTGACACCGCTGCACCCTTTGAATCCGTTAGGGCCGCTGTCACCTTATTTGTTGAAGCATCCCCCAAAGTCGACAAACCTGTCATCAAGAAACCAAGACCTAATTTAGAGGAGGTGACAATTAATTAATCAATTTCCTATCATTTTAATATATAATTTATCATCATACAACAATGGATCGATCATGTCATGCATGGGGTACGTACTCTATCTCTATTAATTAGTCTTGTTCTTTGTAAAGAGTGTTTTAGGGAAGGAGGCACAACTGCATTGGATCCTCAAGGAGATCGACAAGCATAAAGAATACGTCAAAACTGCAGAAGCAACAAAAGAGAAAGCGCTTCGGGATCTGGACAAGGCTAATAAGACGTTGCAGGAGCTAACCAACAAACTAGAAGCAGCAAGCGAATCGAAACATGCATCAATTCAGGAGACCGAAGCTGCAAACATTCGAGCCCATGAACTTGAACAACTAAAATCCACTGAAAACCAAGCAGATGACGAAGCTAGGCAAGAAACAATCAAGAACGAAAGAAACCAGTATAAAGTCGCTGCCAATGAACTTATTGCCACCAAGCAAGAACTTAACAACCTTAAACGGGACTTTGATACTGCATTAGAAGCAAAGTTGGCTGCCGTTCAACGAGCTGCTGAAGCTCAACATGCTACACAAATCAACCGAAAGAAAATAAAACAGCTCTCAAAGGATGTTGTTGACATGAGTGTAACACTTGAACGCGTCAAATTTGCTTCTGCTAAAGCCGAGGAAGACTACGCAAATCTTATGGAAGGAAAGGAAACGCTCTTGGAGTCCAAGAAGAACGCAAAGGAAGACACTGATTTAAAGATTCAAAACCTAAGAAAAGAATCCGAGGAGGATCCAGGGAATATAGAAAAAAGACTCGAAGAAACAACAGGAGCAATTAACGTATTAGAGGAGCAACTGAAGGAGGTACGTGCTGTAGATATGGAGCTTCTTAGTAATGCAAATTCAGAACTTGATGATGCAAAAAAGAGACTTGATGAAACGAAGGAAGAAGAGAAATCCCTTAGAGATTTGGTGGAGTCATTGAAACAGGAAGTTGAGGATGTGAAGAGGGATATTGCTGTGTCACGGGAAGAAGAGATGAAAAGAGAGCAATTGCAAGGTGAATTAGACAAAATCGAACTTGAAGTCAAAGACGCGATAACAGAGAAAACCAAAGCAACAAACGAGGTAGACGAATTGGAACTCAAAATACGTGAAATGTTGTTGGAAGCTGAGAAGGCGAGAAGGGAAGAAGAGGAAATGAAGAGACAAGTGGAAAACCTTTGGAGGGATGCTCAATGGTCGGAGGTGGAGGTAAAAGAAGCTGAATCGAAGCTGGAAGTTGCAGAAAGAGAGGTTGAAGAAGCGAAAGCAGCACAGGAGCTTGCGAATGATCAAATACGCAAAAGATCCTGTACGGAAGAGTTAACTGATTCCAAGTCTGATAACATGATTATGTTATCGATTCAGGATTTTGAAGCTTTGAATAAAAAATCTGAGGAAGCAATAATTGAGGCTGATACGAAAGTGGAAACTATAATGGCTGAGGTGGAGACAATCAAAGAAAATGAGAGAGGAATCCTTGAAAAGCTGGAGAAAAGCATGGAAGAACAAAAGGAAATCGAAGAAGAAATTAGTAAAGCTGAGAAAACAGCTGAGGTGGCTGATGCAGCAAGGCAGACAGTAGAAACTGAACTCAACAAGTGGAGAGAAGAAACCAAAGGATCATAAATTTGACCCAAAACCACTTATATATAAAGAGTTGGAATTAATCTAGGATTAGAAAAATTAAACAAGCTTCTTTTCCTTCGTTGATTTTCTTGTATCATATTTCATCATTTGTTCTAGTTATTAAATAGAAACTTTTTCATTAGCATGGATGTTGATTTGTACATGTTATGTCAATATACTTGGAAAATGAAAAAAGATACTTTGTGCAGTCGTCATACACTAGAGCTTTATATCAATCTCAACTAAGAAATGGTTTAAGTAAAAAGGAATGTCTATTAATTCAAATTGTTTTATGTCAGTTAGTAGATTAATTGGAAATAAAAGAAAAAGAGAAGGGCCAAAAGGAAAAAGATCAGAAATGAAGTGTATAATTTGGGGTAAAAAATTTGATCTAGAATTATAAGAAATTTAAATGATTATTACATTGACCAATTGGTTACTTGAATTGTAATTTTATGTAGAAGACTTTTTCTAGCAAAAATTTTAAAAAATCCGAAAAAAATGACCACATAGAGAGACCACTATTCTAAATAATAAAGTTGCATTTGTTTGTATGAAGAGAGACCACTATTCTAAAAGGAAAATTTACACATGAATAGGGGAAGGGATCAACCATTAAAAATATGAATATATATATGTAAGTTGTGGAAGAAGATATAAGAAGTAAGTTGAAAGCAAATACTAGTTGTACACGCTTTAAGTAAATACTGAAACTAGGATACTAGGTGAAATTGGTCGACAAAAACTAACAATAAAAAAGCTAGAAACTAGACTAAATGACCACTATTACTTTTTTACTCTTATTCAAAGCCTCTATATTTTTCTATTTGAGGTTATGTCCATTGACTCCTTCAAGCGCAATTTCATGTTGTATTCCTTTTTCATTCTCAGCTGACCTCTCTTCATCACACACTCTAAAGTAAACGTCTCCACTCTCCTAACAAGAGTTCTCGAAATCAAATATTCATAAACCAGATCTTATTCACAAATCATATAGTTTTAAATATATTACATTTTCACATACAATATCAAGAAAATACACCCATTGTGTAAGTAGAAGATACCTAAAACTATTAAAAGTATATCTTCGTTAAAGCGGTACTTAGTTCGTGAATCATATATATATATATATATATATATATATATATATATATATATATATATATATATATATATATATACACACACACACACTAAATGAAGATAATTTTGACACATGTCAATCTCTAATGAGTTTTGATACTTATCATTTTGTGATGTTTTTTAAATAAATAATATTCATATCTTCAATTTATGTTTTTATTCAACTTTTAAAATTAACAAGTCACATAATACTTATATATATATATATATATATATATATATATATATATATATATATATATATATATATATAAATATAAAGTATCAAATATAATAAATATTATACTAAATTACAATTAATATGTTTTTTCATTTTTTATTTTAAAAATTACTAATTATTATATTTTGATATTTTATTTTTTTTAATTAACCCCATGTAATAGATGAGTTTTACACATAATATATATAAAAGAAAAAAAACATGATTTTTTTTGCATACATTTACTCAGAAAAGCTACAACATGGGTAGAAATTCATCTTTCTATTATCTAATATCTAATAATGATTTGCTTCCTCTTGACGAGTCTTTTTATACATTTCCTAATTTCGTGTAATTATATCTTCCTATTTTTTAATATCAAAATAATGTGGTTTTTGTTAATATACGATTTCATTAATAGTCGTTTTAGTCAACAACTCTAATGTAAAAGGGTTTCCTAATTTCCTTACCGAAACAAACATACGGGTTGCGGGTTGCTTTGTGCATGTGGAGTGTGGGTTGTGGGTATTCCGTTAGAAAGACCGGGTTACAATCTCCCGTGGGTTTTCAATAATCGAAACCCCTTTTTTCTCTCACTCCATTCCTCACAGACTACAATCTCCCAAGGATTTTCGATAATCAATCATTAGTTGTACCAGAAATCGCTCCTGATGATACCTTAAATCTGTGTATGAATGCAAACCTTTCACGCGTGTCTCCAAATTCGCAGGTAACTTCAAAGCTGCTTGTCCTTCTCCATTAGGTTTTCTAAACCTTAAATCATATCGCTTTATCTGGATTCAATTTGATATCATCTTATTCTACGGACCCTGGTCAAAGCTTCATATGGAAATCTTCTATCTTACTTTTGCTCCTGATTGGAACCCTTGCAATTTATTGATTTATCCAACGGTAGCAAAGCTTCATAACATAAATGCAAGACAATACGATATATCCCCTTTTTTTTTTAATTCTATCTAATTGATAATCTGTTAATTAAACTTAACTAGAGTTTTATGGAATTTGATGTATGGAACCGGGGTTGAAGCTCTCCAGCTCATATAATTTAAAACATTGAACCGATTCTGTTTCAATTCTGACTCCATAACCATAGGAAATCCAGTTCCATTCCTTCTTTGCTGTTGATCTAATGGATAGTTTTCTATTTCAACATAGATTGTTCATTGGAAGTGGAAAGGAATCCTCCTCAGAGCTACTTAACAGATAAACTCCTGTTCTCTTTCCAAGAAATTTGTTCCAGAAGTTCAAAGAAAGCCATGTATGGCAGAACAGGTCTTGAACGTTTCAAAAAGGCACAAACCTTACAACCCTTTTCTGTAGCAAATTCAACACATATACCAACAACTACAAAATTACATTCCCATTCTGATCTTCCCAATCACCAAACCCAGTACCAAAATCACCAACAAGTTTCTCAAAAACCTGCAAACAATGATGCAGAGCAGATTTCCACCACTCCACAGCACGTAACACAAGTTGGAGGTGGACAGTCCACCTGGCAGCCTCCCGATTGGGCTATTGAACCTCGCCCTGGTGTTTACTACCTTGATGTTTTAAAAGATGGTGAAGTTCTTGACAGGATAAATCTTGATAAAAGAAGACACATTTTTGGGAGACAGCTTCACACATGTGATTTTGTTCTTGATCATCAATCAGTCTCCCGCCAACATGCTGCTGTTGTCCCTCATAAAAATGGAAGTGTGTATGTAATTGATCTAGGATCTGCACATGGCACATTTGTTGCAAATGAACGATTGACAAAAGAATCTCCTGTTGAACTCGAAGTGGGACAATCTTTACGCTTTGCTGCTTCAACTAGGGTTTATATATTGAAAAAAGACAACAAAGCCCTTTTCCCTCCTCCATTACCAACAGAAGTTACCCTCCCCCCACCCCCTGATCCTTCCGATGAAGAAGCTGTATTAGCTTACAACACATTTGTAAACCGTTACAACCTGTCTAAATCTGAAGTAGTATCTACATCTGTCAAACAAGAAACAGAAACAGAAAGACCTGTCAAGAGAACCAAAAGGGCAAAAGTGTCATTTAGAGATCAAGTTGGGGGTGAGCTTGTTGAAGTTGTGGGTGTGTCTGATGGTGTACATGTAGAAACAGAGCCAGGTCCAATGGGTGTGAAAGAAGGTAGCAGTCTTGTTGGGAAGTATGAATCGCTTGTACAAACAACAATAATACCTAAAGGGAAGGAATCTTTATCCATAAAAGAAGTTAGTGTTAATGTTTCCTCAAAAGGTGTTACTGATAAATTACAAGAAGTCTTGAATAAAGTTAAAGCTCCTTCAAAAGGTGGAATTTATGATGATCTTTATGGAGAATCACTCTCTAGCAAAGTGGGTTCTTCCTGGGCATATTCTTCTGGAATCAAAGATGATGAAAATAAGGCTCCTGCTCCCGGTGCTGTAACTGTAAAGGGTAATATTGGAAATGATGATAGTGATGATGATCTGTTCGGGTAGCTAAGATAAGTAGATGAAGCTTTTGGATGGTTACAATCTGTTTTACAAAAAACACAGGTATTTAGCCCTATTGTGAATTGATGTTTGTGTTTTAATGTACTCCATTATTATTTTTGTACTGGACCTGGAATTTGATTACTACCCTTGGATGTGGGTTTGAATCTTTCTTGTTGAGATGAAATGAAAAAAGATAGACGTTTGGTAGCTCAAACAATGCGTGGTCATTATTTTCTTACTTGCTTATTGTGTTCATGCTTTTTCAAAATATCGATAGTTATTGTTTGTGATTTTAGTGTTATCAATATATTTTAGTGTAGTTATTATTAATTTTGAGATATGTTGAGTTCTATTTACTCACCGAGACTGGAGGTGGGCGGTTCACACTCGGAGTGATAAATGTGAACTTAGGAATCCGGGGGTCCAGAGGCGCTGCCTCTTGGTGGTACAGGTTTCCAAGGGGCAGCGACCCTTACGGTCCAAGTGCAGAGCCCCTAGAGTTGGTTGTGATTGGTGATGCAAGAATCGGTCCTATAACCACCATTGTAACCACCCATTTTGACGACATTTTGTATATAACCAACTTCCAATCGCCATCTTCCTCTTATAAATGGAGGATGGATATTCCATGGAAAGGGTTAACACTTTTGATACCCAAAATTGATTATGTGAACCTATTTATCCCTTAAGAATGCAAAACAACAAGGTACTTCTGTGTTTCGAATTTGGAAGTGGTATGACTTCAAAATTGTCATTCTTGGATTATTAAAAATCAGATTTTATGATTCCCCAACCAAACTATAAGGTCGAAATCACAGATTTTGAAATGTAATTGCAATCATGATTATAGAATTATTAGACCCAAAATGTAATAGTTATTCTGAAATTTAGTTTGTTGAAGGTTCAAAGTTGAAAGCATTTATTGCTTACAATGGATTACATGATCGTTCATGATGGCCCTAGAGATAGAACTCTATGTCATCCTAGAATGCCTCTTTCCAAGTTTAGACGATCTTGAACCTTTGCATACATGAAATTTATGAATAAAAAGCATGTTATATGTAGACATGTAATTGCATGCATGATATTTATAAATAAATATTATGTTATATTTGTAAATATATGTTGAATGATTTATCTAAGCAACATTATATTATGAATATTGAAAGGTGCATGAATAAGTGTTTATATACATGCTTGTTCTAAGCTATTCAAGAAATTGTCTTTTCTCTAATAACTATTTGCTTAGGCTCCAACCTCGTAAGCAACACCCATCTTCTCAATCTTCTACAAAGTCCAAGTACAAAGTTTTTGTTGACATAGTAGCCAAACTTACTTAGCCCCAAGCTCTTCTTTGTGAACTTCTCGCACATACACCTTAAACTCCTATTTTATGGTGTGACCACCCACATTTCTACTAATCATGTTTTACACGCTCGTACAAAGCACGTAGAAGTTGGTTTTCTCTTTATTAAGGAAAAAGTTGTTAAGGAAATTCTTTGTGTACAATTTATATAATACAATTTATTATTGGTCTTTCAACATCCTTTGCATGTGGTGGCATATTACTTTATATGTGATAGTTTTAATTATCACATGTCTAAAAAGGTACTTATATGCGATATCTATATTTATAAAAGGGTACTTATGTGCAATATCTATATTTATGTATAAGGACCATTGTAGCTTATTAATACACAATCAAATATAATATACACTAATGTTTTCTTGCATGACACCTTCTACACTATGCATTCTAGGAAACTTCCAAAAATGTGTCGTGCATGGGAAAGACGTGTCACATCCTTACCCTCTTCTGAATGGATTTTGGACTTATTCCATTAAGTCAAAGCTCAAACTTCCAGATCCGATCCTTAATAATGTATTGATGGATAAAGTTTCCAAATTTATCCATTAAGACATCCCCTTCAAGCAAGATCTAAACTTTATTAGTACAAAATGACTTAAAGGACCAACCAAGTTGCATGGCTTAAAGGATATGTACAAAGTATCAACTTTCTAAGTCCAAAAGGTCCATTGAGCATTCCTAGGTGCTCAAAAGTAGTTGGAGTTATCTCAACTCCAAAGTCATAAAAGAAATGGACCAAAAGGGACAAATATGACCAATAACAAGATCTAGTAATCCAAAGAGCAAGTTAGAAACTTTATACTCACAAAGGTCAAACAATGAAGTAATTTTGTTGGATCCAAGCTTGAACCTTCCTTCAAAGATACTAGGAGAACTTCTTGATCTTCAAGCTTCACTCAAGAATGGGAAAATGAGTTCATAAATCAACTACAAGCTCAGAAATGTGTGTGTGTGTGTGAGAGAGAGAGAGAGAGAGAGGTGTTAGGGTTTCTGAGAAATCGCTCAAAGGGTTATGGAGGCTAAGAATGGTAAAACTTTTGGGGTTTATGATACTTAAATAGCATGTTAAACCCTAAAAAGTCGTTCAACCCATGGGCCAAGGCGTGACAAGCCTATTAAAATGTGCCCCGCGTCTTTTACAATAAATTCCAGATTCTCAGTTTTTAGATTTCAACGGAGAAGCAAAATAAAACCAAATTAAAGTACATACCAGGAATAAGGGTGTTACATATTTCCAGTTTGGTTTTTCAAATATAGTCATCCTATGTGTTTGGCTTTCAGATTGTCATATGCGTTTTTCATTTGTTTTTTAGTCAAATTCATGCTAAACTTTTTCTTAAAAACTCTTCCTAACTTGATCCATAAATCTTTGTACAAACTCAATCCTTTTCTACCCATATATTTTACTTCTCAATAAGCATTTTAGATGGTCATTTGACCATTTTTGTTTCTCTGCCATTTCTAATAACCAAAAAGACATATACAAATCAGATTTTAAAGCAAGCATAACCTTATAAGATTTGACAAAACATACAAATCAAGTTTCTAATAAGAATTTTAGATTTTGAAGCAAGCATAACTTGATTTCATATCATAAACATAAAAAAAGACATTTTAGCAAAAAACAACAACAACAACACACATAAACATCATTAGTTCATATTCAAGGACGGATGCAAAAATACGTAATAGGTGTTGCTAAGATTGAAATAGTTGTTGCCGATATAGAAAAAATAGATAAAAAATCAAAAAATCGAAAAAAAAAATCACTGCGGACAGAAAAAATAGGTGTTGCTGGTGCCACACCAGGACACCTACTAGGTCCGCCGCTGTTCATATTTTCAGCACATTATTTTATTATTTTCATCAAGAAAAAGCTTGACTTCAACAATGTTATGGGATTTCCATCAAGATACATCAATAAATATTGATTTTCAGCAACATTCAACAAGAAATTTAGGCAAGAAATATTATTTTCAACAATGTTTTTGGATTTACTAATGATACATTCAACAACAAGTTTAAGCAATAAGGAGTATTTTTAGCAAGACTAAACACCAAATTTTAGTAAAATAGAGAGTTTTTCAGCAACAATAACCTTTAACTTCATATTAGAACAAGTAAAAAAACAGGAACACGAGAAGCAAACATATTTTCGTTTTTAGGGGAAAATATGGTGGTTCTAGGGAGTACGCCTAGCCTTGACTGTTGTGGCACGAAGAGGAGACAAGAGGCTGAAGAAGACTGGTGGTGAAGGGATGTAGATTGTGCAGTGCAGATAGAAGAAGTCACGTAGACTTGTAAACAATAAAAACAAATAACCCATAAGTCAACTAAGGCCAAAGGCTAGTTTTTTCAACATTAACAGTTTTAGTCCTTCATGATATATTATTAATTTTCACCAATATTAATCCTCCAATTTATGTGTAATAAATTATTTTACTTTCAAAATTTTATTTATTTATTTAATTTTAATATCTTATTTAATTGTTTACTTTGATTTATTTTATTTCTATTTTAATTATTTGATTTTTTTCTTACATTCAAATTTATACTTAAAACCCCAAAAACATTTATATACCTTAACAAGATGCTATTTTTGAACAAAAGATATTCGCCATGTGAAGCTAGAGAGTCATCAATGGACAATAATATGGGAGAAGTGCTATATATATATATATATATTCTATTCTAATAAAAGAATAGTTTTATTTTCCATTTGATATTATATATATATATATATATATATATATATATATATATATATATATATATATATATATATATATATTCTATTCTATTCTAATAAAAGAATAAAAGAATAGTTTTATTTTCCATTTGATATATATCATCTTATTAACTTTCTAATTAATGTATATTTTATTTCTTTTTTTGTCATATGTGATCCTATTATTCCTTCTAATTAATGCATGCCACTTGTCTACACAATGATTCTTCGTTTTAAATTTCAAAATTTGAACTTTTCACCATAATTAAGTTAAATTAATAATAATAGAATAAAAATTAATACAAATTATAAAATGATATATTTCACATATTTATTTAAATCAATGATTATAATTCTATATAACTAAAAAAAATCTTTTAACTACTAATTTATTTAAAATAATTGATTAATAATTTTAAATTTTTACTATAAAAATTTAATAAATTTTATAACCAGGGTTTCCACATGTTATAAACTAGTTTATAATATTAATAGTATTGCATTTTTTTTAGTTCAAATATGATGGCCTGAAAATATTCACTTAACACCAATAATGACAAGTCAAGTTTATAGGAAACCAAATGTGTTTAGCTAGGCATGCAGGCTGTAATAATAACAAAGTTATGACTTGATTATATGATGATCATTACCATCATCATGACGATCATCTTCCATGCCACCTCATGAAAATTCTCTTTAACTTTTTTTAATACTCTCTTCCCTACTTTAATGGACTAATTAAAAGGAAAGGCATTTGAGATAACAAAAAGGAATCCTGGATTTACAAAGCTATAACTTTGATCTAATTATATATCACCCGTTCATAATCGCAATGAAAAGATTTAAACAAATTGACTAGCAAACAGATTTAAAATGAATGGTAGAGCAGAGAAGAGCATGCATGCATGCATGTGGATCGAAATGTTGGGCAAGTCTGTCTCCAAAAGAGTTTTATATTCCATTCATAAGTAATTACCAACAGACCAATCCCATCCTCGATCGACATCTTTTCTGTTGGCTGATAGAACGAATAAAATTATATATGCATCTAACGGTGTGAAGAGCTAGCAGACAGGTGGCCGACATCCAACCAATAAAATCCTTCAAGGGGCATGACTAATGAGTGATATATATTTTCATGTCAATATGAAGAAAGCTAGTGGGAGAAATCATGATGAGGATTGAATAGAAAAAATCTTTTCTTGCTTCCTTTTGATAATCTTCTAATTTCTCTCACCTCTCTTTTCCCCACTTTCATGTCTCTGTCAAACATACACTCTCTCTTTTCTTACATTATTCGTTGACTAAAACCATTCCTTTCTATCAACGGAGGTGAGATATTGATTCAACTTCCAATATTTATGTATCAATAGACGACCACTAACAACAATCAATGCAAGCTCCTGTTTTTATGGTCATCATTACATGCAGAAATCTCTCATGAATGCATCATCAGCTACAATTTTCTGCGTGTATGGCTTAGTGGCCACAACTCCTTGTAAAAGGTGAAGATAAAGCTGAGTAGTTCATATATATATAAACAATTCCTCAAAGTGGTTGATGCCAGCACTACTGTACGTTTGTTTATTGGAGCTTCCGTGGATGACTAAATTTGCAGCCTTTCGGACCATAAAAGTTTGCTTCTTGATTGCAACCAACCAGTTATACCCTTAATTAAGTTTTTTTTTTTTCCAGGTGAACATCATTCTTTCATATTTCCAAAAAGAAAAGAAGCTGTAAATCAAACTGATGATTACATGTTTTCATGTTCATTATTAGCCAGTTGTCACTTTGGAATCTCAGCTGGATAAATATATATATATATATATATATATATATATATATATATATATATATATATATATATATATATATATATATGCTAGACTGACTTTTTATATAATTTATCATTTAACCAGAACCCTGATCAAGAGCTACTAGCTTATACTGATCTATATCTATATCTATAATATATATATATATACAGAAATATCAAGAGCAAAGATGAAGTTTATGCGACTTGGGACAAGGCCAGACAACTTTTATACAGAAGAAGCTATCAGGTATTATTTAGCAGCACCATTCAATATACATGACTATACTCTAATATTATTGTTCTTCAAGTATCTGATGTTTAACAAACTGCAGGACTGTAGTTTCAGACTTACCAAGTGATCTAACCATACGTGTCAACAACATCACCTATCTTCTCCATAAGGTACGATCTATTAATTAAATGCATATTTATGTATACATCAGTAGCTAGTTTAGTAGTCTTTTTATAATATAACAGAAAATTACATGGAATATTGTTGTATCCCTAGTTGCAGTTTCCACTTGTTCCAAAGTGCGGCCTCTTACAGAGACTTTGCTCTAATAGGGGGGATTCCAGCAGAATGACACTGGAGCTTCATGATATCCCTGGAGGTGAAGATGCTTTTGAGCTGTGCGCTAAGTTTTGCTATGGGATCACTATTGATCTCAGTGCCCATAACTTTGTGTCAGCAATATGCGCTGCTAAGTTCCTGCAGATGACAGAATCTATTGAGAAAGGAAACTTTGTTTCAAAGCTTGAGATGTTTTTCCATTCATGCATCCTTGAAGGGTGGAAAGATTCAATTGTTACACTGCAAACAACTGGAAAGCTGCCTGAATGGTCTGAAAATCTTGGGATTATCAGAAAATGCATGGATTCTATTGTCGAGAAAATACTCACTCCACCCACTAAGGTTAGATGGTCATACACTTACACGAGAGATGGGTATGCGAGAAAGAAGCATCATCACTCGGCACCTAAAGATTGGTGGACAGAAGATATAGCAAATCTTGATATAGACTTATTCAGATGCGTACTTAATACGGTGAAGTTAACTAACATGTTGCCACCACAACTTATTGGTGAATCTTTGCATGTTTATGCATCACTTTGGCTTACAAGGAGTACACCCGACCCTGAAACCTCAATAGAATGTTCAAGCAAAAAAAGACTACTTGAGACTATCATTAGCATGATTCCAGAAGATAGAGGATCTGTTTCGGTTGGATTTCTGTTGAAACTCCTTAATTTAGCAAGTATTTTAAAGGCATCACCAGTGATCAAGGCGCAACTTATTAAGCAATCCAGTTTGCAATTAGAGGATGCGACACCAAGCGATCTGTTGTTACTTTCATCCGGATCTTCTGATGATAATAATAATAATCACATCCATGATATTGACTTGGTTAAAGCTGTTGTAGAGAGTTTTATCATGCGATGGAGACGAAAATCATATTCTAGACAAGATTTGATTATAAAAGTTGGAGAACTTATCGATTCTTATCTTCAAATAGTTGCAAGGGATGTGAATATGCCAGTACAGAAAGTACTGTCGCTTGCAAAAGCTTTACCTGAATTTGCTCGCCCTGAGCATGACAATCTGTATAAAGCAATCGACATCTATCTACAGGTATTAATAGAAAAAAGAATCCATATATAACCTCTTGTGTTTCTTGACTAGATAATTTTGAATGATGATGAACATATATACAGGAACATCCTCAAACGAGCAAGGAAGAGAAGAAGCAGCTCTGTAGTATTATAGACTGTCAAAAACTGTCCCCAGGAGCTTGTGCTCACGTTGTGAAAAACGAAAGACTTCCAGTGAGAACGGTGATGCAAGTCCTCTTCTTTGAGCAAGAGAGAAGTGGCAGCAAGGCAACAACAAGACAAGATTTTCAACATTCTGATCAAACACAATCCAAAACTCAACAATATGACAGACGAAAAACAAATTCTGAGGATCACTTGAAAAGTTTACAATTAGGCTCCAGTGATGCTATAAGAAGTAAGACTCCTGATAGCACAAGACAAAAATCTGAACCAGAATCGAAGCACAAGTCAAGGAGGACAAAGGTTGTGGGAATGGGATCCCAGATAGTAGAGGAAGGAAGTAAACTGGATTCCAGGAAGACAGGGATACAAACAAGTAGATCAGGTGATGGTGATAATAAAGGCAGACAGAGGTAGAAGATCGACAGACACCTCCGACAATTAGTTCTTATCAAACCCCAAGGCCATGCATAAAACCAACATTTCTTAATATTCCATATATGAAAAAGCCAAATGGTGGAGGATTTAAAGTCAGTGGAATTATGTATTGGCATATGGAATTCAGTATTGCTAGTTGCTAAAAAAAATAAACATGTGATGGTTATTTTTCCATCTAAAACATGTTTAAACACATTAGTAGAATTTTCCTTTGTTTGATATAAATTTCATGGGAATGAACTAGTACCAATGTACCATACAAGATTATATGGTAATAGACATGACGTACTTTTAAAAAGAAATAACTTTGTTCCCCATTACTTTTGTACGACCTAAATATATTTGAAATTTAGTATTAAATTGTGTATCCTTTGTATTCCAATATAGCGGTATATATACAAGGATTTCAAATATTAATGGGACTGAAATCTACCAAATAAATATCAAGATAATTATAAATCTAGCTCGTTTGATTAATATGCATCTGTCGTTTGAGCGGGAGGTGTTTAAACGCTCAACCAAGCATTGATATCGAAGAAGAACTTATGTGGTAGATCTTTGGTGAATATCTAAATATATTAGTAGGAGGAAGGAATGTGGTGCATGCATACTAATGGCGACCTAAAGGTAATATGGCTCCATTTTATTAATTAATATAATATAAATAAAAATTAAACTAACTTAAGGGTGAATTTGGATAGAAAAAGGAAGGAAAGAGTTAACACTACAAGAATTCAGAGCTATTGTGACGACACCTATTCCGACGAAGCAAGTCATCGCTACAAGTCTAACTATGCCGACGATGTGTCGTTGCCATACCTTTTGCCAACTTTGACCAAATTCCTTTGATCAGGATATCCATGCCAACGACATGTCGTCGCTACAAGTCTGGCGGGAACAACCAAATTATTCGCGGTATTCTAAAAATCTATATCGATGACATGTCGTCGGGATATATATCGAAAAATATATTTTTCATTTATTTTTATTCCATGGTCCAAAATATCAGAACAATGTAATTTTATGGAAGCTATACCAACGACATGTCGTCGGTATGCCACGTGGCGATCTGCGTGAAATGTCTATCCCGACGATATGTCGTTGACATAGATTTTTTTTTTGTTTTAGGAAAAAGTGATACGCCATCGTTTATGTAGACCCTATACTGATGACATGTCGTCGGCATAGGGGTTTACCCTAACAGAGCATAGTTAGTCGTTCATTTGCACACAGTGACCCATAAACTCTTTTCTCTCTCATGAAAATCACAATCTGGCAACCATAACCGGCGATTAGCACTAGGTAACCTCTTTTCTGCTCCAAAATTTTTCTTTATTGCTATGTGATCAATGTTTTTACCCTGAATTTAGGGTTTTTTTTGTGTTTATAGCTTTTCACCGGTTTTGCTTCACCATCGTTCGTCTTCCACCACCTTCAGCCCTCCCTACCGACGACTCCACCCTCCTTCCAGCTTTTCTCCTTCACCGCCACAGCAAGTAAGAATTTGATGGGTTTTTCAGTTTTTTTTTTCCTGATTGTGTGTATTTCCGTTGACCACCAGCCACCACCGGAGGATCACCATAAAATTTGACAATCGGAATTCGGCCATCTGTAACGACCAAATTTTCAAATAAAAATTTTCATTTTAATAATAAAATCCATGACCATTAATCGTAAATTCCAATCGTAAAGTGTAACCCCGGTTCCTGGTATGTATTTTAATAAGAATTATTCATTTTTGCAAAGGGACTTGACAAGTTGGAGGCCCCAAACTCGTCGAGTAGAAACGGATTTTTGGGACGCGGGACTTGAAGTCTACTCGACAAGTCGAGAAGCCTCGACTCGACGAGTAGGGCTGTCAGAGTGAAACCCTAATTTTCTGGGTTTGCACCCTATTTAAGGACATTAACACTCCATTATAGCCTCCCTCATCGCCTTCCTCGGTCCAGCAAAACCCTAATTCGTGATCTTGAGCCGTGTGAGTGAAAAAGGAGTGATTCTTTGGTATTTATTTGAAGGAGTGGAAGCTAGAAGTGCTTGGTTGAAGGAAGAAGCCTTGGATCTAGAGATTTCGTGGTCAAAGCATCCTTATTGAGGTATAAAGTCTATACCTTGTCTATTCATTTACTAGATCTCCTTATGAAGTAGTTTAGGGCTTTAAGGAGCCTATTTTGGGACCATTCATGGATGAAAGAATGTTTTGGAGCCATTACTTCAGATCCAGGGCTTTTGAGGGACTCCATGGCATAAATATGCCAACTTTATGGACATGGGAGTCCCATGCAACTTGTGAACCACTTTTTAGGGCTTTTGAGTTAAATAACCCATGCATAGACGTAAAGTGTAACAACCGTAAAATTTAGATCAAAAGTGGTCGATAAATTCGTGTGACGCTGCTAGAACCAAACCAAATTTATGTTTCGTCATTATGTATTTAACATATTTAAAAGATATTATAACAGTTAATCGATTATAAACATATGAAAAATAAATTTATGCGATGTGTAGCAATGAGTGCATGAAATTAACGTAATATGAACATGGCATGTATATATGATTTACTATGTCCAATATAAAATATATATAAGTTGAATTTTTAGCTAACATACAAAAAATACTTAACTTCCGTATTTATACATTTATGTATATCATAAAATGATGAGTATATATTATACGTATATATACTTGATACCAAGTGACATAAACTTATTCTCAAATGTATATACATACAATAAAACAAATAGTTCATGAAGTTATTCTGCAACAATTAGTGCAAGAAATTGATATAGCAGATTATACCCACTCACACCCCTCTTGTTGATGGCTATCACACACAATATAAAAATACACATACAAATATCTTGCGCAAGAATGGAGCAAATCTTTATTAAATTTCCATTGGATTATATGGCCCATACCAATATTATAAGTCTTAAAAATCAGGAAGATGATCCCCTAGTACTACTACAATTCGTCACCCTCTACCCTCTTTATCCCTCCCATCTCTCTATCAACTACAAGCTCACAGATACAACATGTACTCAATATCTATGAGAACTGTGTCAAGTACTTCAATATCTTCTATAATCTGCATTAGTACAATGAGCCATGTGAAGAAACCCAATCAAATATCTCAAGGACGATACAGTTTCTCATCCACCACCTCACTCATCTTCCTTCCCTCTCACGATTGCCCTAAACTACACACACAATTCAGCACATGTGCATATCCTTCATGAATCTCGATTGTACAATTCAATCTCTGCCAAAATCCACAGCTGTAAAAGAGATGTAGAGAAGCTTCATAATATCTCATTCCTATTTGAAGGCCCCACTCATTTTCTATCACCTGCCCATACCTCTTACTTCCATATCTTCTCCTATAAACAGAGAAGAGATTCAACAGCTATTAGAATTGTTTTCCCCATCTCAAACCCAGTTCCTTGTACCTTCTCTTTCTCCAATGGAAAACCAACTCAAAAGCTCCCTGATCACCACCGATTCCAGTTGAAGCAAACCCCTGACCATAAACAGGCCTGTAGCCGCAGCTTACCAGTGAAAAAGAAGCAGCGACTACTTCCATTTTCCCCTCCTGCCTTCATTTGTTCGACTATCAAACAGCTTCCGCACATCTTTTCCTTGCTCCTCCATCGACCTCAGGTAAATTCCTTACCTTCTCTGATCAAAATTCGTCCAGCAACCACCGTGAACATTAGGCACCTGCCATGGTGGCCGGTGGCCTGAATAGTTCTAACCGGACGATCCCGTTGGCGGGTTTGGTTTTAGTCAAGTGTGTAAAATTCCTGATTCCATTATTTTTCTGCCATGTGACGTCTAGGTCGACTCCAAGATTCCCGTTCCAAATCCTGCTTAGAACAGGAGCTTCCCGACACTTCCGACTCTCAAAATCAACGTGAGTTCTATGGCCCCTCATTTCTGATTTCATTGTTTGGGGGAGAATACATGTTTTATTGGTCAATATTTGATAACCAAAATGGACTTAAACAAACGATTTTGGATTATATAAATTGCTATAGATGGTGTATGAATACGTATGAAGAGAGTTGACGAATTAATATGGCATTGAGTTTTGAAACCATGGTTATAAACAAGTGCAGGAAATGTAAATACATATATATAAATATTCCGTGTAGCTTTTTCTGAAAATTTATGATAACTAAAGCGATATAAATACTTATACAAAAGCATATATATATATATATATATATATATATATATATATATATATATATATATATATATATATATATATATATATATATGAAAAGGAAATAAACTTAAAAATACACCTGGAGGATTAAATGGTCATAGTTATATTATATTAATACATTAGAATTTCTAATATGTGTAATAACTATTAAGGACTTTGGATCGTATTAAAACAATAATCATGTTAAACTTAACATGATATAAACTTAAGTGAATAATTATATATAGACATCAGTTTTAGTAAATTATGGAGTTAACCCTAGTATATTAAAGGTTAATGTGGTTTGGTTACGTTATAAAAGTTGGTATAAAAGTCGTTAGAAATAAATACTTATCGAGTCTTACATTTAAAGACTTTATCATTATTCCAAAATTTGAACGTATTAAAAATAACCTCGCATGGGTTATATAAAAGATGGGGAATGTAGGTTCCCGGTCGATCCAAACTTAGATAAATAAAAACAAAATTAACTATTATGTTAACACGATATCAAATTCGTACCTGGAATAATAAATTCTTGTAGTTTTAAGAATTCCGAGTATCGTTTTCTTAAACGGCGAATAACTTTGTGTTTCTAGTGAATTTAGAATGAACAACATAGGTTCATTATACCTATCGTTTGTGGGTTTATTATACCCATTTTGCATAGGTTCATTATACCTATTCTTTGTGGGTTCATCATACCCATTCCGCATATGTTCATTATACCTATTCTTGAGGGTTTATTATACCCATTCCAAATAGGTTCATCATACCTATTCCCAATACCGAACCCAATCAGTTCGAGTATTCATATCCGGTTTCACAAGGGCTAAGTTCACAATACTTAGTAGAGACCTTCCGTCAAATAACCGTTAATCCTCGAGGGAACGACTAACTCTAGGTATAAGTGTCATAACATTGATCTTATACGGTACGACCGCCCGCCTGGAGTTGCTAGCTACAACTACGTCTGACGAGATGAATTTTGGTGCTGGCGTTAGCATTATCGAACATTACCTCGCGTTATTACGAGGTGAATGACTTTAGCATGCGCGCCCTATCATGGTGTCGGTGCAAAAATAAAGTTTAGTGTCAAGAGTTCGGTTATGACATCATCTAATATTCCTTCGTTCTTAAATCAATAAAAACGACCACCGACAATATAATTATCATATGGAAATTGACAAAGAGAGATTTCTACTAAGTTGTTTCAACACATGCAACAGTAAAATAATAATTTTTGGTGAATTGACAAATTATCTTTTGAAAGGGGCAAAGATTTCTATCTCAACATTAAATTATTTTTTTATGGAGACCTTTTGTTATTTTAAGAATATATGGAGTCAAAACCTGTAGGACTCACCAACATTATTGTTGACGTATTTTAACATGTATTCTCAGGAAATTAAAGCAAGAAATTCACGCGAGGAGTATGGAATCATCGTCTTATATTTTTGTTCTAAATTATGTTTTATGTCCTCTTTTTGAATCGTTGAAGATTTGTCATGAAACATGTAACAAAGTAAGATATGATTATGTCGTATGCGATGTAAAACTTTATGTGGTTGTTTAATGTTTGATATATGCTATGTTTGTGATATTTGAATTTCGTCACCCACCCGGTGTTTCCGCCATTGGCTGGGGGTGTGACAGATTGGTATCAGAGCTTTAGCTATAGCGAACTAGTATTTCACATTAAGATATACAACTATAGCCTAGGGCATGATTTCTCTAATAAAGAGTTAATTTACTAAACATGTAAATACCTGAGTATTATAGTAGTTAAAATGAGAATAATTACCTAAAACAATCAATAAAAGGAACTTAAAAACCTAAAATTTTATATCAAAAACTTCGCTAAAGTTTTATGGTATATATGTCGTGCCACAACTAAACCTAGCTCGCGCACCTAAGTTTTATTATGGACCGGTCAAATGCACCATTTAACTTAGGCATAGTGGTTGATACATTAAAATTTTGGAGATTGTGTGTCATAAGGAAAGATATGGGTGTCGGTAACAAATTACATGAATAAACAATTAAATATTAACAACTCTATTTCTATTGTATAGATGAATACCTGGAGAAACAAGGAAGGAGTCCCATGCTCACCCCCCCATCTGGTCGGGGACCCCTACTATCCCGATCAAGAAACAAAATATCAATTCGTCGCATCAGGAAACTCTACAGAAGACGAAGAACCAATGGAAGACCCATTGGAAGAAGAGGCAATAGAAGAAGAAAAATCTGACACAGAGGATGAAGAACCCATGGAGGCCGAAAGGACCCCTACCTCCAGGCCCTCCCCTCCAAGCCCTTACAGGGGTATTCTAAGAGGTGTTAGAAAAACCCGTCAAACTGCCAGGAAAAGCACCCTCAACCACAAAGGAATCCAGAAACATGGTCACGCACTGTCTGAGAGCATGAGGAAGAACCTAAGAAATCCATCCTGGTTGAACGCATTTACGGAAGAAAGAATTTCGGGAGAGAGAATCACCACCCGATATGAAGACGGGCAAGGCTCGGGAGTGCGTCCCCTGCCCAATGATCACGTTGGATCTTTAAGTGGATTGTTCGACCATGTCTTGAAATTGGAGAAGCAGGCTAGGGTATCGGCAAGGGAAATCAAAGAAGGTGAAAATAACACAACTCATCTAGCCTGGAGAGCAGGAAGACTAGAGACTCAGTTGACCCAACATCAGAATGCACTAACAGAGATGCGGGGGTTGCTTGATGCGGAAATCGCTACTAGGATGCAGCAAGATACCCTCATGGTTAAGGCGGATCTTCAAGCTCAAGCGACTCTTATTAGGGTAGGGGTTAGTGAAGAAGAAATTATGACCATAAACGGGAGGCTAGATGCAATCGGAGTTCAACTTGCGGAAGTTACCAGGGCATTAGGGACTTACCTACGACAAGGATGAGTTGGAAGAGCCAGATAGTGACAAGGTGGTGACAGATGTGGTAGTAGAAGACCATCTAGGATTATATATATTAAGCATGTAATGTTTGGTATTATCATGGTTTTGGGAAAGTACGTTATAACAGGGTGCAAAACTCGTTGCAATTTTTGGGACTTTTGACCATTGATGTAATAATTAGTAGAACTTTTGCTTCCCAAAAACCTTACGAAAGTTAATGTAATGATGTGTGTAATGTCACTATGTATGATATATTGAAGCATATTATGCATATTTTCTTCGGTATCAATTTAATGCGTAAATTTTATAATTGGTAAAATTCCCAAATAATGCAATAAGTTTTATCGAAAAGTGAAAAAGTAATATTGAAAATTTCCATATAGCACGACACAATCAACTAATGTGTTATTGTTAAATATAATAGGGAGTTAAGTAACATGTCACAAAGAAGAAGAAGCACAAGGTTGCACCCGAATCTGGCGGCTATTCCCGAAAGAACAGTCGGGAGGCCCAGAAGGGTACAATCCAGGCCAAGTGAAATACCCATCGCACCTGAAGCTGGGCTGCCTACAACCGCGGCAGAGTTAGAACAATTGATAGCGGATCGACTTGCGGTTGCTCTGACACAACCGGAAAATGTTCGCAATGCCATCTTTGGAGCGGGTAATGGTGGAAATGGTAATGGACAAGGCAGCAGTTCTCAAGGAGATATCCGAGGACCACATCGAACGTGTAGCTATAAGGATTTCACTAATTGCAAACCCAAGAATTTTTATGGGACAGAAGGCATTATCGGACTAACCAGGTGGATCGAAAAGATGGAATCCGTATTTCAAATATGCTTCTGTCCCGATGATAGTAAAGTTCGATTCGCTGTGAGTACGTTTATGGACTCATCCCTTACTTGGTGGAATGACCAAGTAAAAACTCTGGGCATTATTCCTGCAAACTCTTTATCGTAGGAAGAACTGAAAATGATGATAAAGGAAGAATATTGCCCGAGAGATGAGATTCAAGCGATGGAGCAAGAATTATGGAATTTGAGGATGAAAGGCCTTGACATCAAAGCTTATACGACCAGGTTCAACGACCTCGCGCTATTATGCCCAACTCTAGTAACCCCAGAATACAAGAAGATAGAGCGTTACATTTGGGGTTTGGTGCCACAAATAAGGGGAATAGTGCTGGGCTCACGATCAACAACTTATGAAAGTGTCAGGAACTTGGCAAGTCGATTAGTCAAGAATGAACTCAGTCGGGGAACAACAAATACTAAGGTTGAAGCACCCAAGATTGAAAATAATAAGCGCAAGATGGGAGGCAAGGATTCTTGGCAATCGTCAAGGAAGAAACAAGGAACTGGAACTGGATACGCAGTGACAATGGCAACCAATCCAGCACCAGTTCACCGAACAAGCAGTACTGGACGGTACCCTCAATGCAACAAATGTCGCAAATATCATCCTGGCAAATGTTATTATTGTACCAAGTGTAACAAGAATGGACATACCAACAAATATTGCAAAGACTCAAGGCCTATTGCAAGAGGTACTCAGGTGAATGTAGGGTCAATCGGAAATAGTAGTGGAAATTGTTATGAGTGTGGTGGATCAGGACATTACAAGCGTAACTGCCCAAAATTAAGAAATGTGGGTGGCACTGCACGTGGACAGGCATTCGTTATTGGAAACAAGGAAGCAATCTTAGATCCCTCGGTGGTTACTGGTACGTTCCTTATCAACCACCTATATGCTACAGTTTTGTTTGACTCCGGAGCCGATAAGAGTTTTATAACAACGACATTTAAGGAATTATTAAACCATGAAACTAGAAAATTAGATGTAGCTTACGAAGTAGAAGTAGCAAATGGTCAAATAGAACGTACAACTGAAATCTTAAGAAATTGTACCCTAACGCTTAACGATCGTACTTTTCAAGTCGACCTCATGCCAATGTCAATCGGAAGCTTCGACGTTATTATTGGTATGGATTGGCTGTCTCATCACCATGCGGAAATCATGTGTTACAAAAAAGCAGTCAGGCTAACCTTACCAGATGGAGAGACTCTGACCATCTATGGTGACAAGTCGGGTCAGAACTTCAAGCTCATGTCTTGCATAAAAGCACGGAAATATCTGTACAAGAAGTATTACGCCTTCCTAGCTCACGTAGTAGATAAGAAGTGTAAAGTGAAAGAAATTCAGGATATACCACAAGTATGCGATTATCCTGACGTTTTCCCAGAAGAACTACCAGGATTGCCACCAGCCAGACAGGTCGAGTTCAAAATTGACCTAATCCCCGGAGCAGCTCCAGTAGCTAGAGCACCCTATAGGCTAGCCCCATCTGAAATGCAGGAACTCTCGAGCCAACTACAAGAACTCCTTAACAAGGGCTTCATTAGACCAAGTTTTTCTCCTTGGGGAGCGCCAGTATTATTTGTTAAAAAGAAAGATGGGTCCTTCCGGATGTGTATAGACTATAGAGAACTAAACAAATTAACCATCAAGAACCGATATCCCCTTCCTAGAATCGATGATTTGTTTGATCAACTCCAAGGATCTAACTACTATTCAAAGATCGATCTGAGGTCTGGATATCATCAGCTCAAGATACTAGACGAAGACGTACCAAAGACTGCATTCAGGACCCGGTACGGTTATTATGAATTTCTAGTGATGCCATTCGGATTGACAAACGCTCCAGCAGTATTCATGGATCTCATGAATAGAGTCTGCAAGCCATATTTGGACAAGTTTGTGATAGTATTTATAGATGACATTTTGATCTATTCTCGAACTAAGGAGGAGCATGGTCGACATCTACAATTAATCTTGGAACTTTTGAGGAAAGAGAAGTTGTATGCCAAATTCTCTAAATGCGAATTTTGGATCAGACAAGTACATTTTCTAGGACATGTGGTGAGCAATGAAGGAATTCATGTAGATCTCGCAAAAATTGAAGCAGTAAAGAATTGGGAGGTGCCAAAGACGCCAACAGAGGTGCGCCAATTTTTAGGCCTTGCCGGCTACTACCGAAGATTTATTGAAAACTTCTCAAAAATTGCAAAACCACTTACCACTCTAACTCAAAAGGATCGAAAGTTTGAATGGGGAGTTCAACAAGAAATTGCATTTCAAAAACTAAAACAGAAGTTGTGTAGTGCACCGATCCTATCCCTGCCTGAAGGAACAGAAGATTTCGTAGTGTATTGTGATGCGTCGATTCAGGGACTAGGATGTGTGTTAATGCAACGAGACAAGGTTATCGCATACGCCTCTAGACAACTCAAGACTCATGAAAGCAACTATACAACCCACGACCTGGAGTTGGGAGCAGTAGTTTTTGCATTAAAGATATGGAGACATTATTTATACGGAACAAAGTGCATTATTTACTCGGATCATAAGAGTCTTCAACACATTTTTGATCAAAAAGAGTTAAACATGAGGCAGCAAAGGTGGATAGAATTGCTAAGTGATTATGAATGCGAAATTCGATATCACCCAGGAAAGGCAAATGTAGTCGCAGATGCATTGAGTCGTAAGGGAAATATCAAACCTCGTCGGGTGCGAGCTCTGACAATGACGATCATCTCAAACCTTGTCAACCAGATTCAATTAGCTCAGCTCGAAGCTCTGAAGGAAGAAAATGTCGCAGACGAATCATTAAGAGGAATGGAAAAGCAACTCGAACTAAGAAATGACGGAACCCGACATTTTATGAACAGAATTTGGATACCAAAGTTTGGTGATATCCGCAGCTTGGTCATGGATGAAGCTCATAAAACAAGGTACTCTGTTCATCCGGGATCAGACAAGATGTATTTAGATTTGAAGAAGTTGTATTGGTGGCCAAACATGAAAGCCGAGATCGCCACATATGTGAACAAATGCTTAACCTGTGCTAAAGTGAAAGCAGAACACCAGAAGCCATCAGGATTGCTCCAACAACCGGAAATTCCTGAGTGGAAGTGGGAGCAGATTGCAATGGATTTCATTACAAAACTACCAAGAACACCTAGTGGTTATGACACCATCTGGGTAGTGGTCGACAGATTGACGAAGTCCGCTCACTTTTTACCAATTAAGGAGACTGATAAAATGGAGAGACTGACAAGGACTTATCTCAAGGAGATTGTTAGACTTCACGGAATACCCATCTCTATCATCTCTGACAGGGATAGTAGGTTCACTTCGAGATTTTGGCAATCATTACAAAAATCCTTGGGGACTCGTCTAGATATGAGCACCGCTTACCATCCACAAACCGACGGTCAAAGCGAGAGAACGATCCAAACCTTAGAGGATATGTTGCGATCTTGTGTGATTGATTTTGGAAATACATGGGATACTCACCTGCCACTCATTGAATTCTCCTACAATAACAGTTATCATACCAGCATAAAGGCTGCACCATTCGAGGCTCTCTACGGGCGAAAGTGTAGATCACCGTTGTGTTGGGCAGAAGTAGGAGATACTCAGTTAGCCACGGAATGCACGAGCAACACGCTTCGCACCGGGCCGGAAATAATTCATGAAACCACTGAAAAGATAATCCAAATTAAAGAAAGACTCAAAGTTGCCCGTGACCGTCAAAAGAGTTATGCAGATGTAAGAAGAAAGCCACTAAAATTTCAAGTGGGAGATAGAGTCATGCTCAAAGTCTCGCCATGGAAGGGCATGATACGTTTTGGGAAAAGGGGAAAATTAAACCCACGGTATATAGGGCCATTTGAAATTATCAATAGGGACGGTCCAGTAGCATACCAACTCAAACTACCTCAAGAGCTGAGTAACGTGCATAATGTGTTTCATGTTTCAAATCTTAAAAAGTGTATGTCCGACGAAAACCTTACGATACCGTTAGACGAGATCCAACTAAACACCAAACTCCACTTCGTCGAAGAACCCGTAGAGATTATGGACCGAGAAGTGAAACGTTTAAAACAAAGTCGCATCCCTATCGTTAAAGTTCGTTGGAACTCAAAAAGGGGGGCAGAGTTTACCTGGGAGCGGGAAGATCAAATGAGACAGAAATACCCCCAATTGTTTGAGTGACATCCCGGCTACAAATCGAATTTCGGGACGAAATTCCGTTAACGGGGGAAGAATGTAACAACCGTAAAATTTAGATCAAAAGTGGTCGATAAATTCGTGTGACGCTGCTAGAACCAAACCAAATTTATGTTTCGTCATTATGTATTTAACATATTTAAAAGATATTATAACAGTTAATCGATTATAAACATATGAAAAATAAATTTATGCGATGTGTAGCAATGAGTGCATGAAATTAACGTAATATGAACATGGCATGTATATATGATTTACTATGTCCAATATAAAATATATATAAGTTGAATTTTTAGCTAACATACAAAAAATACTTAACTTCCGTATTTATACATTTATGTATATCATAAAATGATGAGTATATATTATACGTATATATACTTGATACCAAGTGACATAAACTTATTCTCAAATGTATATACATACAATAAAACAAATAGTTCATGAAGTTATTCTGCAACAATTAGTGCAAGAAATTGATATAGCAGATTATACCCACTCACACCCCTCTTGTTGATGGCTATCACACACAATATAAAAATACACATACAAATATCTTGCGCAAGAATGGAGCAAATCTTTATTAAATTTCCATTGGATTATATGGCCCATACCAATATTATAAGTCTTAAAAATCAGGAAGATGATCCCCTAGTACTACTACAATTCGTCACCCTCTACCCTCTCTATCCCTCTCATCTCTCTATCAACTACAAGCTCACAGATACAACATGTACTCAATATCTATGAGAACTGTGTCAAGTACTTCAATATCTTCTATAATCTGCATTAGTACAATGAGCCATGTGAAGAAACCCAATCAAATATCTCAAGGACGATACAGTTTCTCATCCACCACCTCACTCATCTTCCTTCCCTCTCACGATTGCCCTAAACTACACACACAATTCAGCACATGTGCATATCCTTCATGAATCTCGATTGTACAATTCAATCTCTGCCAAAATCCACAGCTGTAAAAGAGATGTAGAGAAGCTTCATAATATCTCATTCCTATTTGAAGGCCCCACTCATTTTCTATCACCTGCCCATACCTCTTACTTCCATATCTTCTCCTATAAACAGAGAAGAGATTCAACAGCTATTAGAATTGTTTTCCCCATCTCAAACCCAGTTCCTTGTACCTTCTCTTTCTCCAATGGAAAACCAACTCAAAAGCTCCCTGATCACCACCGATTCCAGTTGAAGCAAACCTCTGACCATAAACAGGCCTGTAGCCGCAGCTTACCAGTGAAAAAGAAGCAGCGACTACTTCCATTTTCCCCTCCTGCCTTCATTTGTTCGACTATCAAACAGCTTCCGCACATCTTTTCCTTGCTCCTCCATCGACCTCAGGTAAATTCCTTACCTTCTCTGATCAAAATTCGTCCAGCAACCACCGTGAACATTAGGCACCTGCCATGGTGGCCGGTGGCCTGAACCGTTCTAACCGGACGATCCCGTTGGCGGGTTTGGTTTTAGTCAAGTGTGTAAAATTCCTGATTCCATTATTTTTCTGCCATGTGACGTCTAGGTCGACTCCAAGATTCCCGTTCCAAATCCCGCTTAGAACAGGAGCTTCCCGACACTTCCGACTCTCAAAATCAACGTGAGTTCTATGGCCCCTCATTTCTGATTTCATTGTTTGGGGGAGAATACATGTTTTATTGGTCAATATTTGATAACCAAAATGGACTTAAACAAACGATTTTGGATTATATAAATTGCTATAGATGGTGTATGAATACGTATGAAGAGAGTTGACGAATTAATATGGCATTGAGTTTTGAAACCATGGTTATAAACAAGTGCAGGAAATGTAAATACATATATATAAATATTCCGTGTAGCTTTTTCTGAAAATTTATGATAACTAAAGCGATATAAATACTTATACAAAAGCATATATATATATATATATATATATATATATATATATATATATATATATATATATATATATATATATATATATATATATATATATATATATATATATATATGAAAAGGAAATAAACTTAAAAATACACCTGGAGGATTAAATGGTCATAGTTATATTATATTAATACATTAGAATTTCTAATATGTGTAATAACTATTAAGGACTTTGGATCGTATTAAAACAATAATCATGTTAAACTTAACATGATATAAACTTAAGTGAATAATTATATATAGACATCAGTTTTAGTAAATTATGGAGTTAACCCTAGTATATTAAAGGTTAATGTGGTTTGGTTACGTTATAAAAGTTGGTATAAAAGTCGTTAGAAATAAATACTTATCGAGTCTTACATTTAAAGACTTTATCATTATTCCAAAATTTGAACGTATTAAAAATAACCTCGCATGGGTTATATAAAAGATGGGGAATGTAGGTTCCCGGTCGATCCAAACTTAGATAAATAAAAACAAAATTAACTATTATGTTAACACGATATCAAATTCGTACCTGGAATAATAAATTCTTGTAGTTTTAAGAATTCCGAGTATCGTTTTCTTAAACGGCGAATAACTTTGTGTTTCTAGTGAATTTAGAATGAACAACATAGGTTCATTATACCTATCGTTTGTGGGTTTATTATACCCATTTTGCATAGGTTCATTATACCTATTCTTTGTGGGTTCATCATACCCATTCCGCATATGTTCATTATACCTATTCTTGAGGGTTTATTATACCCATTCCAAATAGGTTCATCATACCTATTCCCAATACCGAACCCAATCAGTTCGAGTATTCATATCCGGTTTCACAAGGGCTAAGTTCACAATACTTAGTAGAGACCTTCCGTCAAATAACCGTTAATCCTCGAGGGAACGACTAACGCTAGGTATAAGTGTCATAACATTGATCTTATACGGTACGACCGCCCGCCTGGAGTTGCTAGCTACAACTACGTCTGACGAGATGAATTTTGGTGTTGGCGTTAGCATTATCGAACATTACCTCGCGTTATTACGAGGTGAATGACTTTAGCATGCGCGCCCTATCATGGTGTCGGTGCAAAAATAAAGTTTAGTGTCAAGAGTTCGGTTATGACATCATCTAATATTCCTTCGTTCTTAAATCAATAAAAACGACCACCGACAATATAATTATCATATGGAAATTGACAAAGAGAGATTTCTACTAAGTTGTTTCAACACATGCAACAGTAAAATAATAATTTTTGGTGAATTGACAAATTATCTTTTGAAAGGGGCAAAGATTTCTATCTCAACGTTAAATTATTTTTTTATGGAGACCTTTTGTTATTTTAAGAATATATGGAGTCAAAACCTGTAGGACTCACCAACATTATTGTTGACGTATTTTAACATGTATTCTCAGGAAATTAAAGCAAGAAATTCACGCGAGGAGTATGGAATCATCGTCTTATATTTTTGTTCTAAATTATGTTTTATGTCCTCTTTTTGAATCGTTGAAGATTTGTCATGAAACATGTAACAAAGTAAGATATGATTATGTCGTATGCGATGTAAAACTTTATGTGGTTGTTTAATGTTTGATATATGCTATGTTTGTGATATTCGAATTTCGTCACCCACCCGGTGTTTCCGCCATTGGCTGGGGGTGTGACATAAAGTTAGAAACTTTACGTAATATATCGACCCTAGGGAACCAGATCTATGACTTGGATGCATTAAGATCGAATAGAAACGACTGTATGGATTTAGACTATAGGGGACTCGACGAGTTGTTCATACAACTCGGCGATTTGAGTCGTGGTCCCCCAACCTTTTTTTGATTACTGAGTAAACTCGTTGAGTCTAGGAGATGACTCAGCGAGTTGGACATGTTTTGGGCTTGAAGATTGAAGAACTCGATGAGTTTAAGGCGGAACTCGGTGAGTTATGAGCAAATTATCCCGACTCTGTATGAAGGAGAACTCGTAGAGTTCAAGGAGGAACTCAGCGAGTTGTGAGTAAAAGGTTCTGACTATATTATAATGAAGAACTAGATGAGTTCATGAAGAACCCCACAAGTAGGATCGAGATTTCAGGGTTCTATGGATTATGGAACTTGACGAATTGATGGACTAACTCGGCGAGTTAAATCAACCACGATGTTGACTGTGACTTTGACCATTGACCAGAGCTAACCCTTAAAGGGGTTATGAGTATAAAAGGGTAATTTGAGTTTTGGTTTTGGTTTCAGGTACTTCTGGTAACAAGCGGAAGGGCTCAGGGTGATTGCAGTGCACACACCATTTGTTTAGCATGCGATGTTTATACTCTGATATATATGACAGATGTTTATGATATTTTTGAGATACACAACTTATGATTTTTATATGATGTTTGATAACTATGGTTTCTTAATGATTTAAGATGAAATTTTTGGACTATAGTTTTGGGACGTTTCAAAGAGATAGAGATTTCCTTTGGGAATGAGAGTATGTCCCTACGGGGTAAGAGAGGATGATTCCTTTTGGGAATTTAGATAGATGACTCATGCGGAAATCTGGATTATGTATAGCTAGAGAAGATAGAGAAAGATTCCTTGAGAGGAACAAAAGAATAAAGTTCTTTATAAGAACTTAGAGATAATCCGTGAGGGATTAATAGTAATAAATCCATGAGAGGATTTAATAAGAGAAGAAATTTTAAGGATCTACGAGAGATCATAAGAGAGAGAGAGGGGGGGAGAGAGAGAGAGAGAGAAGTATGACCGGATGGGAATACCCAATAATGTATTGAGATGTTGTTTCCCTTAGAAGATATATATGATAAAGTATGAGATATGACTATTGGGTCTAAATAAGAAAAGAATGTTGAGGCACTCGAACTGAGGATAGAGAAGAGAACGAGTAGAGTAGAGAAAGAGCAGAGAATAGACAACGTAAAGAAGAGAGAAAGTTAGATATAGAGATAGAGTATGAGAAGAGTATGAGAATGGGCTAAAAAGGAGTATGAGAAACGGAATAGATGATAGAGAAAAAGATATATGAGATGAGTAAGAGTAGAAAGACAAATTAGAGAAGAAAATAAAAAGATAGATGAAAGAATGAATAATAGCACGGCATGCTACTAGAGAAAGAGTTAGATGAAAGAGTATGAGAAGGATAAGGAAGAGAAAGATAAAAAAAAGATAGAAGAGTAATTCACCAGACAAAATATTTTATAGAGATTTTATGTTTTACAGGTTCAAGTAGCAGTAGCCGTGGTACCAAATGAGAAGACGGGAACACAAGGACAAGACTTATATAGTAGGTTACTATTTATTGTATTTTCTTGTTGTTTCAGTTTGTATGTAAGACCTTATTATAAATACGTGATTGTCCTGAGAATTTAAGTGTTTTAATTAGAATATGATTTCACAATTATAGATAAAACTCTTATTTTTTGATGTAAGAAAATTCGGATCATGGCCTCCTAAAAAGAATTTTGTTGGTGCAGAACCTTCAAGCCAATTTCACATTTGTGACCTCTAAATTGGTGTTTATTGCTTAAAAATCTTTAATATCTGTCTAAATCTTGAAAACTATAAAAGGACTTGTCAAAATTTTCAATTTTTTATTTAATAAATATAATATTATTATAAAAATAATAAAAAGAGAGGACAAACTAAAACACAATCAAATTTGATAAAAGGATTCCTTCTGCAAAACAAAAACCTTTTGGATAAGAAACATTTCTAGTTTTCTCAATAAGAAATTTTAGAATATACTATAAGTGATTACCCTTAAGTGACATTAACTCAAATTTTTTTCGTCACATTGTTTAACTACCAACTCACAAATCACTTCACCGATGTTCAAATGAATTTGCCCCTGAAAACGACACACTCCGTCGTAAAGACGCACTAGTGCGGCGACGGCGGCGTGGTTTATGAATATGAATGTTGGCGCCAAGTTAATCCGGTGGAAATGGAGGTGGACGGGCTCTTTATCTGGCTATCCGTTTATCTTTTCTTCTCACAGACGCCGCACCTTTTGCATCCAGCTACACTCCTGCAAATCTAACCCTCCATATCCATTTCGTTCACCCGACACTGGTTATTACAAGCCCAAAGCATTTTCGAATACTTTGTACGGTTACAATATCAGATTAACTGAGTTAGGTCGCCTTGGGAAAGTCCATGATGCTAGGAAACTGTTTGATGAAATGCCTCAACGAGACATTGTTTCATACGCTTCTATGATCACCGTCTACATAAAGAACAACGATCTCTTCAGCGCCGAAGCACTATTCCATACAATTCCAGAGAGAAATATTGTCGCTGATTCCGCAATGATTGATGCTTATACCAAAGCTGGCCGCATGGACGACGCTTGGAGAATCTTTGATCAAATGCCCCGCAGGAACGTCTACTCATGGACCAGTTTGATATCTGGGCTTTTTAGAAATGGACTTGTCAGTGAGGGACAGAAGCTGTTCGATGAAATGCCTGGTAAAAACGTGGTGTCCTGGACGTTGGTGCTCTTAGGTTATGCTCATAATGGTTTGATTGATCAAGCTCGGGCTATTTTTGATCAAACCCCCAATAAAAATGTGGTTGTGTGGACTGCCATGATCAAGGTATACATTGATAATCTCCAAACTGATGAGGCACTTAAACTTTTTAACTCCATGCCACTGCGTAATCTTTACTCATGGAACATAATGATTCAAGGTTGTTTCAATGACAACAGAACTAAAGAAGCTATTGACTTATTCACTTCCATGCCTAAAAGAAATCATGTTTCTTGGACTACAATGGTGACAGGCTTGGCACAAAATAGCTCTACAAATCTTGCCAGACAATACTTCAATCAGATGCCAAGAAAAGACATAGCTGCATGGAATGCAATGATAACTGCTTATACAAATGAAGGCCTGATGACTGAAGCCAATGAGCTTTTCCATACAATGCCTGAAAGGAATGTTGTGAGCTGGAATGCAATCATTGGTGGATATGCTAAAGCAGGTCCCAGAGGTGAGTCCTTCAAGCATCTAATCTTTCTACTTCATTCTCACATTAGGCCAAATGAGTGTACTCTCACTTCTGTGTTGACTTCATGTGAGGATTGCGTTGACTTATCACAAACTCATTCACTTGCAATACGATTAGGGCTTGAACATGAGATCTCACTTGCTAATTCTCTCATCACAATGTACGCCAAATGTGGAGATCTTGAATCTGCTAAACTTGCTTTTGATACTTTTCACACAAAGGACATAGTCTCATGGACAGCAATGATGCTAGCATATTCAACTCACGGATTTGGTCCTCATGCTATACAAATCTTTGGAAGAATGCTGCGATTAGGGTTTCAGCCAGATGAAATTACATTCTTAGCCCTGTTAACCGCATGTAGCCATACGGGTCTTGTTGATAAAGGATGGAAATTCTTTAACTCAATGATGCATGTTTACAATGTGGGACCAAAATCCGAGCACTATGCGTGTCTTGTTGACATTTTAGGTCGAGCTGGTCAACTAGACAAGGCTCTAAAAGTGGTTGACCAAATGCCTCATGATATGAGAGATGGTGTTGCTTTAGGAGCACTATTAGGTGCATGTAAGTTGCATGGTGATGATGAACTCGCAAGTGAAATAGGACAAAAGGTGATAGATTTTGAACCAAATGAATCAGGAGGGTATGTGTTATTGGCAAATGTTTTTGCAGCATCTGGGAGATGGGAGGAAGTTGCTAAAGTGAGGAGGGAGATGAAGGGTAAAGTGAGTAGTAAATTGCCAGGGTTTAGTCAGGTGTATGTTAAGGGGTGCAATTATGTATTTTTTGTGGGGGATCGATCTCACACTAACTTTGATGAAATCAATGAGATGTTAAGAGACAAGATTCTACCAGAAATGAAACTGATGTCTAAATGTTATTTTGTGGAGGATTTAATGTGAAATTTAAACAAGGTTTGAGGATTTAATATGAAATTAAGGATCTTGATGGTCTAGTATAATTGATTAAGTCCCACCATGAACTTGTCTGATTAAGTTATTACCATTTGTCAATATTGGTGAGTAAAATTAAGACAAGGTAACGGACAAAAGTAGGGAGGGGGGAATCTGTTCGTGAAAGATGCCTAAATTGACATGCCATAAAGACAAACACTATTAAATTAAACCCCTCCCTTCCCCTTTTATACCATGCCAATCATACTACCACTAATATATATATATATATATATATATATATATATATATATATATATATATATATATATATATATATATATATATATATATATATATATATATATATATATATATATAACTGAGAACCCTTTCTAGACCATAAGATCAAAAAAACTATGGTTTAGATCAGATGTGGCATAATTGTTATTATGAACAATATTGATGGTGTCTTATGTTTTTAATGATCACCATAGGGGTATGTAATTATAAAAGCGTCACACAAACTATAATTCTTCAAATCAATTTCCAAAATATTATTACATCGTCTAACGATTCAACCAAACAAAAATTGCATGTTTACAAATAGCTTTGTAGACATACGATATGAAAATTTTCCAATAAACAAAAACAACTACGATAAGGATGGAGAAAAGGCAAAATGTATACATCCGTGTTTGTTCTATGAATTTTGAAACAACTTTGTAACAATATTATTCATACTTTTTTATATAATATGATTGTGGTACAAAACACAAAAACAAACTTTTTGAATCTCCAACACACCGAATCCTTTTGCTTTTTATTGGATTTGTGTGGTCCATCAAACTTCCATTTATTGCATTTTCCTTTGTTGTTAGAGTTTGTTGTCTTTTCTTTAACCATGTGAAGAGATGTCTATCCAATTAAATTTTACCTTTACTTTTGTCATTTTCTTTTACTCCAAAAATTCTCCAATGAGCAAATGACACTAAACAAATGAGAATTTTTTTTTTCTTTTCTTTACTTTTTTTTATTTATGTGTGTGTGTGTTTCAATGTACGGCTGTATCTTTCCAAGGGGGAGGTAATTTACCAATCACACTAGACACAAAAATGGATTAATCCATGTTCATTTTCTGCAGTGTGAATTGATCCAAAATGCAAATGACTTCACTAAATTGTTTCACTGCCTTTGATCAATCATCTTATAATTATTAAAATCGATTACCAAAAACTTCTGTGAAGAAACAAAATCTTCAAATATATATTTTGATTCAAGGTAATTTCACAATCTCTTCGTACTTTTTACATTTTAGTAAATATTGGATAAGGAATTAGATATATCGTTTATAATATGTCCTCAGTATGTGTAATCATCTTTCTACCACATACTCATCCTCCTTATATATTGCATTGTTTATAATATGTCATGTGTATGTGTAATCATCTTTCTACCACATACTCATCCTCCTTACATATTGCATTGTCTCGTCTTCCACAATTTCTAGCATTGGGGTAGACTAGACATACCACTTTTATATTTTTAAACAAAAAGCGCATCTTATATGCGGGCGTTAGGTATCAGTGTCTTTGAACTTTTCCAACTTCGCAAACTTTAAAGTCAAATCATTGATAAATTCGGCCTTAATTACCAACAGATATATCAATATAATTGTTAGAAAATAGGATTCAATAACATGGGTTTGGTAGATAAGAATCTGGATATCACATGGGTTGTGGAGTCACTTTTGGTATTGATATTTTTTTGCTATGTATGTGATATTAAAAAAAAATTGCTACGTATGTGATACTGAGACATTCAATGTGGGACAATAGATTAGGACTCTTGTGTTTTTGGTACAAAGCTTTGAAAAGCTTTTGGTACAAAACACAAAGCAATATAGGTTGTTAGATTAGGTAAGAAAGTCTTGGGATTAGTTGCCAACTTGGATTTTTCTATCTAAATAGGCTTGGAAATTCCTTCTTTGAGTTGCCATTTTGTGATAATGGTATGGCGTCAGTGAACCGTTTATTTTTCTCGTGTTCGGTTGCTTTGGCCATTATGGACCGAGTTTTGTGTTGGCGGGTTATAGATGATCATGTTTTTTTTTTTTTTTTTGAATTGGTTTACTTGGTTTAAAGGTCTTTGAATTCGGAAGGTTGTTAAGGAGTTCTTGGAGGCGGTTTTCCTTGTTATAGAGTAGCACATTTTGGGTTTTTAAGAACAAAGTTCTTTTTTCTTAAATTCAACCGAAGAGAGTTTTTATTTTTATAATATTGTCATGCAAGCGTATTTTTGGTGTCGAAATAGGTATAAGAGGTCGTTTGGTTAAGTTGATTGAGATCAAAAACTTATGTCGATTATTTTGTAATGGTTTGGTTGTTTAGAACTAGCTACTTGCTAGATTTGTTTTACTAAAATCTTTTTCATTATGTAAAAAGAATTATAAGAGAAATATGAGTATATATGTATTCATCTGTGTCTGGAAATTTGATTAGGTTTATGAAAATTTTTGAAAAAAAAAACTATCCAGCTTGAGTTGCTGGTAAAATTACTCAAACAACCAACTTCGCTCGAAGTTGTCTAAATAGCTTGGATTGTCGAGACAACTTGGTTCTAGGTTGCCTAGGCAGCGTGGGCTAGTAGGCAGCTTGGTTGTTAATAGTTTTGGCGGTTAGGCGGCTTGAATTGTGTCTCCTGATGAGACCTAAATTCACCTATTTCTTTAACTTTACTTCTATTTGAACATGTTTTCTATATCACTTTAAGTGGTTATGTCCTTTGGATCCCGCAAAAACGCTTTCCATGACCCCTACATTTTGATATGTTCGAGGTTAAAATCGTCTTATATACAAATATACATTCCACACCATTTAATTTGTATTAAATCAAAGATTTTATCCTCGATAATCATATTAATTCTAATTACATAAAAAGATCAATACCACTAAAATCACGGACATTAGTGATTTAAATGATAAATCAAATCATTGCTAAGATATCACAAGTAGTTATTTTAATAATAGTTCAATGGTCAAAGCTCTTAAATGAATTTTTTATGTAAATTTATCTCTTATAAGAAATTTTATATAATAAGTTTTTGTTAAATATCATTCGTACATCCTCCTTACCCCCCCCCCCCCCCCCCCCCCCCCCCCTCTTTCCTCTCCAATAATAGAGTTTTTGGTAACATTCATAAATGATTTTGTTGCTATTATAAATGTTACACTTTTTAGCCTAGTCTTGCTATCTATTTGACCCAAAGGGCAAAGGCTAAAACACATTGTTGGGTACATCACTGTATTGGTCAAAGTAGTGTTTGATTTGACAAATTTTTTATTTCATCAACATTTTATAAATACATATATCATTTAATTTAATAATTCAATATTATTAAATTGTAAACGAATAAATTATTGCATTTAGAAAATTCTTTATCACAAATTTTTTATCAACATTTAAATTTATAAGTTTTATTTTTCACAGTTAATTTTTAGACTATAAGAAATAATCAATTGAGAAAAATAAATAAAGAAATAAAGAAAAAGCAGAAAGTAAAAAAAGGAAGAGGGAGTGCTATTTATTTATGCCTAAAATAGAAACAAAATTTACAAAAGAATATGGTTTTATTTGGTAAGAATAATAATAAAAACAGCAGCAAATTACGATTATACAAATTGATATAATAAATTATAAAATTGATGGAAGCATTTTAACCCAGGTGAAGTTGATTATGAACCACCATTGGTGCGTGGACTTTCTTTCTTTCTTACAGGAGTTAAAGAGGAAGGCGAAGAAGACGCAACAGGCCTGATCTACAACCGTCTGCTTCTTCTCGTTGAGTTCGTTTCCTTCAGATTCAGTAATTTTTTCGAAATCTCGTTGATTCGATACAACAACTTACGACGTCGACGTCTCAGGCCGGTATGTCGCCTCTTCATTGTCTTCTCCATTTGATTTCTTCGTTAATCGTAGAGCTATATCGTTAATAGCAGCATACCTAGATATCTTCAAGTGATATGGATTTTCACGAAACTAGCTAAACTCCGTCCACTACACTTCAACCCTAACTGAGTGTCTGATTGTGTTATTTGTATACGAGCTCGATTTTCGGAGATGCACTTCCGTAATCATACACGTTCTTTTATTTTCTGAAGGTGTAGAGGTCGATGAGGAGTCCTTTGTATTGCAAGAAGTGGTCTATTGTTGATCTTCATTTCCAGTTTTTAAGGTGTTTTAGGCATTGTCACTGTTGTTTGTTAGCTTTACACATTTCTGCCTGGTTTATAAATGAAACTTGTGTGGTTGATAAGTTTTAGTTATGAAAGGGTTTTAGAGGTGGATTGAAGTTAATACTTGGAATGGAAGAATGTTAGTTGTTGATATGTATCTAATTTTTAACCCTCTTTCATGGAGAGAGAGCCTTGTACAACACTATGACCTAGTTATGCAATAAGTTGGTGGAATTGTTTGATCTAAATTCTGTGTGACTGATTTTGAATTTGATGAGTGAGTTTTGTTGTTGATTACAGGGTGGTTATGGTTCAATTGTAGGTTTGAAAAGCACAGTATGTCTTGATTATCTATCCATCATCATGGACATGGTGAATGGAAGTAATAGTATGAACAACAACAACAATAATAGCAGCAGCCAGAGTCTAGCCTCTAAGCAACGACTTCGTTGGACACATGAGCTTCATGAACGTTTTGTTGATGCTGTGGCACAACTTGGTGGCCCAGATAGTGAGTCATTTACATCTTCATCTTCTTGAAAATTTTGCCTTTCTTTATCAGCTAGCTATGTACAGAATTTATGGAAAGACCAAAGGTTATGTTGTTGAGAGGAATCTTTTTCTTTTCCTTTTTATCAGGAGCTACTCCAAAAGGTGTACTGAGAGTTATGGGTGTGCAAGGTCTCACAATTTATCATGTAAAGAGCCATTTACAGGTAAGTGGAAATGTTTACAGATACAGATATGATTGCATACTTGCATTTGTAATGGTGTTTTTTTTTTTTTTTTTTTTTTTTTTGGTTGACATCTATCTATGTGTATGTAACGGTAACTGTAAGTGTTGTTTATACAGAAATATCGGCTTGCAAAGTATCTCCCTGACTCATCTTCTGAAGGTATATATAATATATCCAGTTAAACCAAGCTGTTGACAAATGTGATAAGTGGATGCTGATTATGTTGGTGAAACTAATATGAATATGATATATGGTATTGGTATTGGTATTGGTAGGAAAAACATTTGACCAGAAGGAATCGGGTGATATGGTTTCCAGTTTGGATGGGTCATCGTTAGTATTATTCTCCTCCTCTCCTGTTTTGTTTCAATTCCAGCAATCACTTGTGTAGTGAATTAAATATTAGGTATTTTTTGTTTTTTGTTTGTTTATAAAAACAGTGGTATGCAAATCACAGAAGCACTGAAACTGCAGATGGAGGTGCAAAAGCGACTGCATGAGCAATTGGAGGTGGTTATATTTTCTTTTCTATAAATGTATTATTTGATGGTTTTTGTGAAGTGAAGATTAGTAAAATGTGGTGGTTGTGGTTGTGTGTATGATACATTATTTACAGGTGCAAAGACAACTTCAGTTACGGATAGAAGCTCAAGGGAAGTACCTCAAGAAGATAATCGAAGAGCAACAGAAACTTGGTGGTGTTGCTGGTGGTGGTGGTGTAGACCCACAAGAATCTGATAATAATAATAATCAAACTCAACCTGCAAACAGCATTTCCATGGATGAACCATTAACGCCTGATGATGAGTCATCAGGTGGTGGTGAGAGCCCAAAAGAGGATCAAGAGAGGTCATTGAAGAAGAGACGAGTCAACATGGATGCAGCAGTTAAACCAGGAACAGCTTTGGGGCTGAACCACCAGATACTGGAGTCCAGCTTCACCACCACCACCACCACCAGGCCACCATACCAGCATCACCAACAACAACAATCAGGATCTTTCCAGTTTGGTACTTCATCAATTGACAATCAACAAGATTAGGTCGGTAGGGCCAATTTAAGATTGATTCATGTAATGTTAATGTGTGTCAAAAGGGGCTTCTTTTTTCTTTTTTTCTAAAAAGAATGGAGATGATGGATTCATATGTTTGGAGTAGGACTTTTTGTATTGTACTACCACTGCATTTTTTTTTTCAAAAAAAAAAAAAAAGGTTTAATTTATAATTTGGTCTCTTTTTTGACTAGTTGTTACACAAGAACAGAAATACAAATTTGCAAATGGTACGTTACATGTTTACATATGACATACTACACATGTTAGTTAGAAAAGCTAGGGAGTGGGAGTGGGAGTGGGAGTGGGACCTACAAAGAATACAACATATGATAGAGTATAATCAATTCAAGATGAATGATTCCTCCTATGCCTGACACGTTTCAAAATACAGAGTCGCAGGCGCTGACTAAGGGCCTCTAGTTTTTCCAGCTTTTCACGTCCAGATGATTTCTTTACTACTTTCTTCTTTTCTTCAGCTTCAGCTCCAGCTGCATGTTTATGTTTACTCGTCGTTCGAAGTGGTGTTGCAAGCACCTTCAACCTTACCTACAACAATTCAACAATCATCAAAATCATGTTTCTCTGTGTGTGTGTGTGTGTGTGAGAGAGAGAGAGAGAGGGAGGGAGGGAGAAGCAACCAGGTGATTGTCGTTGGATGATGTTGAGCAATCTGGAAAAGGTTCAACATCACTCCCCAAAGAGGAGCATCTTCCCCAGCTCTCTCTATTTGAGCTTGTATACGAACAAGACTCCTGCAATTGTGGTTGTGCTGCTTCCGTATTTACATCGTTCGCCTTCTGCACACATGACATGACATGAGGATAACAACAAATTATTACAATTTACAAAATGAATGATTTTAAAGGTTAAAGAAGAGTCGTGATGAGTTACTTTAAAAAGCGGGGGCATAATTCCAGTTCCATGAAGATAATCCTCAACCGAATCCGTGGTTAAAATGGTAGGTGGGGCAGATGAAGTGCTTGCACTGCCACTCTCCAACCCTTGCCCTTTCCCCCCGATTATCTCATACAATAAACTCTGATCACAACACCACAAATGTTTATTATACACTTTATATATATATCATAAACAAGAGAAATAAAAAGTTATTAAGTTTAAACTACCTCTTCTATACCAGCAGCATCAACTTGAAGATCTCCCAAATCATAATACTTCTCATATTTTGTTGAACATGATGGTGATAACTGAGGAGGGTGAAGGACATTGTGAAAGAATATGGAGACCGAGTCATAGTAAAACTGTGGCCTAGATGAGTTGTGATCCCCATCAAACTTTATCACATTTTTATCTCCCTAAAATCATCATCATATGTCAAAATGTATATATATATATATATATTATTTTTCTTTTATTTTTTTAATAACTAAAATGAAGATAGATACTAAAGGATATGTTCATACTGCATAGGAGTTAGAAATGAGGTCAGAGTGGTGGGGTTGTATAAACTTGTCCCCTTTTGCATGTCCAAATAAAGCAGGAATAAATGTTTTTGGTGCAACCTTCAATGCATTTATATCCATAATATCAAATTTTGCCTTCTTCTGAATCACTCTACGCATGTATTGCAGAGCTACTTTCACCTGTCAATAAATTTAATTTTAATTATATGATTATTAAAAACAATAAATCACATTCATATGCACAAGAAACATTAGCCTACCGTGAATTTAGGAAGCCGAATTTTGTACACATCAACAAGTTCCATCATTAGATTAAATAAATTAGAAAAAGCACTATCCAACACCATTCCAGCTATAGAAGGGTCCTCAGCTCCATACAGTAAGCTACACTCAGTCAGGGACAAAAAGGTAATTTACTCTTAAAGATTTTCAACAATACAATAATAAAGATTAAAGAGTACCTGGTAACTGCACCCATAGAGCGCCCCCATAGACCAATACGAGATATTTGTTCGTTGCTTCTTAGATATGACACAACAACCTTCAAGTCATCACTCTGAAATTAAATTAACAAACACATATATTTATATAGAAAAAAAAATAGAGAATATAGTAAAGAAAGAAATACAAGAATGGAGAGTGTATAATTAAAATATACCTCATGCCAACCAAGGCTGACATAATTACCATCAGATAACCCTGAACCCGAAAAATCAAGAGTGAAAACAGTAATATTTGATGGTAGAAGAATCACAGCAGCCTCATTTGCATCCGCCCTGCATCCACTACACGAGTGGGTCCCACAGATAAGAAATAAGTTTCTTATATACATTTAATTAAATTCAAAGACAAAAACCTGTTTCCATGGCAGTATATGACACAAGGAAGAGAGGTATTATCTGGGAAGACTGAAGGCATGTAATGGCTACACCTCAATATATGCCCTCTACCATTTCTGAGCTGAAATTTAAATAATAATAATAATATGATTCAGAAAGTTTATGGTAATTTTTGCTAAACTTAAATCCCAATAATTAATATAATGCAAGTAAGTTGTGGATATATCATATTATATATATGCATATGTCCATACTTGCCTCAAGGTCTTGTCTTTTGTATTTCCTTCCAGCAAGAGTGAAGTCTTTCTCCCATAAATACTGGTCAGGATTATAATCAGCTCTGTTTCATCAACATCATCAATTGCTATTCAGTCATAATATTTGTGCAGAATTATCTTTTTAAATAACAGTTCCATGAATGTGTTGGTCTTGTTCAACCATGGCCTTTTGTAACATCCTCAAATTTTATGATGATAAAGAACTTGTTAAGTTAAGTAAGCATGATTTGAAGCCAAAGTATTAAGTATAAGCTTAAAAAGCTGGTGAAAGTAAGGAATAGGAAAAAGGTAATGAATTTGTTGACAAGGGTGTATCTATGCATGTATCAGGGACTAGATGCGCTGTGATTGCCTTGAGTTTTTTATTCAAGGTAAGTGCTATTGCTGTTTTTCATTGTCAAATGTTGACAAGGGTGTTACCCTTTTAATATTTAGTACCTTGACAATTGTTATATTCTTAATCAGCATGGTACCTGTCTATGGAATATATCTAACCTAAAGTAGGAGGTTCAGATTATATATATATATATATATATATATATATATATATATATATATATATATATATATATATATATATATATATATATATATATATATATATAACCATTGACAGGATCAGAAGTCAGTAAGCATCAGATCTGGTATATATTTCTTGTACTTCATTGTGAGGTTAAACTTCCATTTATATACAAACTATAAATACTATATCTAAGAGAATTCTGCAAGCATTATATGGGATGATATTGTTATTGCAGAAGATAACAGAGAAGGAATTGTTGCTCTAAACTGTTTCATTCAGAAAGCATGAAACATTGGTTTTATCAAGAAGATAATTTGAGGAAGGATGTTGCTTACTACTGACTTTTGTTTAAGAAAAACTGAGTAGGGTTTCTTCAAAACAAGCAGGAAAGGATAGAACTAACAGCTATTAAGGTTTTTTCAGAAGGAAGTGAAGGAATGACCATAAAGAGTTGCTTATGAAGGGCTTTGGGTTAGTTTGGGGAGTTCGTAAGATGATAAAAGAAACTCCCAAGAACAGATCTGCAATGTCATGGATACGAAGCTACACATAGTGAAGTATACCAATCCGTTTTACATATCTTATGCTATGTTTGGCAAATAATTATCGATACCTAATATGCTTCCAAAAAGATGTGGAACAAAGTTCTTAAAATAAAGTAAAACATAATCATGAGTCAAAACGGAAAGCGTATCCATACCTGGGAGGTCGAATGACAAAATTGATGAACTGATCAATCATATCGTCGGAAAGTTAAGGCGGAGAGTAGTATAGAACCACTCCGCCCAATGAACAAGGGCGGAGGACGAATGCTCCCTTTGACCCACCACGAAACCTAGCAGGAACTCAGATGCGTGTGTATCTAGGGATCATTTGGGCGTAGTATTTGAAGATGAGTGACACAATTTCCGGTGCAAACGTCTGTAATGAAGGATTTTGTGGGAGAGCGAGGGGTAGACGATGAGTAATCCGATTGTGGAAGTACAGCAAGAATGACCATTGGACTGTTAATTTGGGAAGGGAAATACGACCATGTGGCCCATGTTCTGTTATAAGTAAGTAATTTCATTAAAGTTATGCCAACTCGATTATCCAGAAACTTAAAAGAGTAAACAACAAAAGTACAATACAGGTTTATTTCATTCATTACTTTTCATATTTTTGGTTTAATTTTTATTTTTTTTGGATAATGCCAAACATGACTATCTGACTATATGATGATAAAAATACAGAAAGGTAAATCAATTTTTATCCATTTATGAAAGTGAATATCAATTCTGAAATAGGTATTTTGGATTTCAATGATGTATTTTTAATATATAATGTATATTTTTTTAATTTGCATTAAATATATTTCAAAAAAATTATTCTGACTCCCAAATATAAATAGAAATATCATCATTTTCTCAACTAAATGACATTTTTTATGCCTTCATCATTGTCTACTTCATTTTGCTCCTGTTTTTTTAACTTTTTGTTAGATACCGACAAAAACAAAAAATTTCTTTAAATTTGAGATTTTGAACTTGTTTTTGAAATTTTAAATTACATTTTTTATGTCCATAAACTAGCTCTTGATTTACTAAAGCTCTTTAAATGTCATGAGTTTGATTCATTAAGTCGGATTGAAACATAATTGCCGATGATCTATGTTTAGTAAAACATTGGTGAGAATTTGAAGCTTGTTTGACTTTTATGGAATTTAATAGAATTTTATTGTTCAAAACTTTGGATCATCACACTTGAGCCATAAATCCTTGTGTAATTATATTTTCAAAAGAATAGTAACATATTTAGAATGTCATTTGATTCAACAGAAGCCATTTAGGAACAATATGGATGATCTATTAAATCAAACGAAGTTCATGGTTTAACTTGGAAGGTTGATACCTTGTGTGTGCTTATTTAAGCTTCTAAGGCATTAACTCGTTTAAATCATCATGTTATGAATTAGTTGTTGGATTAAGATGTTTAAACCAATAACTAAATTGGTATATTCTTGTATTAGAGACAAAGTCATTTTTGGGTAACCTTCATAACCGATAACCGGATAAAATGATTTTTAGACTGATTTGCTAATTTATTATATGGTTAATAAATTGAAACACATGATTTACTAATTTATTAAATGATTAATATGTTAATTAGAAATGGTAATAATTAATTCGGAATTAATTGGAACAAATTTTGAGATTGACTGGATTAATTAAAAGTATAAGGAGTAGGGACTAAGGTTGTCATTGTCCAAAAGATGAACAAATGAAAGCTTCCAGAACCTTCCCAATAGGGAAGATTTTGGAGGAACCCAATTAGGGTTTCTGGAAGCCTCCTGGTGATAATGACATTAGAAGTTATATCCCCCAGTGTTTGACACCCCTCGAACTTTGGAAGTCATATCCCCCAGGGTCTGACACCCCGTCATGCTCAGTAGCTCACTTGCCAATGGCTGAGCTGTAACAGTTAGAACTTCCTCTGTCCCTAAACCGGGTCACAAACTCCTCCCCGAAACTTCTCAGATTCTCTAAGACTCTCACCGATTCGATTATGGATCATGTGTTTTCAGTAGTACGGGCCCAATACTACCTTCCACACATATCCATACTTTCCTCAGCAATCCTCCTGACTCCTCCAAGTCACTTCCTCAAATTGGTGCACCCAAGTATCACTAAACCTCACTACTAACCTACTAAAACTTATCCTAGGCTTACCTCGGTTCCTGAACCCACCCAATCCTCAGCTTCCGAAAGATTCCCAGTAATGTCAACTAGCTACCTTATGAATATAACCACATGCAACGGAGATCAAATAATCATTCGAGTAAAAGACTCGTCTTGTAACACCTGGTTCGGTATTGGTTGGAAAGTTGCCAATTTTGGAAGGTTTTATGCATGGACTCGGCGAGTTGGGAGATCAACTTGTCGAGTAGGGTCGTGACATCTTGGACGCGGGTCGGAACTAACTCAGAGAGTCGGAAGGCCCAACTCGGCAAGTCAGATCTGTTTAGAGAGAACCCTAGTTTCGGGTTTGCCCCCTATATAAACATCATTATAAACCCTAGTAGCCTCCCTTAACACCATAGAAGAACTTTCACGGCCGCAAACCCTCTAGTGTGTGAAATAAGATCAATAAGGAGCTTATCTTTGAGATTTTGGGGAGGATTCCAAGTTTGAAGAGGAAGTATCAAGGGAGAAGTATTAGATCAGGCATCTATTTCGTGTTGGGCATCTGTCTGAGGTATTAATCTACTACCTTAAGCCTTGATTTCTTTTTGGAAGTTATGGCCAACCTTAAGGAGATGGAAGCAAACTTAGATCTGGACCTATCACAAGGATATGATTCCAGATTTGGGCCTCCTTAGGTCCCAAATATCATAAAGTTACACCTTTTATTAAGCTTATTCCCTCTCCATGCATGAAAACCTTGTTTGAAGGTTAGTTTTGGTGTTATGGCCATGTGAGGTCTTGCATGCACGTAAAGTTTGCTACTTTATGTGTTATCTACACTAGTAGAGGATAGATATGAAGTTTGGGACCTTGAGTCCCACTGGAAAGGGTCGTAAACATAATGGACTAAGGGGACTCGGTGAGTCGTGCAAGTGACTCAACGAGTCGAGAGGGTTTTCCCGTTCACGGCCAAGGGTTCACAGTCAAGGGTGTTTGGTTGGAAGTTTACGGCTGTAAACATCAAGGAACTCGACGAGTATCTCGAGTGACTCGGCAAGTCAATGAGTTAAGCAAGGAACCCGATGAGTGGCTGATAGCACTCGACAAGTCAAGGTCAATATGGATTGTTGACCTTCACTACAAACCTAAACTTTGACCAGGTTTGACTCAGAGGAGCATTAGGAGCCGAGTTAAGATTATTTACTTGTTGGTTATAGGCAGTTTGGGAGGAGTAGTGTAGGACATACCTGATTTCAGTTGTCGGTTCAGCTTTGTGAGGTGAGTTTTCTCACCATACCAATGGGTCTAAGGCACCAAGGCCGACCCATTTTACGTTAGTTGGTTTACTTGTTATGTACAGGTGTGATATGTATGTATGATATGCGGTAGAGATAGCCTATGTGGCTAATGGTAGAGATAGCCTTATGGCTAATGGTAGAGACAACCTTTATGGTTGATGGTAGAGATAGCCTTGTGGCTAACGGTAGAGATAGCCCTTATGTCTAACGGTAGAGATAGCTTCATAGCTAATTGACATGTGATATGTGGTAGAGGTAGCTACTATAGCTAATCGATATGTGTTATGTGGTAGAGATAGCTTTTATAGCTAATGTGATATGTGGTTTGTGTGGGGTATGCTCTCGAGGACTCACTAAGCTTTCAGCTTACTGTCTATGGATTTGTTTCAGGTACATCGGAGACCAAAGGCTAAGGAAAGGCGTGATGATGCGGCGTGCACTCTGTCTCTCTTTTCTGATATGGTTTGGGGGAGACTCTGATGTTTTGAAAATAATAATGTTGTAATGTTGGTGATTTTGAAAACAATTATTGGGATTTTCATGATTCATTCAATATAGTTGACTAATTCAAAATGAAAATTTTCTTTGAAAATTTGGGTCGTTACAAGTTGGTATCAGAGCCTTGGTTTGAGGGATTTAAGCACACTCTCGGATGTGTCAGGACTCAAACTAAGGAAATGATAAAATTGTTTTTAAAAAAATGACATAAAAAGCTTTTGAAAGAAGAAAAATATGAGAGTGCAACGCGCGTGATCAGCCGAGCCAAGTAAGTAGTTCCCCAATGTGCTAGCCATGTTATTCTTGTTGGATTAGTGTCTAAGTCCATAACTATTTTGGTATGTACTTGACCCGATGGTGCATGGTCCTTTTAGGTTGCCTTCACCAAAGCAACTTGATAGGATGAATTATGGAGAGTAAGGATTAAATATGATTTATTAATATATTATGGGAATAATATATTAAAGGAGAAATCATATTGTTTAATTAATATTAGTTAATAATTAATTGGTAATTAGTTTTGTGACTAAAAGAGATTAATTAAACTTAAGGGACTGGAATTGTAATTATAAGATAATTGCAATTTGGGCCATGGATTGCCTTGTATTAAGGGATGGACGAATTCTAATGGGAACCCATAAGGAAATCGTCCATGGGCTTAATTAAAGGAGTATATGGGTTGCTTAGGGCTTAAGCATCCAAATTAGGGTTTCCTTGTTAGATAACCCTAATAGCCCAACTATATAAAGACCCCTTAAGGCTCAAAAACGTGGCTAAGCTTCTTGTAAGGGTTTCTACACGTTTTTTGGGAGCCTCCATCCTTTCTCCTCTTCATCCTCTTGCTTATGGTGTTTGTGAACCATTAGAGGAGTGACACTTGTGACTCTAAGCATTCCAAAGTCAATACAAGGAGATTTGGGATTGTTATTGCTACATAACAATCAAGGTAACATTATAAACTCATTCTTATGTTAATATGATTACTTGAATACTAGAATTAGGGTTTATAGTCTTGGATTCAAATCATGTACAATAGAGAAACCTAGATCCTAGCATTAGGGTTTGTATGAGCACATAGGATGTCTTATGACCAAAACCCATCAGTGGTATCAGAGACTAGATTGGTTTCAATTGTATTGATGCATATTTGATCGAAATAAGCACTGAAAATCGATTTTTTGAGTTTCTGAATGTTTGACTCGCCGAGTCACTTGGTGAACTCGCCGAGTCAGCTGTACTCGACGAGTCCAGGTCCAGACTCGACGAGTCAAAGGGTCTGACAGCTCAGATTCGCGATTTTCTTCCTGTTTTGGTTTTGGATAATTACCATAAACTTGTTTTTGTGATAAAATCCGAATTTTTTCATTATTATGTGATTATCCTTACCAAAATAGAAGATAATTGTCAAAAATTTAGATAATCACTTGTTTTATTAGATAAAGTTTGATTATTTGTAATTTAGATTTGAATTATTTTATGAAATAGTTTCTATTTATCCCTTTAGGTTTTATAGTTTAAATTTGAACCCCAAAAGTTTTGTTGTTTTGAAATTTAAATAGTTAAAACCCTAATGTTTTGAAAGGTTTCGAAACTTGCCCTCAAGTTTTGGAATTTCAAAGTTGATTAAAGGTTTAATTAGAAATGTTAAATTCTAAAACCCTAGTAATGTTTTGAAAAGTTCAATTTACACCCTTATGGTTTTATTAATTAATTAAGGTGTATAATTAAAAGAAGTTTAATAAATCCATAAAAGTTTAGGTTTGCAATTTAATTGAATTAAAAGTATAATTGTTAAATTTGACCAACTAGTATTTTAAAAGTATAAAATACACCCTATACTATATATAACATTAAAAGTATAACATTATATATATGTATGAGTAAAAGTCAGTCTTACCGTTAGTAGGCCTCATTCACGAAGCTGGTCTATAAGGGGTGTTTAAGGAAATTGCCTATAAAATGGCGATTGAATGGGTATCCACTCTTACCCACCGCACTCTTGACTAGTGGAGGGTCGTTAGCCGAACGGGTAGGATAGGACGAAACCTTCCATTATAAGTATAATGAAATACAAAGTAACTAAATGTTTTTCAAATTCCCAATCTTAGTTACTTAGGCAAAAGTGAATTGATGCAATTCCATGAAATTACACTTTGTGCCCTTGCGAGGACGTTAGTGGAGCGTGTGTGGTTTACCGGCACACTAAATGGTTCTAAGCAAAGGTAGCAAAGGGTGACTCAATGTTTTTCATAGTTCGGTGGAGCGTGTGTGGTTTACCGGCACATCGAATAGGTGATTGTAACATGTGAGGGCACCATGTAGTTTGCATGGTTATTCACACCCGCTTTGTGATCCTCGGCATCCCAGTCACAAACAAGAGGGGCATATCGAGATTTAAACATGCCATTGAAATGTTCAATGAATCTCAAAGGATCTAGGAGTTTTCATAGATTTAAAACTTAAATTTCTTTTTCGTTTTTCATGGTGGAAATTAGTGAATCGTCATTCACTTACCTTCAAATGTTCTGCATTTGGGTTACGGCATCCCTCTCCCGAGTTATAGGATATTGTGTTGGCTCCTAGCCTTGGAATTTCATTTGGGTGATTTACCAAGGACTCAATCAATCAACTAACTTGAATTCGTTTTTCTCCCGATGTCAAAGTTCGACAACTATGGTCTTCTCAATCCCGTGGAACAAGCATTCCACATGAAGATGATATTCCACGATTCGATCGAGGAACAAGAAATCATGCTTCACTTCCTCCTCCTCCTCCAATTATTCTCCCTAACCCACAAGTTCAAAGGCTTGAAAAGTTCAAGATCACTCAAGCCCTTTTGGCAAGTGAACATAAAGAAGGAAAGTCGGTGTGTGCACACGTCCTAGGGATGAAGTCACACTGTTGGGATCCGTTGTCTGTGAGGAAATGGCTGTTGATTGGGTTCTTCGGTCACTTCCTAACTCATATAGTGAGTTCGTAAGAGAGTACTATATGATGAACCGCGACGTGAACCTTATAGATCTCACCCACATGCTTATTGCTGCTGAATCAGCAATGGTTTGGCGCAATAGAAAAGCAAAGTTGATTGGTGAATCTGCCTTCAAGACCTCTATGGATATAGACAATGGCAATGAAAGACATGCAATGATCGAAAAGTTTGATCATAAGAGAAAGGCGATGTCTGAAGTAGTTCCATGTGTTATTCCAAAGGAGTCAATTTGCTTTTATTGCCAAGAGAAGGGGCATTGGAGACGAAGTTTCCCTATTTACCTAAGAGATCTAAGAGATGGGAGAGTCAAAAGTATGACTACGCTTTAGGTAAGAATCCACTATCTAACTCCATTAAGTTCCTATTCATTGATTCTTAATACATGATGTGATAAGATTGCATTTGAATGTTTTGAAGGATCGGTGAAAAGAAAGGAAGCTTGATAAGAGAGCAAGATGAATCTAATCACAAGAGATGGATCTCGATCTCATGGACTTGAAGATTGGATTTTGAGCTTAGATAGTTATGATAGAGTTGTTAGAAATTTTTCTTTTACATAGTTTTCAATAGATTTTGCATTGTAAGGACAAATATTTTTCCGCTGCTTTTATAAATAAAATAAATTTTGTTTGACTTATTTATTTTGTTTACTTCCTTGCAATGAAATCGTTATGTGAAAATTGATGTTTGCATATTTCTACAACGAATGGATATGATTCTTGGTTATGTTATTTATGGAAATGTCAGGAATTTACCAAATAGGGAGAGTTTCTCATCGCCCAAATTTCAATTGGACAGAAACTTGGAATCATGCAACGTGGATGCACGATGAATGAGAAATTTCGTATTTGGAAATTAGACTAATTCATTGACAAAGTGTCAAGTGAAGGACTAGGAGATCGAGTACACAAAGTTGTGTGTTGATCAAGTTCACCATAAGAGTAACAAAGATATTCGTCATGATTTACTAAAGGCTTAGTAAATATGATTATGCTTATAAGATTAAGTGTAATTTTGAATTGATTAAAGGGTTTAGATCAATAACAAAACGAATAAGAAGAATCAAGTAGGCAGAAAGATAAGAGTTTCTCCATTCTAAAAAGAAGGGAGAGTAGCTTTTATGCTTTATGATAGGTCTTAATGATTAAGAACCATATCTCAATTGATCCTCTAAGTGAGTCTTGGTACAATTGTATGTCCAAGAAGAGGAATCAAAGATTGAAGAAATGGTCAAATCAAGAAGTCAATCATACTTCGTTCCAAAACAAGTCTTAAAGTCAAGATTGTGACATTGAGTGAATAGTATTAAGAAGGTTTATAACATTCATCAATAGTGGAAAGTTGTGATGTCTTGGATAAGACAAAGACCAACTAAGACCAAAATTATGAAGTGTTTTGTTTTGATAAAAGCTACACTAACTCTTGAATATTTGTTTGTCAAGAAATGTATTGACAAGAGAATCTTATATGTCAAGGAGTCAGTGGGAGTCTTAATAGTCTTGAAAAGTTTCAAGAACAAATCAAATAAACCTTATCGATCATCACTAGCACACGAGTTGAGGTTTACAACCTATCGTGAAGACATTATTTTGTTTCTGTGCCAATCCAATCGAGTTAATTATGCATGTGAGTCCTATGAGTTCTCATTTGAATGCATAAAAGGCAAGGACCTTGATCAATGGAAAGTACATTGATAGGAAAAGGTGAGCTACTTAACTACTTGGAAGACGTGGTGGGCAGCTGTGCTACCATAAGGCAATCAAGATTAAGAAAGTTCGATCCATATGAGTTTGAATTTGTCGTAAACTTTGTTTTTTAACAAATTCACATGGATAGGAACGAATACACCGCTTTAAAATCTAAGTGTCATAAGATTTCCTCCTTCATGAAAATGATTGTGAGAAAATGCTTTCACTAAGAAAGATTTTAAAAGATAGTGATTGTAAAATTGCATTCTCGAATTCGATCATGGTTACGGCATCCCTTTCCATAATTTGAATTGTGAGGTTTGGCAATTAGTCTTAATTGTTAAGACACACATATGAACTATCTAAGGCAAAAGTGTATAAGTTCAAGAAGCCTTGATAAAAGATTATCAAAGCACTAACTATTAGAAACATGAACTTAAGAAATTCAATAAGTATTGTTTTTCTGAAAGTTAAGATGTTTATGAATACATGTCGAAGCTAGTGGGAGCATAAGTGTTATGTTTTATAATAATCATCATGATAGTGTGAGCATAAATGTTATGATTGTATGATTATTAAGGCACGTATTGCATAGTTGGCAATATTAATTATAGAAAACAAGAGTCATACTTTGCAAAGTTGTAAAGTTGTTTTGCTATAATTAAGGGAGAGAATATTATGCTTCATTTCAAATCTAAAGGATTAGGTTGTGAAATGTTAATAAATTTAGTCAAGGGTACATAGTGTGTTCTTAATGTTTCGATTATGATTATGGCATTCCTCTTCACAATTCGAATTTTGAGAACATAGCAAATAAAACATTATGCGTTGTGTCCCATACGCTTCGAGTATAGGATCGATTGCAAATGATTTAATGTTTGACCATTCTAAAATTTTCCAAATGTCTAGCGCATTTAGAGGGAAAAGGGACTAGAATCGGTTTTGACTAAAATAATTAAACAACTATCAAAGGACAATCCAAAGTTCGACGAGGATTGGTCGCTTGTGAGTAGTTGGAAGTATAGTATTGGAAATTATGGAAATGTTTCCATATTGGATGGACAATATCGACATCATTACGAATAGATAAGATTCTATTAAGAAATTAGTTGTCATATGGAAAATATGGAAGCGTGTCCATATTGGGAAGTAAATATTGAAAATCTATATCTAGATTAGAAACCTTTATGCAAAAGGATGTTCAAAGGAATGTACTTTGAGTGAGAGACATCGTATCTAAGGAATTGTCTTGTAACAATCTCCGATAGAGGACTTTGTAAAATCATTGGCAATAGTCTTTGTGACTTTGGTGCAGTGACATTACGAAAGGATCGTTGCATAAAGTGTTAGAATCTAGCATATTCTATAAGTAGCGAGAATTTGATATTCTTACACTTAAGAAAATGGATTTGGAGTTGTAAAATGAGAAGGATTGGAAACGTGTTCAATTTGTCTATTTCACAAAAGTAAGAATCATAGGTAAACATTGTGTGCATGCTAGGAGCATGGGACAAGTGTAATAATTCAAGTAAGAAGTTGATTAACCAAAACGACAAATAATGAGTAATCGATATGGTGATAAATAAAACGTGTTTTGTTTATACTCAAAGGGTTGAGGCCATATGGGATTAGTATTATTCTTGTGTTTCACCTTGCATGTTTTGACTTCCAGAATAATTGAGTTTATTAAGAATAATCGAATTATTCAAACGGGCCACAGTCGTTCATATGTTGGAAGTAGATATGAATGAAGACTGTCGTGAATTGGTGTGTGGATTGTCTAGAAGAGTATTAGACATAAGCAAATGTTTGCTGCAACGTTCATGAGTGCTTATGAATATGATTTGAGCATTGGATTAAACCCATGCTCACTTGGATCACTCCATGAATTGTATCACGAGTGATTAGTGAGACGATAACATCTTATATTCTTGAAACTGAGATGTGTGAGTTGTATCTTGCTAATCGATTGCACATTGATAATATGTAAACGCACTAGTAACTTGGTGTTATAAAACATATTGTTGTGTGTGATTCGGTGAGTGAGTGCAAGCAAGCATTGTATCAAAGTTTATCCGTTCCTTTTATCCAAGGTAGGATAAAAGCGATATCTTTGGGCCCCTCGATGGTTTAGTGATGACATACGTAAATGCTCGGCCGGGCTAGGGCTAATTTGATTTGTTCAGTTAGTCTGTCATCATAAATCGGAAATCGAGAAGTAGTACAAAGAGAATGATTTGAAATCATATCTCATACGATATCTAGAATGGAGGAATATATGATCCCTTATCTAAGGACACGCGTATCTGATATGATCAGAGTTGACAGTGGCTTTGGAAAGCTACGATTGCAGATCAGGATCTGAAGTCATACGCAGAATAGTTGTTAGACTTATCCAAGTGGGAGACTGTTGGATTAGTGTCTAAGTCCATAACTATTTTGGTATGTACTTGACCCGATGGTGCATGGTCCTTTTGGGTTGCCTTCACCAAAGCAACTTGATAGGATGAATTATGGAGAGTAAGGATTAAATATGATTTATTAATATATTATGGGAATAATATATTAAAGGAGAAATCATATTGTTTAATTAATATTAGTTAATAATTAATTGGTAATTAGTTTTGTGACTAAAAGAGATTAATTAAACTTAAGGGACTGGAATTGTAATTATAAGATAATTGCAATTTGGGCCATGGATTGCCTTGTATTAAGGGATGGACGAATTCTAATGGGAACCCATAAGGAAATCGTCCATGGGCTTAATTAAAGGAGTCTATGGGTTGCTTAGGGCTTAAGCATCCAAATTAGGGTTTCCTTGTTAGATAACCCTAATAGCCCAACTATATAAAGACCCCTTAAGGCTCAAAAACGTGGCTAAGCTTCTTGTAAGGGTTTCTACACGTTTTTTGGGAGCCTCCATCCTTTCTCCTCTTCATCCTCTTGCATATGGTGTTTGTGAACCATTACAGGAGTGACACTTGTGACTCTAAGCATTCCAAAGTCAATACAAGGAGATTTGGGATTGTTATTGCTACATAACAATCAAGGTAACATTATAAACTCATTCTTATGTTAATATGATTACTTGAATACTAGAATTAGGGTTTATAGTCTTGGATTCAAAGCATGTACAATAGAGAAACCTAGATCCTAGCATTAGGGTTTGTATGAGCACATAGGATGTCTTATGACCAAAACGATACCGCAATACGATACCGATGAGGAGATGAGGCGGACGCGATATCATTCCATGCTGAGGGTCAATATTCAGGAGTTTGTGAGCTTTACGGGGTGCAAGACCCTGAATGAAATGGTGGAGAAGGCCTGGGAGCGAGAAATGGAGTTGGAATCTCGCACAAAGTGAAAGCCTGAGCAAGCTCAGGCAGCAGTAGGACATGCTAAGAAGCCTAAGACTTTAGACTTTATGGCTGATGGTAGAGATAGCCTTGTGGTTGATGGTAAAGATAGCCTTGTGGCTAACGGTAAAGATAGCTTCATAGCTAAATGACATGTGATATGTGGTAGAGGTAGCTACTATAGATAATCGATATGTGTTATGTGGTAGAGATAACTTACCGTCTGTGGACACTTTGATGGTAAAGGCAAAGGCAAGGCGTGATGATGCAGCGTGCACTCTATCTCTCCTTTCTGATATGGTTTGGGGGACACTTTGATGTTTTGAAAATAATAATGTTGTAATGTTGGTGATTTTGGAAACAATTATTGGGATTTTCATGATTCATGCAATATAGTTGACTAATTAAAAATGAAGTTTTTCTTTGAAAATTTGGGTCGTTACACATCCCTAGAACGGTTATACTCAAATGAGAGTTATGCAATAGGGTCAAGTCATCACTCTGAGATTATTCAGCATGTGTCCTATGTAACTTAGCATATTCACTTAACAGCTAACTCACATCACTTAGAGTCCCACAAAGCACAAAGCAAGCAACATTCAGACAATGGAAAATCTAACCAACATACTCCAATCAAACCATTATATCCTCTAATCAGGAATCTGTACTGGCATGAGATTCTAAAGCTCATACAATCAGGCATAACCTAAACAGGCTATCCTATCACTAACTGATCGGTACTATCATGCAGCTCAACAAGCACATATAGCAGGCATATAAGGCATCTTCCTAGATCCTTAGCCCTAATCTAGCATGCAATTCTCATACATATACAATAGGAATATAAGGCATCCTTCCTAGATCATTAGCCCTAATCTAGCATGCAGTTCTCATACACATATCATATCATAACATAACATGTATGGGTATCTTAGGGAATACCTACTTGAGCTCAGCTAATTACATGCATCACACACCTTGTTCTCAAAGTTCTTTTCCCTTTTCGAATCCCTTTTCAAATTCTTTTTATAAAAATGATTTTCTTTTGAAAATTTTCATACCAAGTCCTCAGTTTGAGTCCAGGCACACCCGAGAGTGTGCCTGAATCCCTCAAACTAAGGCTCTGATACCAACTTGTAACATCCCAAAATTTAAGACCAAAAATTTCATTTTTAATTAAGTTATTATAAAACCAATTAGTATACAAACATCTATAATAACATCCCATGTCAAAACCAAGTGTCAATAATCAAACATGTTAACATAAAATAATATCATAGTGTAATCCCAAAGATCTCATGTGCGGAAAACATAGTGTGATGCGTTGCGATCGCCGACTCTTTTCCTTTAAAAACGAAGTACCTTAAACCAAAACTGAAAACCGTAAGCACGAAGCTTAGTGAGTTCCCCAATCATACCACATACCACATAACAAAAATATTGTTGGGCAATTCTGGGGTGCCCGACCTACCCTGTCAGGCAATTCTGGGGTACCTGACCTACCCTATTTGGCAATTCTGGGGAGCCCGACGTACCCTCCGGTTTATCTCAACCGGCTACAACGACTATTTCACCCATACTACTACCATATAATAACATAGCATAAACATACTGTCAGGCATATTTGGGGTGCCCGACCTACCCTGTCAGGCAATTCTGGGGATCCCAACCTACCCTACGGTTTATCTCAACCGGCTACGGGGACTATTTTACCCCCTACTACCTACTATCACATAACATCATATCATGCTAGCACATAAACATATCAGGTAGTAGCAAACCTAGACAATTATCACAAAGAAAATCATCTATCAAACAAGTCCTACTAGTGGCTCGACATTGTGGCCTTAGACCCACTTCTACTGGAAGGTAACTCACCTCGCACTGCTGAAGTCTCGCGGACAAAAACCTAGCTGTTGGATGACATGTTCCTGAACTGTCAACACAAAACAACACCCAATTAATAATCGGGTTCCATCACATACCATAAGTCCATGCTTAGGGTAAAAGACTACTTTACCCCTATCTTAGCTTAAGCCAAGCTCAAAGCCCACTCTAAAGGCCCAAAAGTCAAACTATGGCTCAAAGCCCAACATATGGAAATTGGGCCCAAACCTATATATGGTCTTCCCCTAAGGCCCAACCATTTAGTCCAATCCAAACATTTGGCATTTCTAATGGCCTAATATCTCATAATCATAAAGGTCCAATTATGGCCCATCTATGGCCTAATTTTCTAAATTAGGCCCAAACCCTCACATGAGCCTTACCCTAAAGCCCACCCATAAATTCTTAGTCCATATGATTGTTCTTGGATGGCTCATCAATAGCCTAATCACCAAATCCCAATAGAAAGGCCCAATTCAAAACCCAAGTGAAATTAGGGTTTTCACATAAAATGATGATTAGGGTTAAGTATTTTTTTACTTAACCCTTTAAGGACTTAATCCATTAAGTCCATCAATCTACTAAGTAAATCATATAGTGTGGTCGGGCTTAATACATAATCCAATTCCAATGGCCCAAAATGCACGTCCCGACAATTCAAAGCCCATATACCCAAAATTAGGGTTTTCTAAACCCTAATTAGGGTTTCCCACCCATCACAACCCAATTAAGCTAACGGAGGCGGCCACCACCTCACGGCGGTGGTTATGGTTCTAGTCTATTCTTGTCCAAGCATCCCAAACGAAATCTAAACACAAACTAAGCACACCGCCACCCAACACGATGGTAGGTGGTGGCAGCCACCACCTCATGGTGGTGGTTATGAGTTTTCTTTTCATTATTTCATCACCGATTACAATATACAACACCAAATCCCAAAATAAACACACACAAATCGATGAATACACACATACACACAACGACTATTGTGGTGGCCATCGGTGGTACATGGTGGCAGCCACCACCTCACGGTGGTGGTGGTGGCTTTTCTCGAGAATTCTGGCTAAACAAAACACCCCACTTCACTGAATAAACACACACAAACACTCTTTGCCCAGAACAGTAACACTGTCACCCACTTGGTGGCATTCGACGACAGCAACAACAACGACATTAACTGTGAAGACAGCTTCTCAGTGATTTATAGCTCCAACAACGATGGCAGTGACCTTAGATGGTGGCAATCACGACGTTATAGCTCCGATCTCCAACTGCTTTCGTTTCATCATGCTCCCCTTCGGTCTTCGTTCTTTGACGACAGTGGACGCAACAACGGCGGTCCTCAACTTTGCGGCTCCCGACTTCATCGTCGACTGGAATAGTGATTGATGGCGGCGATAGAGCAGTCGGAGGACGTCATCGGAAAGGAGTAGTTGCGATGTTTGACGATAGCTTCGTCTTCAATGGAAGTGGCAGCGGCCTATGATTCCATCTCTGATATTCGACGGCTCTCCCTCGGCTGCCCACAACATCACCGACAGCGACTATGGCGTTTGGATGGCGAAGTAGCGGCGACAGTCGGCTGGAAATGGTAATCTCACCAGAGACGAAGAAGGAGGGTGATGGTCGGTGGTGGGATGGCGACTGCACTCCCTTAGGGTTAGGGTTTGGACCGGGGGGGGGGGGGGGGTTATATACACAGTGCCCTACCAACTTATTACCATAATGATAGGAATGGCTCCTCAGTCTCCCTTTTCTTTCAAAACAAATCCACAATGTACCCTTTTAACCCTAGCCACCAGAAAACCCTTCAAATTAAGTCCATATTTTACCAAACAGCCCCTCCCTCTAAAAATTATTTTCAATTGAAGTCCTTATGTTACCAAATGGCCCATCCTCTACCAAAACATTTTCAACTTAGGTCCAGAAGTTACTCTTTAGCCCCCGCTTCCATAAATCCATTCATATTAAGTCCAAATGATACTAAACACCCCCAACTTCTAAAATTGTGACACTTATCTCCTTGAGACCAACACCTTGCTATATAATTATTGATTTTAGGGATACTATTCGTTCATTAATTAATTAATTAATTAATTTAATAAATGAGGTGTTACACCTGGGCTGATCCCTGAGTGAGTTGGGGACACTCGGCCTTTCGGTGGCCCATCTGGTTGCAGTGAAAGCAAACCGAAAATCCCTTGGGGAAGTCCCTCACCAAATACCCCTCCTTGCCATATTTATAGCAAATCCCCGCTCGTCAAGACCCCTCATGACTCTTGCCGCACTTTCCACAAGTGCGACTCTTTTGGCCTCCAGCTCTCGAATCATCGGGCTTAGCCCGCTTTGTCGCCAGCTATGATTACACCTGTCTCCTATCTCTCCCCTGCTGCTCTCCCTTCTCTTTGGTCTGAATCTCCAGCTCAATCTCTCTCCTCTTGGTATTGGTCTGCAACTCAGCCAATGTCTGATAAGATGATTTCGCCATGAACTCCCGAATATATATACTCGGGATGCTCAAATACCAACTCACACATGCCTGCTCAGTGGACACATGCTCAGGGAAGAACAACGCCCTATCATGAAACATCCTCGTAATCTCTGTCACTGACTTTGTCTTCTGCTTGAGAGATAGAAACTCCTGTGACAAACGTTCCCTCTCCACCTGGGGAAAATACTTATCTCTGAATAACTTGGTGAAACTATCCTAAGTCACTCTAGCATGATCTGCAGGGTTAAAATCAGTCGTAACAAACTTCCACCAGTCCTTCGCTCCCAAGCGAAGCTGGTTCAACGCGAACCGAACTCTCAGATGCTCTAGACATGAAAACGTATAGAAACACCCCTTAATGTCGAAGATCCATCTCATGGAAACAATCGGGTCCTGCGTCCCATGGTGGCTTCGTGTTGCTGAACTCATCGAACAACAACGAGTCGCCTCCCTGTGGCCTGGCAGCAGCTATGACCGCGGTGGCTGCAGCAGCAGCCTCCGTAACAGCAGCGTATTGCTCATCGAATGTGTCAATCAGCATGGTCTTAATAGACCCGAACATCTCTGGTATGGACTCTGTGATAGCTACGGCTAGCTCCTCATGAATGATCATGTAGATTTCCTCGTTACTGGTACCACTGCCCCAGGGTTGTTACAGGTAATCACCACAGTGTCTCTGAAATGAAAACACAAAATCATCATAGACTAGATCAACATACACACACACATACACTTGATTAACCACCCATACACGCTCCTTAGTATCCTAAGATTCTTACTTGGGTCGCATACAGATCTGGTGCTTTCAGTAGTACAGGCCCAATACTACCTTCCCCACCAACCTGTAGTCGTCCCAAGTCCTCCTCCTAGGATCCTAATTCACAGTACTCAATCCCTCATGGATATCAAACTACTCTCTCGGTGGATTCCTCAATGCTCATCTAGGTATCTCTCCTAGATCACTCAAAACTCTCTCTAAAAGATTCCTATTATGTTTCTCCCTACTCAGCACACATAAAGCAAATAGCAGATAAGATCAATCAACAACATACCCTAGGCTAAGGCATCATGAATAACGAAACTCCAACCCTAATTTCTGAAATACCTAGCTTGTCCTCTAGCATGCAGCTCTAATATCTCATAAGTATCTCATAATATAAACAAGTAATGGTATTTTGGGAAATCACCGTTCGGGCTCTGACTGATTGTATACACTGCTCCATCTCGTTGTCTCTTTAAAACTCTTACTCGTTTTAGAAAAATCATTTCTTTTAGAAAAAAAAATTCTCAAATCCTCAATTTGAGTCCAAACATACCCAAGAGTACATCTGAATCCCTCAAACCAAGGCTCTGCTAACAACTTGTAACACCGTAAATTTTCAAACAATTTTTTTTTCATTTTTAAACCACACAAAACTCAATGTCACTATTCTCAAAAACCACAAATGTATCAATTTTCAAAACACATATCAACTAAACAATTGGTATTATCCCAGAATCCTCAAACATAATCTTGACCAGGTGTGTACAATCAAGCTAGCACCTTCCCGCAATCTTGTGAAATACCTGAAACACATAAACAACACAGTAAGCACGAAGCTCAGTGAGTTCCCCAAAATACCACATACACAGTAATAAGCCTCTCATGGCTATAACTCGGCATGGACCCTCCGGTCACGCGTCTCGGTGAGGACCCTCCGGTCATGTGTCTTAGTGAAGACCCTTCGGTCTCACAACTTGGGTTGGACCCTTTGGTCATGTATCTCAGTGAAGACCCTCCAGTCTCAGAACTCGGTTTGGACCCTCTGGTCCTAACTCAGTAAAGCACAGAATAATATAGCATGTATCACAAAGAAAAAATGCATATTATCACATACTCAGTATAAGCACATAGGACCCTCCGGTTGATAACTCAAATAAGACCCTCCGGTCACACAGTATTACCGCTCCGGTAAGTATAGTGAGAAGACTCACCTTGTAAGTAAGCAAGTAGATCTAGTACCCCGCGAACAGTCTAGACTCCGCCTGCATAATATAATTATCTCTAATAAGCAATTTGTAAAAACCACTCCGAGATGTTAAGCTAATTCCTCCACTAAATCTCAAAAAGGGTGAAAAGACCATTTTACCCCTCCGTGGTCTCTAAGGTCCACAGTTTACCAAACCCTAAAAGTCAACGTAAGTCAACGCTTAAGTCAACAGTTCATGTTAACTAAACTCGTCGAGTGCATCTCTGCGACTTGTCGAGTTCCTTCGTTTTCTCTGAAGTATCGGGAAAATCCAACTCAATTCGTCGAGTTGTCTCATCAACTCGCTGAGTTGTAGCGTGTCCAGTCTATCATGGAAAACCCCATGTGACTCGTCGAGTTGGCGCATGCACTCGTCGAGTCCCTCTAGAACAAATTCTCATTCAAAGAATTCTAAGCAGAAATAAGGTCCCAAACTCTAAATATAGCCTCCCAATGTTGAAATACCACGTAAAGCTACAAGCTTTACGTCTATGCATGGCATCTAGGGCTCGAAATGACAAAACAAGCTCTACATAGGGTTTAATGCATAAAAACTTGCCACTAGCTTGATAAAGCTTGGACCTTTGGGCTCAAGGGACCTCATATTGTCCAGATCTGAAGTCTTAACTCCATGGCAAGCTCAAACAACTCAAGAACTCAAAGAATGATAGGAAAAGGCCCTAAACTCCCTAGAAAAAAGATCTGACCAAATAATGATCAAGGTGGTAACTTTTTACCTTCAAACGGAAGCTAGGAATGAATAAACACTGGATCCAAAAGCTCCCTCTCATCCAAAGCCTTTTGCTCCTCAACCTTCCTCCAAAAATGCACTAAAATACAAAGTATTAGCCTCTCTTTCTCTCACACAAGGTTATAGCTCGATTAGGGTTTCTTTCAGAGTGTTAAGATGATAAGGGAGGCGTAAATGAAGGCTTAAGGCCCTTTAAATAGGACTCAAACCCTGAAAATTAGGGTTTTCTCACTCAGATCCTACTCGTCGAGTTAGGGTTCTCCAACTCGTTGAGTAGACGCTAAAAATCACACGACCATTAACTCCTCTACTCGGCGAGTTGGGGGCGTCCAACTCGTCGGGTTGCTCTGACATTATGAATGTAAATTAGTTAAATATTATACCTGGGATCAGGATGTTACATTTCCGCCACATGAATTTTTATAACCTAGAAAACTCATCATTAGTTAAGATGTGTTAAAGTAGTTTAATAAGTCTCTAGGTCTTTGAACGTATGTAAGGTCAATTAAGAGCTTGTTTGAGGATTAAAAGTCATTTGGATCATAATATAATGCTCAAAACGGAAGAAAGTTTTGTATGAATTAGCCATGCATATTACATGTTTGTGCAATTCTCAAGGCTATTGTTACACGGGTTATGTAATGTTGTGTCACTTCTAAAACAAGTTTTTGACTTGTTTTTAAGCATTTGAGCTCTATTTACCTCCATAACTTTCATATAGAGTTGAAACAATGGTCTTAATCATTAAATGAGTTTAAAGAAGTTAGAGACCTTCATATGGATATTTTGATCATTTTGTAATCACAATTTTTTTTTCAATAAGTGATGATTAAGAAGCTCCGTAGTTTTGGAATAAGAGAGAAGGTTTGTCAATCAGTTGAGATGAATAAATACCAAAAATATATGTCCACATCACTACTTTTTGATATTTTTGGACTTAATCTATATTATGGTGTTCTTGCTTGTTATGTGGCTACTATGTGTATGTTGGTACATCCACAAAACATATTTTGAATGCATTTTCATTTGGGGGAATATCATATTGATTGAAAATTTGTTAAGTATCCTATATATGTATATCACTTAGGATGGTTTGACTTAAGTCTTTCCCAGAAACTTAGTTAGGATTAAATCTTATTTTCGATATTGGTTACCGTATAAGTCATAAGTCGATACTATTTAATGGATGGACTTTGTAAACACATTCTATGGTTTCATGTGGGTGGCACATGTCTCCAAAATGTTGATATTTATTATTAGGCCTCTAAACTGATTTTAGGTACGATGTCACTACCTTGTTTATGTCATTGAATCATCAATGCAAAAGACTTGTTTTGAGTGTAAGAGGACTTGAGTTGGGAATTTAGAAGCATGTGCATTACATACTTGCTTGATTTTGAATTGGTTATATGTGCATTACATACTTGCTTGATTTTGAATTGGTTATTTCTAATGTTTTTTTATCCCCACATGTCTTACAAATATATAATTATTTTAAAAATATTTTGAGGGTTAGAATTTTGCATTTTGATTATTTCCATTATCAAATCCAATTCAAAAGCCTAACTATGGGTTTACTTACTAGGCTCCCCAAGTCTAACTTATTATTTTGACATACACTTTGACTAGAAGAATGAAGCATAGCTAAAGGGGTTAGCTTGGATATTTTAGGTCACTAATAATGTAGTGATTAACCTTTGCCTTTATGTTATGATCTAACTATACATCCTTGACTTTTCAATGATAATTGTGAGGCCATAAGTTTATGAGCCTAAATTCTACAATAATTCTGAAATTAATAAATGTTTTCAAAAATATATCTTAATTAGTTTTAGCCCATACGGTGGGCATATCATCGTTCAACTTCAAATTAGTAGGAGCAGAACCTTCGATTAACCAACAAAAAGTTTTGCGCTTGCAAATTGGAAGGTTTTGCGTATGTTTATTTGAAATTGAATAATAATGCAATGCATGAAAAAAAAAATGACAAAAATGACTATGCTAATTATTAATACGTTATTAATAAACAAAAGGTTTTGCGCTTGCAAATTTGAAGGTTTTCCGTATGTTTATTTGAAATTGAATAATAATGTAATGCTTGAAAAAAATGACTATGCTATTATTAATACATTATTAGTGGGAAAATGAGCCTCAAAGGAATTTAATAAGATTATTATGGATCAAAACAATTTTAAGATTTAAAATGTTTAAGGGATTAAACATGAAAATTGAAATTAGATTTCAAACATAAAATAAAATTTGAAAGCTATTTATATGTTTGCTTCTAAAAATAATATAAGATGTCAAGTCAGTCTATATTGTTGTTGTTTGCTATTTATATGTTTGCTTCTCAAAACATCTTATAGATAGATTTTAATAAGTATTTTTCTGACAAGAACTATACACAACTTTCTCTTTGTTTCAAAAAGCAAATCAATTGTTTTCTTTGGATTTTAACGTTGAAAACCATAAAGAATACCACAAATAATATTTATAATTAAAAAAAAAAAAGTCTTGAGCTAAAATGAAATGGATTGTACAAACAAGAAAATATTTTTCAAATATATGGGTTTTTTCGGAAAAATTTAATGTTCATTCGGTTTTTTTTTTTCTTAAACAGAAAATTTGTCAGTAAACCCGCTAAAAGAGCCGAACCTAAAAAAAAGTGTAAAGATCTTTTTGTATTAAAAAAAAAAAATTAAGTTTAAACTGGAAAAATAAAAAATATATATAATATCTTTTATACACTCAACTACAATATTAAACTTGCGTTCTTTATCAATTGAAACTAGGGTACAACCCACAAAACCAGTTGTATGATGATGACATAACACACAATTGGGAGATTTTAGCTCTACCCTCCACCATACGTTTGTCCATGTGTACACTAATTATGAGATGGACGTTTTGCTTTTTAATTAAACTTTTTGATATATTCTAAATTTATATTATATACGTTCTTAGAAAATATAAAAAAAAAAAAAAACATAAGCCTATCATCATAACAGAGTCATTCTATATATCTAAGGGCCACCATTTGGCTTGACTAATTGTTGTAGTTTCCACCCACCATGTCCCGCCAAAAGAAATGCCTACAATTTACAACTTTGTAATCACTCACAATAAACAAATATATATAACATAATAACTAAAAACAAAGATAGTAAATGGGCAAATTATATAATATAAAAGTCACCATATTTTGCCCATTTTATAGTTTAACCACTGTATTTCAGTTTCGTCAATGACAATTTTGACAATTTTTTCTCTGTCTACCACTTTGACCTGCTATAGGTTTTAATGGAATATTTAGTGTCAAAATTTTCACTAAAGCCACTAAACTTTGACAAAATTTCTACTGTGCACATGTCAAAGTGGTCAACATAGAAAAAAAAAATTGTAAAACTTGGGTGTCTGTCGTTGACAAAACTGAAATATAGTGGTTAAACTTAAACCACAAAAATGACCAGAATACAGTTGCTTTTATGTAATTTTCCAAGAGTGAAAGATGAAAAGTGTAAGCACCTCTTCCCATGATTTTCCAGCAGCTTGAAGCAACGCAGCATTACAAGTCTTGAGTTGTATGGAGGCCCCACATAAAGTGGAGGCTGCCTCCTCCCACCCTCTATTATGTCCCATACACCTGAAAATTGAAATTCCAACATAACTTCTTAATCAATTCACTATATAATTATAAATCAATTAAAGATTCTTAATACTTAAATGCAAACACATTGAAGGCCAAATAAGCTGTTACAGTCACAAGAACTCACATAACTGTAAGTATCTCATCTCTGGCATATTTACAGATAGCTTGTTGAAGATGATCAGTTGTCTGCCCATCCATTGCTGCAATAGAATAAAAGCTTGAGATGAAATGTATCTCAGCTTCCAAGAATGCCCCTACATGCTCCTGCATGATTTTAAGAGTTTGTCTTGTTCTTGTTGCATCACTGCATCAACAACAGCAACACTTTCAATATCAAAATAGTATGTGCAAATGTAAAGAAGATAATTGTTACCTTGATAAAATAAGCTCAGGAATCCAGCCCAACTGTTGGAGCTTGTAAGCGACTTGTATAGCATCAGCTTCTCCAGCTTTCTTCAGAGGTCGATCATGGTCTATGAAGGGTAAGAAAAGAAACAAAACTAAGAGAATGCAAATGATAGTGGCTAGAAAGGCTAATGCTAGCTAGAGGTTATGCATTTGAATAGTTGTGCTTTACGTTTGCAGATGCATTTGAATTTCATACAACATTGTAACACTCAGCTTTTCGAATTACCTAATAGTAAGATTCTTCATTCACCATGAGTCCGATTAATATTAAAGTTCAACACTGATAACTAATCAATTATGATTGTGTCATCAAGTAAAACAATTTGTAGAGAGCTTTTAGCATAATTTCCTCGGATTATATGGAGTAATGACGTAAGGTTGGGAAATTTGAAACCACGAATTGAAACTTGTGTGCGCTTGTCATTGCAAAAACTTTGTAGTTGCATCAGAATAACTAGGGCAAAATTGTTATTTGTATTAGTACCTTTAAGTGAGCGATCCTCCCATGAGCTTTTTGCATGACGAAGCAGAATCAAGCGTCGAGATGGAACACTAGAATCCTCCTTGGAAGTCTCGGCAAGCGTAGTTTCGATGACCAGTGGTTGAGATTGAGGACGATGAAATACAGGCGTATGTTTATGCCTGATGCTCTTAAATAATGAAGATGACGACGAAGACGAAGACGACGATGATGGTGATTCTGTCGCTGCTAAGGAGACCACCGGCGATTGGAACGGCCGTAACATACAGCTGCTACACACCACCATTACCATTGAGCTTTATCGCTTTGTTTTTTTTTTTCCTTCGTTGCTGGCTACTTATGTTCTGCTATAACCAACAGAACAAATTCTTTTTAATAAATAAATTGGGTTTTCATAACCGTTAACATCAAAAAAAAATATATATCTTTTAATAAATTCAGGTGGACATAATATTTTATCTTGAGAAAGCTGCAAAAATGCAATTTCTTGTAAAAAACTAAAAATTGATAGTTTGAAAAAAAAAAGTTTGTTTAAGTGCAATTAACATCTTAGTGTCTTTCTTTTTCCCCATTAAATCATTATAAATAAAATGGTTGAACGGATACTAATATATGTTTGCATAAAACGTTGTATATACAAAGGAGAAAACCCATAAAATCAGAAACATGAACAAGGAGAAAACCCATTAAATGATATGGTAAAGATTTGGGTCCATATGTATTAAGCCAACATTTTGCGCTTAATGACTTGAGACCGGTTTATGCATTAAGTAAAAAGAAACAGACATATGTGTACACATTAAGAGCTGAACCCATTAAGTCAAAATAAAAGAACACATCAGGTTAGTAAAAAGTAAAAAGTCGATCTCTTCCATAAAAATAATGCAATAACCCCCCATAAAGTAATAGTTAACTACAAGAAGCAATTAGATGGAAGATGTAACTAAACCCTTAACCGAGTACAGGTTCACTCAAAGTTGTCTGAAAAAAAAAACGGCAGTAATTCTTTCATATTATGCCAACCAGCAGTCTTTCACATGTATCTGGCTTCCAAGTTGACACAAAATCGGTAATTATATAGTAAGTAACTCAATTAGATTCCTCCCTCCCTCCCTCCCTACTGTATGTGCATGCAATATGCAATATTATGCTTCATTTGATATTATGCATCACAGAAAGACTGGAGCCATGACCAGTGTTATCGTTGCAAGCATCTTTATAAGCACGTGAAGCGAAGGCCCAGCTGTGTCTTTGAACGGGTCACCTACCCTGTAGTTAGTAATATCACAAATACGTAAGGGGCAAAAACGGAAGATTGGATGTTTAAAATCAAAGGGGATTTATGGACAAAGCGTGTCACTCACGTATCACCAGTAACTGCTGCTTTATGGCTTTCACTTCCTTTTCCTCCAAGTGCACCGGTTTCTATGTATTTTTTAGCATTATCCCATGCACCACCAGCAGTGTTGAAGAACAGAGCCATTAGAATACCAGAAACTGTCGCAAACATCAACATGGATGCCACTACTTTTGCCCCTAGCAGCGGGTGCCCTGTATAGTAACCCAATATCCGAAACACAATCCCTTCATAAAAAAAAAAAAATAAAAAAAAAGTTAGAGGAGATATATTTGTATAATAGTTTATATATACAATAAAGATACAAGTTACAACACACCAATAAATATAGGTGATATAACCGCTAAGGCTCCAGGCTTTATCATCTCTCTCAGAGATGCAGCAGCCACAATTGCAACACATCTCCCGTAATCCGGTTTGTCCTTGTACTCCTATTAAATGATATATCACCCCCAAACATCAACATAACATCATCATCATAGGAGGTTAAAAAGAAATGGGAATGGGACCTACCATGATGCCTGGCCTCTCAATGAACTGTCTTCTTACTTCATTGACAACCTCCTGGGCAGTTCTACCAACTGCAGCACAGGCCCATGCACTGAAAAGGAAGATAAGCATGGACCCCAGTAACCCACCCACAAATACTTCTGGAATAGCAATGTCAACCTGTAACAAACCAACCTCATATTAGAATTACATATATTAAGTTAGGATTTTGAAGTTAAAGCAGCAGCATGAAAAGACTACCTGTGCAAATGGGACCCGAGCAAACGATGCCACCTCATCCATATACGCACTGAACAAAAGAAAAGATGCAAGTGCAGCGGATCCAATGGCAAACCCTTTTGTGGTTGCTTTTGTGGTGTTCCCAGCTGCATCCAAAATATCAGTGATCTCTCGCACACTTTCAGGCTGCAAATCACAAATAAATACCCAAACCCAAACCTTATATTAAATGCAAACAATACCAACCTACTTTTGTTCTACTAGATGCTATATACTAATTACTGAAAAAATAAAAATAAAAAAGTATTTTGGCATTTTTACCTGCTGACTCATCTCAACAATCCCACCAGCATTATCCGCAATAGGCCCAAACATATCCATAGTCAAAACATAAGCTGCAGTACTAAGCATCCCCATTGTGGCAACAGCTGTCCCAAACAATCCGCCAGTTGGATTCCCAGCCTCATCAACCAACCCTGAAGTATTCCCCAACCAAAAAGCAGATACAATAGCCACACTAATCACAAGAACAGGAAGAGCAGTAGATTCCAAACCCAAACTAATCCCAGCAATAATATTAGTCCCATGACCTGTTGAACTTGAAAGAGCTAATCTCCTTACAGGCTCATGCTTATAGTCTGTGTAATACTGAGTGATCCAGACAAAAAGGTAAGCAGTTGTGATTCCAACTAATCCACATAGAGCAAAATTAAACCAAGCAGATGGAGCTTGTTCTGTGTACAGCATCCAACGTGTTGTGAAACCAAAAGTGATAACTGCTAAAACTATTGTGATGGAATATCCTTTTTGGAGTATTGTCATGGGATCCTCCATACCTCCTCCCATTGCTCCAGGATCACGTGTGGCACGGATTGAAAAGATCCCCACTGATGAGATTATGAGATCGAATGAATGGATAACCAAAGGGAATAAGATGAATCCGGATGGATCTGCATGCGTGTAGTAATGGAAATCAAATTTAGTATGCATATTAAATGATAGACAACATTACATTTTTGCTCCCTGAGTATAGTTGATTTGTTTTTTTTTGCAATTTTGGTACTTTTTTTGTTCCTTGTTCCGAGTAAAATGACTATTTTTTGGACCATAACAGTGAAAATCTGCTATACTCAGGACCAAAAATAGCCATTTTACTCTGAAACGTTACATTACAAGAACCTCAAATAAGGACCACAATTGCAAAAAATCAGATATACTAAGGGACCAAATATGTAAATTAATAGAATGAAACGATTACCTTCGATTTTGCATTTTTGAGCCATGGTTCCTCCAAGTATCATAGCACTGATTATTTCAGCAGCTATGCTCTCGAATAAATCAGCTCCTCTTGCTGCACAATCACCGACATTATCTCCAACCTTGTATCACAAAATTAAAATTTAGTTTAATATACTAGGTCAACATAATGAAATGAAGAACAAAAACAATTTAGATACCAGGTCAGCAATGACAGCTGGATTCCTGGGATCATCTTCAGGTATTCCCTGTTCTACTTTTCCAACAAGGTCAGCACCAACATCAGCAGCTTTTGTAAATATTCCACCACCCAATTGAGCAAAAAGGGCTACAAATGAAGCTCCAAAACCATATCCCACAAGAAGAAGAGGCACTGAATGATATGACATAAAATGAAAACCGATTTATTTTTTTATTTTTTTTTTTCATTTTGAAATGATAGTATATTATACTAAATGGACACTCACAGTCAGTAACCTTCATTGACCCTGGTGTGTCCACACCCAACCAAACATAGAATGTGGCATACAGGATTGCAACACCAATCACAGCCATACCAACAACCACCAAGGCAGAGAAACCACCAGCACGAACTGCTATCTAAACAAAAAGAAAAATCTGCCAGCTCAGCAAGATGCTTAGAAACCAATTATGTAATGTAAGTAAGAATAAAGAAAGAAAGAAACCTGTAAAGCCTCTCTTGCAGACCTTCTTGCAGCACTTGAAACACGAACATTAGCACGCACAGAAACCCACATGCCAACATAACCAGCCATTCCAGAGCATACAGCTCCTAAAAGAAAAGAAAACACAGTGATGGATGCAGAAGTTAACCTGCACAAGCATCACACAGGAACATATTTCCATTTTTGTCAACAACTTCAAACATGGAAAGATACTCATCAAAGAAATATACAATTATACACATCCATTCCCATTCTCACCTCCCTATGCCTGAAGCTTCTTGTTGAGGGGTTGTAGTGCGAAACATATATATACCAAATATCACCACTGCTAAAAATAATGCCATTTTAGAGATTGTCCCATATTGGGTCTTAAAAAAACCCTCTGCTCCATCACGTATTGCATCTGATATCTGAGCCATCTCAGGGGGGCCTTCATCTTTTGCAAGTACCCACTTAGTGAGATATATTGATAAGATGAAACTCACAATGCATATTGAGAACACAAACACAATGATCGGTGAGGTGCTAGCTCCAATGTAAAAAATTCCTCCAAATACCACGAACATAAGCACAAAAAGTAGACGGACATTCATTGTCATGAGAATTCGAAATACCTGCATAAAAGGAAATCGAATGAAGCAACATAAAACAAAAAAGAACCAAAGGAGGAAGCTGAAAAACACTTTTGCATGATCTAAAAGATGATTAAAAAAATGTAAAGATGTTTATGAAAACACTAACAGATGACAGAAGATAACTATTACCAGTGGTGTGCTAGGTTTACTGCGCATGTTTGGAAAAGTCCTAGGTCTATCTTGGTAAGGAGCCAAATTACCAGTCTCCATGGCATCATCCATTGCAACAGCACAGAAGGAAATTAATGTCTGAGGTCTAGGGAAAGGTTTAGACTTGTTTGCTGTCTCTGTTTAAATGTTCCAAGTTGACAATAGAGATCAAAACTTAACCTTTCTTCCCTCAAAATCCAGCAGCAGAAAACGGTTTCTCCTCACAGAGACATATATATATCATATCATACACTCATTCAAGGCCTTCAAAATGATCAACTACACCTGTTAAGCATGTCAAAATAGACAAGACATCATGTTGCAAGTATCAAGAAATAGAAAGAAAAAAAAAAAGGCATGACTGCAAGGTTGGTTATACAGAGGTTAATGTGACAAACAGTAATGTCCGAATAGGCAAACTGCAAGCTCGTATCACTAACACTTCATGAGTATCAATAGCAATCATGATCAGGTAAGATCACCAATGAACAATATATCACAAACAACAAATTAAGAAATTATCCAAGGAAAATGGAATCTAGATACGTTCCAAGACCAGAAATCCATATATACATTAAATTTCTTATAATCGATGGCCACAGAGATAAATAAAAAAAAATAAATAAATAAATAAAAAAAAAAATAAAAAAATTGGACATTGATGAATTTCAAAACCAAACACATGAGGATAGCAAGCATAAAGATGATGAATTGAATAGAAACACCTCATCCAATCACAAACAATTAAGATTCATATCAAGAAAAATGCAACTGAGAAAAATAAAAAGGCAGGCGATGTGCAAACAAACGCTTAAGGTCCAATTACCTTCTTTTGCTGGGGTTATGGCAAGAGCCCTTAAGACGAGACTTCTGTGAAAATTCAATTGCTCCCTCTCTCCCTCTTCTAACAGCAGACCTTGCGTTGAATGAAGACTGGAAACGTTAACACACGAGTAGAGTAGAGTCAAGTCGCTCAATTTTGTTTTATGGGCGTATTAGATATGAACGAAGACTTGGTCGTAACGTATATAAAAGGAAACCAGCAAGAAAACATCAACATATGAAACTTACAAACCACCTGTTCGATCATTAAAACAATGCTACTCTACTATTTGCTTCATCTGATCATCAATTATAGTACTTCACAACAGAAAACAAAAACCGACAACATTTTGGGGTTTTTCGGAGCCTAAAAGATCGACAAATCATATAGAAAGCAAAATCCAGATAGAAATCGGTACATAAATTCAATAATAGAGAGAGACCTTACCTGACGATCGAGATCAGTGTGAGAGAGAGATCAACTCTGTCTCTTTCTTTTGAGTCGCTACACTATTTGATGAAATAGGGCAAATATAATTGGTTTCCATACCTTATACATCATTAGAAGGGGAATTATTTTCTCAAGATGGTTGACTAATTATCGCTACTTAAAAATAAAGTAAACTACAAGAACTCTGTGAGGAGTTGGCTTCTTGGTTAATAATATGTCTAGAAGAAATTAAATATCTTTTTTACTCTTGTTTTTGTAAATCCTCCTATCAAATTAAATTATGTTAATTATAATATGTATCATATTAGTATACAAAAATATTACTAAATTTCATTAAATGAGCATTAAATGTTATATGTATTACTATTTAATTGTGTATGATGATTTGTAGGAACAAAAAAATAAGAGAATATTTAATTTCTCTCTATTTAATTGGGTATGATGATATGTGTCTAATATTTTATGTGTATCATTGAAGGGTTTTCTAGACATCTATACACGAAATTTAGGCAGCGGAAGCATTTAATAAAAACCCTAAGTGTACATGCACCTTAGATCTAAGACTCTAAGTTTTACTATTATAGCAACGTACTATCAAAACTATAAATTTAAAGCTACGAGATGGATAAAACTACTAATGTAGCGCCCGTGTTTCTGGGCTAAGTATTAGTGCAGTGATGTAATAGTAAGATCAACCATTGTAACATATTTTGAAGCAATAAAGATGAATTATTTGAATATTATGTGAATTATGTGAATTTATGTGCTTTATACTTATTTATAAAATATAATAAATTAAGAGTGAAAATAAGCGTCAAAAATAAAAGTGTAGATAAACCCAATATCTATGAAGAAAATGGTAGTCATCGTAACAAGGATTCTGGAAATATAAGAACGTCGAAATCCGAGTTATAACGAAGAAGTTATGATATGTTGAAGTTATACAGCAAAACCGACACGGCACCGGGAATCGTAAAAAAATGAATTTTTGATAAACTACTTTATAGCTTAGATATCTAAATAAAAGTTATAGTATACGTTAAACCGATAGCATGCATAAAAAAACGTCAAAATCTGATTTTGTATGAGGAATTTATGATTTTTCTAAGATTTCGCATAGCAGTATACAACCCGGAATTCGAATTTCAGATCGAACGATTTTTAGCCGACACAACCTAAATTAGAACTGAATATCTCATTAATATGATCTCAACGATAAAAAGACAATCGAAAACGGAGTCAGTATGTAGAAGATATGAATTTTACACGGTCGTTAACAGTGTAATATAGCCCTGTTGAAAATACCCGATACCCGAATTTGTAACAGTCGGATCTTCAGGGATATTATTGTTTATATTACTCTTGAGATTGAAGGAGAGACTCGACGAGTTAAGGGTCCAACTTGCCAAGTCGAGTCGGGTTTCTCCTGTGGATTTAATGAGTGGACTCAGATGAGGGACTCGCCGAGCAGGTGTTGGGCAGAGAAACCCTAATTTTTGGGGTTTAGGAGCTATTTAAAGGCACTTATAGTCTCATTTGTGGCTACCCTTATTTGAGAGAAAACCCTAAACGTGCATAGAGAGCCATGAGAGTTTTGGAAGCTAAATCTTGAAGTAGTCTAGTGCATCTCTTGAGGAGAAGAAGATCATCCAACAAGGAAGCTGGAGAATCAATGGATCTGGTGTAATTTCGTGCAAAGGCTTGAGCAAGATGTAAAAGCTTGCACCTTTCTTGTTATTTTGCTTAGATCTTGTTGCTTTGGAAGATTAGGGTTTCTTCCACCATTGTTAGGACTTTGATGCATAAGGTCCCTTTTGAGGTCTAGATTTCAGATCTGAACTTTGTGAGCTCCAGAGAGTCCAAAGATTATAGTTTTATCTAGCCATGTAAGAGTTATTGTGGTTAATCATCCTTGTTAGAGTTATATTGGCATTATAAGCCTTGCATGCCATGTTTAAATGTAAAGCTTGTAGCTTTATGTGACAATCAACCCTTAGGATGGTAGATCTAGTGTTTGGAGTGATGGATCTGCCTTGAATCGTGTAAATGAGGAATCTGATCAAAGGGACTCGCCGAGTCCATGGCCTGACTCGACGAATCAGTGAGGGTTTGTCCCGATGGGTTGATTGTGCGATAACTCGGCGAGTTGGGGGTCAAGTCGATGAGTTGAACTGGGCTTTGTGAGACTTATGAGGATACGAGGGGACTTGACGAGTCGCGAGGGTGCACTCGACGAGTCGCAAGGGTGCAGGATAGTTGGTTGTGGCGGACTTCGAGGATGAAGTCTTGTTAAGTGGGGGAGAGTTGTAACACCCTATTCTGAAAATATGCGTTTATGGGTTTCAAAGGGCAAGGTTAGGGGAGTTTCGGTCTTTTATGGGTTTTGAGTTTTTTATTCGAGAGGTTTTGGGTCGGGGAGTATCGCTAGAAGCGTAGGGCTTCTCGCCACCTTTTTGTGGATATAAAGTCCGTCGGAAACGGACTTGGAACGAAGGAGTTATGACACTTTAAGTTATTGACAGAAATGGCCCCTAATGGAAATAAATGGCAAGAAGAACCACGCATGAAAAGTGGCAAACGCGCGAGTACGCCCAACGTAAGGGGTACGCCCAGCGTATAAGGGTAAATGATCACGGGTGCCTTCTGGAGTACGCCCAACGTACGTCTAATGTCCAGAAACCCTAATTTTAGGGCATGCCACTATATAAAGAACATATTGGTTCAAGCCCTAGCCTCCTTATCTGTTCCCTTACCCTCAGAAAACCCTAAAACGTCTCATTCCCTCATTCTTGAGTGATTTTCTCCTTAAGAAGCTCATTTTGGTGGTGTAAACTTGGAAGAGGAAAAGAAGAAGTTAACAAGGAATAACTTTCGAAGTTGGAGCTGATAGATCTGGATTAGCATCATCATTTGGACTTTGTGGAGGTATAAAGTTCATAACTTTACTTACGGATGCATAGATCTAGTGTAGTGAAGTTTTGGAGTCATTTTGGGTCCCAAGATTGGACCTTTATAATGAAATCTCGTTTTTGAGCATGGGGTTGCCATCCTTAAGGCTAAGAGTGTTTCATGAGCAGTAAAGCTTCGAACTTGATGGTCCATTCATAATCATGCATGAGATCTAGCCCTCTTTATGGAAGTAGAAGATTATTTTTTGAGTTTGGTTTGTTTGGGCCAAGTAAAGTCACTAAGTCAGTGACTTTATGGAATAAGACATGGAAAAGGACGTGGATCTGAGTTTGTAGCCTCTGGAGTGGAGTAATAAGCGCTTAATGGAAAAAGGACTTAATAGGGGAATTACGCTGAGCGTACGTGCAAGTACGCCCAGCGTACTCACCATCTTGCCTGTACGCTTAGCGTACGTAGAGTACACCCCGCGTACTCATCCGTTTTTGGCTTGTAGAGTTTTGGGCCTCGGGTTGGCCAAGCAATGGACTTTGGGTCATTAGGCTTCAGTGGGCCATTAGGAGTCATATGTTTTGGGCCAGCAACATGTTTAGGCTTAGGGTAAGACCCATTAAAGGGATTGGGCCCAATTGAGCAAGTTGTGCCATTTGTAGACCACTAGTGGGCTTGGAAAGCCTACCCAGTGTTGGGTTTTATTTTAAGGATTGGGCCTTAGTTCTGGATCATACTGGGCCAGGGGTAAAATGGTCATTTTACCCCATGCATGGATTAAGGATTATGGTTTGGGATCCAATTGCTAATTGGGTATATTGTTTGGTAGAGGCAGCTCGGGAAGTTGGCAAAGTATCAACAATGGAATTCGTGCGGGAAGCTTCAACAGTGCGATGTGAGTCTTCTCACCATACTAATGGGTATAAGGCACCAAGGCCGGCATATTTTATGATGTTTGGTATACTTGTTGTGTAGAGGTGTGTGGCATGTTTATGATTGATATGTGGTAGAGATAGCTTGTATGGCTAATGGTAGAGATAGCCTGTATGGCTAATGGTAGAGATAGCATGTATGGCTAAGAGTAGTGATAGCCTTGTGGCTAATGGTAGAGATAGATTTATAGCTAATTGATATGTGTTATGTGGTAGAGGTAGCTTTATAACTGAATTATATGTGTAAGTGGTTAAGGTAGCTTTATAGCTGATGGATATGTGTATGTGGTAGAGGTAGCTTCTATAGCTTGCATGTTATGTGCTTGTTGTGTGGGCTATGCTTTGGGGAACTCACTAAGCTTCGTGCTTACAGGTTTGTTTATGGTTTCAGGTACTTCAGATTCCAAGGGCAAGGCGTGATGGCGCGACGCGCACTATCTCATAGACTTTTTGGGACACTGATGTTTGGAATAAAAGTTGTATTAGACTTATGTTTTGAAAACAATTATAACTGGATTTCTTAATGTATGACATCATGTTTGCTTATTCTCAAATGAAAATTTTACCTTGTAAATTGGGTTGTTACAAACAAAATATTGATTTAAGCTAAATATGAGTTCAACATGCATTTTTCATAATTGATATATGTTTTTTGTATGTATTCTCCCCCAAAATAATGAAAATGTTAAAAAGGGGCCGTAAATACTCACCCTTGAGGCCTGAACTCGGACTAGATTTGGTTTGGTGATGCATGACGTGAGAACCACAACTTACTTCTTCTTATGTTGAAACAAACCACCTGGGTCGTTTTGGTAATATCTTTAACTAAAGGGACTATTCTTGTAATGATTTAAATCAAGAGGTATTATTTTGTAAATTCTAAACAATTGGACGGGCTGGTTTGTAATTTCTTTATCAAATGGGACTATTTTGGTTAATAAATACCAAATGAGGGGTTGTTTAGGATAAATGGAATCAATTTTGGGGGATTTGGACTGATTTTAATTAACTTAATCAAGGGAGGGTTGATTTTGAACACTTTAAAACAAGTTTTGAGTTCCTTTGACCTTTGAATGGCCAAAATAGAAACACAATAGAAATGGCCAAGGGCTTGGTGGTGTTGCTTGATCGTTGGGTGATCTTTTGTTGAGAGGGAGGAGCACCTCCGATGCTTCTCTTGGTTCGAAAATTGCAAGGTGGTGGTCGGAACATATCAACAATAGTAGGAAAGTGGTGGCAACAAGCGGCGATGCATCCCTCTGCTTCCTTCCTTGCATACGACAGTCGATCGGTGAGGGAAAAGAGAGGGTGACGATCGATTACAATGGGAGGTTGCACAACATCTTCATGCTGCTTCTATTTCCGATAAGTTCGATGCGAGGGAGGGAAGTAGGTGGTGGCTGGCTCTAAGGCATGTTCTAATTGAACAAAAAAAAAGAGGGATTAGAGATTGTAGTGTCTCGCGGCGGTCACCACAACAACATCACCCTTGGTAGTGGTTGTTTTAGGAAGTGAAGGAAAATACGAGGGTTGAGGTGGTGGGGGGAAGGGGCTTCGACGTCAACAATAGTAGTGGTGGATGGTGGTGGTTTATGTTGGTAGTGGGTGGCAGTCAAACACATAACAGGCTAATCCATTAGTGTCAGCATGTTGACAACGCCAACACCAACTTAACAAGTTTGGTTCTAAATATAGATTAGATTCAATCCTATCAATCAAGGGATATACATGTATAGATTCATATATGTACAACATTAGGATAAACCGTAATGTTGTGTTAGGATTCGTGGCTTTGTGTCAATTGTCTTGGTGACAAACCTGTCTTCTTTGTGAAGACAAAATCTCTTTTCTTGGTGAAAGGAACATTTCACTACTAGAAAAAGAGCCTTTTACGATGTACAATGCGTGTCGTAAAACGCTTAAATGACTTGTGTAACACCCGGGTTTCAGGGCTAAGCATAATTTTCAATGTAATGGTCTAGGTCAACTATTGTAACTCTTTTTGATGTAATAAAGATGAAATATTTTAATTCTATGTGAATTATGTGTATTTGTGTGCTTATTACTTTATTATAAATATATATATTTAATAAAGAATAAAAATAAGCGTCAAAATTAAAGTGTGAGATAAGTCCAATATCTTTACATAAAGTCGTAGTGGTCGAAACCAGGATTCTGGGGATATAAAGAACGCCAAAATCTGAGTTATAACGAAGAAGTTATGGCTCGCCGAAGTTTTACGGCAAAACCGGCACGACACCGGGAGACGTAAATAGTGAATTTACGATAGAAGACTTTTTATCCTTAGTGATCAAAAAAAAAGTCGTAGAATATGTTAAACCGAGAAAATCCATAAAAAGAACGCCCAAATCTGACTTCGTATGAAGAAGTTATGATTTTTCTAAGATTCGGCTTAGCAGTGCACGGCCCGAAACTCGAATTTTAGTTCGAGCGGTTTTTTGGCTTACGCGACCTAAATGAGAGTTGAATATCTCATTAATAGGAACTCAACGGTAAAAAGACAAACAAAAACGGAGTCCGTATGAAGGAGTTATGAATTTTTCGCGGTCATTTAACAATCTAAACGCCTCCTACTGTTAAATTCGAGATCGGTCGAAAATTAGCCGACGGAGTCTAAACGAAAGTTGTAGATCTTGATTTTACCTATGCATGGATATAAAGAACGTCGAAAATGGAGCTCGTATGAGAAAGTTATGATTTTTCCAAGTTCGAGGGCTGATACGCGATAGGGGGTGACGTGGCACCACTAGAATTGGACACGTGGCATCACCAGAAGGCCACCACATGGACCAACTCGGCGAGTAGGTCCCCCCTACTCGGCGAGTCCATCAGATTTTTGCACTATAAATAGAGGTGTCGGGTCTAGCCTTCTCTTCACACCTCAACCCTCTTCTTTCTCTCTCTACACTCTCTCTCTAAGCCTCCTTAAGCCCCCTAAAGCCTAGGTAAACCCCCTAGCACCTGAAGGAAGCCCCGAGGCTCCCGGAGTTCCAAGAAAAGAGCCTTTCGGCTCGGGAACGCTGCTCCAGCGAAGCCCGATTTTCTAGAAAAATCCGCTGTAAGTGAGCTGTACCTATCCTATCTTTAGTTTAGCTTATGTTTTAATATAGGAATGTTATTAGGTCCTTAAAATAATTATTTGGGCTATTATTATGAGTTATATTGAGTGTTATTAACGCTTATATAATAATAATAATAGTCAGATAATTAATTTATCGCGGTTATCATTAGACTAAACCCTAGTGGTATCGATAGTAGGTTTTATCGAAGGAATATCATTTTGAGAGTATCGAAGCGCTGTCCGAGTACTGAGTCACCACCTAATCAGGTGAGTGCATAGTTACTTTCATCTTACACATAGATATGAAGTATTTTATATATTACGTGTTATGTGTGCATATTATCTATATACTTGTTATCTATGCTGGATGAATGTTTTTATACAAGTTTTAAATGATTTAAACTGTATATGTATTTATATCTAAAAAAAATGTTGGGGTAAAACATGGGTAGATGTAATAAGACGATGTGTGATAAAATGATGAGAGGCCTCAATGTTGTTGTTGTTGATCCAGTCATCTAGTGGAGTATAGATGACGACCACGGACTCTTCTAGACAGTCCAGTGGAACACTAGCAGGCTCGCAACCTGTAGGTGTTTGTGAACGATGTGTTCACCGGTGTACTCCATCCCCCCACATGGTTGCCTTTAGGACATTTATTGTTGAGGAACCCCCTTAGCAGTAGTGTCAGTCCCGATGATGATCCTTAGGATAGGTCCCTTATGATAGGTGTTTAGGGACGTAAAGTGAGGAAAACGGGAACGGGTAATCGGGTTATTGTTGATTGATGAAATTAATAAACTTATTTATTGTAGGTTGAAAACCCTATGTGCTCACCAGGCTCCGAAGCCTGACCCACTCAGTTTTATGTATTACAGGTAGTGGCGCATGAGCATAGGTGTGATGTTTTGGACGAGGGATTACGGATATAGGCTTGTAGATATGAAATAATGTAGTAAGGCTTATATTGTACTGTTTATACTTTTGATCTGTACGAACATGACATCCCGAGTCTTTTAATGAAATACATTTCTATGGAAATGTTTTTGATAAATCTTTATCATATTATTGTTTTGGGACAAATTCTGCAACCCTTTTATTAAAAGATAACTCTGATTTTGAAATAAAGTATAAACAAAACCGGTCTTTTCTGGCCGTGATTTTGGGGATGTCACAACTTGCAAATGCGTGTCAAAGGCCCTATCATAACAAAAGATGGCACACTTTTGCGCGTCGTCTATTTACGATGTGAAACTACGACATGCGTTTACGACACGCATTGCATGTCAAGGAAGACACTATGAAGAAAGGACATGTCATAAATAAAGATGACACACATTTTTGCGTATAATAATTTTAAAAACGTTTAAAAAAATGTTATTTATAGATTTACTAATTTTCAAATTAAATTTGTATTTAATGTCTCATAATAGAAAATAAAATATCATATATAAAAATTACAATCCATTGCATAAAATTTAATGTCATACAAATAATCGCTCCATGGAAAGGTAAAACAAATCAATAGAAGTTGTTTAAAGATTTTATAAACGAATTAGATACAAAAAATACAATTCATTTCCCCTTTGCTTACTCAAGATCAACCTCCATGTAGCTAACTAATCTTTACAAATTCACCCTTGTTTCTAATTATTTTCTTAAATACTTTACAAACATAATTCATCCATTACACCTTAACTATAGTTGCATCCTTGTTTCTTCTTCTTCTTATTCTGAACTCATCTCCTGCAACCATTGCTCTAAGCCTAGTCTGAATAGATACAACAGCTCCTTGTCAATTATATGAAAAAGACAACTCGAGAGTAGCATACCTTCATAATAGCAATAGCAAACGAAGCAGGAGTGAAAGAGAAGGCAATACTCACAACAATAGCCACAGAGAATGCATCTAGGTCCTACAAGATCATACAAATCACTATTTAAATACACACTACATATAAAGGTGCCAATATTCTGATTGCATGTTATCGTAGACAAAATTATAATATATGAGCATAAATAGAAGAATAATTGGAAGTATATGTATACTTCACGTTGGAGGCGTTGACTTCCTGTTATTGGTAGTGGATGATTACGTGTTTGTATGGTCATATTCTTATTATGTGTAGCATGCCTAAGAATTCCAGCATTCATTAAATTGACAAAGGTTGGAGCAGCATGCTGACAAGCGCTGTTGTGAAATGACATAGGTGGTAAATCCCAGAGGTGGAACAGATGCTGTAAATACAAGTGAATACTTGGGAGTTGAAATTGGTGATTTACTAGTATATGCACTAGTGTAGTAGTTTCTAAGGGCAACAGTGTCATTTACTATGAGCAGAATTTGATACTCTACTTCTTTTCCATTCGAGTCATAGACAACAATATTCTTACTCACAACCTGTTATATATTCACATATAATATGCATAATATATTATTATTGTTATTATTATCCCAAAAAAAAGTGATTTAGATGCAACCAAAAGTTCAAAACCTAAAATGATACTCACTGGAAGTCTTATAACATCAGATCTCTTCCACCCTAGGTTTTGAACTTTTGGTTATAAGACTTTAACAGTTTTTGCTATAGAATATAACAGTTTTTGCTTTTATGTATATATACAACATATAATAGTTTTTGCTGACTTTCATGGAGAAGATAAAAATATAAAGCATCTCATTACCAATTTTTTGCCAGATGATAGATCCGTTTCAGTTGGAGGGCAATAATTTATGTTCAGAAGTGGACACTGAAAATTGACGAAGAACAAAAATTATCAACCCCATTTAATAATGTTGTGTTATGTGTGTGTAAAGTCAAATAATTGAGTTACATAAATATACCTATTGAAAATTGGTTGCTAAACTTCCACATTAAGGTGTCGATGATGATACCATACAAGTTAGACAAGGATCTTCAAATTAAGGATCTTTAGGTATTCACTGATTCCTTACTACTAACTAACCATTTCAATGGATCGTACGTAGTGAAAGGTACAAAACATGGATTTTGTATATTCCATATCTTCTTCATACGAGCTCCATTTCCAATGTTCTTTATATCAATTTGTAGCTATCGATGATATCTACAACTTTCAGTTAGACTCCGTCGGCTAATTCTTACTTTAATTTTAAAGCTATATTTTTAATAGGATTAGACTGTTAAAGCCCATATAAAAACTAGATATCTATCATATGGAATCACATGGATAAGATCTTCGACTTTCATTCAGATTGTTTTTCCTAACAATTAACCGATTTCTAGTTCAATTTATGTGTCATACAATGTTGCGCTAAAACTTCTCAAAATCACAACTTCCTCTTATGTAGTCAGACCTGGACATTCTCTATACACACGCTCTCACTTTTGTGATTACTCTGACTTTCGTCAATACTATTTATCCTAAATAGTCTTCTATCAAAGACACATATTTTTATGACTAGTTGTTTATACTATAAGGTGAAAAATGAGGTGTTACAACTCTCCTCCACTTATAGAGATTTTATCCCGAAATCCTACCCCTAGCGCACCTTAAGAAAGTTCCTATACAATCCTATTGAGGTTTCATAAGGTTAACCTAATATCTAACTTGTGTTCCCCTACCACCTTCATCTATCTATAATTATTTGGTTGTTGAACTTCGTTTTCTACTATAGATCTACTACCAAACTCCTCACGAAGTCATCCAAAACCAGGAATTCATTGGTTTGTGCCTCTACAAAATTACATGCTGGGAATGACGATCGCCTTCAGACGTGAAATGTCAACACAATCTACTCGATATAAATGTCGACACAAAAGGTCTTGACTACATTACCTACTTCGATGTATAAAAATTGTTCAAGCAATTCGTTCAGAATACGTCGTGATTTTGATGTGAGATTGCTCTTGTCATCATCCCCCATGCTTGAAGACTCACAATCAAACCTTCGGTGGTCCTTAGTGTAACGTCTGCGTTTCCAGGCTAGGCATTATCATTGATGTAATAGTCTAGGTTAACCCTTGTAACTCTTTTTGAAGTATTAATGATGAAATATTTGAGTATTATGTGAATTATGTATTTATTTTCTTAATTATTATAATTTAATGAATTAAGAATAAAATAAGCGTCAAATTTGAAGTGTGGGATAATCCCAATATCTTTGCATAAAGATGTAGTGGTCGAAACAAGGATTCCGAAGATATAAAGAATGCCGAAATACGAGTTATAACGCAGAAGTTATGACCTGTCGAAGTTTCGCGATAGAACCGACAAATGCTGAATGACGTAAAAAGTGAAATTTACGTTAGATCAATACTTAGCCTTAGTGATCTAAACGAAAGTCGTAGATTTCGTTAAACCGAGAGCGTGCATAAAAAGAACGCCAAAATCTGACTTCGTATGAGGAAGTTATGATTTTTCGAAGTTTCGACTTAGCAGTATGCAGCCCGAATACTTGATTTGAGATCGAGCGGTTTTTAGCCGAAACAATCTAAATGAGAATCGAAGGTCTCGTTAATAGGAGTAAAACAATAAAAATATAGGCGAAAACGGACGTCGGATGAAGAAGTTATGAATTTATAACGGAATTTTCCTATCCCGACCTACTAAAAATAAATAATAAAAATAAAATCAAAATTAGCCGACAGAGTCTAAAAGAAAGTTGTAGATAGTAGTCTCACCTACGCGTGGATATAAAGAACGTCGAAAACGGAGTTTGAATGAGGAAGATATGAATTTTTGAAGTTTATTAAATATTTTCGATATTGTGTGTATATATATATATATATATATATATATATATATATATATATATATATATATATATATATATATATATATATATATATATATATATTTCAATATTATCCGAAGGGGGGGGGGGGGAGTCAGCGACCTTATCGTCGTTACGCCCAACGTAATTCGACCTTCCAGCCCCTATAAAAGGGTGTCGAGGGCAGCCGAGTAGTTTGCTCATTTCTTCTCTTTTTCTCGCGTTTTTGCATCGTTTTTCGTGCAAGAATTATCTCAAAGCCCCGGTATCATTCCCGAGCCCCGAAGCAAGTCCCGAAGCCCTGAAGTTCCCGAGAAGTGCGATTCCCAAGCCGAAGCTCTGCCCGTGAGGAGTCCGATTTTTGTGAAGATCTTCCAGATCTGCCGAAGAATACTACTTCTACAAGTCGTAGTGCTGTCCGATCATCTTCTGATCAAGTGAGTGTGTGGTTACTTTCTTCTAACGCATAATTATCAAGTATTTAATATAAAATACGTGTTATGTGTATATTTTGTTGTTATATGCGTGAATGTATATTCACTTTCTTCTATCTCATAGATATGATTTGTTCTCTATGAAATATGTGTTATGTTTATGTGTCTCATATGTTGTTTTGGAATATGTATTGAATGAGAATGCTATGCAGGTTTTAAACTATGTATAAAAATATATATTTTTATCTACTAATATGTCGGGTAGAACATGGGTAGATAGTTGACGTGTGATAAACAGATGAGAGGCCTCGATGTTGTTTTTGATTCAGTCATCTAGCGGAGTTTAGATGACGACCACAGACTTTTCTAGACAGTCCTGTGGAACGCTAGCAGGTTCGCCACCTGTAGGTGTTAATGAACTTGGGTGTTCATTCGCTGTACTCCATCCCCCTCATGGTTGCCTTATTTGACATATATTGCCGGGAAACCCCTGAATGCATGTGCTGTCGCCCCGATGAAATATTCTAAGACTAGGTCCCTTGTGTTAGTTGTTTTAGGGACGTAAAGTGAGAATAACGGGAATGGGTAATTGAGTTATTGTTGATTGGTGGAATTAAATTTAATTATTTATTTTGGGTTGAAAACCCTATATGCTCACCAGGCTCACAAGCCTGACCCACTCAGTTTTATTTGTATTACAAGAAGTGGCGCAAGGGCATAAGATGGATGAAGCATCAAGTTGTTTTGTTTACAAGTTTGTATATGTATATATTTGTTTAATGACTTGTAATGTTATCGTTTATGCTTTATGGTCTGTATCGGAACATGACAACCCGAGTTTTGATTATATAATGAAAATACATTTCTTTTATGAAATGCTTTGGTAAATATTATTTTATCATGTTTTGTTTTTGGGAACAAATTCCGCAACTCTTTCAAATCAAAAGGATTTACTCTGAAATTATTTTAAAAGCATAAATGAAAATCGGTCTTTTCTGGCCGAGATTTTGGGGATGTCACACTTAGGACTCACAACCATTTCCTGACTATCCTAGTGATCGTTTTTATTTGATATCTACATATCACGAATGATCTCTTGTGACAATGTCACACCCCCGAACCAGACGGCGGAAACGTCCGAGGGCTATCGTGACTCATTGAATACCATTACAATGCATATACATGAAACATAACATAAAACATCACCAACATTTGGAATAGTACAACCGATAGTGTTTACATTCGTTACATTGTTCAAACGTTACATTCTCAAAATAACTGTTCAACATCACTTAAACCACAGCAAACATCATAGAGTATAAATCATCCGTCACCTTATCTGTTACCTGAGAATACAAGTATTTTGAAAAACGTCAACATACGAAATGTTGGTGAGTTCATAAGTAGAGTTTGAAATCCAATGTAATGTTTGAAACCCGTCAGAAAATCCGATATTTTCTAATAATAGAATAGTGTAAAAATATGTGTTGATCCATGAGTATGCATGTTTGAATTCTATAAATGTAAGCGTAAGAGTTGTGAAAAATTCGACCGGTAATTCATAAGTTGTAATTGTTGAAAACCCTAGGAAAACCCGACGTTTTCCTATCACTTTGTATTACTTAGTTTGTATACCGTTGTTTCGTTTCGTTAGGGAAATCGTTGAGTTCCGGAGGCATTGAGAATACAATGGGTGGTGAAGTGTTGTGACGTACGTTAATGAAAACGTCCAATCGACAACCTTACAAGCGATCCCCTTAGGTGCCACTCGTAATTCTTCACACAACTCGATCCTCCCGGACTTGTGTAATCCCACGACCGGAGGGAAGGAGAGAAGGTGCGAAACCCTCGGTATTTCCCCGCGTCGTTCAGGACAAATGCAATTGCGAAGGGCCCGAAGCCCAACCCGCAATCGTGAGTTACCGACTTTACTAGCAGCACTGAAGGACCCTTGGGGACCAGCAGCACGTTTGCCATTGAAAGTCCTGTTACGTTATGTCAGATCGGTAAAACCCAACACTTCGTAAGAGAGAGAGAGACCTTCGGGCCTTAAGATCAGGTCATTGGGCTAGCTAGGCTCAACGAACAAGATTTTACACTTTTGGGGCCCAAAGATGGTGCATAGACGTCTGCGCACACTCGTATGTATAGTGAATTCTCCATCGTTATTAGTTATGAATCGAAATGTCGTAACGTCGTCGTGTTAGTGGTTTTGGATTTTTATTGGTTCGAGACCGAACCAATTCGTTTAACAACGACTTTTGGTATTGTAGTATATTGTATTTCGTCGACAAGCGTGGTACCATCAATTGGTCAAATTGCATGTATTAACTAGCCTTGAAGATTTTCTGTTTTCAGCCCCTCCTTAATTGTAGAATTTACCCTTTTCACCCCTTTATTTAAAAACTTTCCGGTTTGGTCCTTAAATCAATTTTTTTTGACATTTTTATACCAAAAATTATTGAAATAAGTATTTTCCAGCATATTTACCATAGAAAACAGTTTAAGCCCTTGAAACTTCAGTTTTCTCGGTTATAGCCCCTCTTATTCGCAACTTTTACATTTTTGACCCAATTTGGAAAAATTTTACAACTTTGGTCCCTTTTAAATTTGAAAAGCATTTTTAAACCTTTGGAAAGCATATGGAACACTTATAGTCCACTGTTTTACAGAAAAATGCAGTTTTGGTCCTCCAATTTAGAGAATTTCGCATATTGGGCCTTATTGGGCCGAAAATGTCATATTTAGCCCAATAAGCTTGAAATTTATGTTTTTAACCCTCTAAATAGTATATTTTCAGAAAATACATTGTGTAAACTGTTTTGACTCATCTTACCCATCAGATTTCGAAATATTTCACTTTAGGCCCTTTAACTTTGTATTTTCAACATTTTATGTCAAAAAAATGAGTTTTTAGCCCAAGTTAAGTGTTGTCAAGCTATTTAGCCATTTTCTTAGTATACTTTGCAATGAAGTAGTATATTTTATGCCATAATAGGATATAAGTCTCGGTTTTTAGCATTTCATACTAAATCTATCATCAAAATCATACAAAACATACACATAAGCATAGAAATCAACCACAACATACACATATTGATGGATCTACACTTTTTCTTGTATTCTCCCCCACAAAAACTCATAAAAACCGAAAATAAGGGGATATGAAACTCACCTTGGGTGTTGATTCGGTTTTTGAAGAAAGAATGGAAGAAATGAAGTGATTTTTGGCCTTTGCATTCCTTGATGAAATTTTCGAGCTTATGGGGTTTCTAGTGTGCAAGATCATGATTTTTGTTTGGATTAGGAAGAGATTCTTGATAAATAAAGAACATAAGTCATAGATCCAAGTAAAAACCTTACCTTAGATGATTATTTTGTGGAAGAACTTCCTTGAATGCTTCCTAAATTTCGAGATTTTGGATGTAGAAGAAGAAGAAGCCTTGAGTGCTTTTTGAGAGAGTTTGTAAGTGTTTTGTGTGTGTGGGTGTTGCTCTTGGCCGAGTTCAAGAAGAGAGAGGGAGATATAGACGTGAAGTGATGTGCATGGATACATGGAATGGATTTGCATGGAGATCCACAAGACAATAAGGAGGTGGCACACTAAGGTCAACCCTCTTCTTGGGCTTGAGCTTTTGGGCCGAGAATAATGGAGGAAATGAGGGTGTTTGGGCCTTAAATACTTAAGCCTAATTTTCATGGTTAAGTTGAGTGATTTTTGGTCCAGATAAATTTAAATGTGATTTTTATGACTTGTTAGGGTCAAATTAGGTTAATTATGGTTCATAGTCATTAATTTATTTCATTCTAGGTTCAACCTAGCCCAAAATATTGAAACAAACAAATGTGGGTCCAATTAGAGCCCAATTAGGGTTCTAAGCCCATGATAGTCCAATTGGAAGCTTATTGGTCCATTTGGATCCAATAAGGAAGTTCTAGTCCAAAATAGACTTAACAAGAACTTCTAGGGTTTTCCAGTTGTTTGATGACTACTTGTAGTACTTGTATAATGTATTTGATTGAAGTTTTTGATTCACATTAGCTTGAATGTATAGATTACATGACACAAATTTTCCAGTTGTGACAGACAACCTGAAATTTATCCCGTCATTGTAACCTCTTTTCCGTTAATAAAACCCATCTTTATCAAACTTTTCCGTTAGCATTTCGGGTTACGACCATTTAATCGGGTACGACCATAAGCCCCGTTTAACGTCGGTATCGGGTAGATTTCCACTAGGTAGCAAACTCAACCCCTATATAAGGGTGAGTGGACCTCCATTTGAAGCTTTTTCACTCTCTTAACACTCTTTCTCACTACTCTCTCTCTCTTCAAGACAATTTTGATCCAAAAACACCCCTTTCAAGCTCCAAATTGGTAAGTGATCTATCCTAGCTTGTTGTTTAGCTTGTTTAGCATACAAATCCGTGTTTAAACCATCCTAAAGTATCAAAAACATGTGTTTACGGCCCAGGAACAACCCCAAATCGTAAACACCCATAAATGGGGTTTTGAAGCCCCAAAACCCTTCCAAATCACTTCTAGTGCTTAGCTATGACTTAGGGACTTGCATGTACGAGTCTAGAACACCAAAGACTTGTAATTTGGGGATTAAACATGATTTTACGGCCCAAGAACATTCTTGGACCGTAAACACGCCTTCTTAGGCTGTAAACACCATTTAAGGTGTTAAATTGCCCCTTAAACACCTCCTATGGCTTGGATTAATGTCTAGAATCAACCACCATCGAAGTAGGGACCTTAAACATCAAGGAAACCTTGAACTTAGGAGATTACGACCGTAAACCCCCCAAGGATTGGTCCCTTGGCCGTAAACTCCTCTAAGGAGGTCAAATGGTGCCCTAACTTCCTTCCATGGCTTTTATATTGGACTAGAATTAGGTGTGCTTAACCTAGAACCATCAAAACATGAAGTGAGGAGACAAGTAAGAGTTTACAGCCGTAAACTCCCATAAATGGTCTATTTGAAGACTTATCCACTTCCTATGCCCTAGAATTGAACCTAACTTATTTCCCCAAGTGTTGTAAGACATTTAAACATCCAAGAACACACCACCCATGAGTTTACGGTTGTAAACTCATGGGGATATGGTCATTGGGATGAAAACTCTTCTAAGAGTTTACTCTTGAAGAGAAAACTCCATATCTAGACCCTACACCCCCTTAGAGGCAACCCGTATCATTCCTAACACTTGAGATAAAGTCTTTTCGCGCCTCGGAGTGTATTATCTTACTTAATTAGTAGTTAAAAGTCTAATTAGATTCAATTATGTATCTCCTCATGTTACATAGGAACCTCGTGCGTGTTCAAGCCCTAAACTGACACTTAGCATCCTACCCGACACATTTCTCGACCGGTGAGTTCATACCCCTACACCTTTTTCCGTGTTTGCATGTTTTCAGGGGGGAATACAAGCAAAAGTACAAGGAAATCTTGTACTCAAACTTATTATTTTGTATGAAATGTCTCATATTTAGTATGTTTTTAACACAAGAAACTATATTAACCAACCGTTTAACTTGCAGAGTTAGTTTTCCAACTAATTGCAAAACTCATTATAAAATGTTATATTTTATATTTCATAAAGGATTTCATGCCATTCATCAAACAGGATTTTCCGTATTATTACTTGTAAATTCATTATTCTTAAGATTGGAGACACGTCCTCTGTAACACTCCACAAAGATACACGAGTGGAGGACCGCCTGAATCTCCTGGACTGAGAGCGTGACTTGAGTGTTTAGATCTATACGGGGTTGACTACCCTGCACCTTGCTGCTAGCTACAGTGGGACCGACAGGTCTACAGGTGACAAATGTCATAAAATGATATTGGCCTTCTTGTTGCCATATCTAGTTTATCGTATGGTTATAGAAGTCACAACTTAGATAATGGAGATTTACTTTTAAGTAATAAAGAACTTGGTAAATTAATACCCTTATGAAATTAGTTTACTACGTACTTATTAGTTTTATATAGGTGTTAAAACTAATGTACTTTTCAAGGATAACCAGGCTTTCAGGAAACTTCACTTAACGCTACAAGTATGGTAGATACTTGTACACTTCATTCCGGATCGATAACCAACCACCAACTTTTAAGGAAAATAAGGGTTTTTCCTGGGATAAATTAATCTTTCTTAATCAGGCTGTTTAACAAATGGATAACTAAACTTCTTTTATAAGAAAATATGGGATTTTTCTTGGATAACAACATTTTCATAAAACCAAAGGAAACTTATTCTTCCACCAGAAACAAACCGCTTATGAACTCACCAGCTTTATGCTGATATTTTAAAACTCTATGTATTCTCAGGTTCTCGTTAGACAGGTATCCCGCGATCTTTTGGAGAAGACAGAGCGTATAGAAGTCTCGTCTTTACTTTCGTTATATTGATGTATATATAAAACATGTATTATATTTGCTTTTAAACAAATGTAAATATTCTTATGTAATGTAATGTTTTGTGTTTACTATGCTTGCTATGTACATTGGTTGTGATGCTTTACATGACGTCCTCCACCCCAGAATGCTTCCGTCATTGGTTTCGGGGTGTGAAATCTCTATTTTCTAATTTTCGAGACTATAAATAATTTAGGGGTTCTTAATTTATACTGTATGGGTGCTAGATCCTAAGTCTCATCCTATGTTGACCTATGAACATTGAGATTAAACCCTAGTTCTCTATTAATTCTTATGCTCATCGACTAAAAGGATAACTAAACTAAACACATATTCTATCCTTATGCCTAAAGTTACATTAAGGTATTACTATATCCTTAATGGGCGTAGTCCGTTTTAAATGGTCTCCTCCTATGGGTCTCCAATCATACTTAGGAAAATAATATATCCTTGACATTTATCCTACTTCTATAATCCTTTAGCTTGGGTTAACTTAAACTTTTGTGGTTGAAATCAAATTCCTAAATCTGGTGTATATCTTTAGTATTCGACACTCTCTACACAAATCTACATTCCCTACTGAATTTCTAAGTAATCCTTTACTGCAAAGATAAATCCTACATCCTCGAAGGTACGAACCTATGTGGTTCTCTCAGCTATCTTAGCCATACCTAGGAGCTTGGAAAATTCCAAAGTCCTATTAGATACATGGGAGGAAATACCAACCTTTCCTTGAGAATCAAGAAACTCATGGCCTACCGGCAATCTAGCATAAGACTTTCTTCTTCTATTACTCTCTTAATCGAAAACAAAACTAAAGACCTCTACCTACTTGTGATACAACTCTCCTGAACGTTGATGTCGAAGTTGTACTACTTTTTGCACATTCTCCTTATGGGTTGTTTCTCCCGCAGTTGGGGTTCTACCTATCATCTGATGCTGCTCGTAACTAGTTGAAGTCTAAGTTAGCCTTGCATATGTGATTTGTAGCTCCTTTTGCCTTTGAACAAACTCATGTCTGTCATATCCATTGAACTTCGACATTCTCTTCGATCTAATACTAATTGTGCCAACTGAAAGGTGTAACATCCTAATTTTCATAAATGAATTTTTAAGCTTTATATGTATTTTCCTAGGGAAACTCGATGAGTTGGGAGGTGCAAACTCGTTGTGTTGAGTTTTAATGGCTACTTACTTTTAAAGACCTACTCTGTGAGTTGGAAGGCCACAACTTGACGAGTTGATGGGTGATCATGAAACCCTAATTTTTAGGGTGTTTTACCCTATTTAAGGACCTTATACCCCTTAGGTGGCCTCCTTGTCTACCCCTTTGTCCAGAGAAAAACCTAGCTCATGATTTTGCTCTCATTATATGTGTATGTGAGAGCATGGAGAGTGATTTCCGTTTTTCTTTTAGAAGGAACAAGAAGCTTGAAGAATTTGGCTAAAGGGAGAGGCTATAGATCCGGTGTTTACTCTATTGTGGCAAGCATTCTGAGGTATAAAGTTGATACCTTGGTCATTTATTTTCTATATCTCTTCATTTGAGAGTTTATGGTAATTATTAGCTTATACTGGAGTCCTTCTTGGATTTGAGCATGTCATGTAGCCATGACTTCAAATGTAGACGTTTCATTACGTATTTTGACATAATGTTTCCATCTTTATCAAGTCTTGGACCTACTCCATGCCCTAAACCCCTTATTAAGCTATGTTTGAGTGTTTTATCCCCTTTGATACCATGCATGGACGTAAAGTTAGCAACTTTACATGGTATCTTAGTCCTAGGGGACCAGATCTATAGTTTGGAGCATTAGACTCGCTTGGGAGATGGCTGAATGAGTTAAGACAAGGAATACTCCACGAGTTTCTCTACCAACTCAACGAGTTGGCCTGGGGTTTCCTCGATCATCTGGACACTATACGAACTTGACGAGTAGTCTTGACGATTCGGCGAGTTGACTCGGGTTTTTGCGGTTTTCTGAGTTTTGAAGGATCTCGACGAGTTGGGTCAACATGGACTGTTGACTTTGACTTTGACCATGGTTGAACAAGTTTGACTTTAAGGGTATTTTTGGGAAATCTGGATTTTGATGGAGTTAGTCACATGGTGGTTGTATGCGTTTGAGTTCGGAGCCGTTATTCGAGAGTTGGATCTTGTCAATCAATTCTACTTGTGAGGTGAGTTTTCCTCACTATACTTACAGGGTCGAAGGCACCAAGGCCGACCCTTTTGGATTTTTATCCTGGCTATCGTATGATGCTATGTGTAGTGATCTATTAGATATGTATCCTAGTGTATAAGATGATGCTATGATTGATGATTTGTTAGGCCTGTATGATTATTGTATGTGCTAGCTAGCTTTTGATATATATGTGATGATTGGGTGATTGTGGGTGGGTTGAGGCGGTCCTACTTTGTGCTCTAGGCTAACAGACCCACGGCGGCCAGGATAGACTGAAGGCCCTTTGGTTCATGACAGTCAGGTCGAAGGCCCGGAGAATGGTCCAGAAAGGCTGAAGGCCCGATGAGGCGGTCCAGACATGATGAAGGTTCTGAGAGTGGGCCAGATAGACTGAAGGCCCAGTGAGGGGTCCAATCATGTTGAGGACTCTATATTCATACTATTTGTTTATGATATTGTTCCATTGTATGTCGTTGGTATTTTAGGGGAACTCACTAAGCTTCGGGCTTACACTTATGGATTTTGTTTCAGGTACGTCGGATGACCGCAGGAAGGCGAAGGCTTGATCGTGCACCTCCTCACATTTTATGTCATGATTTCTGGGATTCTATGATGTTATACTATTTTGAAAAAAAAATTGGAAACAATGAATTTATTGGGATATTTTAAAAGTTTAAAATTTTCATGAATTTTACAGATGTTACAAGTTGGTATCAGAGCCTGAGTTTGAGTGAATTAGAGGAACACTCGTGTGAATGCAGTCTCAAACTATGGAAAAGTGTTTCAAAATGATTTTCAAATGTTTTAAAAATACTAAAGGTGGATGCCATGTATACAATCAGTCGGAGCCAGTAAGTAGACCCCAAAATACCATGTTATTATTTGATATTGTGAAGCATTGGAACAGTATGCTAGTGATAAGATAGGGATCTTCAAGAATCGTATGATAGAATTTCCTGATCTTTGATGCCTTATCTTATGTGAAGTACCTCAATGATTGTTGTGTGACTCTTTTGTGTGTGAATTAATTATTGAATGAATGTGTTAAGTCACATATTGAATGAATGTGGGGTCAATAGGCCAGTTATGAGATATTTAGCCCTCCTCTAGGAGTGAGGATTAAGCGCTCGCCTATGTTTATGAGTAGTGTTTGGGAATTTTGATGATTCTTGAGACAAATATGGGTAGATATGGAAGGTAGTATGGTCCCGTACTACTAAAAGCACAGGACCCGTACATGTTTTGTTGGGAGTTGGCTCCCGTGGTATGTTATGCGCTTCATCTCATACCTCCTTAGTTTATGTTTAGTATAGTGATGGCAGGATGATTAGAGGTAGGATCCAGATTAGGATCGTGAGGTAGTGACCAGGATAGGTCGGTGTTGTTCATTAATCAGATACGGGAGATGATTTTTCGTGGAGATTTCTCTGATTTTGCAAGAAGAATTGTCATGTGCTGTGGATTGGGTCACTTCCAGGGTAATCACCAAACTCAAGAAGCGAACTGCATCCTTGCAGACTGTGAGAGGTGTTGCTATTGAGATGACCACTGGGGGAGTGCTGGATTTGGGGACACAACTAGGAATGGGGCAGTGGGATCTTTCAGTAGAAGACGAGGAGTCTGAGGCTGCTGACCAGGGAACTGGAAGTCAGGAGAATCATGAGGTGTATGGCAAGTGTAGGGGCACTCCCAGAGTTAGTTGTCACATGTTAAGGTGTTTCAAGCATGGAAAAGAGGGCATGTGCAAAGAGATCGTAAGAAGGATCAAATATTCTTTCATTGTCATCAGCTAGGTCATTTCAATTCCAGTTGTCCTACTTTGTGGGCGGAGGGAATTCGGGTTCCACTGATCCTTGTTCCTCAGGAGGTCAAGGTATCTCTGGTATGTAATTGAACCCCCCCGGTTCTGTAATAATCTTATGGCGAATTTGTCCTTGATTGGCATTTTCTTTTGCTTTGGAATCTTGTTGGGTATGGGTAATTAGTAACTTTGGATTAGTTCTATGTTTTTTCCTGATCTATGTATTGTGAATCTTCATGGGTCGTTACGTCATTGACAATGTCAGGGGGATTTTATTATCATAAGGGATTGTAGATAGATAGGGTTCAAAGATTCATATGTGGATGAGAAGTTAGAGTAATGATTCGCCAGTTTAGGGTAAGGGTTATGGTTTTAGTCATCAACATAAAGGACTTAAGGAGGTGGTCGTTGTGGTTAGCAACAATATGTCTGCGCCAGGGTGCTCAGGTGGATTGAGGTGGCATGAGTACCTTAGCGATGCAAGCAAGGGCCCGCATTATTGGGAAATGGAAAGCTAGGCATTGGATTGTAAATGGGTTGCAAGCAACGAAGATATGTCAGGATCGAAAATTGGTAGTTTCTTATGCTTTGTAAGTAGTTATAATATGAAAATTCAGAGGTCTTCAGCTGGAATTCAGGTTTCTCTTGGGGTTTGTTTGTTCTGTATCTAGAGAAGAATTAGGAGAATTGGGAATTCTCAGGTTTAGCATCAGCTGTTGTAGGTTTTGTCAGTTGCTGTTTGGACTGTTGTTTTTAGATTTGTTGGGCAGGTGTTGGTCGGTGAACCTTTTTGGAAGCGGGAATGTTCCGCCCCAGGTGGACTCATGGTTCTCTGGTTTAGGTTTCAGGTTGCTCTAGACCATCAGTCCTTGAGTTCGTCTTTCAGCAGGAACCCTCTGAAGGATCCAAGAGGCGATAGTCAAGAGCAAGGGATGTGTCACCAACCTTCATGTGCAGTGTGTTTATATTCCCTCGGTCTTTAGGGTATGTTTACCCTCAATGATGGAGTAGAATTCTGATTCGTATCGGACTCATGTTTTGACAACCTTCGGGATCACCTTGGAAGTCTTTGTGAGCTAGTTTCGTGTTGGTAGAATCTGTTTAGTCTTAATCAAGTGTGGGATATTATTACGATCAATCATGAGGTTAGGGGCTCCCTACATATGTGCATGATGGAAATTCTTTGTGTGTATCTGTGGGATGTTGAAGGTAGCATTGGGGTTTGGTTCGGCTTATGTGTGTGGTTAGGTTGGGATTAAAGTTTGCGGATTGGATTAGGAGTTCGACCATGATCCTATTCTCGGGTTGTGTGTGACCATGGGTTCATAAGGTTTTGCTTGGATAATAGCTTGTTCTATAAGTAAATCACGCATGGTAGGTGATGCGTGTTAAACTAGATAGTTTTAATCCTACTTTTAGTTGATAAATTAAGCACACAAAGGCAGTGAACCTGTCTTTTAGTGGTATAGTTGGATAAGTAGGGTGTTGAACTCAGGGAACGGAAATTAATCTAATAACTAATTTTAACTAAGCAAATAATAAAAGTAAAAGGGTTTTTCTCTAGTTTTACAAGACTAGAAACTTAAACACGACACTTAAGCACTTAACTAACTAAACAATTAAAGCAAATGACACATTCACCAAATTTAATAAAGGGTTTCTGTTTAGGTTCAACCAATTCACTCCTATGGTTATTTAAATGATAAATCAATTATTATTGGTTACCAACTATAGTGGTTAGGTTCATGTTCATTACTCCTAACCCTTAGACAATTAATCAATTCAAGCAGTGGCCAATTGTTTAAACTAATTAATTCCCTAGTTCAATTATTTGGATTAAATAAGATTTGTAATTGGTTAATCAAGTTGGTGTTTCAATTAACCTCTTGTTTGTTGGTTTCTCAAACAAGCTCACACATTAATTTACCCATTCTCTAATTAATCCTAGTTTCATACTCATTATTCCTAGGCATACGATAAAGTGTTCACATAACATATGATTTTAACGACTAAGAGATGTTCATGCAGCTTAATTGCCTTCCAATTAACAAAAAATAGTTGTTATTGATGCATAAGGTTCTTTAGCAGACTTAATTTAATAAAATCACCAAATAACAATCAATCAAAAAGTATAATTAAACCATAGGAGTAACTTGGTCTTCCCCAACAGAAACAAAACGAATTTAGTTCACAGTCATAGCAAAAACAAACTCAAAAACAAATTTAACTAAGCTAAACATGCTTAATTCCTAAGGATAAGTGGAATGAATAACCTAAATTGCCTTGATTCTTCAAAGGATTGAAGGTTAGGGTTCCTGAGCTCCTCAAAGGGTTCTTTTTCGCAGGTGCAACTCTCAAAATTGCCAAAAGTCTTTTCTGTTCGGATAATGGTTCGATATTTATAATTATCACAAAACAGGGTGTACTCGGTGAGTAGCAGACCCAACTCGCCGAGTAGATGCACAAAATTCGTCTTATACCAGGAGTCTTGACTTATCTTCTGGAATATTCTTGGGTACTCGCTGAGTAGCCTCGAGAACTCGCCGAGTAGATATGCTTTTGTCCCTCATTCTTCATTCTTTGGTCTCTAATTGCTTCCCCTTGTTCCCTTTCACTGCCAAGCATGTCTTTTGGACTGAAAACAAATTTTAAGCATTATTAAGTACCTTTTGTCCACATTATACACATAATTAGCTAAAAATGAATAAAAATGTATGCTAATTGCCCCCAAGCAAAACTGAATTTTAACATATTAGAACAACATATGACAACTCCAATCTAACCCAACCATTATGCCAAGACCGCAACGCATGCATTTGTGTCTAAAATTTGCCAAAATACCCCCATACTCCAAATACTCACAATCCTCATAAACATTCGCCCACTCACCCCGAACTATGCTCATTTTATGCATCCCTCCGAATCCATCCTCAGAAAACCTCTTAACCTCAAGGTACTTTTGGTTGAGCAACCCAAGCATACATAATCTAGATAATTACAATTTATGATACCACATTGGAGCTCTTTGGAATTCTTTATATCTTTGACATTTGAACTTTGATCTCTTTGAATTCACCACCTTGTTGTTTGGTTTTTGGTATGTTCAACTTTTTGAATTTCTTCGGAATTTTTGATCTTCTAATTTCATATTTGACTTTGATGCTCCAAAAATTCTTCAAACTTTTCTTGTGATTTTCTCTCTCTTTTTTTACATGTACCTCACGTTTTTCACTCAAAACCCTACATGCTTAAGCAAGGGCGCTCAACTTCAACCTTTATTGGTTGAAGATGACAATTTTCCTGGATACATTTATGGTACACGATGCTAAGCATATTGCATCCTTCAGGCTGAGCAAGGTCGTGTTTTTGTCCCATGATTTCACTGGAATAAGGAAACCACAAATGCACTATAACGTATATAGGCTCAACTAAACATTTGGGTTTTCATGCAATTATCAACGCAATTCTAACATGGAATCCTAATTGCTTTTTTACCAAAATTTCCTAAATTAATTCCTAAGTAATATTTTTGGTATGCAACAATTTTTAAAAATTAGCCTAAATTAAGATTCTAAATTTACTAATATGTGACCAACCCCTACCCCACACTTATTTTATGCAATGCCCTCATTGCATATGTGACAACCCGACACCTTTACATGGTGAAATTGATCCATATATCTATAATCCACATGAAATTAGCACCCTTTAATAATAAATTGAGTCCGCGCTAGTGTTTTAGGCTTAATATATCATAGATATGGACCTTAGGAAGGATTAGGAAGGGTATTGCATCACAAAATCCAGCCAAAAACACCAAGAGAGGTGTGTGCGGCCGCACAACTAGTGTGTGCGGCCAAGCTAGCCGCACACCCAGTAGCAAACCCCTCCAGCCTCACACTCAACCCTATATAAAGTGGAGGACCCCCTTCCATTCACTTTTGGCTGCATCCTTTCTCTCTCTCTATACTTTCTCTCTCTAGAAACCCACCCAAGAACAACTAGAAGGCCTCTAAAACGTGAAGAACACCATCATTTAGCTTGTTATAGAGGTAAAAGACTTGAATCCAACCCCCAAACTCATAATCTTCTTCATGTTCTTCATCCTATGAAGGAGTGCGGCCACACACCTTCATCAGGTGGCTGCACACACTCATAATACCCTCCAAAGTGAGAGTAAGGCCACGCACTCAACATCTGGAACTCAAGCAAGGAGTGTACGGCTGCACACACACCCTGTACGGCCGCATACTCCAGCCGCACACTCACCCTTATGGCCATACACACACCCTAATACCCACATTTGGCCTTAAACTTACATAGATCATTCAGTAAATAATACGAGACACTTAGCCCTAGTGATTCCAAGCCTTAGGAGAGATTTCCCCATCACGTTTAGTCATGAAACATGTTAACTCTAACTTATATATGTGTCATCATATAATTAATAGGGGTTACTCGCGTGCAGAGCATCCGTTGACACTTGACACTCACACGAATCGCATACTCGAACCCTACCTTCAATGGTGAGTTCATACCCCTTAATTAACCTTTCAAATGTTTTTAACTACTTTTATTGGGGGGGGGGGGGGAATACAAGTTGAATTTGATACATTGCAGTATCAATCATACGTGATTAAAACTTACTATCAAAAGGATTTTCTACAGTATATTGTCAGTAAAGTTATTTCAAATGTTTATTACCTCATTTTCAAAGATCAATTGTCTCGAAACTGATTTTCATTGTTTTCAAACGTTAAATTATTTCCAAATCATGTCTACTCCAATATATTTATATATGTAAGTATTGAAGGACTTAGAACTGATAACTGGCCTTATTTCATGTTCTTGTTTGATTGTGGACTTAGGGTGTTAGGTTATCTGTCTGATTGTCGTTTAATACTTAGTTATATATCTTGTATATTTGTGTTAGACATAAAAGTTTTCACTCTAGTTCGATGCTTCTACATAACGAAGACGCTCAGTCAAATACTCAATTTAACTATAATAGGTATAGTTAAGAACTACCACTCATTTCTGATATTACTATGATACACACTATGATGAGTACAATTACAAGACTATATGTACAATATACGATATGAAGAGAAAACTATACACTATACTAAGGAAACACTAATCATTACAAGAATAAATACTATAAACTACATCAAGAGAACAGTACAAAGTATACTAATAGAATACTGAATACCATACGGAAGAAAATACTATAACAGAATGTGATGCACTATCTCTCTATACGACCTATTGCTATGCGATCGTCGGATAATTATCGCCTCCTGGAGGGAGAGCGACCACTATGTGTATAGATCTATACGAGACGGATATTTTCCTCCATCCCGACTGCTAGCTACAGTCCGAGCCTCTTAGGCCCAAGGATGACAAACACTACTACACTATTGGTGACCTGGAGGGTCAACCACTACACTACTATCACTCAGTATGGTTACATACGAGCTCACATTCAATTACACACACATCCCGAGGTGTGTACACAATTAATACTATCCGGAGTTTACATTCATTAATACACTTAACCGGTAGGGATACTGCTGGGTGAAACTATGTTATTTCTCTATAATGAACAAGTATTAAACTGTATTTTTCATTTCTGATACGTTCATAAGAAAACTAATTATATTTTCAAAGAAACGAATTTACAAATGACTAAGTCTTGGTAGAAGACTACTTTTGCTGGAAATCATCTTCAAACCTTGTTAATAAATGACATACTATGCGATTTGCATACATTTTTATACAAACAATGACACTAAATACTTATGAACTCACCAACTTTATGATGATACTCGTTTTCAAAATAACTTGTATTCTCAGGTCAAAAATAAATAGGTACTGGTGCGGTTTTTGGGAAGATGGAGCACATATAAGACTCATCTTTTATTTTGTTCATACTTTTGGTGTCTACTTAAATGTACAGAACACACATGTATTAAAATTAACATATTAATGTAATGAATGTTGTTGCTTGTTTTTCCTATTATGCATTGTTATGATACTGAACATGAAGTCCTCCACCCCATAAGGTATTCCGCCGTTCTCGGTTTTGGGGTGTGACAGCATATCATGCCAAAATAAAAATACTAACTATAGAGGGAATTGGAACAAACTCCCCTGGGGTAGCAGTCGCTAGGTTGATATCTCTTCTCTTCAGCTCCATCTTCAATTGACTTTAGACATGGGAACAGCTCATCCATGTCTTGGGTGTCATTCGTCTCGTGTGGTTGACAGCTCGAAAATATCAAGGAAAAAGCTTCTTAGAAATCTCCAGTAACAACTCTTCACGAAAAATAGACAAGTACTGCAGTGAAAGTGCTCAACACATTTCTGGAACTCAAAAAATGTCGATCTACTCGGCGAGTAGTATCGCGTACTCGGCGAGTAGCTCTTAACTTGCAGTTATTACGTGTAATGACCCATGTACTTGCCGAGTAGAAGTTGTGCACTCGGCGAGTAGACGTTGTATTGCCAAAACTGATCCAGCTTGTGTTCTTCTTGACTCAGGTTTTGAATTGAATAATTCATTGACCCTTTCTCTAAACCTTTCAGCAACAACACCCTCCATCACTCTCAACTCTAACAGACTCAATCCTAAGGACAAAACTTCGCACTCTTACTTGAGCATCCCTCACTTCCTTACTTGAACCTTGACCCTTAACACTTTAATATGATTCCTAACCTTCCAATCTTGAAAAATATGCAACCAAAAGTGAAAGCAATAAAAGTCCTAAAAGAAACCAAATCGTCCAAGTTCAACATTTGTTCAAAGCAAACACCATAAATAAAAAAAAACATAAAACACAAAACATAAAACATGAAACATAAAATCTTCAATCCTCTTCCTCCATGTCAGCTCCTCCGGCTCCACTTCCTCCTCCTTCATTGTCCCTCATTATCCTTTCCTCCCAACTCATAATGTAGGGATAACCGGGACCGAGTCTCAGTGCGATGTTCATTTGTTCGAAAAGGTATTCAAATGATTGATTGTTATAATTGACCCGTCTTCCAGTATCATCCAAATATCGTCGGTACTCCACTTGATTCCATCCATCGTTGTCTTCCTCCATCGGAATAACCGGTGGGTCTTCTCGTACCCGATCATTTCGTTGCCTCACTCGCCTTCCTGGCTCCTCGGGGATAGCCGACTCATCCGCATGTGGAATAGAAAAAGAATCTCCAAACTTCTCCACGATCCTTGCCCTCCTATATAATGTTGTGTTGAACGGAGCAGGATAAATGACCGTCAGCGCCCTTGCCTCTTGCAAATCTAATATCCCAAATGACCTTGCAAGCCTTGTCACAAACATCCCTCTGTTAATCTTGGAGTTCACCTTCTCCTTAACAGCCCCTTCCGTAAGATACTTGGCTATGCAGTAGGGGAGATTGCAGAAAACATCGGGAGTAATAATACTCCAAAGATAGAAGATGTCAAGGGTCGGTACCTTGTCCCAGTCCTTCCGCATATTAATCGTGTTGGCAACAAAACGATGAATGAGATGGTGGATCGGTGAGCGAATGTGACCCTCCTGTGCGGTAGACGGGATATACACCCGGTTAGCAATAGCATTCCACCAGGTAGAAGCAACCACTGCCTCGGGGAGATCTTTGTGGCAATTCTCCAAGAAAGCTTCAAAGTCCTCAGTCAACATAGTGCTCTACTCATAGATTCCAAGCCTCCATGAAAATTCAGCCATGCTGCATTGACGTAGCTCCCCACCAAGAGAAAAGGAAATTACATTGGGATTGTAGTACTCACTACCACCTCGGAATGAGATGGTAGCAAAAAACTCCCAACATAAGTCAGTATAGACCGGTTCTTGAATTTTGAATAATTGTAACCAACCATCACATATGATGGTTGAATCCCGCATATTGCATTCTTTCACCAAATATGGTGTCAGCTCCTCTTCCAAATCAACCTTCCCCCAACCAATCCCAGTCCACTACATTGGGCAAGTGAATCTATTTCTGTTTCAAAGCCTCTAACTTGTTTTTGGCACGGGCTTGAGACGATTTGGAGGTGATTTGGCGAAACGAGAGCCACAGGATGTCCCCTTGGCTCCTCCCTCTTAAAGTCTGACCTTTTTTGGACATGGTACCTGCATAACAACATTAAGAAAGCACAAACAAAACAACACCCAACAATTAAAATAGAATAAAACAGATCTGTATAGCCTCCTACTCGCCGAGTTCATGTCCTACTCGGCGAGTAGGATGAACATCGGGACCAGATTCCTGCCGAACATATATGGGTTATCCAAAACACCCAATTTTGCTTAGGGATTTGCTGTACAAAGTCCAATAACCACTAATCCAAAAGAAAGTTCTCCTAACACCTCCTAATTCATGGTAAAATCAAAACCCTAGAAATTGAGGAAACCCCCAAATCCGATTTTAGACAAAATAAGGGCAGAGAAGTGATAAAGCTTTAACCTTTTACAAGTTTTAAGTGTAAAAATCATACCTTTTCTCTTGAAAGTCGAAGATTGAGCCAAAAATCACAGAAATCGCTTGAGGGTGGTTGTGCACAGCGAGTGTGTGGGTAAAATGGGTGAAAACCCTTATTTCACAAATTATAAACCGTCTGTGTAAGTTGGCTACTCGCGCGAGTAGAACAACATTTACGCGTTTTTTGGGTTATTTTGGCAAGTACTCGCCGAGTACACGTACCTACTCGGCGAGTAAAGCTTGTAGTTTGACAAAAATTGAATTTTTTTCAAAATTTTAACCCACCACCCCACACTCTAGGCATTGCGTGCCCTCAAGCATTTATATTTTCAGAGGAAGATGAATGAAAAAGATCCTAAGAAATTAAAAAGAAAGTAAAGGAAAAAGAAATGCAAAATCTAAACTCGGGTTGCCTCCTGGAAGCGCCTCTTTTTAAGGAATCATTAGCTGGACTCCTCCCATTCTGTGAGGCTACAATCCCTTCCAGCAACATCAACTCTTCCATGCCTTCATTCCTTGGGACTCCTTCTTCATACTTTTTGACCCTATGTCCATTGACCTTGAAAGGTGTTCCATCTTTTGACAATAGCTCTACAACACCATGTGGAAACACCTTCACCAGAAAAGGACCATCCCATCTTGATTTGAGTTTGCCCGAGAAGAGTTTTAGCCTTGAATTAAAGAGCAACACCTTTTGGCCTTCATGAAATTCTTTATTTTCCTTTATACTCTTGTCATGCCAACTCTTGGTTTTCTCTTTATAGATTAAAGAACTAATGTAAGCATCATTTCTAAGTTCCTTAAGAGCATTCATTTGCATTAACCGGTTGTTCTTGAGCTCCTCCATGTTGAAATTGGACGTCTTTAAAGCCCAAAAAGCTTTATGCTTTATCTCCACCGGTAAATGACATTGTTTTCCATAAACTAACCTATATGGTGTAATACCAATAAGGGTTTTGAAAGCTGTACAGAAGGCCCAAAGTGCATCGTCTAGCTTTTTTGACCATTCTTTTCGATTGCTCCCCACCGATTTCTCCAAGATTCTCTTTAAAGCTCTATTTGTCACTTCTGTTTGTCCACTAGTTTGTGGATGGTAGGATGTAGAAAATTTATGGGTTACCCCATATTTCCTTAGCACCTTCTCTAGTTGATCAATCGAAAAATGGGTGCCTCGGTCATGGGAAAGCTTGTGCCTCCGCCTACTTGGATACATAATCCACCGCCACCAATATGTATTTGTTGCCTTTGGACATGGGAAATGGTCCCATGAAATCGATCCCCCACACATCAAATACTTCACACACTTGGATACTATGTTGTGGCATTTCATTACGAGATGAAATGTTTCCCGCTCTTTGACATGCATCACATTCTTTGACAAATTGGGATGCATCTTTAAAAATCGTGGGGTAATAAAACCCAATGTCAAAGATCTTCTTAGTAGTGTAATGTGTTCCATGATGTCCACCCGTTGGCCCGCTATGACAATGCTCCAATATTTTCCGGCTTTCATTCCCGAACACGGATCTTCGTATGATTCCATCCACGCAGCTTCGGAAAAGATATGGTTCATCCCAAAAGTAATACTTTATCTCAGAAAAGAATTTCTTCTTTTTTTGACTTGTGAGATCTTTTGGGATGTATTTGCTAGCGAAGTAATTAGCTATATTTGCAAACCATGGTTCTTCTCCCACGGTCACCATAATATGCTCGTCAGGAAAATCTTCTCCAACTCTATCTTCTTGCAATCGCGGGTTTTCAAGCCTTGACAAGTGGTCAGCTGCTACATTCTCCATTCCCTTTTTGTCTCATATCTCTATGTCAAACTCTTAAAGAAGTAGAACCCATCTGATCAATCTTGGCTTGGCATCTTGTTTGGCAAACAAATACTTGATAGCAGAGTGGTCAGTAAAAACTATTGTTTTAGATAAAACTAAATAAGGGCGGAATTTATCAAAAGTGTACACCACAGCTAATAATTCCTTTTCCGTGGTGGTTTAATTTTTTTGGGCCGGATTTAGAGTTTTGTTAGCATAATATATGGGTCGAAAGTGCTTATCAACCCTTTGACCAAGGACAGCTCCTAATGCAAAGTCACTAGCATCATACATTATTTCAAATGGTAAATTCCAATTTGGTGCAATAATGATCGGGGCATTAGTCAATTTTTCCTTTAAAAATTCAAATGCTTCTAAACACTCTTTAGTAAAATTAAATGGTGCATCTTTTAAGAGTAATTGTGTTAGAGGTCTAGTTATTTTAGAAAAATCTTTTATAAAACGCCGGTGAAAACCCGCGTGACCTAGAAAACTTCTAATGCCCTTCACATTAGTTGGTGGGGGTAATTTGGCAATGGTGTCAATCTTTGCCTGATCCACTTCAATTCCCATTTTGGAAACCTTGTGGCCTAAAACTATACCCTCCTTTACCATAAAGTGACATTTCTCCCAGTTGAGGACCAAGTCGGTTTTTTCACACCTAGCAAGCATTAAGTTAAGATTTGTGAGACAATCATGGAAGGAAGATCCAAAAACAGAAAAATCGTCCATAAAAACTTCCATGAATTTTTCCACCATATCGTGGAATATGGTTGTCATACACCTTTGAAATGTCGCGGGTGCATTGCATAGCCCAAAGGGCATGCGTCGATAAGCAAAAGTCCCACTTGGGCAAGTAAATGTGGTCTTTTCTTGGTCCATTGGGTCTATGGGTATTTGGAAATAACCCTAGAATCCATCTAGAAAGCAATAATAACTATGGTCTGATAATCTTTCTAACATTTGATCAATAAAAGGTAAGGGAAAATGGTCTTTATGAGTGGCATCGTTTAGCTTTCGATAATCGATGCACACTCTCCAACTGGTTACCGTTCGTGTCGGAATAAGCTCATTCTTTTTGTTGGTTATGGCCGTCATCCCTCCTTTCTTGGGCACCACTTGGACCGGACTCACCCACGGACTGTCGGAAATGGAATATATAATCCCCGCATCTAAAAGTTTGACCACTTCCTTCTTGACCACCTCTTACATATTTGGGTTTAATCTTCTTTGGTGCTGTACAACCGGCTTTGCTCCTTCTTCTAGATTAATCTTGTGAGAACAATAAGAAGGGCTTATTCCCTTGATGTCGGTGATGCTCCATGCTATGGCCCGCTTTCGCTTCTTCAAAACTTGCACTAGTTCGTCCTTTTTAGAATTGGAAAGGTCAGAGGCTATGATTACTGGATTTTGATTGCCATCTTCAAGGAAAGCATACTCCAAATGTTCTGGTAACGTCTTGAGCTCGTTTTTTGGGTTCTATTTGTTGTACTTGCCGAGTGCAAGTAGGCGACTCGGCGAGTTGGTAGCTGGATTTACGAATTCTGTCTTTTCCAAGCATGATATCAGCGAGTAGCTCGGCCCTACTCGGCGAGTTGAAGTGTCAGATTGCTTTATCAATTCTTCAAACTCATCTTCTTCCAGCAACCTCTCAATCTCTATTAAGTCTTTTTTCAGCATCAAATTCTTCATCAAATATTGCGGACTTGCTGGAATCTTTTATGCATTCCTCCAATAATTCATCAAGCATGTCAATTGAGAACGCCGTGTCATCACTGTTCCTAGCATACTTCATATGTTGATCAACCCCAAACGTGACTGAATCTTCACCTACCCGCAAAGTGAGCTTCGAGCCCCTCATGTCTACTATAGCACTCGCAATGTTGAGGAAGGGTCTTCCGAGGATGATTGGGACTTGAGGATCTGCCTCCACATCTAGAATTATGAAATCAGTGGGAAATACGAATTTGTCCACCTTAACCAGTAAGTCTTCACATATGCCTCTTGGAAAAGTAACTATCTTGTTTGCTAAATGAATCGCCATACGAATTGGCCTTGGTTCCGGGAGATCCAACTTCTTGAAGAATGAATATGGCATGAGGTTTACACTTGCTCCCTAATCAGCCAAAGCATGAATGGTAGCCAAGTTACCAAATTGGCAAGGTAAAGTTTAGCTCCCCGGGTCACCCTTCTTCTTTGGTAGCTTATTTAGTATAGCAGCTGAGCAGTTTTCATTGAGGACTACCTTTTTCACTTCCTCCATCTTCCTTCTATTCGTGAGAAGTTCTTTAAGGAATTTTGCATATTTGGGCATTTGTGCGACAACTTCAATGAAGGGTATGTTGATTTGAAGAGCTTTGATATGATCTAGAAACTTCTGGTACTCCTCTTCCTGCTTCTCTTTCTTAGCTCAGGCTGGGTATGGCAATGGAGGATGGTAAAGCTTTTCAGGGGTCTGCTCCTTCGGATTTGGCAGTGGACTCGCCGAGTGCAGGTTCTGGACTCGGCGAGTAGGCTCTGTATCTTGAAGATTTTGGTTTTGGTCTTGATTTTCTGCTTCCTCCTTCTGTGATTCTTTGGGTGCTTCATTCTGAATAGGGGCCAGAGGGGTGATTATTTCCCCACTTCTTGTTGTAACTATATTTATGTGCGCGTCTCGTGGGTTATTTTCGGTTTTACTAGGAAGTTCGCCCGGTGATCTTTAGTTTATTTGTTGAACAAGTTGCCCTAGCTGCGTTGCTATGTTGTGGATAGATGCTTGTAGGTTTCATAGGATAGTTCTTGTTTCTTGAATTGCAGCATCATGATCATTATGTCTCTTTTCTGAAGCAACTACAAATTTGGTAAGCATCTCTTCCAAACTTGGTTTTCTTTCTTGTGCCGGCTCCTCCTTTTGGTAAAAACCTCTTCCTTTCTGCTTGTACTTCTCCTCCTTAGCCTTCTTGTACTCTTCATAAGGGATCCACTCTTTCTTTGGTTTTTGCCAATCTTCATTGTATTGGTCCCCACTTGAGTAACATACTTGCACCGTTTTGTTGCCATTTTCATCCAAGTCGCAGTCTCTAGTAAGATGAGGTCCATTACAATTTTCACAACCCACCCGAATAGCATGGATTGTTTGATCCATTTTATCCATCCTCCTATCCATGGTTTTTAGCATAGCCATGACCGCTGACAAGTCTTCAGTAGCTGCATATGCGGCTCCCCTAGTAGCATCATTTCTTGGATTATGGTATTCTCTAGAGTGCTTAGAGAATTCTTTAATCAATTCCTTGATCACCGGGGGTGGCTTCTTTGTGAGCGGGCCTTGCGAGTCAAGTAACTGCCTAGTTGTAACATTGACTCCATCATAGAAAATGGAGACTTCCTGTTGGCTATTAAGGTCATGGTGTGGACAGTTTCTTAGCAAGCTCTTGTACCTCTCCCAAGCTTCATATAACGACTCTCAAGCTTGTTGTTCAAAGTTAGCAATGGCCTTCTTTGAATTGGCTATCTTGGAAGGTGGGCAAAAGTGATCAATGAATTCTTCTTTCATCTTGGCCCATGTGGTGACTGATCCAGGGGGAAGTGACTTGAGCCAATCTTTTGCAGCACCTTTGAATGTCACTGGAAGCATGCGAAGTAGCTGAGTCTCGCGAGGCACATTTGGAACATTAAAGTAATCAGATACATCATTGAATTCATCCAAATGCTTGTAGGCATCTTCGTGGTCTTTTCCATAGAAAGGAATTTCCTTTAGCTGGGCGAGTATGTGGACCTTTAGCTCGAACGTAGCGGTAGTGGGAATTGCGGGTTGCACAAGTCCCGAGCCGGTGTCATCGCGGATCCTCTTCTTCCACTCCCCCATGGGGATTTCATCAATGTTAGCCATGGTAAGAGCTAACTCGTCGCCGGAATTGGAGTAGTGCCCATATGTAGGTTCTTCTTCCTCCTCGGTGTCGTACTCGGTCTCTTCCTTGATCGGGTCTTTGCTTGCGAAAGATGCGTTGGATGCACCTACTTTGCTGCTCTTTTTCTTCCCAAAACAGTCTTCAAATTAGACAAGGGTGACTTCTTAGGTGTATTCGAGCTCTCCACGTCCTTTCCTATGTTCCTTCTCAATGCGGATTCGGGATCTTCAAACGGGGGTACCAGCGGAGTGTTTGATCCTCTGGTCATGAAAGTCCTGAAATAAAACAAGATAAAAACGTAAAAAGAACAAAAAAAATACAACTAAAAAGAAACGAAAATTAAATGCAAAATACTGCTCTACTCGCCGAGTAGGTGCGAATGCACTCGGCGAGTAGGAGTGAAATTTGAAAAAAAACTAAGCTTAATAATAAAACTAAAACAAATGCTAAAACCTAATCACTAACTATTAAACTGCAATAAATTAACTTTGTGCCAGTAAACTCACACAAAGGATCAAAAAAATTAGGAATTAGATTAACTATTTAGAACCGTTCCCCGGCAACGACGCCAAAAACTTGATGTGTGTGAAACGAGCTAGTTTTAATCCTACTTTTAGTTGAAAAATTAAGCACACAAAGGCAGTGAACCTGTCTTTTAGTGGTATAGTTGGATAAGTAGGGTGTCGAACTCAGCGAACGAAAATTAATCTAATAACTAATTTTAACTAAGCAAATAATAAAAGTAAAAGGTTTTTTCTCTAGTTTTACAAGACTAGAAATTTAAACACAACACTTAAGCACTTAACTAACTAAACGATTAAAGCAAATGACAAATTAATCAATTCAAGCAGTGGCCAATTGTTTAAACTAATTAATTCCCTATTTCAATTGTTTGGATTAAATAAGATTTGTAATTGGTTAATCAAGTTGGTGTTTCAATTAACCTCTTGTTTGTTGGTTTCTCAAACAAGCTCACACATTAATTTACCCATTCTCTAATTAATCCTAGTTTCATATTCATTATTCCTAGGCATATGATAAAGTGTTCACATAACATATGAGGTTAACGACTAAGAGATGTTCATGCAGCTTAATTGCCTTCCAATTAACAAAAAATAGTTGTTATTGATGCATAAGGTTCTTTAGCAGACTTAATTTAATAAAATCACCAAATAACAATCAATCAAAAAGTATAATTAAACCATAGGAGTAACTTGGTCTTCCCCAACAGAAACAAAACGAATTTAGTTCACAGTCATAGCAAAAACAAACTCAAAAACAAATTTAACTAAGCTAAACATGCTTAATTCCTAAGGATAAGTGGAATGAATAACCTAAATTGCCTTGATTCTTCAAAGGATTGAAGGTTAGGGTTCCTCAGCTCCTTAAAGGGTTCTTTTTCGCAGGTGCAACTCTCAAAATTGCCAAAAGTCTTTTCCGTTCGGATAATGGTTCGATATTTATAATTATCACAAAACAGGGTGTACTCGGCGAGTAGCAGACCCAACTCGCCGAGTAGATGCACAAAATCCGACTTATACCAGGAGTCTTGACTTATATTCTGGAATATTCTTGGGTACTCGTTGAGTAGCCTCGAGAACTCGCCAAGTAGATATGCTTTTGTCCCTCATTCTTCATTCTTTGGTCTCTAACTGTTTCCCCTTGTTCCCTTTCACTTCCAAGCATGTCGTTTGGACTGAAAACACAATTTAAGCATTATTAAGTACCTTTTGTCCACATTATACACATAATTAGCTAAAAATGAATAAAAATGTATTCTAAATATATGAGTAATTATGCAATTATCAGTAGGGTTTCAACATTGTTATGATTGTCTGGTGTTGTGGGGAACATTGGTCAGGTCCCTTCAAGGCAATGGAAGGAGGTGAGTAGCTTTAGGCCTATGGTGTTGGGCAAGCGATGTAATCTCGACAATGTCAATATGAGGTCGGGGGCATTCCAGTCATGGGCTGAGGGCCGGGGATGGCATTCCAAACTCATGCAGTGGGACCGTAGGCAATCCAGACCCATGCTGAGGACCTGGTAAGGGTATTCCATAAATAGGATATGGGCCTAATGGACATGATTATCCATTCTTTTTTATTGATGATACTCTCAGTATTGACGCGTTGGTGGAGATCGAAAGACCCAAATATTTGTTGGTTAGATAAAAGGAGCAGTAAGGGTTGTGGGGAGTATTAGCCAGGTATTAGGAAGCCTCTCTGGGATACCTGCATTATCTTTCAGGTTGTACGCGAACTATTGTTGGGGTTTTGATTTCAAGATTGGAAATTGCTTATGTGGTCATAAGTTACAAGAACTCGGTATGATGTCTCGAGTGGTTGTTCAGGTGGGGGTACACCTGAGCCGATAGGAATGGATGTAATGCGAAAGTTTTATGTTGATCATCTTGCTCATCGAAGCAGTGATTGGTAATGGCATAGTAGAGAGTCAAGGATTATTGAGGTATTATTACATCATATAGTCGGGTTCTGGGTGAAGTGCATGTTCGATATGTTTTGAGGATCATCTCTGCATGTTCTAGTAGTGTCTCCAGTCAGTGGCTGGGGTAGATTTATAGTTGGATGCTCATTAGGTGAGGGACTGGTAGTATCAGCAGCGGGGAGAAAATCTTTGCATCTAGGTTTAGTGAGAGGCTACGATGAATCATAAGATTTTGGGTGGAATGTAATGGTAGATCCTTGGATCCCGGGTCATGAGTTTAGAACTGAGTTAGATCTTTTTCCTGGTATTTAGCATGTTGCTTCATGGTAATCGTCTGCAGGATTGTATACTATAAGAAATTAGTAGGCGACAGGGAGTGGTATGATTGTTTTTTTGTTGGTATTATGTGCATACTTGATCCTGATTGTCTAGTTAATGACATATTGTGGTTGGATGGGTTGAGGCGGTCCTGCGTGTTGTGGTAGGCCAAGACACTCGATGCGGGCTACCGGTAAGTTGTAGGCACAGAGGCACATGAGGAGCGGTAGGGTTGAAGTGGTAGGCCAACAAACCCTGGGTATTCAAACCCGATGGTTGATTGGACCCAACATGATGGCGTTCCATCCAAGAGATGATCGGGCCAGGCACGAATGTTCACGCTTATGAGCTAAGACATTGAATTGTCGCAACAGTATGTGATCTATGATTCCGTTTTCTAGTGGGAACATTAAATTACCAGAAGTTGGATAGTCAGTTTAACGGATAAGTGGAATGAAATTAGCAATTGTTAAGTATGAGCAGTCTGTCAGGGAGTCAAACCGGTTTCGAGATTCTAGGCTTCGGAATTCTAGTGAAGTGGGATTGGTTGCTATGTGGAATTATGGATTAGGTTTCTTTGAGGTGGAAATTTTCTTCTAGGTTTGATCGTCTTGGGAATGTCATTGTGAGTTCAACTAATGGAGGTGCCCCTCAGGATGTCAGGAATTCCATGAATGGTAAGCGATGATTTCGAGGAAAAAATCGAATTTAAGTGGGTGAGAGTTGTAACATACCAATTTTAGGAATGAATTTTTAAGCTTTATATGTATTTTCCTAGGGCAACTCGACGAGTTGGGAGGCACCAACTCGTCGTATTGAGTTTTAATGACAACGTACTTTTCAAGACCTACTCGATGAGTTGGGATGCTCCAACTCGATGAGTTGGTTGTTGAGCATGAAACCCTAATTTTTAGGGTGTTTTACCCTATTTAAGGACCTTATACCCCTTGGGTGGCGACCTTATCCGCCCCTCTGTCCAAAGAAAACCCTAGCTCGTGATTTTTCTCTCATTATGTGTATGTGTGTGTGTGAGCTTGGAGAGTGATTTTTGGAAGGAACAAGAAGCTTGAAGAAGTTGGCTGAAGGGAGAGGCTGTAGATATGGTGTTTACTCTGTTGTGGCAAGCATTTTAAGGTATAAAGTTTATACCTTGTTAATTTATTTGCTAGATCTATTCATTTGAGAGTTTATAGTCATTATTATCTTATATTGGAGTCATTCTTGGATTTGAGCATGTCATGTAGCTATGACTTCATATTTGGACGTTTCATGGCCTCTTTTGACATAAAGTTGCCATCTTTATCAAGTCTTGGCCTTCCTTCATGCCCAAAAACCCTTATTAAGCTATGTTTGAGTGTTTTAGCCCCTTTAATGTCATGAATGGACCTAAAGTTAGCAACTTTACGTGGTCTCTCAGTCCTAGGTGACCAGATTTATAGTTTGGAGCATTAGACTCGCTTGGGAGATGGCTAAATGAGTTAAGATAAGGAAAACTCCATGAGTTGCTCTGCCAACTTGGTGAGTTGGCCTGGTGTTTCCTTGATCTTCAGGATACTATACGAACTCGACGAGTATTCTTGACGACTCGACGAGTTAACTCGGGTTTTCGTGGTTTTCTGAGTTCTGAAGGATCTTGATGAGTCAGTAGATGCACTCAACGAGTTGGGTCAACATGGACTTTTAACCTTAACTGTTGACTTTGACCTTGACCATGGTTGACCAAGTTTGACTTTAAGGGTATTTTTGGGAATTCATGATTTTTATGGAGTTAGTCACATGGTGGTTGTAGGCGGTTGAGTTCAAAGTCGTGATTGGAGAGTTGGATCTTGTCAGTCAGTGCTACTTCTGAGATGAGTTTTCCTCACGATACTAACAGGGTCGAAGGCACCAAGGCTGGCCCTTTTGGATTGTTATCCTGGTTATCATATGATGCTATGTGTAGTGATCTGTTAGATCGTGTGTAGGATGATGCTATGATTGATGATTTGTCAGGCCTGTATGATTATTGTATAGGCTAGCTAGCTTTTGATATATATATATATATATATATATATATATATATATATATATATATATATATGATGATGATGATTAGGTGATTGCGGGTTGGTTGAGGCGGTCCTGCTTTGTGCTCTAGGCTAACAGACCCAAGGAGGCCCGTAGACTGAAGGCCCATCAGGGCATGACAGTCAGGTCGATGCCCCAAAGAACAGTCCAGACAGGCTGAAGGCCCGATGAGGCAGTCCATACATGTTGAAGGTTCTGAGAGTGGGTCAGATAGACTGAAGTCCCAGTAAGGTGGTCCAATCATGTTGAGGACTCTATATGCATACTATTTGTTTATGATATTCGTTTGTTGTATGGCGTTGGTATTTTGGGGGAACCCACTTAGCTTCGGGCTTATAGTTGTGGGTCAGATCGACACTCCCCACGGTGAGCTACTCGGCCGAATAAATCCCTTTCCTAACAGCTCCTGAAGCTGCAAGAATAACTCTTGCATCTCTGGCGGTGCAAGGCTATACGGTGCCTTGGCGATAGGTGCCACCCCTGGAAGCAAATCAATGCGAAACTCCACCTGCCTCATGGGAGACACACCCGGTAACTCCTTGGGGAATACATACGGAAACTCGCTAACCAACGGAAACCCATCAATAGCACACAGTCTCTCCACAATATCCCGTGTATCCAACACATACGCCAGAAAACCCATGCAACCCTATTGCAAGCTCTGTCTCGCTCTGGCAGCCGAACAAAATGCTGACCCGGATCTGGTACCCACTCCATATATAGTAAGTACTCCCCCACTGGCGTCTCGTATCGTCACCAACTGACGCCCGTAGTCGATTATAGCTCCGAATCGACTCAGCCAATCCATGCCCACAATAATACAAACATCACCCATCGCTATTGGGACCAAATCTATCGGAAACTCAACTCCAAAATTCTCGAGCACACATCCCCGGATCACATCAGTCGCAAAAACTGCATGCTCATTGGCTATAGAGACTCTCAGAGGCCGAGTCAACACCTCTCATCGCATACTAATATGGCGACTAAATGCCAAAGATACGGAAGATCGATTCGCGCCCGAGTCAAACAACACCAAAGCAGGTACGAAATTTACAAGAAAAGTACCTAAACATATCACAATATAAGCATCATATATAAGCAAAAGAATAAGCAAAATATCACATACCAGACACAACGTTGGGTGCTGCGCGAACCTCTTCCGCGGTCAACTGAAATGCTCTCCCGCGAGCCTTTGGTGCCTCGGCCTTCACTGGACGACTCTCAGTAGCTCAAATAGCAGTAGGTGCAGATCCCTGCACTGACCCCTGCAACAGCTACTGGCATTCGGCCTTCTGATAGACGGTCTGGTTACAGTGAAAACAGACTATGAATCCTCCGGGGCAATCCTTGTCTATGTGACCCGCCTTGCCACACTTGTAGCAAGCACCTAATCGACGGAATCCCTCATGACTCTTGCTGCACTTTGCATAAGTGTGTCCCTTCTGGCTTCCCAATCTTGAATCAGCAGGCTTTGCCTGCTTGGCCGCTGGTTAAGACTGTGCCGACCGCCTATCCCTCTTCTGAGACTCCGCCTCCTCCCTGGTCTGAGTCTCTAGCTCAATTCTACACACCCTACTGAATTTCTAAGTAATCCTTCATTGTGAAGATAAATCCTACATCCTTGAAGGTACGTGTTGGAGCATGAAAATGCTCTACAAATAATAAGTGATAGTTAGGTTGTATTTTTCCCTTTTTGTATTGTTTGTGTATTTTAATCTCCCTCATATATAAAGGAAGAGGTGGTCACTTCTCAAGTTGTGCACCTTCTCACAATGTAATTCTAGAGATAGAGAAAAGTGGTGGGTTCTCCCACCAAGGGAGATTCTTCTCTCCCATCTTCTTATCACGTTCTTTTCTTTCATGCATTCTCTTTCTTTTCTTCTTTTCTCATCCATCTTAAATATTGCTCATCATGATCTTCATATTTTTATATTTTGATACGATAACCTCTTGATATTTCTATTCCGTATCCACCGTTCGTATAAAAATGGGTCTCTATCAATCAGATTTGGTTACTATGATTATTTAAGTTTGAAATTTTGAAGACTTCTGAATACGATGATTTATTAAGTGATGTGATGTGGCACTTATTTTTGGTCTTCACGGATCAAATTTTTGGCATTACTAGATGTTTACCGGCTACAAATTATTTATCTTTCGGACTCCATCACAGGATGATTTTGTGTTTGCATCCGGTTCAGATCTTTTTCTTGCTCATGGCGCTTATGACTAATTTGAAGATTTGGATCTTACTTTTTTGCTTTATTGATTGTGATTTGAAGTCGAAGACATTCATCCTTAGAGATTCATGGCCAATTTCAGACTTCACAAATACTTCATAGTTTTAGAGACATTTCAACATTTGGTTCTCAATATGTTTCATTTTATTACCATACTTGCTAGTCAAACTACTGTATTATAGCCTTGTATCACTTATTGTATCTCTCATCATTTGTAAGCATTTAGGAAGGAAATGTTGGAGCATGAAAATTCTATACAAATAATGAGTGATAGTTAGGTTGTATTTTTCAGTTTTTGTATTGTTGGTGTATTTTACTCTCCCTCATATATAAAGGGAGAGGTGGCCACTTCTCATGTAGTGCACATTCTCACATTGTAATTCTAGAGATAGAAAGTGGTGGGATCTCCCACCAAGGGAGATCTTCTTATCATGTTCTTTTCTTTCATGCAGTCTCTTTCTTTTCTTCTTTTCTCATCTATCTAAAATATTTCTCATCATGATCTTCATATTTTTATATTTTTATACACGATAATTTCTTAATATTTCTATTCCGCATCCACTGTTCGTATAAAAATGGTTCTCTATCACATGATTATGAAATTTGGAAGATGGAAGTTAAAACCGCTTTCCTTAATGGAAGTTGGTTGAAAATGTTTACGTGAGTCGGCTAGAGGGTTTTATGGTTGCAAAGTTTCTTTGTACAGTGTGTAAGCTTGAAAAATCCATTTATGGATTGAAACAAACATCTTATACCTGGAATCTTTGCTTCCGTGAGAAATTCACAAAATTTGGTTTCTCTAGGAGTGAAGATGAGTCCTATGTGTATGGCAATGCTAGTGGGAGTATAGTATCTTTTGCAAAAAGTAAAATCTTGGCTTGGAAAGTGCTTTGCTATAGAGGATCTAGAAACAGCATCCTATATTCTTGAGATAAGAATCTTAAGGGATAGAAAGAAAAGACTATTTGGTCTTACTGAAAGTAAGAACTTGGATAAGGTACTAAAATGTTTTTGTATGGAAAATTAAAGAAAAAGAGAGATACTGATTCAGAGTAATGCCATGTTGAGTAAGACTTAAGGCCATAGTACAGATGAAGTGATAGAGGAAATGATTCGAGTCCCATATTCCTCAGCTGTAGGATCGATCATGAATGCTATGATATGGACTCCCCTATTGTGTCTTTTGCTTTAAGCATGGTTAGTCGTTTTCAAGGAAATCCTAGTAGAGCTTATTACAAAGCAGTAAAGAATATTCTTAAGAATCTGCGAATGACATAAGATCTAATTCTAGTCCTTCGTGGCAGTTATACATTGAGAGTAAGTGGGTATAGTAATGCCAACTTTCAAACGTATAGAGACAATCTTCATTCTCAATTTGGATAAGTGTTTATATCATCTAACTAAAACTCCATTTTCTCTATATATATCTACTCCTGGTGATGCTTATGCTTCTCAAAACTCTTCGCACACCCTTTCAATCCTCTTAATCGTGTCCAACATGACATTGGATGGCACCAAATACAATGATTGGATGTGAAAAATAAAGACGGTTCTTCAATACGAGGGAAAAGAGTATGTCCTAGAGAAACAATTCATTGGATTGATGAGGCCACTTCTACTCCTACAAAAATATCATCCTACAAGAAAGTCTATGATGACGCGACTATGGTTGCTTTCATCATGGTTGCCACCATGATTCATGAGTTCAAAAGGTATATGAGGACTATTGGCCATTCAAGATGAACTTGGATCTTGTAGAAAAGTTTCACAAGAGAACTCATCAAAAAAAGTATGAGGCCGACAAAACTCTAATGGCTTGCAAATTAAAGGAAGGAGAGTCTGTCTGCAACCGCATGAAAAGAACTCAAAGATACGTGGAGCACCATGAAAGACTAAATATGATTTTCGACGAGGAGTTGTCCATAGACATGGTTCTTAACTCTTTTTCACCTTGTTATGATCAGCTCACTTTGGCATATCATTTGAACAACACAGAAACCACATTGGCGCAACTCCAAAAACCTGTTGCGAACGACTGAGTTAGGAATGAAGAATAATAAAACTCCTACCTCTACTAATGCTCCTGTACTTACCATTAGGCAAAACAAAGGAAATAAAAGCAAAGGTGTTCCTAAGTAGAGCTAGAAGGGAAAGGCCCATGTAGGTCATCTAGTAATGGCCCAAAAGCAAAGCCCAGTTTTGATATTCCTTTTATTAGTGATCCGAAAGTAGCCATTTGATTCTATTTTAATAACAAGGGCCATTGGAAAAAAGCTACCCCAAGTACTTGCAGGACACCAAGGATGGAAAAGTGAAGCCATCGTCGGCAAATATTTAGACATTTCTGATGGGTTTTATTCAAACAATCCTATGTACGCATGGAACCCTATATTGGATCTATGTTTTCTCTATTAGACATAAAAGCATTGAACACAAAAGGAAGAACCCTAATATGCATCTAATAATTCGAAATCTATAAATATTAGATCATATACCTTTTTTGCTATATAGTAATAACGAACAATTCTAGAAGATCCTTTGCTCCTGAGAACAAGTATCACAAGTGTAGTACCTCTAATGGCTCACAAATACACTAGGGTAAGATGACGAATGTGTGAGAGAGAGAGAGAGAGAGGGGAGAGGAATGAATTGCTCCCAAAAACTGGCTCTTCTAGGAATTTCTAAGGGGTGGCCAAATTCAAGAGCCAAGGGCTCTATTTATACTAGAGGCTAGCTAGGGTTTTAAGGTGCAAACCCTAATTCCTTAGCTTAGGGCCTAAGCAAGTCCAAGAGCCCCTTCCTTAGGGCTGTTGGAATAGTGTCTAAGGCTGCAACTATATTAGGCAAGTATTTGATCTGGTTGTGCATGGTCCTTTTGGGTTGCCTTCACCATAGCAACTTGATGGATGATTTGTTAAGAGAGAGTAAATATTATAAGGAATAATATATGGTTATTTGATTAATATAAGTCATAGATTAATTGGAATTAATTTGGTGACTTAAAGAGATTAATTAAATAAGAGGGTATAAACTGTCAATTGTTTGATAGTTACACTTTAGACTATAAATCCTTATCCATGATAGGATGGACGATTTCTAGGGCTTGGATAAGCCAAAATCGTCCATAGGGTTATCAAGGAAAGGATATGGATCAACTTAAAGTCTAAGTTATCTAATTAGGGTTAAAGTTGTAATCCTTAAGGAGTCTACAAGTATAAATAGACCCTAGGGGTGAAGGAATTCAACAGATCATCAAAAGTAGAGATACTCTGGCCGAATTCCTCCCCTCTCCTCTCTCCTAAATCATCTTGCTTGCTATTGGTGTTTGTAAGCCATTAGAGGAGTGACATTTGTGACTCTAGAAGCTCCAAGACATCAAGATCAACAAGGAATCCAAAGGTATGATTCTAGATCTATTTCAATGTTGTTATTTAACCTAATTAGCCATTAGAAGTCTTGGATTCAAAGCATGTTTAATTAGAAAGCCTAGATCCGAGCATTAGGGTTTTGCATGCGCACATAGGAAAGTTCTTATGGCTAAAACCCATCAGTGGTATCAGAGCCTAGCTTGGTTTTCTTTAAATTGTTGCTTGATTAACTGAAACAAACCTGCAAAATTCGATTTTTGGGTTTTTGAGTCATGGACTCGGCGAGTTCCAAAGTGGACTCGGCGAGTAGGCCTGACTCGGCGAGTCCCTTTGTGTACTCGGCGAGTCCGGGCGTCAGGATTAGGCAAAACCGGGATTTTTTCATGTTTATCTTATGGAAACTTACCTTAATCATATTAGATCAACCCTAATCCGATTTTTTGATATATATGACTATAATCTTGATCTAATTAAAGATATTTATCATCTAATAAAATATTTAATTTACTTATATGATAATTGATTAATTATTTTGATAATTATCTTAAAAGAAATCTTGAATAAATCAAATAAAGATAATTAGGATATTAATTGTTAATTGGAATTATTTGTTATTTGATCCTCCATGTTTTAAATGTTTAAAACTTGCCCTCAAGTTTTGAAATTTATATTTGTGATTAAAATGTTTTAATTTAGACAACTTAAATTTCAAACCCTACGTTTTAAAAGGTTTAAAACACAACCTTATACTAATATGATATTACTAGAATAATATATATATATATATATATATATATATATATATATATATATATATATATATGTATAACTAAATGCTAGTCTTACCGTTAGTAGGCCTCATTCACGAAGCCGATCTATAAGGTGGGTATAAGGTTGCGGCCTATAAAATGGCGCTTAATGGGTGTACACTCACACCCACCGCTTGCTTGATTGGTGGAGGGTCGTTAGCCGAACGGGTAGGATAGGGCAACCTCATCCTCTCATTAAAAGTATAATAAGAAATACAAAGTAACTACACGTTTTAAAATTTTCCCAATCTTAGTTACTTTAGGAAAAGTGAATTGATGCAATCCCATGAAATTACACTTTGCACCCTTGCTAAGAAGTTAGTGGAGTGTGTGTGGTTTACCGGCACACTAATTGGTTCTAAGCAAAGGTGGCAAAGGGTGATTCATTGTTTATCATAGTTCGATGGAGCGTGTGTGGTTTACCGGCACATCGAATAGGTGATCGTTACAATGAAGGCATCATGTGAATTTGCATGGTAATTCACAACCGCTTTGTGATCCTCGGCATCCCAGTCACAAACAAGAGGGGCATATCGAGATTTAAACATGCCATTGAATAGTTCAATGAATCTCATCCGAACCTAGGAATTCTCAATACACTTAGGACTAATAGTCTAGGTTTTGTTATGGAGAATTAGTGAATCGTCATTCACTTACCTTCAATTTATTTTCATGTTAGATTACGGCATCCCTTTTCTAATATGTAAATGTTATTGTTGGATCCTAACCCTAATTTTTCTTATTGGGTGATAATTAGGGATTCTTATTCTAATCTATCTTTGTCCTTTCTATAGATGTCGAACACAAACAACGCTGCTGCGAGTTCTTTCACGTTGATGAGCCTTTGCCAAAAGGTCACCTTCGATGGAACGAACTTTAGCGAATGGATAAGATACATTCGCACCATTGCTCGCTACGAGGATAAGGAGTATGTCCTCGATGAAAAGCTTGAGAAAATCAACCCCGAAATGGCTACTCCGGCTGAAATCACCGCTTTTGAGACTCATGAGCGAGATGCAACGAAGGTACATTGCATCATGATTGCCACCATGAACTCCGAATTCCAAAAGTCCTACGAGGACATGTATCCATACGAGATGCATCAAGACTTGTTGGAGAGATATCACCAAAACACGAGACAAGAGCGTTATGAGATTTTCACTAACATGATCTCCGCTAAGATGGGTCATGGAGAATCTCTTAACGTGCACCTGCAAAAGATGCAAAGGTATGTCGATCGCCTTCGCAAGTTAAATGTTGACTTTGGGGAAGACTTAGCGATCGACATGGTGCTTCACTCTTTACCTCCGATGTACAACCAATTTAGGATGACCTACCACATGAACAAAGAGGACGTCACCCTAAGCAAACTCCAAGGTCTTTTGATAGTCGCTGAGAGCAACTTCAAAGACAAGTCTGTTGCACCTACTCCCAATCCGTCTGCTGCTCCTGTCTTGGCAATTGGTCAAGGAAAGGGAAAGAAGAGGAAGGCTTCATCAAAGAACTATCACAAGGTTAAAGCCCGAGATGGTGCCTCTTCTAGTGGGACCAAAGTTGATCCCTCTAAGCCCTATCCTAACCCGAAAGAGGCAGAGTGACACCACTGCCACAAGATAGGACATTGGAAGAGAAGCTGCCCAGAATACCTGCAAGCAATCAAAGAAGGAAAGATCAAGCCATCTTTCGCAGGTATATACACAATTAAATCTAACGATTCTAACCATGCTATTTCTTGGGTTCTTGACACCGGTTGTGGTTATCACATTTGTTCAAATGTGCAGGGACTAAGAAGAAGTAGGGATGTGGAGCAAGGAAGGATCAATCTAATCATGGGGAACAGAAAATCGTCGCCTGTTACCAAGATTGAAGTGTATTCTTTAGTGCTTAGGAATAATTTATGTTTAGATTTGAACAATTGTTGCTATTCGCCAGAATTGGCTAGAAACATCATTTCATTTCATGGTTTATATAGACAAGGATTTAGATTTTCTTTTAATAATGAGAATGGTTCTATTTTGGCTTATCTAAATAGTGTCTTTTACTTTGAAGCTATACCATGTAATGGAATATATGAAACTGTTATGATTGTTGATAACTTAGGAAATGATGTTTTGAATATTGATTCTTCCACTAGTTTGGATAAAGCATCCTTGTGGCATTGCCATCTTGGACATGTCAACAAGAAACGCATAGCCCAACTCCAAAAGGATGGAGTGTTGGAGTCATTCGACCTTAGGGAAGATGACACATGCGAGTCTTGTTTACTTGGAAAGATGACTAAGTCACCCTTCACAAATACTTGTGAAAGGGGTGATGGGCTATTGGACCTAATACATACCGATGTATGTGGACCCTTCAGATCAACCACGAAGGATGGGAACCACTTCTATGTGACTTTTACCGATGATTATAGTAGATATGGGTATATCTATTTAATCAAGCAAAAGTTAGAAACCTTTGAAAAGTTCAAAGAGTTCAAGAATGAAGTGGAGAATCAATTGGGCAAAAAAATCAAGATGCTTCGATCCGATCGAGGAGGAGAGTACCTAAGTCTTGAATTCCACGATTATCTCAAAGAGTGTGGAATAGTTTCGCAATTGACGCCTCCTAGGACACCGCAGTTGAATGGTGTGGCAGAAAGGCATAATCGAACCTTATTGGATATGGTTCGCTCTATGATGAGTCGTGCTTCACTACCTATCTTCTTTTGGGGGTATGCCTTAGAGACTGCCGCTCATATCCTTAACCGAGTCCCTACTAAGAAGGTTTCCAAAACACCTCACGAGATGTGGACGGGGAAAGCTCCCTCGTTGGCACATATCAAGGTTTGGGGTTGCGAGGCTTTCATAAGACGAGATACTCACGACAAGCTTGAACCTCGAAGTGAGCGATGTATTTTCATCGGCTACCCGCAGACATCCTTTGGATATCTCTTCTATAGACCGAAAGACAATGTTGTCTTTGTTGCGAGGAGAGGAGTTTTCTGAGAGCGAGAACTCATAAGCCAAGGAGACAGTGGGAGGCAAATCGAACTTGAAGAGATTCAAGAGTCGATAGATGAAGGAACCTCTACCGCTGGCATTCAACCCGAGGAGGAAACTCCAGTTGAACCGATTGACGAATCCTTACCTCTTAGACGTTCCGATAGAGTTAGAGTTCATCCCCAGTTTTATGGTTTTCATATTACTACCGAAGGGGACACGTATATTAGTGATGGTACACTAGTAAATCATGATGAACCTAATAGCTATAAGGAAGCCATGGCAGGCCCGGAGTCTGCGAAATGGAAAGAGGCAATGGATAGCGAGATCCAATCCATGGACGATGACCAAGTTTGGAATTTGGTTGATTATGTGCCCGGATGTAAGACCGTTGGGTGCAAGTGGATCTTCAAGAAGAAGACCGACGTGGATGGAAACGTACACACGTATAAAGCGCGATTGGTTGCGAAGGGCTTTACTCAAACTTCGGGAGTTGACTATGATGAGACCTTCTTGCCAGTTGCGAAGATTAAATCTATTAGAGTGATGCTAGCAATTGCCGCATTTCATGATTATGAGATTTGGCAAATGGATGTCAAGACCGCCTTCCTTAACGGAAAGTTGGCTGAGGATGTTTACATGGCTCAGCCAGAGGGGTTTGTGAATCCGAAGCATCCAAATAGAGTGTGTAAGCTTGATAAGTCCATTTATGGACTTAAGCAAGCGTCTCGCAGATGGAATCTTTGCTTCGATGAAAAAGTCAAAGAGTTTGGATTTGTACGAAGCGAAGACGAATCTTGTGTATATGTCAAAGCCAGTGGGAGTATAGTAAGCTTCCTCGTTCTATATGTCGATGACATATTACTCATAGGAAATGACATCCCGACTCTGCAGGAAGTCAAGTCCTGGCTCGGGAAGTGTTTCACTATGAAGGACCTCGGAGAGGCTTCTTACATTTTGGGAATAAGGATAGTAAGGGAAAGAAGTAAGAGACTAATTGGACTTAGTCAGAATACTTACTTAGAGAAGGTACTAAAACGTTTTAGTATGGAAAACTCAAAGAAGGGAGAACTACCGATACAAGGGAATGCCAAGTTGAGTAAGACTCAAAGTCCGAGTACCGAAGCTGAAATAGCAAAAATGAGCCGAATACCATATGCTTCCGTAGTTGGCTCAATCATGTACGCTATGACTTGTACTCGCCCTGATGTAGCCTTCGCTTTGAGCATGGTTAGCAGATATCAAGGGAACCCTGGCAAAGCACATTGGATTGCGGTGAAGAACATCCTTAAGTACCTTTGGAGGACGAAATAATGGTTCTTAGTGCTTGGAGGGAGTGATGACTTGAAGGTGCGAGGGTATAGTGATGCCATTTTTCAGACCGATAGGGACAACTACCGTTCGCAGTCGGGCTGGGTCTTTACCCTCAACGGAGGAGCAGTAACTTGGAAGAGTTCCAAGCAAGAAACCGTAGCTGATTCAACGTGCGAATCAGAGTACATCGCAGCGAGCGAAGCGTCGAAGGAGGCGATATGGCTAAAGAACTTCATTGGTGATCTTGGAGTTGTGCCTGCCATAAAGGAGCCCATGGAGATTTTCTGTGATAACGAAGGTGCGGTTGCCTTGACCAAGGAACCGAGGGATCATGGTAGATCTCGACATATCGACAGAAAATATCACTTCATTAGACATCGTGTAGAAGAAGGACAACTCATAGTTAAGAGGATATCATCAGAGGATAACCCAGCAGATCCGCTTACGAAGGGACTGAGTAGGGTTAAACACTTGCAGCATGCTAGGAGTATTGGGCTGAAGGATGATATTAGTATAGATTAGATAGTATTAGAAACGTATAATAGATAAATGTAATTAACATTTGATGATTAAATAAAGGAGTTTTATTTATAAGTAAAGTTACTGTCATATGTTAATCGTTTAACTATTGTTTCACTTTGCATGTTTTGACTTCCAGAATAATTGAGTTTATTAGGAATAATCGAATTATTCAAATTGTCCACAATCGTTCATATGTTGGAAGTAGATATGAATGAAGATTGTCATGAATTGGTGTGTAGATTGTCTAAATGGTGTTAGACATAGCAAGGGTTGCTGCAACGTTCATGAGTGCTTATGAACTAGTTTTGAGCATTGGAACAAACCCGCGCTTGCTGGAATCACTTTATGGAATATGATATAAAAGGTGATCGCAAGACGATAATATCATATAGTCTTAAAACCTAGATATATGGTTTATTATTTGTTAATTGATTGTACATTGATAATGCGAAAACGCATCAGTAACTTGGTGTTATAAAACACATTATTGTGTATAGTTGGTTAATGAATAAGTAAATGCATATAAGTCGAAGTTTATCTGTAAATTTTATCCTAAGAGGGTAGAAGAGATATCTTGGCCACTCGATGATTTGATTTGACTTATGTGTCGGGCCCGGTCAGAACTGAATTGATGTGTTTGATTAAGTTCTATGTCGAATAAATCAGAGATCGAGAAATCAAATGCTAGACTAACCATTCCATAGGATTGTCAGCATGATATCTAACAGAGGACTGTACGATCCCTTATCTAAAGGACAAGATTGATTAGATCAGAGTTTGATAGCGTCTTTGAGAGCTACGATTGCAAACCGAATTGTACTTGTATAGTTACTAGACTTATCCAAGTGGGAGACTGTTGGAATAGTGTCTAAGGCTGCAACTATATTAGGCAAGTATTTGATCCGGTTGTGCGTGGTCCTTTTGGGTTGCCTTCACCATAGCAACTTGATGGATGATTTGTTAAGAGAGAGTAAATATTATAAGGAATAATATATGGTTATTTGATTAATATAAGTCATAGATTAATTGGAATTAATTTGGTGACTTAAAGAGATTAATTAAATAAGAGGGTATAAACTGTCAATTGTTTGATAGTTACACTTTAGACTATAAATCCTTATCCATGATAGGATGGACGATTTCTAGGGCTTAGATAAGCCAAAATCGTCCATAGGGTTATCAAGGAAAGGATATGGATCAACTTAAAGTCTAAGTTATCCAATTAGGGTTAAAGCTGTAATCCTTAAGGAGTCTACAAGTATAAATAGACCCTAGGGGTGAAGGAATTCAACAGATCATCAAAAGTAGAGATACTCTGGCCGAATTCCTCCCCTCTCCTCTCTCCTAAATCATCTTGCTTGCTATTGGTGTTTGTAAGCCATTAGAGGAGTGACATTTGTGACTCTAGAAGCTCCAAGACATCAAGATCAACAAGGAATCCAAAGGTATGATTCTAGATCTATTTCAATGTTGTTATTTAACCTAATTAGCCATTAGAAGTCTTGGATTCAAAGCATGTTTAATTAGAAAGTCTAGATCCGAGCATTAGGGTTTTGCATGCGCACATAGGAAAGTTCTTATGGCTAAAACCCATCAAGGGCTTGGACGGAAATCTCTAGATCCTTTTAGGGATTTTCGGCCCTCCCTAACAAGGGTGATCCAATGGCCTAAAACTTCAACAATCAAATATTTACAAAACAACCCCTGCACTTTCAGTCCGTTCCTTTAATTCCAAATTAATCTTTGATTAAATACTTATTAATAATATAATTTATAATTAATATATTATTCTTATAATATATTAATAAATCATATTTATGCACTAATTTATTATTCTAAATAATAAAATCAACATCTCTCTCCAATAGTCATCCCATCTAGTTGCCAGTATGAAGGCAACCTAAAAGAACCATGCTAACATCAAATCAAGTACATACCAATTATAGTTATGGGATTAGACACCTAATCCAAAAGTCTCCCACCTTGATAAGTCTAATAACTATAATTTCAAGTATGACTTCAGAATCTGATTAACAATCGTAGCTCTCAAAAGCTGCTGTCGAACTCTGACCTAGTTTGTCGCGTATCCTTAGATAATGGATCATATAATCCTCCATTCTACAAGATATCATGTGGAAAAAAGACATGGAATAGAATCATTCTCATTGTCCAATAGTTTGTTTCCCGATTTCTGATTTGTATGACAAGGAACTTAATTGCACACATCAACTTAGTCCTGATCGGGCCGGACATACAAGTCAACACAAAATCATCAAGGGGCCCTGGATATCACTTTTACCCCTTGAGATAAAAGGAACAGATAAACTTTGACTTATATGCTTGTACTATTTACTCATTAAGTTGTTCACAACAATACGTTTTATAACATCAAGTTACTGATGCGTTTACGCATTATCAATGCACAACCAACTCCTAAACAATAACTCATATATCTCGGTTTAAAGATTATACGATATTATCGTCTCACAATTACTCATGATAAATTCCATGAAGTAATTCAAATGAGTGCGGGTTTAATCCAATACTCAAATCCTATTTCAGAAGTACTCATGAACGTTGCAGCAAACGTTTGCTATGTCTAAGCCCTAAGACAATCTATAAGCCAATTCATGACATTCTTCATTCATTACTTACTCCCAAAGTATGATCGACTGTGGATGTTTTGAATAATACAATTATTCGGGAAGTAAAACATGCAAAGTGTAACACAAGATAAACAGTTGACAAAAGATAGTAAACAATTACTTATATATATATATATATATATATATATATATATATATATATATATATATATATAAATATCCATTACATAATCATCAATGTCAATTAAATTTATATTGTTACAAGTTTCTAAATATCTTTCTAATCACTAAAACTAATACTGTCCTTCAGGCCAATGCTCCTCGCATGTTGAATGTGCTTAATCCTACTCAGACCCTTTGTGAGGGGATCTATAGGATTCTCTTTTGACGATACCTTCTTGACCACGAGGAGTCCTTCTTCTACATAATGTCTAATGAAATGATATTTTTTGTCAATATGTTTGGATCTGCCATGATCCCTTGGTTCTTGGACAAGGAAATCGCTCCTTCATTATCGCAGAAAATTTCCATAGGCTCCTCTATGGACGATACAACTCCAAGGTCTCCAATGAAGTTCTTTAACCATATAGCCTCCTTTGACGCTTCGCTCGCAGTTATATACTCTGATTCGCATGTTGAATCAGCCACGGTCTCTTGCTTGGAACGTTTCCAAGTCACAACTCATCCATTCAGGGTAAACACCCAGCCCGATTGAGAGCGGAAGTTATCCTTGTTGGTCAGAAAGTTGGTGTCACTACACACTGCGACTCTCAAGTCATCACCGACACCAAGCACAAGGACCCAGTCCTTAGTTCATCACAGATACTTAATAATGTTCTTAACCGCTATCCAGTGAGCTCTACCTGGGTTCCCTTGATATCGAATTACCATGTTCAACGTAAAAGGCACATCAGGGCGAGTACATGTCAAAGCGTACATGATCAAGCCAACAACATAAGCATATGACACTCGACTCATTTCCACTTCTCTGCATCGGTACTCAGACTCTGAGTCTTACTCAGCTTGGTATTGCTTTGGATAGATAACTCCCCTTACTTGGAATTCTGCATGCTAAAATGTTTTAGCACCTTGTCCAAGTAAGTGCTTTGAATAAGTTCAATTAGTCTTTTACTCCTATTCCTCAAGATCATTATCCCCATAATATAAGCAACCTCTCCTAGATCCTTCATAGCGAAACACTTTCGAAGCCAGGACTTAACCTCCTGCAAGGTTGGAATGTCACTTCCTATGAGATGTATGTCATTGACATACAAAACTAGAAAGTTGACTATACTCCCACTAGCTTTGACATATACACATGACTCATCCTCACTCCTAGAGAAACAAAACTCTTTGACTTTCTCATCGAAGAAAATATTCCGTCTGCGAGAAGCTTGCTTCAATGCATAAATGGATTTCTCAAGCTTGCACACTCTATTAGGGTATTTAGCATCTACAAAACCCTCTGGCTGACACGTGTAAACATCTTCAACTAGCTTCCCATTAAGGAAAGCGGTTTTGACATCCATTTGCTAGATTTCATAATCATGAAACGCAGCAATGGCTAACATAACCCTAATAGACTTGATCTTGGCCACTGGTGAGAAGGTCTCATCATAGTCAATCCTCAGGGTTTGAGTAAATCCCTTTGCAACCAGTCGTGCCTTGAACCTGTGCACCTTTCCATCCATATCGGTTTTACTTTTGAAGATCCATTTACACCCAACCGTCTTATGACCTGGTACATTCTCAACAAAGTTCCAAACTTGATTGCCATACATGGATTGGATCTCGCTGTCCATCACCTCTTTCCATTTGGCAGACTCAGGGCCCGCCGTGACTTCCTTGTAGCTAGAAGGCTCATCAAAATTTACCACTGTATTATCACTAATAAACGTATCACCATCCGTAGTAATATGAAAATCATAAAACGTTGGTGCCATTCTAACTCGAGTGGAACGTCGAAGAGGTAATGACTCGTTAATGGGTAATCTCTTCCTCAGGTTGAGCGCTAGTGTTAGAGGTTCCTTCACTGCTTGATTCTTGAATCTATTCAAGATCAATTGTACTCCCACTGTCCTCTTGGCATATGAGTTTCCTCTCGCGTAAAAATACTCTCATTTCTACGAATAGCACGTTATCATTAGGTCTGCAGAAAAGATATCTAAAGGATTTTTGTGGGTAGCCGATGAAAATACATTGCTCATTTAGAGGTTCAAGCTTGCCGTGAGTCTCTCATCTTATGAAAGCTTCACAACCCAAAACCTTGATATGTGCCAATGAGGGAACCTTCCCTATCCACATCTCGTGAGGTTTTTTGGCAACCTTCTTAGGTGGGACTAGATTAAGGATGTGGGCGGAAGTCTCTAGGGCATACCCCAATAATGAGATTGGTAGCGAAGCTCAACTCATCATGGAACGAACCATGTACAACAAGGTTCAATTGCGCCTCTCAGTAACACCATTAAGTTGTTGTGTCCTAGGTGGCGTCAATTGTGAAACAACTCAACCTTCCTTAAGATAGTCGTGGAAATCGATACTAAGATACTCACCACCCTTATCGGATCTAAGCATCTTGATCTTCATGCCCAATTGATTCTTTACTTCTGGTTTAAACTCCTTGAACTTTTCAAAAGTTTCTGACTTATGTTTGATTAAGTAGATATATCCATATTTGCTATAATCATCTGTAAAAGTCACATAGAAGCGATTAGCATCCTTTGTGGTAGATCTAAAGGGCCCACACACATTCGTGTGTATAAGATCCAAAAATCCCTCACCTCTTTCATAAGTACCAGTGAAAGGTGATTTATTCATCTTTCCAAGCAAACAAGACTCGCACGTGTCATCTATCCTAAGGTCAAATGACTCCAACACTCCATCCTTTTGGAGTTGGGCAATGCGCTTCTTGTTGACATGTCCAAGATGACAATGCCACAAAATTCCTTCTCTAAACCATTAGACGAATCAATATGCAACACATCATTTCATAAGTTATCTACAACCATCACAGTTTCGTATACAACATTACAAGGCAATGCTTCAAAATAAAATAAAACATTATAATAAGCATTAATAGACTAATTTCATTATTAAACGAAAATATAAAGCCTTGTCTGTACAAACTATGAAAGGAAATAATATTCCTCGTCGTCTCTGACGAGAAGCAACAATCATTAAAATCTAACCCTAACCCACTACTAAGCACTAAAGAGTAAACTCCGATTTTGGTAACAGGAGATGAATTCATATTGTCCATTATCAGGTTCATTTTCCCATGCTCTACATCCCTAATTCTTCTTAGCCCATGCAAATCAGAACAAATGTGAAAACCACATCCTATGTCAAGGACCCAAGAACGATCATGTGAAGAGTTTTTAGATAGAATAGTATAAATACATGCAAAGGTGGGATTTATCTTTCAATTCTTGATGTCCTAAAAGTATTTTGGGCAGCTTCTCTTCTAATGTCCCTTATCATGGCAGTAGAAACACGTTGCTTCTTTTGGATTGGAGGAGGGAGGGGGAGAACTGGTTTTACCTTTGGATCCACTAGTAAAAGATCCATCATGAGACTTTCCCTTCCATTTCTTCGACGGAGCTTTCCTCTTCTTCCCTTTCCCATGACCAATAGCCAGGATAGGGTAGCAACACGAGTGGATTCAACAGCTTTTCCGTTTAGTCCACTTTTAGTGGCTCTTAACAAACCTTGAAGTTTGCTCAAGGAGACATCCTCATTGGCCAGATTATAAGTCATTTTGAACTGATCATAGTAGGGAGGCAAAGAGTGTAAGACTATGTCTATAGCCAGCTCTTCGTCAAAGTTGACATTCAACTTGAGCAAGCGATCCACATACCTCTGCATTCTTTGCAAGTGGGTCGTGATGGACTCTCCATCCTACGTCTTTGTTGTACTGAATGATGTAACTAATTCATACCTCTCTTGACATGTTCTTTGATGGTACTTTTCCATCAAGTCATATCACATCTCGTAGGGCCAATAGTCATCGTAGAACCACTACATCTCGGGAGTCATATTGGCCACCATAATGCATGACACTTTGGTCCCTTCCGTGCATTTGGCCCTATACTCAGCCATATCTTCGGAAGTAGTAGTGGCTTCATCTAGCTTGACGAGTTCCTTATCGAGAATGTGTTCCTTATCCTCGTAACGAAGGGCCATTCGGATGTTTCTGATCCAATCATTGAAATTAGATCCATCAAAAGTGACCTTCCTACAATGTTTAGGAGCGAGAGTGGGTTTGAGGAGTTGTTGTTGGAGGAGCTTGAGCTAGGAGCGTTGTTTGGGCCAGACATCTGCAAAAGAAGAAATGCAAGTTTTTGATTAGATAGCAAATCCTTAATATAACACCCAAATGAAATAATGAGGCTAGGACCCAACACAATAATTCACAATTTGGACGAGAGATGCCGTAATCCAATTGTAAATTATTTGAAGGTAGGTAAATGACGATTTACCAATTCTACCACGAAAAACAAAATTCAAATAAATTAGCTTTTATTTAATGAAATTCCTAGATCTTTGAGATTCATTGAACTTTTCAATGGCATGTTTAATCTTGATTATGCCCTTCAAGTTTTTTGATTGGGATACCAAGGATCACAAACAAGGGGTGAATAACCATGCAAATTATCTTGGTACTCTCGATGTCATTTACCACTTAATCAGCGTGTCAGTTAACCACACACACTCCATTGATCAATGATAATTTACGAGCTATCCATTACCACTCTTTGCTAGTCTAAGTTAGTGTGTCAGTTAACTACACACGCTTCACTAACGACTTGACAAAGTGCAATGTTCAATTTCATAGATTAGTATCAAATTCACATTTTCCTAACATAGTTACTTTATATTTATCATTATACTTATTAATGATAGAATTAATGTCCTATCCTACCCGTTCAGCTAATGACCCTCCACCAATCAAGGAAGCGCTGGGTGAGAGTGGACACTCATTCAACCGCCATTTTATAGGTAGTTTCCTTGTACCCCCGTTATAGATCGGATTCATGAATGAGGCCTACTAACGGTAAGACTGACTCATCTTATACATATATATTAATTAACCTTTTAATATTATAATAGTATAAGGGTGTATTTTAAACCTTTTAAAATACTAGGGTTTCTAATCCAATTTAAAATTTTCGAAATTAATACCTTTTAATTAAAAACTTAAATATTAAAAAACTTTGATTTAATAATTATCCAAAATTAAAACAATTAATTTAAATTATTAAATCTCATAGGATTATCCATTAAATTAAATAAGTAATTTAACCTAATACCTTTATCCCTTAGATTTCAAAATTTTGGGAAAGGATATTTCAAAATCATCAATTATCCATTTAAACAATTAAAAGATAATACCTACCCAAAACCCAAGATTTTCGAAATCTAATCTTGGGGAAGCCATTTAAAAAAAATCCTAGGGTTAGGAAACCCTAAAAAAAAATGTAGGCCAAAGGAAAAGGTCCAAAAAACCCTAATCATATTTCGAACCTCTGGTTATGAAACCCTAATTTCAAAAAATCCAAGCCCTAGGGTTTAAAATCCATAAACCCTAATTTGTCAAGTTCAATCTATTGTATAATATCTAATAAAAAACAAAACTAAAAGCTTTGATACCACTGACGTGTTTTATACAAACAATCATATGTATGCATGCAACCCTAGATTGGATCTATGTTTTCTTTATTAGACATACAAGCATTGACCACAAAAGGAAGAACCCTAATATGCATCTAATAATTCGAAATATATAAAGATTATATCACATACTTTTTTTTTCTATATAGTAATAATGACCAATTCTAGAAGATCCATTGCTCTTGAGAACAAGTACCACAAGTGTAGTAGCTTTAATGGCTCACAAATAAACTAGGGTAAGATGATGAATATGAGAGAGAGAGAGAGGGGGGAGAGGAATGACTTGATCTAAAAATCAGCTCTTATAGGATTTTCCAAGGTGTGGCCAAATTCAAGAGCCAAGGGCTCTATTTATACTTGAGGCTAGCTAGGGTTTTATGGTGGAAACCCTAATTCCTTAGCTTAGTGCCTAAGCAAGTCCATTGACCCCTTCCATAGGGCTTGGACGAAAATCTCTAGATCCTTCTACGGATTTTAGGACCTTTCTAACAAGGTTGATCCAATGGCCAAAAACCTTAACTATCAAATATTTACAAAACAGCCCCTACACTTTCAGTCCGTTCCTTTAATCCTAAAATTAATTCCAAATTAATTTCTGATTAAATACTTATTAATAATATGATTTCTAATTAATATATTATTCTTATAATATATTAATAAATCATATTTATGCACCAATTTATCATTCTAAATAATAAATCAGCATCTCTCTCCAATAGTCATCTTGTCTAGTTGCCAGTGTGAAGGCAGCCCAAAAGGATCATGCTACAATCAAATAAAGTACATACAAATTATAGTTATGGGTTTAGACACCTAATCCAACAATATCAAACTAATAACTCACAACCTACTCATTCTTGGTTCCTTGATACTAGATGTGGTTTTCTCCTTTGTTTTGATTTGCAAGGACTAAGAGAAGCTAAAGAGGTGGAACGTGGAAGGACGAATCTAATCATGGACAATATGCAATCTTCTCCTGTTACCAAGATTGGAACTTATAGTCTTATGCTTAGTGGTGATGTTAGATTAGATTTTGTTAATTATTGCAATTCATCAGAAATGACACGAAACATTATTTCTTTTCATGCACTTTTTAGACAAGGTTTTCGATATTCATTTAATGACATGAATGGATTGATTTTGGTTTATAAAAATGGAATTTTTATGTTTGAAGCTTTACCATGTAATGGTGTGTATGAAATGGTGTCTTGTGTTGATAACTTTGGTAATAATATATTTCATATTGATCCGGATGATGGTTTAGACTAGGCTTGCTTGGGGCATTGTTGTCATGAGCTCATTAACAAGAAACACATCGCCCAACTCCAAAAAGACAGAGTGTTCAAATCATTTGACTTAAGGCTAGATGTTGATTATGAATCTTGTCTTTTGGGGAAGATGACAAAATCACCTTTCGTTGGGTCTTGTGAAAGAGGTGAGGCTTTGTTGGATCTCATACACACAGATGTGTGTGGGCCCTTTAGATCCACCAAAATAGATGCTAATCGGATTTATGTGACATTTACAAATGATTATAGCTGATATGGTTATATCTACTTAATCTATCATAAATCAGAAACCTTTGAAAAGTTTAAAGAGTTTAAACATGATGTCGAGAATTAATTAGGCGGGAAGATAAAGATGCTCCAATCTAACATAGACGAAGAGTATCTTAGTATCGGGTTCCATGACTATCTCAAGAAATGTGGAATTGTTTCACAACTGACTCCTCCTAGGATGCCACAACTTAAATTTGTGGCTGAGAGACATAAGCAGACATTGTTAGACATGGTTCGTTCCATGATGAGTCGATATTCTCATCCTATTTATTTATGGGGGCATGCCTTAGAGACAGTCACCCTTATCCTCAATCTTGTCCCTACCAAGAAAGTTTCCAAAACACCTCACGAGATGTGGATAAGAAAAGTTCCCTCGTTAGAACATATCAAGGTCTAGGGTTGTGAACCTTTCGTTAGACGAGAGATCCATGACAAGCTAGAACCTAAAAGTGAGAGTTGTATTTTCATTAGCTACCCACAAAAGTTTTTTGGATATTAGTTCTAGAGACCTAGTGGAAACATGGTCTTTATATCATGAAGAAGAGTCTTTTGCGAGAGAGATCTCATATTCAAAGAGGACGATGGGAGTACCATTGACCTTAAAGAGATTCAAGATTCAACCAATGACCGAACCTTAGAAGATACTAATGCTCAACCATAGGATGAGACTCCTGTTGAACCTATTGAAAAATCATTACCTTTCCACCGATCTAGTAAAGTTAGCTTGCACCTGATTTCTATGGTTTCCATATAACTATAGAGGGTGACACGTTTGTCAATCATATTACACTAGTAAATTTAGATAGGCCAGCTGACTACAAGGAAGCAATGACAGGCCCTTAAGCTGCCAAATGGAAAAAGGCAATGGATAACAAGATCAAGTCCATGTATAATAATCAAGTTTCGAATTTGGTTGATTAAGAACCTGGTCGAAAGTCAGTTTTTTGCAAATGGAACTTCAAGAAGAAGACCAAAATGGTTGGAAAGGTACACACTTTCAAGGCACGACTGGTTGCGAAGGGCTTTACTCAAATCCAAATGATTGACTATGATAAGACCTTCTCACCAATCTCCAAAATAAAGTCTATTAGGATAATGCTTGCCATAGATGCCTCTCATGATTATGAAATATGGAAGATGTTTGTCAAAACCACTTTCCTTAACAGAAGTTGGCTGAAAATGTTTACATGATTCAGCCAGAGGGTTTTATGGCTGCAAAGTTTCCTAATAGAGTGTGTAAGCATGAGAAATCCATTTATAGATTGAAATAAGCATCTTATAGCTAGAATATTTTCTTCCATGAGAAATTCAAAGAATTTGGTTTCTCTAGGAGTGAAGATGAGTCCAATGTGTATGGCAAGGCTAGTAGGAGTATAGTAACCTTTGGTAGAAGTAAAGTCTTGGCTTGGAAAGTGTTCCAATAAAGGATCTAGGAGAGGCAGCCTATATTCTTTGGATATGAATCTTAAGGGATAGAAAGAAAAGACTAATTAGTCTTACTCAAAGTACATACTTAGATAAGGCACTAAAATTTTTTTGTATGGAAAATTCAAGAGCAGGAGAGCTACTGATTCAAAGTAATGCCATGTTGAGTAAGACTTAAGGTCCTACTATAAATGAAGAGATAGAGAAAATGAGTCGAGTCCCATATTCCTCGGCTGTAGGATCGATATTGAATGCTATGACATGGACTCCCCCTAATGTGTCTTTTTCTTTAAGCATGTCCAGTCGTCTTCAACGAAATCCTAATTGAGAATATTGGAATACAGTAAATAATATTCTTAAGAATATGTGAATGACAAAAGATGTGGTTCTAGTCCTTGGTGGTAGTGATACGCTGAGAGTAAGTGGGTATAGTGATGCCAAATTTCAAACATATAGAGGCAATATTTGTTCTCAATTTGGCTGGGTGTTTATATCATCTAACTAAAGCTCCCTTTTCTCTATAGATGTCTATTCCTGGTGATGATTCTGCTTCTCAAAACTCACCCCACACCTTTTCACTCCTCTCGATCATGTCCAAGGTGACATTGGATGGCACCAGCTACAATGATTGGATGCGAAAAATCAAGATGGATCATCGATATAAGGGAAAAGAGTATATCCTAGAGAAACAGTTCGTTGAGATCGATGAGGCCACTACTACTCCTAACGAAATATGCTCCTATAAGAAAGACTATGACGATGCGACTAAGGTTACTTTCATCATCGTTTCCACCATGATTCATGAGTTTCAAAATTTATATGAGGACTACTGGCCATATGAGATGAACTTGGATCTTATGGAAAAGATTCACAAGAGAACTCGTCAAAAAAAAAGTGTGAGTTCGTCAAAGCTCTAATGGCTTGCAAATTGAAGGAAGGAGAGTTTGTCTGCAACCACATGTAAAGAATTCAAAGATAGTGGAGCGCCATGAAAGGCTAAATATGAATTTCGATGAGGAGTTACCATAGACATGCTCCTTAACTCTTTGCCACCTTGTTATGATCAGTTCATTTTGGCTTATCATCTGAACAACACAAAAACCACATTGACCCAACTCCACAACCTGTTGCAGACGGCTGAGTTAGGAATGAAGAAGAATCAAAATCATACCTCTAATAATGCTCCTATCCTTACCATTGGGCAAAACAAAAGAAAGAAAAGGAAAGGTGCTCCTAAGTAGAGCCAGGAGGGCAAGACCTATGTAGGTCGTTTGGTAATGGCCCAAAAGCAAAGCCTAATTTTTATATTCCTTATATTAGTGATCCAAAAGGATACATTTGCTTATATTATAATAATAAGTGACATTAGAAATGAAGCTGCCCCAAGTACTTGCAGGACATCAAGGATGGAAAATTGAAGCCATCATCGACATACATTTATGCAATTTCAAACTAATAACTCACAACCTACTCATTCTTGGTTCCTTGATACTGGATGTGGTTTTCACATTTGTTTTGATTTGAAGGGACTAATAGAAGCTAAAGAGGTGGATCATGGAAGGACGAACCAAATCATGTGCAATAAATGATCTTCTCCTGTTACCGAGATTGGAACTTATAGTCATATGCTTAGTGGTGATGTTAGATTAGATTTCGTTAATTGTTGCAATTCATTAGAGATGACATGAAACATTATTTCTTTTCATGCACTTTTTAGGCAAGGTTTTCGATATTCGTCTAATGACATGAATGGATCGATTTTAGTTTATAAAAATGGCATTTTTATGTTTGAATCTTTACCTTGTAATGATGTGTATGAAATTGTGTCTTGTGTTGATAACTTTGGTAATAATGTATTTCATATTGATTCGTCTGATGGTTTAGACAAGGCATGCTTGGGGCATTGTCTTCTTGGGAACACTATACTTTTAGGGTTCTTGATATTCAATTGTTTGTTGCAAATCATAGTGAAAACAAAGATCCCTTAGGTTGCATGTGGACTTAGGGTTTAAGTTTTTCCGCCAAAATAAGATTCTTGTAACCTATAAATCCTATCATGTTTAACCATGTAAAAGTATATCAATCACCATATTTGAGTTCTCCAATATGTATCTCAGGTCGAAAGACATAAATATAATTAGATGTGCTTAAGATTAACTAATGATAACGATCCATGAAGTGACTCTTGATGCGGTTCATATCTAATAGTTGTTCTCTAACAAGTACATATGAATTTGGATGCAACACTTAGCTATTTCACCACTTGAAATCAAACAATCTCATTCATATTAGTCTTAATTCACAATTGTTTCCACTGAAAGATCTAGTATGCTTAAGAATCGTATTAACGTGATATTGCTAATTAACATATGATACTAATGGGCCACACTAACAACAACTTGATATAATTGATTATTTATTAGAAATTGATTTTAATAAATATTTAATAAGCTCTTATAATTAATTGAAAATTATTTATTTATTGGAAATTATAATTTTTATTAGCAAGTAACATTACATAATTCATATGGTATGAATTATTAAGTCATGTACAATAAGCAACATTAGATAATTCATATGGTGCTTGTTTTCTTTTCAAACTTTGCAAGATAATCTATGGTTGGTTATAACATATTTACAATTGTTCAAAAATATAAAATCTTCTGTTACTAAATCTTTTTTTTTTAAAACTAATTTTTAAATAAAAGCCCAACAATTGGCATTAAAAACCACATTGCTAGTTTGGTTAGATTTTATGATTCTTGGAAATTTTAAGGTGAGTTTGGTTGTGGACAATTGTTTTCATTTTTCTAGAAAATTTTCCAAAACCAAACGTAGTCTTAATTCCTAGAGAATAATGATAACTTGTTTTTATATAAAAATAAGTTAATACATATTTTCTTTGATGACTTCATAATTGTTATTTTATGTAACAAAAACTTACATGCATTTTTTTGTTACTTAAAGTTGTTTTAGAAAAATAAATGTTGTTTTATGTTTATATGTATTTTAGAGTGTATAAACAAGCCTTTGACCATTTGCGTTGTTGTTTGTGTGATTTGGTTAATAATGGTTTGTAATATTTTTTATTCATAATGTAATAATCGTAGTGAGACTATTTTTGTTTTGTCGCATGGTTAATCTAAAATTGAAAATATAGTGCATATTTGGTCCCTCAAATTTTTAAATATAGTTGAAAAATACTATTTTACCTTCCTGATTTTCTTTTTCTTTTTCTTTTATTTACTTAAATATTTTTATAATTAAAAAACGAAAAAATAATATAAAACCCCTAATAACCCCACCTAACCAACAACTCTCTATTTATAACACAACCACTCTTTCTCTATATCACCTTTCTATAAGAAACTACCACACACCACTATGGCCAACTGTCGACCACCTTTGGGGATTCTTGTGTCGTCGGAAACCACCATCATACTCGCCTGGAGCCACTGCCACGGACGTAAGCCACCAAAGTTGTTACCTACTCCGACCAACTTCACCGGCACCATCAAGGTGGAGCGTCGCCGGATCTGGAACCACCGCCACCACTGGAGCGTTGAAAAAACATTATCGGATTTGGAACCGGAACTTTGAATCATCATTAGACCTGGAACCACCGCCACAGCTGGAAACCACCAAAGGATCAACCTCTTCCGACAAACAAATCTCCACCTCTGACGAAGTATCTCTCTTTTTTCGATGAACTGACCCGTCGATCTAGGAACTCGAATAGAGGGTGATAAAGAGGTTTAAATAGACGCCTTTGTGAAGGTTCAGAACCCTAGGGTTAGGGTTTTCCTGGATCTAAAATGTCGGTCGTTTCCTGCAGTAAGTTTGAGAGAAAAATAAAGTGATTGTGATGTAAAGAGAGGGATGAGGGTTAGTTATGAATAAAGAATTAAAGGAAATGAAAAAAGAAATTAGTAACGATAAAATATCTTTTTAAGTACATTTAAATTTTCAATGGATCAAATATGTATAATATTTTTTAAATTTGGACTAAGCATGCAACAAAAAAATATATTAGCTCCAAATATACTTTTGATAAACTATATGCACCAATTTTGCAATTTACTCAAAAAATAATAATAATAATAACTTGTGAATAAAAGCCAACATTGTCCATTAATCATTTATAAAAATATAAAATTCCCGTAAAAAAAATTCAAAACCAAAATGGTGAGATCGTGAAAAAGAAAAAAAACATTCTTTGAGATCTTGGATTAATGTTTAATTTTTGTGTAATAAACAAAAATTTTATATCAAATATTAGCTGTGAAACCCGTATAATATATGAGTTTTTTTTTAATTAATATATTTTTGTGTAACATTACGTGTTTAATACTTTACAATACTAAATTTGGAAATGATATCAGTATTAGTTATGATTGAACCAATTTTTGCAAGGATTTTATAAATCATTGTGAATTCAAAAAAGATCGGTCAAAAATTATCTTTTTTCAATTAGGAAGTTTGATTTAAATTTAAAATGAATTTGATATATTAATTGATAAAATACGTGAGAATTTATGAAGACATTTTTTTTTTCTTGATTATATTTTTAGATTAATTTTTTTTATAATTTAATAACAAAGCTAAAAGAATCATAATTTATCAAATGAATTTAAATACAATTGAAAAATTAAAAAAATACGCATGTTAAATTAGATGATAAAATATGGTAAAAAACTTCTATTAGGTACCAATAAATGATTAATTTCATAAATTTAATTATTTTTAAAAAGAGAGCACCGACCAATATGGGATTTTATTTATTTATTTATTTTTAGTAATAGACTGAAGGGTGACTTGGTTTTATTTGTCATCTTGTCAAACTCAAAGCAGAATTAATTAATTCAGAATCAAAGACTCCACACTAGACGGACGCTTTAACTTTACGGCTTTACCCCATTGACTTTCATAGCGAAATTAAAACACATCGCCCAAACCTCTTATTTTCTCATTTGTTTATTACTACTTTATTAGTTTATAATCCGTATAATCCGTAAAAATCATGATTATAAAATTAATTAAAATTTTATATTAAAAAATTAAAGTTGTTAAACATATATTTTAATTAAGGAATATGTTTTTTTAGTTATATAAAATTATAATTGTTGATTTAAATAAATACGTGAAGTTATATCATCTTATAATCTGTATTAATTTTATTTTATTTTTCAATGTAATGTTATTAATTAAATATAATTAGAGTGGGAAAATTTAAAATCAATAATCATTTATTAATTTAATGTAATTAGAGTGGAAAATTTAAAATTTGAAATAGATAATCAATTATTAATGTAATTAGAGTGGAATTTAAAATTTAAAATTTAAAATGGATAATTAATAGGTTGACAAGTAACATGATAGATGATATATAACATTAATGATGAGTTTTAATTAAGGGATATGTTTTTTTAGTTATATAAAATTATAATTGTTGATTTAAATAAATACGTGAAGTTATATCATCTTATAATCTGTATTAATTTTATTTTATTTTTCAATGTAATGTTATTAATTAAATATAATTAGAGTGGGAAAATTTAAAATCACTAATCATTTATTAATTTAATGTAATTAGAGTGGAAAATTTAAAATTTGAAATAGATAATCAATTATTAATGTAATTAGAGTGGAATTTAAAATTTAAAATTTAAAATAGATAATTAATAGGTTGACAAGTAACATGATAGATGATATATAACATTAATGATGAATTTTAATATGATACTTGTCAATAGCAGATTAAACATATTTTTTTTAGAATAGGGATCATTCACTAGGTTATAATCCGTGGGAACCACGGTTAAAAAATTAATTAAACTATTATAGTGAAAACTTAAAATTATCAATCAATTATTTCAAATAACTTATTAATTAAGAGATATATTTTTAATTATATAAAATTATAATCGTTAATTTAAATAAATATGTGAAATTATATCACTTTATAATTTGTATTAATTTTAATTTAATTTTTATTATAACATAATTAAATTAATGTAATTAGAGTGAGAAATTTAAAATTTAAAATTAAGAAGTAATAGATTGATAAGTGGCATGTATTAATGAAGAAGTTTAATAGGGTCACATATGGAAATAGTAGAATAAAATATGTATTAATTAGAAGACTTAATAGAATGATACATGTCAAAAGAAGATTAAAACTATTTTTTTATTAGAATAGAGAAGAGATTTTAAGATTTTATAATATCAAATATTTAAATTGTTTTTAATGATCAAACGAATTTAATTTATTGTATAAAGTATTAATAAATTTTGTATGTTTTATATCCGCTATTATAAGTTTATAAGGTTGTTTACGTACTTTTTTTTTTTTTTTTTGTAAGTGTTAAACATTATTATAAATTTAGTTTGATTTTTTTTATAAAATTAAAATACATTTTTTTTTCAAATTAACTTTCTTACAATCTTTTAAATACATTTTTGCACAAATTCTTTATATATATTTTTTATAATTTCTTTTACATGTTTTTACAACTTTTTTGTATCTTTTATAACTTTTTTGAAACTTATTATTTTTTATTTTTTACAACATTTTTTTTTCATATTTTTAAAAGTATTTATATGTAACTTTTAAACCTTTTTGCGATATATTTAAACTTTTTATAAGCAATTTAAAACTTTTTTGTATTATTTTAAACTTTTTTACAACCTAAAAAGGTTTTAAAAGATATGAATTTTTTAATTTTTTTTTTTCAAATGTAAGTAAAAATTTTTAAAAATGAAGAATTATTTTTAAAGGTTAAAAAAAAGTTTTAAAAGTTTCAAAAAGTCTTTACTACTTACAATTTTTTAAACTTTTTTACTTACGTTTTTTTATAATATTTCAAATCTTTTAAACTTTTTTATTTATATAATTTAACATTCCTATGTTGTAAAAAAACGTTTAAAAGAGATTTAATTTAATTTAAAAAAATATTAAAAAGAAATTTTGAAATGGTGTAAAATAAGTTTTAAAAGAGTAAAAAATGTTTAACAAGGTTGTATACAAAGTTTTAAAAAAATTATAAAAAAGAATAAAAACAAGTTGTAAGTTTTTTCTTAAAAAGAAAAATTGAGAAATAATTTGTAAAAAAATGTAAAATTAGTTGAAAAAATGTTACAAAAATTATATAAAAAGTTTGTGCAAAATATCTAAAAGAACTAAAATTTTATATAAAAATAAATTGAAACGAATGAAGTTTGGATGTATTTGTAAAAAAATCGTATCAAATTTTCAACAAAGTTTAAAATTTAAGACAAAAATAAAAATATATAAATGATACGGTAAACTTATAATAACAAAACTCATTATCATTTTATATAATAAATTAGTTTCGTTGTTAACTTGAAGAAAATTTAAAGACTTTGTTTTCATAAAATAAGTGATAACCTTATTTTATAATTGTAAGGTTTTTGAAAGACGGTATATATATATATATATATATATATATATATATATATATATATATATATATATATATATATATATATATATATATATATATATATATATATATATATATATATATATATATATATATATATATAATGAAAGTATTGATTTTCATAATTAATATTTTATTAAGTGTTTAACTTGAGGATAGTAGTTTTATATTTGTCATGACTTGTGTTTTTTTTTTTTTTCTCTTATTAAAATGATATGTTTATGTTTAAAATGAATGATTGAATAACACCAAACGACTATTTGTAGTTATATTATAATAACATAATTAAAATCAATAAACATTCTTTCTACAATATAAGTTCAAATGAAACAATCACAACTAATATTTTAATACAATCAAACTATTACACAATTACTATATGTCTGTAACGAACTTCTATATCCAAATAAACTTATAATTTGACATATAATTTAAACATAAATATTTTGACACTTCTAATTTGCATGCAAAATCTAAAACGACGTGTTTATATAAAATGTCACATTTTGAGGAAATAAATGCGAAATTGAGTACCTATAACTTTGAATGCTTTTTCTAGATATGGAAGAAAGATCATATATATTGCTTGTTTCTTTAAGGGTAATTCCATAATTCTTGGGGTGATCATACCATGCACCGTCCATTTCTCCACCTAACGTCACAATTTTTCGAATGATGAGTAACTTTCATTTCATATTTAGTATACTCGGAGTAAATTACACGAAGGTTCCTTATAGTTTGGCGTAATTTGTACGTTTAGTTTCTAATTTATTTTTTTAACTCGTAAGGTCCCTATTATTTGTTTTTGTTGCGTGTTTGGTCTTTGTCTTACATAAAAAGACTATTTTGCTCTTGATTTTTTAATTTATTTAAATAAACACACATCAACCCTACTTTCACATCGCCTTATCTTATTTTACCCACCTACCTTATTTAAATAAATTAAAAAAAATCGAAAGCAAAATAATATTTTTAGGTAATGCAGTGACCAAACATATAACAAAAACAAACTGTAGGGACATTCCGAATTAAAAAAATAAATTAGAGACCAAACATACAAATTACCCCAAACCACAAATACCATGTAATTTACTTGTATACTCGCAACATATTCATTTTAAAAAGTGTGACTTGATAGAGGTATATCATTTCCACTTTCATGTCATATTTAAAATATCAACCACTCTACTTTTTATTATTTAAATATAATATTTATAATTAAATATAATCTCATTAATAAAAAATTACATTAATAAAACTTAAATAAAAACAACCTTAATCTAAAAATATTAAATACAAATATTTATATATATATTTTTCACAGATTTTTCGTTTGACCTCTTTAGAAATTAAAGATGTTTCTTGAATTTTTCTAAAAGTTTTCAGATGATATTCCCTTTAGTTATGTTCTTTTTTCCTAGTAATGATATAATAAGGGTCGGTTTTACTGTACAAAAAAAATAATCATTTGCTTAGGGCTCCCAATTCCAACGACCCTTTAACCCAAAATTAAATTAGGGGATTGTTTAGTTAGATTCTTCATTCACCATTCAGCAGAAACGGTGACTCGACAATTGTTCTTTACTTCTTCTTTCTTTGTCCTCTGAATTTAATTAACTTATTAGTGATTTCATTCTTGATTCTACCCAGAATCGCACAAAACCTTCTTCTTCTTTCTTTGTCTCCTGAATCTAATTAACTTATTGGTGATTTCATTATTGATTCTACCTAGAATCACACAAAACCATTGCTTCTCTGATTTTCTATTCTTCTTCTAATCTTCTTTCTGGAGATTTTTGATAAGTTGATTGATTTTTTTTTTTGAAAAGGATGTCAAGTGTTAAGATTAATTCAACAGATTTGGTGATTGCTTTCCTAAATCCTGAGACTTGAAAGGTTGAAAAGGAATGTTCTATTGTTCTTCTTCGGTTCTTCCTCTGATTCTTTATTTCACCATAACTCAGTCTATTATTCATTGCTGATTATTTATGATTGTGAATTTGTGAAAATTTGATAATCTATTATCTATGATAATCGATAAATTTTGTGATTTTGATGAAGTTTTGTTTGATGTAGTCATGTAGAAATCTGTTTCTTTATTTACTGCACAAAATGAGAAAAATATGTTTTTTAAACTTTTATGTAGATTATAAAATAGTCTCAAGTGGTTCTTTTTTCTAATTAGACTATCTATTATGGTTAATATGACTTAATTTTTTTATATTCGTTGTCTCAAGTTGGATTTTGGAAAGGATGAGGGTTTAATTTATAACATTAAATATAGTAATGATAAAGGGCCATAAATTTTTGGTTTGCTTAGAGCCCCTAAACTGGTTGAGCCGCCCCTGGATATAACACCCCACTATTCAATATAAAGTATACCTAAATTTTTTCATTATTTTTAAACATACTATGGTGTACGTTTACATTAAACCACAAGTATAAGTAGTTATTATAAATACAAACATACAAAATATACATAAGGATCATGTTGGGTTTATAAAGTCTTACAACCAAAGATAAACTAGCATTAATCATGATCACTCCATAGCACCTTTTCCTTTATCCACATTACTGGGTCGTGTAACAACAAACGTTAATCAAGTGTAAGCTTTAAAGCTTAGTGAGCAATCATCCAAACAAAACTTTAACAACTTCGACATCGGTAATATAAATTAACCACATCAAAAATAGTTCCAAGAAATTTCATGTATTCACAACGACAAATTTTGATTTGCTACATTCCACAAGTTTCACCATTTTATAAACACTAATGAATAAGTCTTATTACAACATGTAGACTTAATCATTTAACACTAACAAGGATTTTCACCATCCTTCTAACAATCACCAATTAATACATCCCCTTTGATTTTTCCATCCAATAGAGTGAAACCTTAGACCATCCATAAGGCTCACTTGTATCGATCACCATGTAATACATTCCCTTGGATTTTCACCATCTAATGGAGTGAAACCTTAGACCTACCATAATTCTCATTTGTATTGATCACCATAAAGCATTTATAATTGGATACATGTATCAAGATACATCTAAATACATTCTTAACACCACATAAGATTATATATATATATATATATATATATATATATATATATATATATATATATATATACTCAACTGGTTAAGATTTACGAGGATGATATTTCAAAGTCTCAGCTTCTAAGTTTATCTAATTTGTTTTTGATTGGTTTTGAGCACTACAACATCCCTATGGTGTACATGCAACCCTAATTATTCGGATCTATGTTTTTCTCAAGTTATGCATGCAAATCAATTTATCCAAAGCATAAACCCTAACTACATGCAATTTTCGGAAATCATAACATAAAACATGTTTAGAAGAATACCTTTTGATTGTAGCTTGTAGATCTTGACCTTCAAGAACCTAGTGCCTCAATTGTTGCACCTCAAATGGATCACAAACACCAAGTAGCAAGTTGGAAGAATATGAGAGAGGTTTAGGAGGCTCAAAATCGGTTGGTATTCCTTCTAGGGTTCAAGTGGCTGATTTTAAGGATCCAAAGGGTTCCTTATATTGCTGAGTTATTAGGGTTTCAGGTAAAACCCTAATCAAGTTGCTTAATCCTCAAGCAGCCCACAAGATCCTTCTAGAAGACCCTATGGATGAAATCTATGTGTACTCCTTCATAGAATTCATCCATCCCTTCCTTAGGGATCCATAAGCCTAACTTTGCAATTATCTTATAATTACAATATCATTCCCCTTAATTCAATTAGTCTCTTTTGATCACAAAATTAATTCCAAATTAATTTCCCTATCAATACTAATTAAATAATATGATTTCTCAATTAATATATTATTCTTATAATATATTAATAAATCACAGTTAACCTCTTTCTCTCTAATTCATCTAGTCAAGTTGCTATGGTGAAGGCAACCCAAAAGGACCATACTACTATCGGGTCAAGTACGTACCAATGATAGTTATAGTCTTAGACACCTAAACCAACAGTCTTCCATTTGGATAAGTCTAATAACTATAACTGCAAGTACGAATTCAAAATCTGATTAGCAATCGTAGCTCTCAAAAGCCGTTATCGCACTCTGACCTAGTCGATACCGCACCCTTTAGATAAGGGATCATGTAATCCTCTTTTCTCAAGATATTGTGTGGACAAGGACATGAAATAAAGTCATACTCATTGTCCAATAGTTTATTTCCCTATTTCTAATTTGTCTGACATAGAACTTAATTGAACACATCAATTCAGTCCTAACCGGGCCCGACACATAAGTCAACACAAAATCATCGAAGGGCCCAAGGTATCGCTTTTAATCTTCTTAGGATAAAAGGAACTGATAAAATTTGACTTATATTCTTGTACTATTTACTCATTAAATCATACACAAAAATACGTTTTATAACATCAAGTTATTGATGTGATTACGCATTATCAATGCACAACCAACTTGTAAACAACAACTCATATATCTCGGTTTAAAGACTATACGATATTATTGCCACACAATCACTTGCGACCAATTACATGAAGTGATTCATTTTGGATTAAGTGTCTAAGCCCATAACTATAATTGGTATCTACTTAACCCAAGAGTAGCATGGTCCATTTTGGGTTGTGTTCATCAGGACAATTTGATAGGATGGATATTTGAGTAAGAGGTTATTTTTGATTATTAATATATTATAAGTATAGTATATTAAATCATAAATCATATTATTTAATTAGTATTGATCAAGAATTGATTTGGAATTAATTTAGTGATCAAAAGAGACTAATTAAATTAACGGGGACTTATTATGTAAATCGGTGAGACATATGGTTTGGGCTAATGATCCCTGATTAATTTGTAATGGGCTAAGCTTATGTGAAAGTCCATATATTATTAGTCCATATAAGTTATGGATCATAAGCCTAAGTGTAAGAATTAGGGTTACATACAACTCTTTCAATTCTACACTATATATGTGTAACCCCTTTAGCTAAAATCGGACCTAAGAGTGACATTGCAAGAGTATGCACGATTTTGGTGCCTAACCTCTCTATCATTTGTCTTCCAATTGTTCATGATGTTTGTGACTTGTTTTAGACACAATAGTTGGGGTGCCATGCTCTTGAAAGACCAACTCCTACAAGTTACAACAAAGAGGTAATCATCTAACTTAATTTTATGATTCATATGCCAAATTGTATGCTAGTTGTAGGCTTCATGCTTTGGAATTTTTTTTTGCATGTATAACTAGAGAAAAATTAGATCCAAAGCTATTAGGGTTGTTTATGCACCATAGGAGTGTTATAGTACACAAAACCCAAAAATTCATATGAGCGTGGGTTTAATCCAATACTAAAATTTTATTTCAAGATCACTCGTGAACGTTGCAACAAACGTTTGCTATCTCTAAACGCTTAGACAATCTACAAGCCAATTATGACAGTCTAACCTCATATCCCACTTCCAAAGTGTGATAGAATGTGGATAATTTGAATAATCTTATTATTCTGGAAGTCAAAACATGCAAAAGTGAAACTATATTAAACAATTGACACATGATATCACTTTTACTCATAAATAAAACTCCTTTATTCAATCATAAAATGTCAGTTACATTTTATCTATTACAAATTTCTAAATAACTATCTAATCAGTAAAACTAATATCGTCCTTCAGAACAATGCTCCTAGCATGTTGTAAGTGCTTAACCCTACTCAAACCCTTTGTGAGGGGATCTGTTGGGTTCTCTTCTGATGATACCCTCTTTACTACGAGGAGTCCCTTTTTTACCCGATGTCTGATGAAGTGGTATTTTCTGTCGATGTGTTTGGATCTCCCATGATCCCTCGGTTCCTTGGTCAAGGCAACTGCTCCTTCGTTATCGTAGAAAATATCCATAGGCTCCTTTATGTCTGGTACAACTCCAAGGTCTCTGATGAAGTTCTTCAACCATATCGCGTCCTTCGATGCTTCACTTGCTGCTATGTACTCTGATTCACAATTTAAATAGGCTAAAGTCTCCTGCTTGGAACTTTTCCAAGTCACTACTCCTACATTCAGGGTAAACACCCAGCCTGACTGAGAGCAAAAGTTGTCTCTGTCGGTCTGAAAACTAGCATCATTGTACCCTGTCACTCCCAAGTCTTCATTTCCGCCAAGTACAAGGACCCAGTCCTTCTTCCTTCGCAGATACTTAAGAATGTTATTTACTACTATCCAATGAGCTCTACCATGGTTCCCTTGATATCGGCTGGCCATGCTCAAAGCAAAAGCCACATCAGGGTAAGTACACGTCATAGCGTACATGATTGAGCCAACGGAGAAAGCATATGCCACTCGACTCATTTCCGCTATCTCAGCATTGGTACTCCGACTTTGAGTCTTACTCAATTTGGTATTGCTTTGAATTGGTAACTCCCCTTTCTTGAAATTCTCAATCTAAAACGTTTCAACACTTTATCCAAGTATGTGTTTTTGTGATGAACATGTAACCAAAAAAGGGTGTTAACTCGAGATCTATGACATGAGAAAGTAAACAAACATGATCTAAGTTATTTTATACTAAACACATCAAGAATAATAATTTATAAGATTGTGTTAAATATACTTCAACATCTAAGTTCGAGATCCTCCAAGAAGACTTGCGAGGATCAAAACTTTCTTCATCTCTTCCCTCAAACACCGAAACCACAACTCAAGGTGAGCTTCATACCCCTCTCTTTTCGGTTTTCATATGTTTTATGGGGGAAAATACAAGAAAATGTGTAGATCTATGTGTATGTGTATGTTATGTATGATTTTATGTGTTTTTGTGATGAACATGTAACTAAAAAGGGGTGTTAACTCGAGATCTGTGACATGAGAAAGTAAACAAACATGATCTAAGTTATTTATACCAAACAAGTCAAGAATAATAACTTATAAGATTGTGTTAAATATACTTCAACATAAAACCCATTTTTGGGCTTAAATTGTCAAATTTACAAAAACTTTGGGTTAAAAATTGCCAAATCACGGTTTCTTAAAGGTTAAAGAGTCAAAACAGATAAAATAATTGTTTTTATGAACGTTAAAATTTTCAAAGGACTTGAAATGTAAATTTTTGGCTTAATGGGCTAATTTTGGGCTTTTCAGCCCAATAGGCCCAAAATTGCGAACAATGACATTTGGAAGGGCTGAAATGATAATTTTCCTCCAAACCGGGGACAAAAAGTGTATCAAAACTATTTTAAGGATTGAAAATGCTTTTTATTTCCAAAAAGGGATCAAAATGTAAAGTTTTTGGATTTTGGGCTAAAAGTATAAAAATTGCAAAAAGTTGGGCTTTAACCGGAAAATATCATTTTGGAAGGGCTGAATCTGTTAACAAAATAAGTTTTGAGTTAAAAATATCATTTCAACCAATTTATGATGCAAAATTGTCAAGAAAATGTTTTAAGGACCTAAAATGACTTTTCTTTTATATTAAGGACTAAATTTTTCATTTTACAAAAGAAAGGGGCTGCAAAAGGTCAAACCACTATTTCTAAATCCATTATGTTATTTATAGAAGATTGAGTAAAAAAAAATACTAATCTACGGTTGACAAAATTCGAAAGATAAATACACGTATAACTCCAAATATCGTATAAACAAATCGATCGGTCTCGAGTCGATACAAAAACAAAAACCGTTAAATCGAACCCTCCGATAGATATGCGATATCAAAGACGAGTAATTATTTAAACTTTGGGCTTGAAAGTTTCAAATCATGCTGGTTGGACCTTGCAAGTCCATTGACATGATCTTTGGGCCCAAAGAGATAACGCTTATATGTTATTGGGCCTCTTATGGCCCAATTCCATATAAAGGGACCTTAATGGCTCTCAAGTGCTTTTGGGGTCTTAGTGATCCAATAGTATTGCCAGTAAGGTCAAGGTAATCTAATGCGAGATGGGCCAACGAGTCTTTCGCATCCCCGATGGCCTAAAGTAAACTCACGGAAGTAGCAGGATTGTACCTCTCTTTTTCCTCGTTTGCTAGGCTTATGAGTAATCGACGTAAACAGATTTAGGGCGATAATAGAGAGTAATCAAGGTGGTTGGATTAAGTGAGTTATAACGAGCGACGCCTCTAAGGATCATTCGTAAACGGTAGTTATAAACTAGTCATTACTAATGCATGGTTATAACAACTCACAAACCTTAATTAATCCAACACCACCCAAGTAATCAAGGAAGAGTAAACAGTATCATTCATTGCGGCAGTATAATAATTTGAGAAATCACTAAATTTTATGTATTTGGAAAACGTCGGGTTTTCCAGGGAAGTTCAACATTTTCACTTGTACGTTTAATACTACGTTCTTCAATTGTACATGTTTTGAAATCATCATGCATATTGTACGGATCTTCACACTTTTTTTTATAAACATTTCATATGTTGACCATTTTTAACAAAATAACTTGTATTCTCAGGTAACAGGTAAGCCAAGGAATAAGTACCAAGTGTGTTAGACTGTTTTTGCTTTTGAAATCTATCAAACAATGTATGTATGGATTTGAAATGTTAAAACAATGTACTTGGTGTGAACAATTCCAGTTGTAATATATTGATGCACGGTGATGTTTATGTTATGATTCATGTATATTCATTGTGATGATATTCAAATTAAGTCACGCGAGCCCTCGGACATTTCTGCCTCCTGGTTCAGGGGTGTGTCAAAATGTATTACTGTGTATTATAAATTGGAGTTTTTGGTTGAGAGACTCGACGAGTTGAGAGTCCAATTCACTGAGTCGAGTCGAGATGTTCGCGAAACTTTAATGAATGGACTCGACGAGTCAGAGTGCTGACTCGCTGAGTAGGTGCTGGTAGAGAAACCCTAAGTCTCCGGGTTTGTGACCTATTTAAGGGGCTTTAGGCCCTCATTTCCTCCTCCAATCACCCTTGAAAGCCTGAGGGAAACCCTAAAACCGTTCTTTCCTTTGTGGAGTGAGTGTGTGATCATTTTGGGCAATCTTAGTGCTCTTCCATGATGGAGGATGAAGAGCTACATGATTTGGATCAAAGGAAGGCTGTAGATCTGAGGTTTTGAGTGCTTCAGCAGCTGCGTGGAGGTACAAAATTCTCATCTTGTTCTTTCCTTGTGCTAGATCCCATTTTAGGAGTTTTAGGGCTTTCCCCCAATCTTTTGTACCTATGAGTCATATGAATCATGGTTTGAGGTTGAAACCTCAGATCTGGACCTTGTGAGGTCCTTAGAGTCTAGGTGTCCCAACTTTAGTCATTCAAATGAGGGTTTATGAGCTAAATCCTTCATGAAGGACATGTAATAGCATTTTGGAGCCATAACATCATGCATGAACATAAAGATCGAAGCTTTACGTGACTTTTGCGCCTTGAGATGATAGATCTAGTGGTTGGAGTGATGGATCTGTCCTAAATCATCTATTTGAGAAATGTGTCTGAATGAACTCGTCGAGTCACTGAGTCGACTCGACGAGTCGATTAGGGTTTTCATGATCAAGCTGAATCGCGTGTTAACTTAGCAAGTTGGGGTTTAACATGACGATTTGAGTTGGACCTTCGCGAGATTTCTGAGAAAGTGAGTGGACTCGACGAGTCACAAGGGTGCACTCGGCGAGTCAGGTCAAATATGGATTGTTGACTCGAGTTTGACTTTTGTTGACTTTAGGGTTGGTCAACATGAGTAAAGGAGATCATGGAGGGGTAAATGGTCTTTTATCCACTTCAAGAATTGAGCAAAGAAAGAAAATAGCCTTGGTGTAAGTGAGTATTAATTTGAGATGTTTTGTCATATGTGTTAGGTGGAGGTTAGTCCGAGATGTCCAAGTGTGAGACTATTACTTGCTTACTTATGAGGTGAGTCTTCTCACTATACTTTACCATGAGTGGTAATTTGTGAGATAGAGATGTTTATGTGTTTTTTTGTGTATCGTGATATCCTGCATTATTTCTTTATGATTTATGTTGTGTATTAACCAGAGTTTACAGAGTTAGGACGAGAGGGTCCATCAGAGTTGTGGGACTGGAGGGTCCCACTAAGACACATTGACCAGAGGTTCTTACAAAGCTATAGCTTTGAGTGGCTAATTATACGTGCATAGTATTTTGGGGTACTCACTAAGCTTCGTGCTTATTGTGTTATGTGTTATGTGTTTCAGGTTCTTATCAGGATCGCGGGAAGGAACCGACTTGATTATACACACCAAAGAAGGAGTTATGTTAGAGGATCTTGTATTTTAATTGAATAATTTTCAAGTTGCAAAGTGTAAATTAAATTAATGCGATTTTTATGAAATGTGTTACGAGGATTAAGTGGTTTTTATTGAAAATTTTGTTTTGAAAGTTTACGGTGTTACAAGTTGGTATCAGAGCCTTGGTTTGTGAGATTCAAATGCACCTTCGGGTGTGTTTGGACTCAAGCTGAAGATTTGAGAAAGATTTTCAAAAGAGATAAATTTTTCTAAAGTGAGAAGGTGTCTAAGAGGAAATGAGTTGGAGCAATGTGTACAATCAGCCAGAGCCCAAACGGTGATCGAGCAGGAATCACGTAGAGAGAGAGTTCTAATTCGAGAGATAATCTTGGAGAGATACCTAGATGGGCATTTGAGGAGTCTACTGAGTAGAGTAGTTAGATAACCCGAGATGTAGGATTGCCTAAGTTGGCGATGTCTTTTGAGTTGTGGATAGAGTAAGAGGAATTATACGCCAGAGTGGCTTTATGTGTTAGTAGAGGTTATTCGATGCCTGAATGCTGCTTGCTTCGTGCTTTGTGGAACTCTTGATGATGGGAGATAGTTGCTAAGCGAATATGATGATATTCAAGAGGTAGATGGCTGGCATCATGAGGAGTTCTTCAGCAACTAATGGCAGAGAAGTGTGAGAATGTAGGAAGAGCATAGGGAGAGTCCTTAGCCAGATGAGTACGTGAGAGTATTCGTTGGAGAGCGACTAGGTATAACGGGATTAGTGACGGGGAAGGTTGAGCAGCTACTTAGGAAATCTGGGATGATCCGTGTGGAAAGTATGGGTAGATGTGGCAGGTAGTATGGGCCCGTACTACTGAAAGGATAGGACCCATGCTCGAAATAGGGAGAATTCTAGAGGTTCTAAGTACCAGATTGAGAAGAGAGATAACATGGTTCGAGTACCATGATTCATAACAGGCTGAGAGGTGACCACACGATTCGAGTACCATCATTCGTGGCGGTTAGTGTTTCTGGTTCACCAGTTATTCCGTTGTGAGTAATCAGGCTGAGACCAGATGAGATAGAGTGTAGGGCTAGAGGGCTGTATCGAGTAACTTTTAATGGACCATACCTGGAGAAGGAATCAAGTTAGTTTCCGAGAGATTTATTGGTGAGATGCCAGTTAGAGTCTCAAGACACAGGGATGAGTAGAGATGAGACATTATGAGGAATTGCGGCCTGAATGGAGCAGTTGGCTGATGGTTGAAATGTTACTATCCGTGACAAGAGTTGCACTTTTCCTATTTCCGAGAAGGAGCAAAACGAGATATTGAGCTTTCGGTTTTAGAGTTTGAGGTAAACCCTATGGGATAGGATAGGGTTGCAACCTTTTCCCAGAGTATTTGGGCAGTATGTTTGCTGCGAGGTATTCTTTACGCCACGAGAGAAATATCAGTGGAGATTGAGATAAGGACAAAGAGATGCCTTAGTCGAGCCAGGCATGTTTTTAGAAGCAAATCCAAGTGATCAAGAGGAGTATACTAGGGCAGTGGCCCTCGTCATTATGTTGTAGATCAGATGTGAGAGTGAGGCCTCGTGCTTGCATGATGATTCCCGTATTGGGAGGATGATCGAGGAGTTAGAGACGAGGTGTCTGATAATGCATTATTTCCGGACCGAGAGTAAGGATTATTTCGGAACAGTTGGGTTATCCGACATTGTGTCGGACTGAGGCTTCGAGATGAATAAGGACAGTCACGTCGATAGGATTCTGATATTTTTTTTCTAAGTTACGGGATATTTGGAGTTGTTTGGCTTCCATCGGGAAGATCATTGGTGTGATTATGTTGTACATTCCAAGAGTAAGTGTGATGTACCCTGTGAAACAGTCTATGGAGTAGACTGTGGGTATGCCAATTAGTGATAGGTCGAACCCTAAGTGGGGGAGGACTGAGTATTTTATTAATAGGATCAGAGATTTGTTCCGGTATTGCTAGAGAGCTGGTTATCGAGATCTGTGGTGCGGACACAGGAAATTTAGGTTATTTGTGGATGAAGCGAGGTGCAAGATAGGATTATGTATGTGTATGTGCTTAAGAAAGGATGAGTGAATCCACGGCAGGTGGTCATTGGTCAGACAATTTATTGTGGTCAGGGATTTTTCGGGTTTGAAAATGTAAATTTCGAGGCGGTTGGGCCGTTAAGTTCAGGGTGCAATTGCTGAGATTTGTGGGTATCGGTATGGATTGTGTTCTATACTCCTAGAGGGGCAGCAATTAACTTGTCTACGTGTTTTTTTTCTATGTGTTTTTAGTTGTTGACGATTCCTCCGTGTTTCAATTTGTGATATCGAGGTATTTCGAGGTTTCGAGTTGCGTGAGGGGAAGATCAGTGGTCGAGGCAAAACATCGTGAGATGCTATGAAGGTGTACCGAGGTACCCATGTATGATGTCCTAATTTTGGTCATGTTGAGACTCGAGTTGTGCGGTGGTGAGCTAAGTACCATGTGACTTTGTTCCAACGGGAACCCCTTGGGTAATTGTCGTTAGAGTTGGACTGTCTAGGGGTATTACCGTGCGGAGAAAGTGTCTTACCTACGAGAATTTACATTAGGAAGTGGTGGTGCATAAACTGAGTGGGTGTGTGCACTTATCTATGTTGGGTTGTGGAGCATGAGTTAGTGAACTCAGTGTGGTGATAACTTGGTGATGAGATTATGAGGTGATAAGAGAGTAGGTGGATCCGAGTGGGAGTAATCACTTGGGATTATCAGGGAAAACCCATGGAGTGAGCCATGGCGAGTCAGTGAGTAGGAGAGTGTTGTAAGACTACGAGGAGCTGTAGCATCCATGAGTCAGTGAGAGAAAGGGTATCGTGCGACTGCGGAGGGCTGCAACATACGTAAGTCAGAGAAAGGATATCGTGATAATGTAGGGAGCCATGGTATTCACTAGTCAGAGAGGAAGAGTATCACGTGACTGCGGGGAGCCGTAGCATACGCGAGTTAGAGAAAGAGTATTGTAAGACTAAAGGGAGTCATAGCATCAGTGAGCTAGAGAGAGAGAGAGAGAGAGAGAGAATATCACAAGACTACGGGGTCATAGCATTTTCGAGGCAATGAGAAAGTGCCATAGGATGATAGGGAGCCGTAGCACTTGTTAGTAAGTTGGAGAAAGTATGTATAACTATGGGGAGCCGCGGCCTTATTAGTAAGGACATGATGTAGAGCGGCTCTTAGGCATGAGTAGCCTTACCAGAAGAGTCTGTGAGAACCTGGGGGCCAAACCAAGGGTGAGAATGGGTTGTCGCGAATATGACGATTCGAGGAGTTGTCGCGAATCGGACAAATCGAGGAGTTGTCGCGAATCGGACGAATCGAGGAGTAATGCCTGCGTATAATAGTAGATCATGAGTCATGATTTAAGTGCTTGATTGGGACGAGTGATCCTCCGATTATGTGTCAGAATAGACTCTAGTGGGTGAGTTTGGTTCTATCTGCGTAGAGGACGAGCAGTTGAGACTTCGGTTGGATCTCATTCTTAGAGAGATATGTTTCCGTGTGATGTTTTAGATTGGAGTGAGCTAGTTCGTTGGTTTGGGAAGGACCGAAGGACACACGAAACTAATGAGCAGTAGACGACAGAGGTCGAGGGTGAGATGTTTTTAGTTGGATTGTAATATTCGCTTGGGGAAAAGTGAACTTCAAGACTCGTGTGTCACAATAGGCCGAGGTAGTTGTGAGAGAAGGAAGTTAGTGAGACACTTGGGATACGTTATGGATAACCTATGGAGGTGCATGATTGTAGAAGTCATAGGATATTATTGAGTAAGCATGATCTTCTTCTTGTGTTCAAAGATAGGGTGTCGAGAGTTCATTGTTTAGATAGGTTATGACTGAAGCTCAGTGGATGGGTCCCTGGTCTAATGTGACTCTTTCATTTTGGAGTATGATTGGGATTGTGTAATATATCTGGTTTAAGAGACCGAAAGCCTATTTTTGGGGCGTTGACTTGTTTATCTGCCACGACGAAAGGATCAGAGGGGTAGTGAGTTATCAGGGTCTGTTATTCGAGGAGCAAATAACATGATGATATCTTGAGAGGGCGGCTAGCAGGGAGGCAGGCCGCTAGAGTACCCAACCTTTGAGGAGTCAAAAAGAGTATCATGGCGGCAGAGGAGGTTGAGCTTTTCTTGATTTAGAGGTTCCTGTTGGATTCAGGTGTACATGGGGAGAGATATCTGAGTGGTATGCTATCTTCTCAGTGGTGCTTTTCGAGGTGTTGGGTTCGATCTTTGAGAATTGAGGGATGATTTTGAGGGCGAAATCAAAATCAAGTGGGGGAGAATTGTAACATCCAGTTATTCAGATGTATTATAAATTGGAGTTTTTGGTAGAGATTCTCAACGAGTTGAGAGTCCAACTCGTCGAGCCGAGTCGAGATGTTCGCGGAACTTTAAAAAATTAACTCGACGAGTCTGAGAGCTTACTCGTCAAGTAGGTGCTAGGTAGAGAAACCATAAGTCTCTGGGTTTGTGACCTATTTAAGGGGATTTAGTGTTGGAATAGTGTCTAAGGCTGCAACTATATTAGGCAAGTATTTGATCCGGTTGTGCATGGTCCTTTTGGGTTGCCTTCACCATAGCAACTTGATGGATGATTTGTTAAGAGAGAGTAAATATTATAAGGAATAATATATGGTTATTACATTAATATAAGTCATAGATTAATTGGAATTAATTTGGTGACTTAAAGAGATTAATTAAATAAGAGGGTATAAACTGTCAATTGTTTGATAGTTACACTTTAGACTATAAATCCTTATCCATGATAGGATGGACGATTTCTAGGGCTTGGATAAGCCAAAATCGTCCATAGGGTTATCAAGGAAAGGATATGGATCAACTTAAAGTCTAAGTTATCCAATTAGGGTTAAAGCTGTAATCCTTAAGGAGTCTACAAGTATAAATAGACCCTAGGGGTGAGGGAATTCAACAGATCATCAAAAGTAGAGATACTCTGGCCGAATTCCTCTCCTCTCCTCTCTCCTAAATCATCTTGCTTGCTATTGGTGTTTGTAAGCCATTAGAGGAGTGACATTTGTGACTCTAGAAGCTCCAAGACATCAAGATCAACAAGGAATCCAAAGGTATGATTCTAGATCTATTTCAATGTTGTTATTTAACCTAATTAACCATTAGAAGTCTTGGATTCAAAGCATGTTTAATTAGAAAGCCTAGATCCGAGCATTAGGGTTTTGCATGCGCACATAGGAAAGTTCTTATGGCTAAAACCCATCAGTGGTATCAGAGCCTAGCTTGGTTTTCTTTAAATTGTTGCTTGATTAACTGAAACAAACCTGCAAAATTTGATTTTTGGGTTTTTGAGTCATGGACACGGCGAGTTCCAAAGTGGACTCGGCGAGTAGGCCTGACTCGGCGAGTCCCTTTGTGTACTCGGCGAGTCCGGGCGTCAGGATTAGGCAAAACCGAGATTTTTTCATGTTTATCTTATGGAAACTTACCTTAATCATATTAGATCAACCCTAATCCGATTTTTTGATATATATGACTATAATCTTGATCTAATTAAAGATATTTATCTAATAAAATATTTAATTTACTTATATGATAATTGATTAATTATTTTGATAATTATCTTAAAAGAAATCTTGGATAAATCAAATAAAGATAATTAGGATATTAATTGTTAATTGGAATTATTTGTTATTTGATCCTCCATGTTTTAAATGTTTAAAACTTGCCCTCAAGTTTTGAAATTTATATTTGTGATTAAAATGTTTTAATTTAGACAACTTAAATTTCAAACCCTACGTTTTAAAAGGTTTAAAACACAACCTTATACTAATATGATATTACTAGAATAATATATATATATATATATATATATATATATATATATATATATATATATATATATATATATATATATATATGTATAACAAAATGCTAGTCTTACCGTTAGTAGGCCTCATTCAAGAAGCCGATCTATAAGGTGGGTATAAGGTTGCGGCCTATAAAATGGCGCTTAATGGGTGTACACTCACACCCACCGCTTGCTTGATTGGTGGAGGGTCGTTAGCCGAACGGGTAGGATAGGGCAACCTCATCCTCTCATTAAAAGTATAATAAGAAATACAAAGTAACTACACGTTTTAAAAATTTCCCAATCTTAGTTACTTTAGGAAAAGTGAATTGATGTAATCCCATGAAATTACACTTTGCACCCTTGCTAAGAAGTTAGTGGAGCGTGTGTGGTTTACCGGCACACTAATTGGTTCTAAGCAAAGGTGGCAAAGTGTGATTCATTGTTTATCATAGTTCGATGGAGCGTGTGTGGTTTACCGGCACATCGAATAGGTGATCGTTACAATGAAGGCACCATGTGAATTTGCATGGTAATTCACACCTGCTTTGTGATCCTCGGCATCCCAGTCACAAACAAGAGGGGCATATCGAGATTTAAACATGCCATTGAATAGTTCAATGAATCTCATCCGAACCTAGGAATTCTCAATACACTTAGGACTAATAGTCTAGGTTTTGTTATGGAGAATTAGTGAATCGTCATTCACTTACCTTCAATTTATTTTCATGTTAGATTACGGCATCCCTTTTCTAATATGTAAATGTTATTGTTGGATCCTAACCCTAATTTTTCTTATTGGGTGATAATTAGGGATTCTTATTCTAATCTATCTTTGTCCTTTCTATAGATGTCGAACACAAACAATGCTGCTGCAGTTCTTTCACGTTGATGAGCCTTTGCCAAAAGGTCACCTTCGATGGAACGAACTTTAGCGAATGGATAAGATACATTCGCACCATTGCTCGCTACGAGGATAAGGAGTATGTCCTCGATGAAAAGCTTGAGAAAATCAACCCCGAAATCGCTACTCCGGCTGAAATCACCGCTTTTGAGACTCATGAGCGAGATGCAACGAAGGTACATTGCATCATGATTGCCACCATGAACTCCGAATTCCAAAAGTCCTACGAGGACATGTATCCATACGAGATGCATCAAGACTTGTTGGAGAGATATCACCAAAACGCGAGACAAGAGCGTTATGAGATTTTCACTAACATGATCTCCGCTAAGATGGGTCATGGAGAATCTCTTACCGTGCACCTGCAAAAGATGCAAAGGTATGTCGATCACCTTCGCAAGTTAAATGTTGACTTTGGGGAAGACTTAGCGATCGACATGGTGCTTCACTCTTTGCCTCCGATGTACAACCAATTTAGGATGACCTACCACATGAACAAAGAGGAGGTCACCCTAAGCAAACTCCAAGGTCTTTTGAGAGTCGCTGAGAGCAACTTCAAAGACAAGTCTGTTGCACCTACTCCCAATCCGTCTGCTGCTCCTGTCTTGGCAATTGGTCAAGGAAAGGGAAAGAAGAGGAAGGCTTCATCAAAGAACTATCGCAAGGTTAAAGCCCGAGATGGTGCCTCTTCTAGTGGGACCAAAGTTGATCCCTCTAAGCCCTATCCTAACCCGAAGGAGGCAGAGTGCCACCACTGCCACAAGATAGGACATTGGAAGAGAAGCTGCCCAGAATACCTGCAAGCAATCAAAGAAGGAAAGATCAAGCCATCTTTCGCAGGTATATACACAATTAAATCTAACGATTCTAACCATGCTATTTCTTGGGTTCTTGACACCGGTTGTGGTTATCACATTTGTTCAAATGTGCAGGGACTGAGAAGAAGTAGGGATGTGGAGCAAGGAAGGATCAATCTAATCATGGGGAACAGAAGATCGTCGCCTGTTACCAAGATTGGAGTGTATTCTTTAGTGCTTAGGAATAATTTATGTTTAGATTTGAACAATTGTTGCTATTCGCCAGAAATGGCTAGAAACATCATTTCATTTCATGGTTTATATAGACAAGGATTTAGATTTTCTTTTAATAATGAGAATGGTTCTATTATGGCTTATCTAAATAGTGTCTTTTACTTTGAAGCTATACCATGTAATGGAATATATGAAACTGTTATGATTGTTGATAACTTAGGAAATGATGTTTTGAATATTGATTCTTCCACTAGTTTGGATAAAGCATCCTTGTGGCATTGCCGTCTTGGACATGTCAACAAGAAACGCATAGCCCAACTCCAAAAGGATGGAGTGTTGGAGTCATTCGACCTTAGGGAAGATGACACATGCGAGTCTTGTTTACTTGGAAAGATGACTAAGTCACCCTTCACGAATACTTGTGAAAGAGGTGAGGGGCTATTGGACCTACTACATACCGATGTATGTGGACCCTTTAGATCAACCACGAAGGATGGGAACCACTTCTATGTGACTTTTACTGATGATTATAGTAGATATGGGTATATCTATTTAATCAAGAAAAAGTCAGAAACCTTTGAAAAGTTCAAAGAGTTCAAGAATGAAGTGGAGAATCAATTGGTCAGGAAAATCAAGATGCTTCGATCCGATCGAGGAGGAGAGTACCTAAGTCTTGAGTTCCACGATTATCTCAAAGAGTGTGGAATAGTTTCGCAACTGATTCCTCCTAGGACACCGCAGTTGAATGGTGTGGCAGAAAGGCGTAATCGAACCTTATTGGATATGGTTCGCTCTATGATGAGTCGTGCTTCACTACCTATCTTATTTTGGGGGTATGCCTTAGAGACTGCCGCCCATATCCTTAACCGAGTCCCTACTAAGAAGGTTGCCAAAACACCTCACGAGATGTGGACGGGGAAAGCTCCCTCGTTGGCACATATCAAGGTTTGGGGTTCCGAGGCTTTCGTAAGATGAGATACTCACGAAAAGCTTGAACCTCGAAGTGAGCGATGTATTTTCATCGGCTACCCGCAGACATCCTTTGGATATCTCTTCTATAGACCGAAAGACAATGTTGTCTTTGTTGCGAGGAGAGGAGTTTTCCGAGAGCGAGAACTCATAAGCCAAGGAGACAGTGGGAGGCAAATTGAACTTGAAGAGATTCAAGAGTCGATAGATGAAGGAACCTCTACCACTGGCATTCAACTCTAGAAGGAAACTCCGGTTGAATCGATTGACGAATCCTTACCTCTTAGACGTTCCGATAGAGTTAGAGTTCATCCCCAGTTTTATGGTTTTCATATTACTACCGAAGGGGACACGTATATTAGTGATGGTAAACTAGTAAATCATGATGAACCTAATAGCTATAAGGAAGCCATGGCAGGCCCGGAGTCTGCGAAATGGAAAGAGGCAATGGATAGCGAGATCCAATCCATGTACGATAACCAAGTTTGGAATTTGGTTGATTATGTGCCCGGACGTAAGACCGTTGGGTGCAAGTGGATCTTCAAGAAGAAGACCGACGTGGATGGAAACGTACACACGTATAAAGCGCGATTAGTTGCGAAGGGCTTTACTCAAACTCTGGGAGTTGACTATGATGAGACCTTCTCGCCAGTTGCGAAGATTAAATCTATTAGAGTGATGCTAGCAATTGCTGCATTTCATGATTATGAGATTTGGCAAATGGATGTCAAGACCGCCTTCCTTAACGGAAAGTTGGATGAGGATGTTTACATGGTTCAGCCAGAGGGGTTTGTGAATCCGAAGCATCCAAATAGAGTGTGTAAGCTTGATAAGTCCATTTATGGACTTAAGCAAGCGTCTCGCAGATGGAATCTTTGCTTCGATGAAAAAGTCAAAGAGTTTGGATTTGTACGAAGCGAAGACGAATCTGTTGTATATGTCAAAGCCAGTGGGAGTATAGTAAGCTTCCTCGTTCTATATGTCGATGACATATTACTCATAGGAAATGACATCCCGACTCTGCAGGAAGTCAAGTCCTGGCTCGGGAAGTGTTTCGCTATGAAGGACCTCGGAGAGGCTTCTTACATTTTGGGAATAAGGATAGTAAGAGAAAGAAGTAAGAGACTAATTGGACTTAGTCAGAATACTTACTTAGAGAAGGTACTAAAACGTTTTAGTATGGAAAACTCAAAGAAGGGAGAACTACCGATACAAGGGAATGCCAAGTTGAGTAAGACTCAAAGTCCGAGTACCGAAGCTGAAATAGCAGAAATGAGCCGAATACCATATGCTTCCGCAGTTGGCTCAATCATGTACGCTATGACTTGTACTCGCCCTGATGTAGCCTTCGCTTTGAGAATGGTTAACAGATATCAAGGGAACCCTGGCAAAGCACATTGGATTGCGGTGAAGAACATCCTTAAGTACCTTCGGAGGACGAAAGAATGGTTCTTAGTCCTTGGAGGGAGCAGTAACTTGGAAGAGTTCCAAGCAAGAAACCGTAGCTGATTCAACGTACGAATCAGAGTACATCGCAGCGAGCGAAGCGTCGAAGGAGGTGATATGGCTAAAGAACTTCATTGGTGATCTTGGAGTTGTGCCTGCCATAAAGGAGCCCATGGAGATTTTCTGTGATAACGAAGGTGCGGTTGCCTTGACCAAGGAACCGAGGGATCATGGTAGATCTCGACATATCGACAGAAAATATCACTTCATTAGACATCGTGTAGAAGAAGGACAACTCATAGTTAAGAGGATATCATCAGAGGATAACCCAGCAGATCCGCTTACGAAGGGACTGGGTAGGGTTAAGCACTTGCAGCATGCTAGGACTATTGGGCTGAAGGATGATATTAGTATAGATTAGATAGGATTAGAAACGTATAATAGATAAATGTAATTAACATTTGATGATTAAATAAAGGAGTTTTATTTATAAGTAAAGTTATTGTCATATGTTAATCGTTTAACTATTGTTTCACTTTGCATGTTTTGACTTCCAGAATAATTGAGTTTATTAGGAATAATTGAATTATTCAAATTGTCCACAATCGTTCATATGTTGGAAGTAGATATGAATGAAGATTGTCATGAATTGGTGTGTAGATTGTCTAAATGGTGTTAGAGATAGCAAGGGTTGCTGCAACGTTCATGAGTGCTTATGAACTGGTTTTGAGCATTGGAACAAACCCGCGCTTGCTGGAATCACTTTATGGAATATGATATAAAAGGTGATCGCAAGACGATAATATCATATAGTCTTAAAACCTAGATATATGGTTTATTATTTGTTAATTGATTGTAAATTGATAATGCGAAAACGCATCAGTAACTTGGTGTTATAAAACGCATTGTTGTGTATATTTGGTTAATGAATAAGTAAATGCATATAAGTCGAAGTTTATCTGTAAATTTTATCCTAAGAGGGTAGGAGAGATATCTTGGCCACTTGATGATTTGATTTGACTTATGTGCCGACCCGGTCAGAACTGAATTGATGTGTTTGATTAAGTTCTATGTCGAATAAATCAGAGATCGAGAAATCAAATGCTAGACTAACCATTCCATAGGATTGTCAGCATGATATCTAACAGAGGACTGTACGATCCCTTATCTAAAGGACAAGATTGATTAGATCAGAGTTTGATAGCGTCTTTGAGAGCTACGATTGCAAACCGAATTGTACTTGTATAGTTACTAGACGTATCCAAGTGGGAGACTGTTGGAATAGTGTCTAAGGCTGCAACTATATTAGGCAAGTATTTGATCCGGTTGTGCATGGTCCTTTTGGGTTGCCTTCACCATAGCAACTTGATGGATGATTTGTTAAGAGAGAGTAAATATTATAAGGAATAATATATGGTTATTTGATTAATATAAGTCATAGATTAATTGGAATTAATTTGGTGACTTAAAGAGATTAATTAAATAAGAGGGTATAAACGGTCAATTGTTTGATAGTTACACTTTACACTATAAATCCTTATCCATGATAGGATGGACGATTTCTAGGGCTTGGATAAGCCAAAATCATCCATAGGGTTATCAAGGAAAGGATATGGATCAACTTAAAGTCTAAGTTATCCAATTAGGGTTAAAGCTGTAATCCTTAAGGAGTCTACAAGTATAAATAGACCCTAGGGGTGAGGGAATTCAACACATCATCAAAAGTAGAGATACTCTGGCCGAATTCCTCCCCTCTCCTCTCTCCTAAATCATCTTGCTTGCTATTGGTGTTTGTAAGCCATTAGAGGAGTGACATTTGTGACTCTAGAAGCTCCAAGACATCAAGATCAACAAGGAATCCAAAGGTATGATTCTAGATCTATTTCAATGTTGTTATTTAACCTAATTAGCCATTAGAAGTCTTGGATTCAAAGCATGTTTAATTAGAAAGCCTAGATCCGAGCATTAGGGTTTTGCATGCGCACATAGGAAAGTTCTTATGGCTAAAACCCATCAAAAACTACCTCAGTGACTCATCGAGTTTCCCTGCAACTCGCTGAGTCCAAGCATGTCCAAATGTCGGGAAAACCCAAGTTGACTCGCCGATTCACCCCACCGACTCGCCGAGTCCATGCAGAAGTACTTGCACGACAATCTTCATCGGACTCGCCGAGTTAACCATGCAGCTCGCCGAGTCCCTTCAGTCCATTATCCATTCAGACGCTTTTTAATCCATTTTCAGGTCCCATATTGCAGATCCCGCTGCCCAAGGCATGTTTATCATGTAAAGCTAGAAACTTTACGTGCATGCAAGGCTCATAATGTCAAAACCAAACTTGCAATGGAGTTTTACACTTAAGGAGAGGATCATATTTACTAAAGCTGAAAGCTTTATGGACTTAGAGACCAAAGAGGTCAGATCTAAAGTTACAACTTCAGATCTTAGCTCATACCCAAGAATAGCTTCTTCATATGCGAAAAAAGCCCAAATATTTAACCCAATGAGATCTAGATCCAAAAGATGCTAATTGAGGTAGATTTCAGATCCCCACACATTCCTTGCTTCTAGCCACTTGCTCTCCAAGCTCTCCTCACTAATATCCACCTTCCAAAGCTTGGAACACGCAAGAGTGAAACACATACATGTATTAGGGTTTGTTGGACTCTCAAGAGGCTGTAAGGGGACTAAAGGAGGCTTATGATCCTTTAAATAGGGTACGAAACCCCGAAAATTAGTGTTTCATCATCCAGTCCTACTCGTCGAGTCCTATCTTGACTTAGCGAATAGGTCACTCAAACACGTGGCCCAATCCGTTTCTACTCGACGAGTCAGGGCATCCAAATCGTCGAGTAGACCTTGCAATTTATGAAAATTAAAGCCATAAAATTATCACTTAAGAGACGGGGCATTACAATTCTCCCCCACTTGAATTAGACTTCGTCCTCGAAGTTTGATGCGGTGAACAACCCTTGATAGTGTTCCCGCATTTCGCCTCCGGATTCGACGTCCACTCAGAACCTCTTCGGTGCTCCCATTGTACCTTTAACAAAGGTATCTCTTTGTTCCGTTGAATCGTCACCTTCCTCTCCAGAATAGCCACGGGCCTCTCAACATAATTTAGGCGCTCATCAACCTGAATGTTATCCAATGATACTACTGCCTCCCCGACCTTATTGACATCTGACAATTTTCAAAAGAGACTAAACCCACGCAAATCTCTTTGATCTAGAGAAGATGAATCACTACCCACACGACACACGACCGTACTCCACCTAAACCTGCAATTTGGAAACCTGAATTCGGCATGACTACTGCCAGACCACTCATACTATCCAATGCTAGAACTCTTCCCATTACTACTAACGGGCTACTTAACCCTGAGATCATGAGGTTACTACCCAAAAAGAGAACCATGGATCATATTCTGCTGAACCCCTGTGCCTACAGCTTACCGTCAGCCCGCACCGGGTATCTTGGTCTACTGCATAGAGCAGGACCACCTCAGCCCAATCAAGCACAACATGCTACCTAATAGACCATCCGGATAAGATGTCCACAAACTACCGACGATAATCTACCATGTCGTTCCTTGACGTCCATCACATCCAAATAGAGTGTGTAAGCTTGATAAGTCCATTTATGGACTTATGCAAGCGTCTCGCAGATGGAATCTTCGCTTCGATGAAAAAGTCAAAGAGTTTGGATTTGTACGAAGCGAAGACGAATCTGTTGTATATGTCAAAGCCAGTGGGAGTATAGTAAGCTTCCTCGTTCTATATGTTGATGACATATTACTCATAGGAAATGACATCCCGACTCTGCAGGAAGTCAAGTCCTGGCTCGGGAAGTGTTTCGCTATGAAGGACCTCGGAGAGGCTTCTTACATTTTGGGAATAAGGATAGTAAGAGAAAGAAGTAAGAGACTAATTGGACTTAGTCAGAATACTTACTTAGAGAAGGTACTAAAACGTTTTAGTATGGAAAACTCAAAGAAGGGAGAACTACCGATACAAGGGAATGCCAAGTTGAGTAAGACTCAAAGTCCGAGTACCGAAGCTGAAATAGCAGAAATGAGCCGAATACCATATGCTTCCGCAGTTGGCTCAATCATGTACGCTATGACTTGTACTCGCCCTGATGTAGCCTTCGCTTTGAGCATGGTTAGCAGATATCAAGGGAACCCTGGCAAAGCACATTGGATTGCGGTGAAGAACATCCTTAAGTACCTTCGGAGGACGAAAGAATGGTTCTTAGTCCTTGGAGGGAGTGATGACTTGAAGGTGCGAGGGTATAGTGACGCTAGTTTTCAGACCGATAGGGACAACTACCGTTCGCAGTCGGGCTGGGTCTTTACCCTAAACGGAGGAGCAGTAACTTGGAAGAGTTCCAAGCAAGAAACCGTAGTTGATTCAACGTGCGAATCAGAGTACATCGTAGCGAGCGAAGCGTCAAAAGATGCAATATGGCTAAAGAACTTCATTGGTGATCTTGGAGTTGTGCCTGCCATAAAGGAGCCCATGGAGATTTTCTGTGATAACGAAGGTGCTGTTGCCTTGACCAAGGAACCGAGGGATCATGGTAGATCTCGACATATCGATAGAAAATATCACTTCATTAGACATCGTGTAGAAGAAGGACAACTCATAGTTAAGAGGATATCATCAGAGGATAACCCAGCAGATCCGCTTACGAAGGGACTGAGTAGGGTTAAACACTTGCAGCATGCTAGGAGTATTGGGCTGAAGGATGATATTAGTATAGATTAGATAGTATTAGAAACGTATAATAGATAAATGTAATTAACATTTGATGATTAAATAAAGGAGTTTTATTTATAAGTAAAGTTACTGTCATATGTTAATCGTTTAACTATTGTTTCACTTTGCATGTTTTGACTTCCAGAATAATTGAGTTTATTAGGAATAATCGAATTATTCAAATTGTCCACAATCGTTCATATGTTGGAAGTAGATATGAATGAAGATTGTCATGAATTGGTGTGTAGATTGTCTAAATGGTGTTAGACATAGCAAGGGTTGCTGCAACGTTCATGAGTGCTTATGAACTGGTTTTGAGCATTGGAACAAACACACGCTTGCTGGAATCACTTTATGGAATATGATATAAAAGGTGATCGCAAGACGATAATATCATATAGTCTTAAAACCTAGATATATGGTTTAGTATTTGTTAATTGATTGTACATTGATAATGCGAAAACGCATCAGTAACTTGGTGTTATAAAACGCATTGTTGTGTATAGTTGGTTAATGAATAAGTAAATGCATATAAGTCGAAGTTTATCTGTAAATTTTATCCTAAGAGGGTAGAAGAGATATCTTGGCCACTCGATGATTTGATTTGACTTATGTGTCGGGCCCGGTCAGAACTGAATTGATGTGTTTGATTAAGTTCTATGTCGAATAAATCAGAGATCGAGAAATCAAATGCTAGACTAACCATTCCATAGGATTGTCAGCATGATATCTAACAGAGGACTGTACGATACCTTATCTAAAGGACAAGATTGATTAGATCAGAGTTTGATAGCGTCTTTGAGAGCTACGATTGCAAACCGAATTGTACTTGTATAGTTACTAGACTTATCCAAGTGGGAGACTGTTGGAATAGTGTCTAAGGCTGCAACTATATTAGGCAAGTATTTGATCCGGTTGTGCATGGTCCTTTTGGGTTGCCTTCACCATAGCAACTTGATGGATGATTTGTTAAGAGAGAGTAAATATTATAAGGAATAATATATGGTTATTTGATTAATATAAGTCATAGATTAATTGGAATTAATTTGGTGACTTAAAGAGATTAATTAAATAAGAGGGTATAAACTGTCAATTGTTTGATAGTTACACTTTAGACTATAAATCCTTATCCATGATAGGATGGACGATTTCTAGGGCTTGGATAAGCCAAAATCGTCCATAGGGTTATCAAGGAAAGGATATGGATCAACTTAAAGTCTAAGTTATCCAATTAGGGTTAAAGCTGTAATCCTTAAGGAGTCTACAAGTATAAATAGACCTTAGGGGTGAGGGAATTCAACACATCATCAAAAGTAGAGATACTCTGGCCGAATTCCTCTCCTCTCCTCTCTCCTAAATCATCTTGCTTGCTATTGGTGTTTGTAAGCCTTTAGAGGAGTGACATTTGTGACTCTAGAAGCTCCAAGACATCAAGATCAAAAAGGAATCCAAAGGTATGATTCTAGATCTATTTCAATGTTGTTATTTAACCTAATTAGCCATTAGAAGTCTTGGATTCAAAGCATGTTTAATTAGAAAGCCTAGATCCGAGCATTAGGGTTTTGCATGCGCACATAGGAAAGTTCTTATGGCTAAAACCCATCATTTAGGCCCTCATTTCCGCCTCCACTCACCCTTGAGAGCCTGAGAGAAACCCTAAAACCGTTCTTTCCTTTGTGGAGTGAGTGTGTGATCATTTTGGGCAATCTTGGTGCTCTTCCATGAAGGAGGATGAAGAGCTACATGATTTGGATCAAAGGAAGGTTGTAGATATGAGGTTTTGAGTGCTTTAGCAGTTGTGTGGAGGTACAAAATTCTCATCTTGTTATTTCCTTGTGCTAGATCCCATTATGGGAGTTTTAGGGTTTCCTCCCAATCTTTTGTACCTATGAGTTATATGAAACATGGTTTGAGGTTGAAACCTCATATATGGACCTTGTGAGGTCCTTGGAGTCTAGGTGTCCCAACTTTAGTTATTCAAATGAGGGTTGATGAGCTAAATCCTTCATGAAGGACATGAAATAGCATTTTAGAGCAATAACATCATGCATGAACGTAAAAATCGAAGCTTTACGTGACTTTTCAGCCTTAAGATGATAGATCTAGTGGTTGGAGTGATGGATATGTCCTAAATCGTCAGTTTGAGCAATGTGTCTTAATGAACTCGCCGAGTCAATGAGCCGACTCGATGAGTCGGTTAGGGTTTTCCCGATCAAGCTGAATCGCATGTTAACTCGGCAAGTTGGGGGTCAACTTGATGAGTTGAGCTGGACCTTCGTGAGATTTCTAAGAAAGTGAGTGGACTCGACGAGTCACAAGGGTGCACTCGGCAAGTCAGGTCAAATATGGGCTGTTGACTCGAGTTTGACTTCTGTTGACTTTAGGGTTGGTCAACATGAGTAAAGGAGATCATGGAGGGGTAAAATGGTCTTCTATCCACTTCAAGAATTGAGCAGAGAAAGAGAATAGGCTTGGTGTAAATGAGTATTAATTAGAGATGTTTATCCTATGTGTTAGGCGGAGGTTAGTCTGAGATGTCCGAGTGCGAGACTGTTACTTGCTTGCTTACGAGGTGAGTCTTCTCACTATACTTTACCATGAGTGGTAATTTGTGACATAGAGATTTTTATGTGTTTTTTTGTATATTGTGATATCCTGCATTATTTCTTTGTGATTTATGATGTGTATTAACCAGAGTTTACAGATCTAGGACCAGAGGACCCGTCAGAGTTGTGGGACTGGAGGGTCCCACTGAGACACATTGACCAGAGGGTCTTACATATCTATAGGCTCAAGTGACTAATTATATGTGCATGGTATTTTGGGGAACTTACTAAGCTTCGTGCTTAGCGTATTATGTGTTATGTGTTTCAGGTTCATATTGGTATCGTGGTAAGGCATCGACTTGATTATATACACCAGAGAAGGAGTTATGTCTGAGGATCCTGGATTTTAATTGAATAATTTTGGAGTATCAAAGTGTAAATTAAATTAATGAGATTTTTATGAAATGTGTTACGAGGATTAAGTGATTTTGAATGAAAGTTTTGTTTTGAAAGTTTACGGTTTTAAAAAGGCAATGTCCCAGCCACATGAAGACGGACTCGACGAGATCAAGGGGAACTCGGCGAGCCATAGACTGAGCACCTTCTTATGGATGAATATGAACTCGGCGACTTCAAGGACGAACTCAACGAGTCGTTTGAAGATAGTCTGATGTGTTGTTGAAGGCGAAGTCATCGAGCTCTTGCCAGACTCGAAGAGTAGGGACATGATTATGGTAGTTTCTGGAAATAGGGACTCGATGAGTTGGCGGGCCAACTCGGCGAGTCGAGTCAACCAGATGTTGACTTTGATGAAAAGTTGACTTTGAGCAAGTATTTGAATTTGACCTTTACTTGGATTTGAGTTACTGTTGTAAGGGTTATGAGTATGAACCATTAACTTAGAAAAGTTGTCATGTAAGGATTGAGTGTTGGTGATTTGTTATCATCAATATTATTTAAGTGTAATGGGGATTACTTTGTTGACCAAAGGTGATCTTGATAAATACTAAACAAGTAAGGAAGGTGTGGAGCACACACTTGTTTAAGTTTGATCAAGTTTTCAAAGTATACTTTCATTTAGGGGCGAAGCCCCTAAACGAACGGGGGCCCGGGGGTAGCACCCCTGGGAGCGGGGTCCAAGGGGGAGAGCCCCTGGCTGGGGTCGAAAAACGTATTTTCAGATAATTGACCATTGTTTGACCCTTATCCAAACTTCCGTTTTATGTCAGTTTTTTCAGTTTATGACAATTTGAAACTGTCATATGACAATTTTCAGACAAAGATAATAAATTCGTTTTTGGTCTCATTTTCTGGTACAACGAAATAATCATCAAAGCATTCCAAGTTCTTGTCTCTCTAAGTCTTATCCGATTAAAGATTATTGGGAGTACCACCCAAATACTTTAATCTGAAAGTGTTTTACACAATTCTCAGAATTCCAAGGCTTACTATAGCACAAATCTAACATTGAGGAGCCGAGGAGAGTCGATTTTCACACCGAGGACAGTGAAGATACTACACGATGTTGAGGTGAGTTACCTTCCAGTTGAAGTGGGTCTAACACACCAAGGCCGACCCACTAGTAGTTGATTACAGTTGAGATGATTGGCTTTGTGATAATTGTCTTGTTTGCTATTACATGATGTGTAATATGTGCTAGTATGCTATGTTCTATGTGATAGTGGTAGTAGGAGGGGAATAGTCCCCCTGATTCGATCGTTAGAACCAAAGGGTAGGTCGGACACCCCATAAATGTCTGACATCATGTTTATGATATGTTATTATGTGATAGTAGTAGGGGTGAAATAGTCCCCGTGACCGGATGAGATAGATCGAAGGGTAGGCAGGCACCTTAGAATGTCCCGATACGGGTAGGTTAGCACCCTAGAATGGAATGACATGGGTAGGTCGGCCACCCCAGAATTGCCCGACAGTATGTATGATTGTATGGTATGTGGTATGATGAGGGAACTCACTAAGCTTCGTGCTTACAGTTTTTAGTTTTGGTTTTAGGTACCTCTTCAGCTAAGGGGAAGGAGTTGGCAGGGTAGCAGCGCATCATACACACACATGATTTCCTCTTGAGAACCCTGGGATTGTACTATGATATTTTACTATTTGATGTTATGGCTTTGAGACTTATGATCTGTGAGTTGATTTTGAAATGATAACAATGATGTTTTCCGTAAACCATTTTCATAAGTAATATAATTGAGTAAAAAAATTTGGGTATCGATTTTTGGATGTTACATGTTGCTGCTACATTGTCCTTTGTCTTCGCTTTGACATCCATTACAGTGCAAAAAGTTCTTAAATACATTTTTCACAATATGCATAACATCAAAATTATGTCTAATGAGGTTTGTTTTCCAATATGGTAAATCCTAAAATATGATTTTCTTTTTCCAACCACGATCGACACATGTTTTGTTTACATCATCATCATTTAGTTTTGTTACTTCTACCAAATCAAATAGTTCAATTTTCCCTTAAAGGTTGTTCACCATTCTTAGTTGGAGGAAGACCTTCTGTCGATTCACGATTCCTCTTGAACTTACTTTTATCCTTTCTATATGGGTGATTTAACTACAGAAATCTTCTATGGCAGTCAAACCATTACATCTTATTACCATTCTTTAGTTTTAATGCTTGTGTATGTTTCCTACAATGTGGACATGCTAGCTTACCTGCTGTAGAACATCCTGACAACATTGCATATGTTGTAAAATTGCTTATTGTCCACATCAAAGCTGCTCGTAAATGAAAGTTTTGTTTTATAGATATATCATATGTTAATACGACTTTTCCCATAACTGCTCCAATTTTGCAACAACTTGTTGTAAAAATACATCTATTAAATACATCTATTTTATGCATAGGGTTTGATGATCCTGGCACATGTATGGTAAAATACATGTAAGGCTCTTTCATGCACATAGAAGGTGGAAAATTATAAGGTGTTATAATAATAGGCCAAGATGAATAATATTTTCCAAATGTGCCATGTGGTGCAAACCCATATGTACTTAGGCCTAATCTAATATTATGTATTTTTGCTGCAAATGAATGATGAATTCTGTCAAAGTGTTTCCAAGCTTCTGAATCGGATGGATGACATATTACTCCAACATCATTTACATGATCCCCAGAGTGTCATCGCATGGAAGCGGCTATGGCTTGTGAAGCATACAGTCTCTTCTACCTTGGAGTCAAAGGAAAGTAATGCATTCTCTTAACGGGTACGCGAGAACATCTAGCCAAATTTTCTGACCATTTGTATCTATCTGCAGTGTAGAATTTGCACCGATAAAACTCTTTTTCTCCCCTCTAATATAACATACTTCAAGACCTGCAGAAATCAATCATCTCCACAGGCAAACCTAGTACCTGTATTAACTTTTCTGCTCTACTATAAACTACCTCGCATATTATTCTCCTACGAAAACATATCATTTATCAATTGGCATATAGCATCATAACTTTGTTCATGTATGCGATACCAAATAATTTTTTATCTATTTCCTCGAGCATATCAAATAATTTTTTATTTAACACATTTAGCTCCTCCTCGGGATTACTAGTAATAAAATCAAGAGTCATTGCATCTATGACCATATCAATGGATGTCTCGTCATGTTTATCCGAAAACCAATAATCCTTAACAAAAGCTTACTTGTATAAATGATGCTTAACATTGTCAGGGTCTCTATATGTATGTTACAACATTTGATGCATGAGAATTTGACTCGATTTTTGTCTATGAACCTTTGTGGACTGTTAGCAAAGTATATGAATTTTGTCACTCCTTATATGAAAACAGACAATACACAACCACGATTATCTATTCTTTCATGCTTCCACGTTCTATTGGTATTGTTCATGATGTTAAATCTGTAAAATATGCCTTTAAATAAAACGATATTATGTTCATTAATATGGCTTCGAATTGATAAATGGGATTTGAAGTAAATATATGCTTAATTTGATTTAATTTGAAGCGATCGATTGACACTAGCCTATATATCTACGTACATGGTCCCTTATTCATGTAAATAATTACATTTATCCATTATTATTTCATATATAAACGAAGTATTAACTTGGGTTTTAATGATCGTGCTTTTTGTTGCAGGTCATATCCTGTTTCCGGTACCCATGTTCGACCGTAATTTAGCTTCATAAAGTTCTCAATCATGTAGAACAACGGAGCTCCTCCGGACCACAGGTAATCTCTAATCATTTTCGACCATAGGTAATCCATTTGTGTTGTTAGCATTAATTTTTTCAAATCAGAGGTCGATTAATCACTATTTTTTATTGATTGCACACCACCTGTTTGATGTTATGCCTAAGTGGAAACGTGAGATAATTTTGTTCTTCTAATGTCATAGTTAGTTATTCTTGGGGTTCTCTATGGGGTGACATTACCTTTTAGTTTGATTATCTACATTCATCAATCTTTATTCAAGTAGATGACAAATACACCCCTTCATGTTGCTGTTGGTCATAACGGTGTTCAAGTAGTTATGTTTCTGTTGAACATGGCAGAACCTGAAACAGTTGACTTGGAAGCAATGAACATGGTATGTAAAATCTTTATTCACTCATTATCAGATTTGATTATTCATATACTTTATTTATGATTTTCACTTCAAAAAATGGAAACTTATTGTCTTGCTATATTTGACTTTGCAATACGGAGAAACACCATTGCACATGGCTGCTAGAAAACGTTACTAATCTATTTATGATTTTCACTTCAAAAAGTTACTAATGTGGCCCCACGAAATGTGTGGCTAATGGTAAGATTATATTTTTTGCTTGCAAATCCACTTCATCGACCTTCTTCATAATCTAAAATTATGGTTTCCGCTTTTACTTTTTATATTTATTTTTTCTATTTCCATTGTCAGTTTCAAAGAGAAGATGATATTACCTTTATGCATCTTATGTATTTAATATCAATAGAGGGAGAAGTATGTGGTTCATATGGAAGTTGTAACATAAATAGTTAGCTTGTTTGCAGTTGTATGGAAGAGTTTGAACCAAGAAGCTTAAAAGATTAGAATGCAACAGATTCATCTTACGTCTCTTGGATGTTACTCCTTAGGCTGATAAGATCATTGTTGAATATATTTGGTACTTTCCTATTCCCTTTGTAACACATTAAAAAAATATTTCAACGCTTTCATCACAATTATCTAAAAACCAAATTGACTTCTTTAATTCATTTATGCTATAAACCAAACATATATACACTCTCTAGGCCTTCCTTTGCTTGTTCAGTTTCATTTTTTGATATTGGAGGTTTTGGAATAGATGTGCGCACCAAGTCAAGGATATGTTGACTTTTGATTAGTTTAATAATTTTTAAATACTTAAAAAAAAACAAAAAAACATTATATTTTTAATTATTTTTGTTTTAGACACTCTCGAAATGTACATCCACCTTACGAAAATGTTATGACCATTGACCAATGAAGTAGTTAATTACTTTCACTTTCAAAAGACGAAAACTATGGTCAAAACCGAACCCCACGGAGCGGGGTTTCTCAACTAGTTATAATTATAATAGTATTTACATAAACATAATATATAAAAAGTGGACAAGTATAAATTAAACGAACCTTGTAGCCTAAGTGTAAGACTTTAAAAAAATATTTAATCTTATTTTTTTTTCATGGATAAGTTTAGGAGATAATCCTAAAATTTTCAGTTTCCACCAAAAATCCTGCTTTCCCCAAAAAATTTCTAGTTTAGGTTTTTCCTACTACTCCTGCCTCCTTCGTATTCACACCTCCATAACACGCTTCCTCAATATTCATCCCTTCAATCGGCTGTTCATTCTCCGCTTTCCCACACAAACACACGGCAACGATCCATCTCCATCACCACCCCCAACGATCTTTCTATTCATTCGAACGTGAAGCCACAACCCATTGCTAGTTATAGATTGAAATTGGTAAAACCCTAGCCCTGACCCACCGCCAGCGATACCACCTGAATCACAGCCTTTCGCCACTGCCGCCATCCTTCATCCCTTCCCTTCCGCCAACACCTCTGTCCTTTAGCTCTCAGTAAGCTTTGTGAACTCACATAATCCCTCCCTGTTTCCTTTGTGTCATCGTCCTTCATCGTTTCCTTTGCACGTTTTGCTGATCTTTACTATTTTTTTTCTCATTTTAGCACTCACACTCTTGAATCCTTTGTAGACATTTTATATTTTCAGAGTTCTAGTATAAGTTCTTGATTTTTCTGGAACATACCTTTCATTTATATAGTCCTTTCGGGTAGAGTTTTGGTATGTTTTTGGTTGAGAATGTTATGAAAGCTTTAAAAGCTTGTTGCACTCTAAACATAAATTGTATTTTGTATATGTTAACATTGTTTTTTCTTTTTGTTGTAGTCTCCTTATAATGAAGCTTTTATATAAATGGAAAATTTGTATAATGACTCATACTTTAACATGTCTCAAATTTTAAGCAACAATTACAAATGAGCTCAATGGTATGAAGTTTAAAAAAGTACCGTGTTCAAAATGTGTCATTTGACTGCCTTTTTCTTGGATTTTTCAATGTAAAATTTGCCAAACCATTATGATTTTACAAGTTTTGGTTTATTTTTTTCAACTTCGCTTCGGTAGGTATCATGTGTTTGTGTGTGTGTGTGTGTGTGTATATATATATATATATATATATATATATATATATATGGTGGTATGAAATACTAACTACAATTTTGCTAACTGCTTTGAACTTATCTTGGAGTCTTGGAGATTAGCAGTGATAACAAATGGCCTCCTGCTAATGAGGTCATGGATGCTAATAGCTATAGTTCATTTGTATTGAATATGATGCAACACAGTTTTTGATTTTCATGGTGTGAAAATAGTGATATATGTTTACCAATTTTTAACCTATAGCTTAACTTTAACTTCATTTTTGAACTTTTTGTGTTAAGTTGTAGCGTCTTTCTTACACTTTCATTTTCTTGACAATGTGCAGCTTCGCATAATATGGAAATTTTGTAACGCCCCGACTCTCAGGTGATAATTTTATGGCTTTAATTTTCATAAATTGCAAGGTCTACTCGACGAGTTGGATGCCCTGACTCGTCGAGTAGAAACGGATTCGGCCACGTGTTTGAGTGACATATTCGATGAGTCCAATATAGGACTCGAGGAGTAGGACTAGATGATGAAACCCTAATTTTCGGGGTTTCGTACCCTATTTAAAGGACCATAAGCCTCCTTTAGTCCCCTTACATCCTCTTGAGAGTCCAGCAAACCCTAATACGTGTATGTGTTTCACTCTTGTGTGTTTCAAGCTTTGGAAGGTGGATATTAGTGATGAGAGCTTGGAGAGCAAGTGGCTAGAAGCAAGGAACGTGTGGGGATCTGAAATCTACCTCAGTTAGCATCTTTTGGAATGTCTCAAGTCATTTCCTTGACCTCATTTCATTCAAGATCTCATTGGGTTAAAGATTTGGGCTTTTCAAGCATATGAAGAAGCTATTCTTGGGTATGAGCTAAGATATGAAGTTGTAACATCAGATCTGAACTCTCTTTTGTCTCTAAGTCCATAATGCTTTTAGCTTTAGCAAATATGAGCCTCTTCTTAAGTGTAAAAACCCATTGCAAGCTTGGTTTTGACATTATGAGTCTTGCATGCACATAAAGTTTACAACTTTACGTGATAAACATGCCTTGGGAAGCGGGATCTGCAATATCTGACCTTAAAAGCGTCTAAATGGATAATGGACTGAAGGGACTTGGCGAGTTTCATGGTCAACTGGGCGAGTCTGATGAAGATTGGTTTGCGAGGACTTCTTCATGGACTCGGCGAGTCAACTTGGGTTTTCCTGACATTTGGACACACTTGGACTTTGCAAGTTGCAAGGAAACTCGATGATTCAGTGGGGGTTTTCATGACTACTCGAGTTCTGGAAGGACTCGACGAGTCAGTGACTGCACTTGACGAGTCGGGTCAACATGGATTGTTGACCTTGATCATTGACTTTAAGTTTGTCATAGGGTTGACCATTTGACTTCTGGGGCATTTTTGGAAGTTGGAAATTCATGAGTATGGTTCTATGGTGAATATATGTGGAGGAGTTTCTGGCGGTAATCCGAGAGTTTGAGGTTATCTTTCGAGTCGACTGTGCGAGGTGAGTTATCCTTACTATACTCAAGGGTCTAAGGCACCAAGGCCAGCCCTTTTCGTATGGTTATCCTGATATGTTATGCTCTTATGATCTGTTAGATCGGTATCTTGGTAGATAGGATGTTATATGTTGTTATGATCTTTTAGATCGGTATCCTGGTAGATAGGATGTCATATGTTGCTATGATTTGTTAGATCAGTATCTTGGTAGCTAGGATGTTGTTATGTTATCATGATCTGTTAGATCAGTTCGTTTGTCTATAGATTGTTATCTTTTATATGTGCACATGTTTGTTTGGCGGTTGAGGCTTATCTGCTTTGTGCGAAAGCCAATAGACCTAGGCATTCCAACCTATTGGTTGTGGGACGTGAGTATTCCGTCCCGAGGATGATTGGACTCATATTATGTGGGCATTCCAAATAGTTGGTTGTGGACCTTAGGTATTCCATCCCGATGGACGATCGGACCCGTAGTGTGTCGGCATTCCAACCGGATGGTTGAGGGCCTGGGGTATTCCATCCCAATGGATGATTGGACCCATAGTATGTTGTTTGTCATTATATGTGTATTGTTGTGTGTATGGGTATTTTAGGGGCAAATCACTAAGCTTTCGGGCTTAAAGTTTCACTTTATTGTTTTTGGTTCAGAAAATGGCCACGGGAAGGCAAAGGTGTGATCGTACACTTCCTCGATTGATGATTATGATTTCTGGGAACTCTGATGTTTAACTATTTTGAAAAAAAATTGTAATGACTGAATGGTTTTAAATTATTTAAAAAGTTTTAAATTGGCTCGAATTTTGTGGATGTTACAAGTTGGTATCAGAGCCTTGGTTTGAGTGAATTGGAGGAACACTCGTGTGAATCTAGTCTCAAATCAAGGAAGGATTTTTAAAATGATTTTAAATGGTTTTCAAAATAAGTAAAAGAGGATGCAAAGTGTACGATCATTCGAAGCCAGTAACTAGGCCCTAAAATACCATACGGTTATGTGATATTGTGATATGTTAGAATAACATGCTAGTACTAGGCTAGGGATCTTCAGGAATTGCATGATAGAATTGCCAGATTACATGATGCCTGCTGGCCTGGTGATTTCCTTATATGAGATTGACATCATTACTGTAGTTTCTTGTGTATGTATCACGAATGTACATAATTAAGATCTTATAGCCCGAGAATGTTTGATTTGGCCTTATCTTCTGTTCTTATTGATTAGGGATTAGGGTAGGATCGATATTCAAAAGTATATAGGATCCAACATTATGTATGGTTATCATACGTGAGTGTTGTAGGGTTGGTGGAAGTTTCATGGATGAGCGAGTAGTGTGAGGTCGGTAGGCCAGTTGCGAGATATTTAGCATTCCTCTAGGAGTGAGGATTGAGCGCTCGCTATGATTATGAATATTAAAAGGGCGTTGTGATGATACTTGAGAGAAATATGGGTAGGCGTGGAAGGTAGTATGGGCCTGTACTATGAAACTATAGGACCCATACACGTAGCAAGGAAGTCACAACCCATGTGGTTTAGTTGGAAGTTGGTTCCCTGTTATTGTACGGATTATCTGAGATCTTTCTGGTGTATTATCAGAATGATGGTTAAGTGACATTTTGAGACTGGATCTGGATTAGGATTGGGAGCTGGCAACCAGGATAGGCCAGTATTGTCACAGGACCATGTCAGGGAGATCATACGGGAGGAGGTGATCGAGATTGTTCGGGGAAAGTTTCCGGAGATGATTGGGTATTTCAAGACCGCCATGGTTGAGTATTTATACGAGTGCTATGCAGCCATTGCTGAGACGGCTTCCGCAGTAGCTTTAACAGCTGTAACGAAGGCAGGGAGAGGAGTTGGTCAAACTTTCCAGTATCGTGACTTGTTGCTGGGACATATTATAATGAGAAGAGGACTATAATTACTTGAGACTAGGGAGATGTTCTGTACTCGTTACATTCTGCGGGTTGAGCGAGAGAGGCTAGCACAAGAGTTTCTGGATTCGAGGCTCAAGGGTTTGCCCGAGGCTGGAATATGAGTCGTGGGGACTCCGGAAAGGAGTGATGATTATGTTCAACTGGGGTTGCACTCGGTTGTGACAAATCAAGGATGGTGGATGAGACGCATGGATAGATCCTTGGATCTCAAGTTATGAGTAGACCTGAGTTATGTTTATAGAGGTATCTCAATATAGGGTATTCCATCCTGATGATGACTGGACCCTATGATTTATTGGACCTGATATGTTTAGTATTCCAACTAGAGGGTTTATTGGTCCAAATACATGTGGGATACGAGGTTATTCCATCCTAGGAATGATTGGAACCATCGTAGGCATCCCTGGTATTCCAGCCCGAGGCTGATTGGGCAAGGCATGAGTGTTCGCGTTTATTAGTGGGTTGATTTTGTATGATATTTTGGGAGCTGAAGGACGCATTATCCTGTCAGCACAATGGGTTCGGTTCAGAAAGAGGGAAAGTTGGGTTTTCGATACTTTGGATCATCAGGATTTTGTCTGGCTGGCCAGTAGTGGTGGGTATGTAGTTGGTGGTAATCGCTTGCAGGACTGTATTCTATGGATGTGATGGACGTCAAGGAACGACATGGTAGATTATCGTCGGTAGTTTGTGGACATCTTATCCGGATGGTCTATTAGGTAGCATGTTGTGCTTGATTGGGCTGAGGTGGTCCTGCTCTATGCAGTAGACCAAGATACCCGGTGCGGGCTGACGGTAAGCTGTAGGCACAGGGGTTCAGCAGAATATGATCCATGGTTCTCTTTTTGGGTAGTAACCTCATGATCTCAGGGTTAAGTAGCCCGTTAGTAGTAATGGGAAGAGTTCTAGCATTGGATAGTATGAGTGGTCTGGCAGTAGTCATGCCGAATTCAGGTTTCCAAATTGCAGGTTTAGGTGGAGTACGGTCGTGTGTCGTGTGGGTATGGATTCATCTTCTCTAGATCAAAGAGATTTGCGTGGGTTTAGTCTCTTTTGAAAATTGTCAGATGTCAATAAGGTCGGGGAGGCAGTAGTATCATTGGATAACATTCAGGTTGATGAGCGCCTAAATTATGTTGAGAGGCCCGTGGCTATTCTGGAGAGGAAGGTGACGATTCAACGGAACAAAGAGATACCTTTGTTAAAGGTACAATGGGAGCACCGAAGAGGTTCTGAGTGGACGTCGAATCCGGAGGCGAAATGCGGGAACACTATCAAGGGTTGTTCACCGCAGCAAACTTCGAGGACGAAGTCTAATTCAAGTGGGGGAGAATTGTAATGCCCCGTCTCTTAAGTGATAATTTTATGGCTTTAATTTTCATAAATTGCAAGGTCTACTCGACGATTTGGATGCCCTGACTCGTCGAGTAGAAACGGATTGGGCCACGTGTTTGAGTGACCTATTCGCTAAGTCAAGATAGGACTCGACGAGTAGGACTGGATGATGAAACACTAATTTTCGGGGTTTCGTACCCTATTTAAAGGATCATAAGCCTCCTTTAGTCCCCTTACAGCCTCTTGAGAGTCCAACAAACCCTAATACATGTATGTGTTTCACTCTTGCGTGTTCCAAGCTTTGGAAGGTGGATATTAGTGAGGAGAGCTTGGAGAGCAAGTGGCTAGAAGCAAGGAATGTGTGGGGATCTGAAATCTACCTCAATTAGCATCTTTTGTATCTAGATCTCATTGGGTTAAATATTTGGGCTTTTTTCGCATATGAAGAAGCTATTCTTGGGTATGAGCTAAGATCTGAAGTTGTAACTTTAGATCTGACCTCTTTGGTCTCTAAGTCCATAAAGCTTTCAGCTTTAGTAAATATGATCCTCTCCTTAAGTGTAAAACTCCATTGCAAGTTTGGTTTTGACATTATGAGCCTTGCATGCACGTAAAGTTTCTAGCTTTACATGATAAACATGCCTTGGGCAGCGGGATCTGCAATATGGGACCTGAAAATGGATTAAAAAGCGTCTGAATGGATAATGGACTGAAGGGACTCGGCGAGCTGCATGGTTAACTCGGCGAGTCCGATGAAGATTGTCGTGCAAGTACTTCTGCATGGACTCGGCGAGTCGGTGGGGTGAATCGGCGAGTCAACTTGGGTTTTCCCGACATTTGGACATGCTTGGACTCAGCGAGTTGCAGGGAAACTCGATGAGTCACTGAGGTAGTTTTTGATGGGTTTTAGCCATAAGAACTTTCCTATGTGCGCATGCAAAACCCTAATGCTCGGATCTAGGCTTTCTAATTAAACATGCTTTGAATCCAAGACTTCTAATGGCTAATTAGGTTAAATAACAACATTGAAATAGATCTAGAATCATACCTTTGGATTCCTTGTTGATCTTGATGTCTTGGAGCTTCTAGAGTCACAAATGTCACTCCTCTAATGGCTTACAAACACCAATAGCAAGCAAGATGATTTAGGAGAGAGGAGAGGGGAGGAATTCGGCCAGAGTATCTCTACTTTTGATGATGTGTTGAATTCCCTCACCCCTAGGGTCTATTTATACTTGTAGACTCCTTAAGGATTACAACTTTAACCCTAATTGGATAACTTAGACTTTAAGTTGATCCATATCCTTTCCTTGATAACCCTATGGCTGATTTTGGCTTATCCAAGCCCTAGAAATCGTCCATCCTATCATGGATAAGGATTTATAGTGTAAAGTGTAACTATCAAACAATTGACCGTTTATACCCTCTTATTTAATTAATCTCTTTAAGTCACCAAATTAATTCCAATTAATCTATGACTTATATTAATCAAATAACCATATATTATTCCTTATAATATTTACTCTCTCTTAACAAATCATCCATCAAGTTGCTATGGTGAAGGCAACCCAAAAGGACCATGCACAACCGGATCAAATACTTGCCTAATATAGTTGCAGCCTTAGACACTATTCCAACAGTCTCCCACTTGGATACGTCTAGTAACTATACAAGTACAATTCGGTTTGCAATCGTAGCTCTCAAAGACGCTATCAAACTCTGATCTAATCAATCTTGTCCTTTAGATAAGGGATCGTACAGTCCTCTGTTAGATATCATGCTGACAATCCTATGGAATGGTTAGTCTAGCATTTGATTTCTCGATCTCTGATTTATTCGACATAGAACTTAATCAAACACATCAATTCAGTTCTGACCGGGTCGGCACATAAGTCAAATCAAATCATCAAGTGGCCAAGATATCTCTCCTACCCTCTTAGGATAAAATTTACAGATAAACTTCGACTTATATGCATTTACTTATTCATTAACCAAATATACACAACAATGCGTTTTATAACACCAAGTTACTGATGCGTTTTCGCATTATCAATTTACAATCAATTAACAAATAATAAACCATATATCTAGGTTTTAAGACTATATGATATTATCGTCTTGCGATCACCTTTTATATCATATTCCATAAAGTGATTCCAGCAAGCGCGGGTTTGTTCCAATGCTCAAAACCAGTTCATAAGCACTCATGAACGTTGCAGCAACCCTTGCTATCTCTAACACCATTTAGACAATCTACACACCAATTCATGACAATCTTCATTCATATCTACTTCCAACATATGAACGATTGTGGACAATTTGAATAATTCAATTATTCCTAATAAACTCAATTATTCTGGAAGTCAAAACATGCAAAGTGAAACAATAGTTAAACGGTTAACATATGACAATAACTTTACTTATAAATAAAACTCCTTTATTTAATCATCAAATGTTAATTACATTTATCTATTATACGTTTCTAATCCTATCTAATCTATACTAGTATCATCCTTCAGCCCAATAGTCCTAGCATGCTGCAAGTGCTTAACCCTACCCAGTCCCTTCGTAAGCGGATCTGCTGGGTTATCCTCTGATGATATCCTCTTAACTATGAGTTGTCCTTCTTCTACACGATGTCTAATGAAGTGATATTTTCTGTCGATATGTCGAGATCTACCATGATCCCTCGGTTCCTTGGTCAAGGCAACCGCACCTTCGTTATCACAGAAAATCTCCATGGGCTCCTTTATGGCAGGCACAACTCCAAGATCACCAATGAAGTTCTTTAGCCATATCGCCTCCTTCGACGCTTCGCTCGCTGCGATGTACTCTGATTCGTACGTTGAATCAGCTACGGTTTCTTGCTTGGAACTCTTCCAAGTTACTGCTCCCTCCAAGGACTAAGAACCATTCTTTCGTCCTCCGAAGGTACTTAAGGATGTTCTTCACCGCAATCCAATGTGCTTTGCCAGGGTTCCCTTGATATCTGCTAACCATTCTCAAAGCGAAGGCTACATCAGGGCGAGTACAAGTCATAGCGTACATGATTGAGCCAACTGCGGAAGCATATGGTATTCGGCTCATTTCTGCTATTTCAGCTTCGGTACTCGGACTTTGAGTCTTACTCAACTTGGCATTCCCTTGTATCGGTAGTTCTCCCTTCTTTGAGTTTTCCATACTAAAACGTTTTAGTACCTTCTCTAAGTAAGTATTCTGACTAAGTCCAATTAGTCTCTTACTTCTTTCTCTTACTATCCTTATTCCCAAAATGTAAGAAGCCTCTCCGAGGTCCTTCATAGCGAAACACTTCCCGAGCCAGGACTTGACTTCCTGCAGAGTCGGGATGTCATTTCCTATGAGTAATATGTCATCGACATATAGAACGAGGAAGCTTACTATACTCCCACTGGCTTTGACATATACAACAGATTCGTCTTCGCTTCGTACAAATCCAAACTCTTTGACTTTTTCATCGAAGCAAAGATTCCATCTGCGAGACGCTTGCTTAAGTCCATAAATGGACTTCTCAAGCTTACACACTCTATTTGGATGCTTCGGATTCACAAACCCCTCTGGCTGAGCCATGTAAACATCCTCATCCAACTTTCCGTTAAGGAAGGCGGTCTTGACATCCATTTGCCAAATCTCATAATCATGAAATGCGGCAATTGCTAGCATCACTCTAATAGATTTAATCTTCGCAACTGGCGAGAAGGTCTCATCATAGTCAACTCCCGGAGTTTGAGTAAAGCCCTTCGCAACCAATCGCGCTTTATACGTGTGTACGTTTCCATCCACGTCGGTCTTCTTCTTGAAGATCCACTTGCACCCAATGGTCTTACGTCCGGGCACATAATCAACCAAATTCCAAACTTGGTTATCGTACATGGATTGGATCTCGCTATCCATTTCCTCTTTCCATTTCGCAGACTCCGGGCCTGCCATGGCTTCCTTATAGCTATTAGGTTCATCATGATTTACTAGTTTACCATCACTAATATACGTGTCCCCTTCGGTAGTAATATGAAAACCATAAAACTAGGGATGAACTCTAACTCTATCGGAACGTCTAAGAGGTAAGGATTCGTCAATCGATTCAACCGGAGTTTCCTTCTAGAGTTGAATGCCAGTGGTAGAGGTTCCTTCATCTATCGACTCTTGAATCTCTTCAAGTTCAATTTGCCTCCCACTGTCTCCTTGGCTTATGAGTTCTCGCTCTCAGAAAACTCCTCTCCTCGCAACAAAGACAACATTGTCTTTCGGTCTATAGAAGAGATATCCAAAGGATGTCTGCGGGTAGCCGATGAAAATACATCGCTCACTTCGAGGTTCAAGCTTGTCGTGAGTATCTCGTCTTACGAAAGCCTCGCAACCCCAAACCTTGATATGTGCCAACGAGGGAGCTTTCCCCGTCCACATCTCGTGAGGTGTTTTGGCAACCTTCTTAGTAGGGACTCGGTTAAGGATATGGGCGGCAGTCTCTAAGGCATACCCCCAAAAGAAGATAGGTAGTGAAGCACGACTCATCATAGAGCGAACCATATCCAATAAGGTTCGATTACGCCTTTCTGCCACACCATTCAACTGCGGTGTCCTAGGAGGAATCAGTTGCGAAACTATTCCACACTCTTTGAGATAATCGTGGAACTCAAGACTTAGGTACTCTCCTCCTCGATCGGATCGAAGCATCTTGATTTTCCTGCCCAATTGATTCTCCACTTCATTCTTGAACTCTTTGAACTTTTCAAAGGTTTCTGACTTTTTCTTGATTAAATAGATATACCCATATCTACTATAATCATCGGTAAAAGTCACATAGAAGTGGTTCCCATCCTTCGTGGTTGATCTAAAGGGTCCACATACATCGGTATGTATTAGGTCCAATAGCCCCTCACCTCTTTCACAAGTATTCGTGAAGGGTGACTTAGTCATCTTTCCAAGTAAACAAGACTCGCATGTGTCATCTTCCCTAAGGTCGAATGACTCCAACACTCCATCCTTTTGGAGTTGGGCTATGCGTTTCTTGTTGACATGTCCAAGACGGTAATGCCACAAGGATGCTTTATCCAAACTAGTGGAAGAATCAATATTCAAAACATCATTTCCTAAGTTATCAACAATCATAACAGTTTCATATATTCCATTACATGGTATAACTTCAAAGTAAAAGACACTATTTAGATAAGCCATAATAGAACCATTCTCATTATTAAAAGAAAATCTAAATCCTTGTCTATATAAACCATGAAATGAAATGATGTTTCTAGCCATTTCTGGCGAATAGCAACAATTGTTCAAATCTAAACATAAATTATTCCTAAGCACTAAAGAATACACTCCAATCTTGGTAACAGGCGACGATCTTCTGTTCCCCATGATTAGATTGATCCTTCCTTGCTCCACATCCCTACTTCTTCTTAGTCCCTGCACATTTGAACAAATGTGATAACCACAACCGGTGTCAAGAACCCAAGAAATAGCATGGTTAGAATCGTTAGATTTAATTGTGTATATACCTGCGAAAGATGGCTTGATCTTTCCTTCTTTGATTGCTTGCAGGTATTCTGGGCAGCTTCTCTTCCAATGTCCTATCTTGTGGCAGTGGTGGCACTCTGCCTCCTTCGGGTTAGGATAGGGCTTAGAGGGATCAACTTTGGTCCCACTAGAAGAGGCACCATCTCGGGCTTTAACCTTGCGATAGTTCTTTGATGAAGCCTTCCTCTTCTTTCCCTTTCCTTGACCAATTGCCAAGACAGGAGCAGCAGACGGATTGGGAGTAGGTGCAACAGACTTGTCTTTGAAGTTGCTCTCAGCGACTCTCAAAAGACCTTGGAGTTTGCTTAGGGTGACCTCCTCTTTGTTCATGTGGTAGGTCATCCTAAATTGGTTGTACATCGGAGGCAAAGAGTGAAGCACCATGTCGATCGCTAAGTCTTCCCCAAAGTCAACATTTAACTTGCGAAGGTGATCGACATACCTTTGCATCTTTTGCAGGTGCACGGTAAGAGATTCTCCATGACCCATCTTAGCGGAGATCATGTTAGTGAAAATCTCATAACGCTCTTGTCTCGCGTTTTGGTGATATCTCTCCAACAAGTCTTGATGCATCTCGTATGGATACATGTCCTCGTAGGACTTTTGGAATTCGGAGTTCATGGTGGCAATCATGATGCAATGTACCTTCGTTGCATCTCGCTCATGAGTCTCAAAAGCGGTGATTTCAGCCGGAGTAGCGATTCCGGGGTTGATTTTCTCAAGCTTTTCATCGAGGACATACTCCTTATCCTCGTAGCGAGCAATGGTGCGAATGTATCTTATCCATTCGCTAAAGTTCGTTCCATCGAAGGTGACCTTTTGGCAAAGGCTCATCAACGTGAAAGAACCGCAGCAGCGTTGTTTGTGTTCGACATCTATAGAAAGGACAAAGATAGATTAGAATAAGAATCCCTAATTATCACCCAATAAGAAAAATTAGGGTTAGGATCCAACAATAACATTTACATATTAGAAAAGGGATGCCGTAATCTAACATGAAAATAAATTGAAGGTAAGTGAATGACGATTCACTAATTCTCCATAACAAAACCTAGACTATTAGTCCTAAGTGTATTGAGAATTCCTAGGTTCGGATGAGATTCATTGAACTATTCAATGGCATGTTTAAATCTCGATATGCCCCTCTTGTTTGTGACTGGGATGCCAAGGATCACAAAGCGGGTGTGAATTACCATGCAAATTCACATGGTGCCTTCATTGTAACGATCACCTATTCGATGTGCCGGTAAACCACACACGCTCCATCGAACTATGATAAACAATGAATCACACTTTGCCACCTTTGCTTAGAATCAATTAGTGTGCCGGTAAACCACACACGCTCCACTAACTTCTTAGCAAGGGTGCAAAGTGTAATTTCATGGGATTGCATCAATTCACTTTTCCTAAAGTAACTAAGATTGGGAAATTTTTAAAACGTGTAGTTACTTTGTATTTCTTATTATACTTTTAATGAGAGGATGAGGTTGCCCTATCCTACCCGTTCAGCTAACGACCCTCCACCAATCAAGCAAGCGGTGGGTGTGAGTGTACACCCATTAAGCGCCATTTTATAGGCCGCAACCTTATACCCACCTTATAGATCGGCTTCGTGAATGAGGCCTACTAACGGTAAGACTAGCATTTAGTTATACATATATATATATATATATATATATATATATATATATATATATATATATATATTATTCTAGTAATATCATATTAGTATAAGGTTGTGTTTTAAACCTTTTAAAACGTAGGGTTTGAAATTTAAGTTGTCTAAATTAAAACATTTTAATCACAAATATAAATTTCAAAACCTGAGGGCAAGTTTTAAACATTTAAAACATGGAGGATCAAATAACAAATAATTCCAATTAACAATTAATATCCTAATTATCTTTATTTGATTTATCCAAGATTTCTTTTAAGATAATTATCAAAATAATTAATCAATTATCATATAAGTAAATTAAATATTTTATTAGATGATAAATATCTTTAATTAGATCAAGATTATAGTCATATATATCAAAAAATCGGATTAGGGTTGATCTAATATGATTAAGGTAAGTTTCCATAAGATAAACATGAAAAAATCCTGGTTTTGCCTAATCCTGACGCCCGGACTCGCCGAGTACACAAAGGGACTCGCCGAGTCAGGCCTACTCGCCGAGTCCACTTTGGAACTCGCCGAGTCCATGACTCAAAAACCCAAAAATCAAATTTTGCAGGTTTGTTTCAGTTAATCAAGCAACAATTTAAAGAAAACCAAGCTAGGCTCTGATACCACTGATGGGTTTTAGCCATAAGAACTTTCCTATGTGCGCATGCAAAACCCTAATGCTCGGATCTAGGCTTTCTAATTAAACATGCTTTGAATCCAAGACTTCTAATGGCTAATTAGGTTAAATAACAACATTGAAATAGATATAGAATCATACCTTTGGATTCCTTGTTGATCTTGATGTCTTGGAGCTTCTAGAGTCACAAATGTCACTCCTCTAATGGCTTACAAACACCAATAGCAAGCAAGATGATTTAGGAGAGAGGAGAGGAGAGGAATTCGGCCAGAGTATCTCTACTTTTGATGATCTGTTGAATTCCCTCACCCCTAGGGTCTATTTATACTTGTAGACTCCTTAAGGATTACAGCTTTAACCCTAATTGGATAACTTAGAATTTAAGTTGATCCATATCCTTTCCTTGATAACCCTATGGACGATTTTGGCTTATCCAAGCCCTAGAAATCGTCCATCCTATCATGGATAAGGATTTATAGTCTAAAGTGTAACTATCAAACAATTGGCAGTTTATACCCTCTTATTTAATTAATCTCTTTAAGTCACCAAATTAATTCCAATCAATCTATGACTTATATTAATCAAATAACCATATATATTCCTTATAATATTTACTCTCTCTTAAAAAATCATCCATCAAGTTGCTATGGTGAAGGCAACCCAAAAGGACCATGCACAACCGGATCAAATACTTGCCTAATATAGTTGCAGCCTTAGACACTATTCCAACAGTTTTCACGACTACTCGAGTTCTGGAAGGGCTCGATGAGTCAGTGACTGCACTCGATGATTCGTGTATGTTGGTTTAATGTCTAAGTCCATAACTATAAATGGTAAGACTTGACCCGGCCCGGCATGGTCCATTTGGGTTGCATGGCATCATGCATTTGGATAGACTAAAATAAGAGAAATAACACTTAAGGTTTGTTAATATATTATAAGTTCTAATATATTAATAAGGTTATTTAATTAGTATTGATCAAGATTTAATTTGGAATTAATTAAGTGATCAAAAGGAGACTAATTAAATATATGGGCTGATTGTGTAAATCATTCGTTGTTATATATGTGGGCTTGTGATCCAAGATTCCTTATGTTGGACTTAGTCCATGGGGTGAACCATGGATACTCCATGGAGGTTAAAAATCCATGGAGCATAAGGAATGGGTAAAGTCATGAGTTACATGGTGTAACCCTAATAGCCACCATATAAAAGAATCTCATGGCTCAAGAAATCGGGCACTATGTGTGAGTGTGAGGGTTAGACGATTTCAAGGAGTGTTCAAGTTTCTCTCAAGTTATTCCAAGTGTATTTGGTGTTGTGTGAACCATTTGAGGTGTCACACTTGGGGCACTAGGCATTCAAGCTTCATGAAGACTTTCTACATCAAAGAGGTATGTAATTCTAACTTGATATATATTCATATGAATCATATTATTATGCTAGTTAGGATGAATACCTTGGAAAGTTCATATTTGCATGTATAATAAAGAAAACATAGATCCAAGGTATTTAGGGTTGCATGTACACTTAGGAGTGTTAGAATGCTCAAAACCCAACAGTGGTATCAGAGCCGCGGGTTATTTTCTGTTATATTGATGCAAATATTTTATTTTCAAAGTTGACAAAAAAGGAAAAAAAAAAACATGAAGTTTGTCAAATTTTAAGATAATTACTTGTTTTTGTGAAAAACTAATTATTTGTAAAATTTGAATAATTTGCTATATGAGATGAATTAGGTTAAATTTAGTAAAAGATAAAATGATATGATTATTTTATTAGTTTTAAAAGTTTGATCTAAAGAGTTTTATTTTTTGAAACCTCCATAAGTTATGGATATGAAAAGGTTTAAAAAAAGGGTTTAGGTCATTTTTGGTCACTTAACTATTGGTTTTGTGCTCATTTAGTCACTTAACTCTCTTTGAGTTTTAAAAGGTCATCAAACTTTTGACTTTGTGCTAATTTAGTCACTTAACTTTTGTTTTGGTCACTTATCTTTTAGATTTGTCCTCATTTAGTCACCTAACTTTTAAAATTATGCTCATTTAGTCACTAAACTTTTGAAAAAATTTAAAAGTTTAGTGACTAAATGAGCACAGTTTTAAAAGTTAGGTGACTAAATGTGATCAAGCTAAAAGTTAAGTGACTAAATGAGCTCAAACCCAAAATTTTGATGTCTTTTTAAAACTTAAAAAGAGTTAAGTGACCAAATGAGCACAAAACCAAAAGTTAAGTGACCAAAAATGACCTAAACCCTTAAAAAAATTGATTCAAAGTTTTTATAGAGTTACAAAATATGGTGTTAATGTTTTAAAGAATTCCATAACTTAAGAATAAGTTATGGATCACCAAAAGTTTTGTGTGTTACCTTGTTTTATGACTGAATTTAGATTAATAAAAATTATGTGATAGTTGGTTTTAATCAAAATTAATCCAAAAGAAGTTCATAAAATGTGTTTATGTAACTTAAAAGTCACATTTAAGAATCTTAAAACTCATAAAATTTAACATATGTTACAAAATGAAGAGTCTTTTTCCTCATTAAATTGATTTATGACTCCATAACTTGTCCTCAAGTTATGGATGTTCAAGAGTCTCTTCATTAAAAAATTTAAAACTTTAATTAAACTCATAAGTTATGAAAATCCAAGAGTTTTGAATAGTTTCAAAAACTTGCCCTCAAGTTTTGGAATTTGAAAAGTTTTCACTTATGAATAATCTAATTCCAAGTTAGCCCATAGAATTTTAAAAGTTAAAATTCAACCTTTATACTTTATAATATTATAAGTTAATAATATTCATATATATGTATAAGAGTAAAGTTAGTCTTACCGTTAGTAGACCTCATTCACGAAGCCAGTTTATAAGGGGGGTATAAGGTTACTGCCTATAAAATGGCAGTTTAATGGGTGTCCACTCTCACACACCGCTTCCTTGACTGGTGGAGGGCCGTTAGCCGAACGGGTAAGACAAGGACTATAATTCTCCCTTCATTAAAAGTATTAATGATAAATACTAAGTAATTAAACTTTTATAAATACCCAATCTTAGTTACTTATGAAAATGTGAATAAGGTGCTAATCCATGAAATTACACTTTGCACTTTGTTTAAGTCAGTTAGTGGAGCGTGTGTGGTTAACCGGCACACTAACTCGTATTTAACAAGGTAGGCAAAGGGTAACATAATGTTTATCATGGTATCGATGGAGCGTGTGTGGTTAACCGGAACATCGATTGAGGGGTAAACAATTAAGGGTACCAAGTATATTTGCATGGTTATTCACACCTTGTTTTGTGATCCTCGGCATCCCAGTCACAAAACCTGAATGGCACACTCGAGATTGAAACATGCCATTGAACAGTTCAATGAATTTCAAAAGATCTAGGAGTTTCAAATCCAATTAAAAAAATGTAATAAATTTATTTCGTTTTTTCATGGTGGAAATTGGTGAATCGTCATTTACCTACCTTCAAATATTTTATAGCTTGGATTACGACATCCCTCTTCCAAGTTATAAAAGTATTGTGATGGATCCTAGCCTTAATATTTCATATTGGGTGTTATATTAAGGACTTTAAATCAACTATCTTGAATATCTCCCAAAAAGATGTCTGGTTTATACATTTATGATCTTCCCAAATCTCTTGAAACAAGTTTTCTTAAATGAAGATGATATCCCATGGAAATCATACTTCTTTCTCCTCCTCCAATTATTCTCCTTAACCCACAAGTTCTTGAAAAGTTTAAGGTCACTCAAGCCCTATTGGCAAGCAAAGGTCTATGTGTGATCACATCTTGGAGATGTAGTCACATATTGACAAGCCGGGAGAGTTGGGTGTCAAAGTCTTGAGAAAGTTGGTGGCTGAACTACTTTCTAAGTCACATAGTGAGATCTTTTGGGAATCCTATGAAACAGACTAAGACAAGACCCTTAATGATCTTATCTATTTGCTAAGATAAACTTCCTAAAACGCTATGGACATTGACAATGATGACATTGGATATCCAGTAAAGCTCTCTCTTCCCAATGGAAAGGGATCGACCATAGTCAACTCGGTTGACCAAATGGTAAAAAGAGAGGCTAAGTCTGAGATAGTCCCATTATCAAGGGTCCATAGGTAACTATTGCCAAAGGAAGGGGCATTGGTTGCGAAGCTGCCAAATTTACCTAAGGATGTTAAAGTCAATAAGTTTGGCTCTACTTCAGGTAAAGTCCATTGTGTAACTCTATTAAGTACATGCTGATTCTGATCGCGAAGATGGATTTCAATCGCATGGTTTGGTGATCAGAATTTTGGGCTATTACTTAAGAGTTATGATATTTATATTGCTTAAGAATAGATAACAACAAGGTTTTCATATGGATTGTAAGGATAAGTTTTCATCAAACTTAAAAAAAAGGTTTTGATATTATTTATTTTAAGTATCCTTACAATGGCATTTGTGAAAAGTTGTTGCTTATAAGATTCCATTGATAGCAATATTGGAAAAATAGATTTGATTCTTTCGGTTGTGGTAGTGTCTAAATTTACCAAATAAGGAAAGATCCTCATCACCCTAGTTTCAATTGGACCGAAACTTGGAATCATACAAGTTGTACAGTATGATGAATGAGAACTTTCTACTTTGGAAAATTAAGACTAGTCCTTGTTCACATGTATATGTGAGTCAAGTGAAGGACTAAGGGATCGAGTACACATTCTTGCGCACTGGTCAAGTCCACCACAAAAGATAGATAAGACTATTCATCATAATTTACTATAGCTCAGTAAATATGGTTATACTTACAAGCTTAAGTGTAATTCTGAGACATTGGAAAAGGTTCCAATGTATGACAGAGCGAATAAGAAGAATCAAATCAGGCAAAAGGATAAAAATTTCTCAAATCTGAAAAGATGGGAGAGTACTTTAGTATCATGTTTATGATCATCTTAATGATTAAGATATCTTATCACAATTGGTCCTCTAAAGTCATCTTAATGCATTCTTATGACTAAGAAGAGGAGTCATGAATTGTTGAAATGGTTAAATCAAAAAGATGAGTCATACTTCATTCCAAAACAATTCTTAGAGTCATACTCCAAGATTGTTACTTGAGTGACATATCTTAAAGAGGGTTTGTTAACACTAGTCAAATGTAAGAGTAAAAGGTTATCTACTCTTGTACATTTGAGCTTGGTAAGTTGTGATGTTTTGGATAAAACAGAGACCAACTTAGGCCAATTGTGTAAAGTGTTAGTCTTGATAAAGAATCCACACTATCTCTTGAATATTTGACAAGGGAGTATTATATGTCAAGAGGACAGTGGGAGCCTTTAAGCTCTTGAAAGTTTCAAGACTTAATCAAGAATAAAACCTAAAGTTCTTCACTAGCACACGACTTATGGTTTATAACCTATCGTGTTGAAATTTTTGTGCCTATTGAAGTTGGCTTTGCATAGGTGTTCTTAGAGTTCTCAATTGGTTGCACAGCTACTTGGAAGCAATGGCAGGCACCTGAGCTGCCAAATGGCAAGAATTTAAGATTGCACAAGTTTAATCCATATGAGTTTGGATTTGTCACTAACCTTGTCTTGTGATTATGGTTTTGACAAATTCACATGGATAAGAACACATACACCGTTAAATCTAAATGTCATAAGGTTTCTTTCCGATTCATGAAAATGATGGTGAGGAAACACTTTCACTAAGTTGATTTTAGCTAGATAGCAATTGTGATATTTGCATTCTCAAATTCGTTAGTGGAGCTTGTGTGGTTTACCGACACACTAACATGGACTTGTGAGAAGCGGCAAAGGTCTAAACAATTGAGACTATGTGTAGCACCTGGTTCTTGGTACATAAAAATTTATCTAAGTAATTATCATTTTAGCCTTGGACTCGGCAAGTTGTAGCTCCGACTCGCCGAGTAGGGACGCGGTCCGGGGGCACGCTTAAGTTGTCGACTCGGTGAGTCATCGCTGTTTGATGAAACCCTAATCCCAAGGGTTTGCCCCCTATTTAAGCTAGCTTGTGTGACCCAAGCTCACCCCCATTCACCCTCAGAGCCCTATATCTCGTCCAAGATTTGTTTCCTTGTGAGTTTGAAGCATCTGGTGTGTCCTCTTGAAGTTTTGGAGTGGGAAGAAGAGTAGATCAAGAAGAAGAAGAGGAGGTCAAGCATCTTTGAGCTATCTCAGTGTGTTCCCTAAGGTATAACTCGTTTTTCCCCTTGTTTTCATGCTTATTGTCCCTTATAGCTCCATTAAAGTCCTTCTTGAACCATTTCCAAGCTTGGGTAGGTGTGAGGGTTCGTAATAAGTTGATTAACCTTTAGATCTAGGCATGGTTGAGCTCCAGGAGCTCAGATCTACTGTCTTTTTGGAACCATATTACATGAAAGCCCTAGATCTACCCTTTTGGTTCATTTTGGACACTAAAAGCCTCGTGGTTGCCTATTTACACGTAAAGTTGGAAACTTTACGTGTAAATCAAGCCCCAGTATCACGGATCTATGTATCGTATGAGCTGGATTCGAGCAAAATCGACCATATGGTAATTGCATGGTAACGACTCGGCGAGTCGAGATGCGAGTCCCTGAGTTTTCCCCCTTTTCATTATGGCGAGTAGTGTAGTGAGTCCAGGGTGGACTCGGTGAGTTGGAAGCCGAACTCATCCATGAAGGAACTCGGCGAGTCAATGCCCTAACTCGGCGAGTTCAAGACAATCTACTTAGATCAAGACAATTTTCAGTTTTGGTTTCAGGTACCTCTTCTTCGAAGGGGAAGGAGCTGGCGCGGTAGCATCCCATCACACACATGCTTCGTATTCCGCATCATGAGAACTTCCTGGGGATTTGTACTCTGACATTATTATGTTTATTGAAATGTTTTCCAGACATGCGATATCTTATTAAAATACTATAATCAGTAAATGTTTTAATTCGAATGTTTTGTTAAAAATATGTTTTCAAAAATGAAATTTTTGGCTCGTATTTTGGGGTGTTACAAGTTGGTATCAGAGCCCTGGTTTGAGGGATTCGGACACACCTTCGGGGGTGTTTGAACTCAAATCGAGGGATTAAAAGATTTTGGAAAGAGAAAATGTTTTCTAAAAGGCTAAGTAAAGGGTTTTAAGAAAGAACAAAGTGTGTGATGTGCGCGACCGATCGAGCTCAAGTAAGTATTCCCTAATGTACCCATACAAGCTTATTTATGTTTATCAGTTTTTGTAGAACAGCATGCTAGAATAGGGCTAAGGATCTAGGAGTGATGCCTTATGTGCCTGCTTTATGTGCTTCAGTATATGAAAGAGTTGCATGCTAGAGTTGAGTGGAAGCAGTAGGGTAGCCTGTTAGGTTATTCCTGATAGTACGAGTTTAGCATTGTATGCTAGTTCAGTGTTCTCTACGAGGATAAAGTTGCTTGAGATTGTTTTCTTTATGTCCAAATGCTGCTTGCTTTGTGCTATGTGGGCTTTGAAGTGATGGGAGTTACTGTTAGGTGAATACGTTAAAGTCACATGTGATCAGGGTTGAATAATCTCAGAGTATTAGATTTGACTCTATTGCATAGCTCTTGTTTGAGTCCTAACCGTTGTAGGGATGAGTCCCTTACTCGAAGGATTATCCAAGCCTCGTCACATGTGATTGTATTCAGGTAATAGCTAATTGGCATCAATAAGAGGCCTTCAGCAGCTGAGGACTGGGTTGGGTGGAGTCAGAGGTTTCCTAGGATAAGCCTAGGATAAAGAGTAGCAGTGATCAGCGGTAGTGGAAGGGACCTGGTTGAGTCGAGGCGGTCTTTGGGGAAGGTACGGATAGATGTGGAAGGTAGTATGGGCCCGTACTATTGAAAGCAGAGGATCCGTACCCAAACCGAGGAAGGCTAAGATAAGACTAGGGAACTTGTAGTGGGTCGGATCCCTCCAGGGGTATCAGTATCGCTAACAGTTGTTATTTCTTTGTATTTCAGAATGGTGGTACTACGCCCGAGGCCAGCAGTTGGCAGTTCAGGAGAGGGATCGGGTTCGGGATCAGGTTTCGAGCTAGTAAATGAGAGGCTGCGCGAGTTCATCGCGTCTGAGATCACCAGAGGTATCTTTGAGTCGACCCCCATTATCTTCGGGTCGATCAAGGAGGCGATATTGGAGATGATGGAGGATCGCCTACGGGCATTCAGGAGTGACATGGCATCTGGCCAGTCGGGATCTCGCACACTATCCTTCAAGGACTTTTGGGGCAGTGGTGCACCAGACTTTCATGGGGCGAAGGGCCCCATAGCTGCCAGACGATGGATTGCAGACATTGAGTCTGCACAGTTGACTAGCTTCTGCCCTGAGGGGTCGAAGGTGAGATATGCAGCAGGATGTCTGAGAGATTGAGCTAGAGATTGGTGGGAGTCTGTCGGTGACTCGTTGGGAGCCTCGGTTGTCGAGGCTATGACCTGGTCGGACTTCGTGACCAGGTTCAGGGTAGAGTTTCCGCCAGCTGTCGAGCTTCAGCAGCTGGCCAGGGAGTTCCTAGATATGAGACAGACGACGGAGACTGTGGCAGAGATCACGGCCAAGTTTTGGGAGAGGGCGTTGTTGGTGCCCCAGTACGCGGGCGACGAGGATATGAGGAGGACCCGCTATCATGATATGCTACGAGTTGATATTCGGGAGCATGTCACTTTTTCAGCTTGCCCTACCTTGGACTCCATGATTTCCAGGGCGAGGGAGAGGGAGATAGATTTGGAGCACATCCGGAAACAGAAGGCAGAGGAGGGAAAGTCAGGAGGGCCTTCGGGGAAGAAGACCAAGGGATAAGATGTGGGGCCGAAAGGCCAACAGGGATGGGGCCGCTGCAGGAAATGCGGCAAGACACACAAGGGGGCGTGCAGGTTGGGATCATCAGGCTGCTACAAGTGCGGCAAGTCTGGGCACTATAGCAGGGATTACACTGCTCCGGCAGTAGTTATTCAGACGTCTGAGTTGTTGTGTTTCCATTGCAACCAGAGGGGCCACAAGAAGGCCAATTTCCCCCAGTTGACAGTTTCAGCGCCGGTAAAGGCGCCAGCTCCAGCGACCCTGCGGATCACGGATGGCCGGCAGGGCAAGGCAGAGGCTCCAGTGGTGAGGAGTCGGGCATTTCAGCTGACCGCCGAGGAGGCACGCGCTGCACCCGATGTGGTGACGGGTATGATTCTTTCCTTCTCACTTATTTATATGATGTTATGATATTGATATGTACTCGGTTTATGTATCTATATGTGTTAGGATCGTTCAATGTGAACGGTATCCCAGTCCAGGTGTTGTTCGACTCAGGTGCTACCTGATCGTTTGTTTCCCTTGCGCTTAGCAAGAAGTTCGCTGAGTCCTCGGGCATGTTGGATTTCCCATTAGAGGTAGAGATTGCCGATGATCGATCGGTGCGAGCATTATCAGTGTTCAGGGATTGTGTTTTGAGGTTATTTGAGGAGCGTTATCTGGTGGACTTGGTTCCCATTCCGTTGCGTGGGAACAAAGTGATTATAGGCATGGATTGGTTGAGCCCCAATAGAGCGATGATAGATTGCGCACAACAGCTAGTGCGGGTCAGGACCCCAAGTGGGGGAGAGTTAGTGATTCATGGCGAGAGGCCACAATGTGGACCCTCAGTCTGTTCAGCAACGAGGTCTAGACGATACCTTCAGCAGGGATGCGCAGGTTATGTCGCGTATGTGATGGATACCCGGGAGGCGGGTAAGGTGACGGTGAGCGAGGTTCCGGTGGTGCGAGATTTCGCAGATGTTTTTCTAGATGAGCTTCCTGGGATACCTCCGGAGTGACAAGTGGAGTTCAGGATTGACCTCATTCCTGTTGCGGCTCCAATAGCCAAGGCACCGTATCGGTTGGCTCCTCCTGAGATGCAGGAGTTGTCTACGCAGCTACAAGAGCTATTAGACAAGGGATTCATTCAACCGAGCAGTTCACCCTGGGGAGCCCCGATCTTGTTCATGAAAAAGAAGGACGGGTTGCATCGGATGTGTATAAATTACCGGGAGCTGAACAAGGTAACTGTGAAGAACCAATACCCACTCTCGAGGATTGATGATCTCTTTGACCAGCTTCAGGGAGCGTCTTGGTTTTCCAAGATCGATTTGCATTCGGGTTATCATCAGATGAGGGTCAGAGAGGAGGATGCGCAGAAGACCGTGTTTCGGACGTGCTATGGCCATTATGAGTTCGTGGTGATGCCGTTTGGGCTTACCAATGCTCCTACCGCGTTCATGGACCTCATGAACCGCGTATGCAGACCGATGCTGGATCGGTCTGTGATAGTTTTCATTGACGACATCTTGGTTTATTCCAAGACACGGGAGGAGCATGAGGAGCATCTGAGAGAAGTTTTGGAGACCCTGAGGAGGGAGAGCTTGTATGCCAAGATCTCCAAGTGTGAGTTTTGGTTGCGCGAGGTGCAATTTCTCGGACACCTTGTCAACCAGAACGGGATTCTAGTCGACCCGGCCAAGGTCGAGGCCGTGATGAGATGGGAGGTTCCTAAGTCTCCATCCGAGATTCAGAGTTTCCTAGGATTAGTAGGCTACTATCGGAGGTTCATTCAGGATTTCTCCAAGATAGCCGTACCCCTGACACGATTGACTAGGAAAGTCGTGGTCTTTCGATGGGGGCGTGAGCAGCAGGTAGCGTTCGAGACTCTGAGGCAGAGATTGTGCGAGGCGCCGATCTTAGCCCTGCCCGCGGGCGTGGAGGATTTTGTGGTATATTGCGATGCATCGATCTCAGGCTTAGGCGCAGTGTTGCTGTAGAGGGGGCATGTCATTGCTTATGCCTCGAGGCAGTTGAAGCCTCACGAGGCAAACTATCCGACACACGATTTGGAGTTGGGGGCGGTGGTCTTCGCCCTCAAGATATGGCGGCATTACCTTTACGGGGTTCGTTGTACCATTTACACGGACCACAAGAGTTTGAGGTACCTTGTGGATCAGCCAAATCTGAACATGAGGCAACGTCGGTGGTTGGACGTGGTAAAGGATTATGATTGCGAGATCCTTTACCACCCGGGGAAGGCCAATGTGGTGGCCGATGCGCATAGCCGCAAGGCGGTGCCGATCAGGGATGCTTGCATGAGGATGAACATGGTGACTCCTCTGTTGGAGCAGATTCAAGAGGCCCAACAGGAGGCTATGAAGGAGGAGCATCGGAAGAGTGAGCGAATAGTGGGTCAAGTCACCTCTTTCGATTATGATAGCTGGGGGTTATTGACACTACACCGTAGGGTGTGGGTGCCGTATCATGGAGGCGTGCGCCACATCTTGATGGAGGAGGCGCACAAATCCCAATTCTCTATTCACCCAGGGGGGACAAAGATGTATCAGGATCTTCGCCTAGACTATTGGTGGCCCTGCATGAAGCGGGATGTGGCATGGTACGTCGAGCGGTGCTTGACCTGCAGGAAGATTAAGGCTGAACATCAGAGACCGCATGGAAAGATGCAGTCGTTGGACATCCCGTTCTGGAAATGGGAAGATATCACACTGGATTTTTTCACGAAGCTTCCCAAGACCGCGCGTGGAGTAGATTCGATTTGGGTCATCGTAGATCGATCGACCAAGAGTGCTCATTTTATTCCGATTCAGGAGAGCATTTCGGCCGAGAAATTGGCCGACATCTATATTAGGGAGATTGTGGCGCGGCACGGGGTGCCAGTATCTGTTATCTCGGACAGGGATGTGCGTTCTACTTCGAGGTTTTGGAAGAGGTTTCATGACGAGTTGGGTACTCGTTTGCATTTTAGCACCGCCTTTCACCCGCAAACAGATGGTCAGAGCGAGCGGACCATCCAGACTCCGGAGGATATGTTGTGGGCGTGCGTGCTAGACTTCGGTGGTAGCTGGGATACTTATTTTCCATTGGCTGAGTTCTCGTACAACAACAACTACCACGCGAGTATCGACTGCCCTCCATTCGAGATGTTGTACGGACGGAGGTGTAGGACCCCGATATGCTGGGGAGAGGTTGGTCAGAGAGTTATGGGGAGCACCGAAGTGCTCAAGACTACCGAGAGGATTCAGTAGGTTCGGAGTAGGCTGTAGACTGCGCAGAGTCGGCAGAAAAGTTACGCCGACAAGCGCCGATCAGACATAGAGTTCCAGGTTGGGGATATGGTTCTCCTGAAGGTGTCGCCTTGGAAAGGCATCATTCGATTCAGGAAACGGGGAAACTTGGGCCCGAGATTCATTGGTCCGTTCAGGGTTGTAGCCCGGGTGGGCAAGGTGGCATATAGGCTGGATCTTCCAGTCGAGCTCAACCAGATCCACAACACCTTCCATGTCTCCCAGTTGCGGAAGTGTCTCGTGGATGATTCAGCGGTGGTACCATTAGAGGATATACAGCTTGATGACAACCTGAATTACATTGAGCGCCCAGTCGCAATCGTCGACCGGAAGTCAAAGGATCTGAGGAACAAGAGGGTGGAGTTAGTGAATGTGCAGTGGTAGCATCGAAAGGGGTCCGAGTGGACTTAGGAGCCGGTGGAAGAAATGATGGAGCATTACCCCGAGTTGTTTCATGATCGAGCAGCAGACTTCGAGGACGAAGTCTAAAATAAGTGGGGAAATTTGTAGCACCTGGTTGCTGGTACATAAAAATTTATCTAAGTAATTGTCATTTTAGCCTTGGACTCGACGAGTTGTAGGTCCGACTCGCCGAGTAGGGATGCGGTCCGGGGGCACGCTTAAGTTGTCGACTCAGTGAGTCCATATCCTGGACTCGGTGAGTCATCGCTGTTTGATGTAACCCTAATCCCAAGGGTTTGCCCCTATTTAAGCTAGCTTGTGTGACCCAAGCTCGCCCCCATTCACCCTCAGAGCCCTATATCTCGTCGAAGCTTTGTTTCCTTGTGAGTTTGAAGCATTTGCTGTGTCCTCTTGAAGTTTTGGAGTGGGAAGAAGAGTAGATCAAGAAGAAGAAGAGGAGGTCAAGCATCTTTGAGCTATCTCAGTGTGTTCCCTAAGGTATAACTCGTTTTCCCCCTTGTTTTCATGCTTATTGTCCCTTATGGCTCCATTAAAGTCCTTCTTGAATCATTTCCAAGCTTGGGTAGGTGTGAGGGTTCGTAATAAGCTGATTAAACTTTAGATCTAGGCATGGTTGAGCTCCAGGAGCTTAGATCTACTGTCTTTTTGGAACCATATTACATGAAAGCCCTAGATCTACCCTTTTGGTGCATTTTGGACACTAAAAGCCTCATGGTTGCCTATTTACACGTAAAGTTGGAAACTTTACGTGTAAATCAAGCCCCAGGATCACGGATCTATGTATGGCATGAGCTGGATTCGAGCAGAATCGACCATATAGTAATTGCATGGTAACGACTCGGCGAGTCGTTCATCGGACTCAGCGAGTCGAGACGCGAGTCCCCGAGTTTCCCCCCTTTTCGTTATGGCGAGTAGTGTAGTGAGTCCAGGGTGGACTCGGTGAGTTGGAAGCCGAACTCATCCATGAAGGAACTCGGCGAGTCAATGCCCTGACTCGGCGAGTTCAAGACAATCTTCTTAGATCAAGAACAGACCCGACGAGTTGTTCATACAACTCGGCGAGTCGCAGCGTAGAGTGTTCTTCGGATGAAGGCGAACTCGGTGAGTTATTCATACAACTCGGCGAGTAGGATGCAGGATTATTAAGACTTGGGTTTAGAAAAAGGGACTCGGCGAGTCAGCAAGCCAACTCGGTGAGTCTGGTCAACTGGCAGTTGACTATGACTTAACTCATGACTTGTTAAGGGTAAATGGGCAATTTACCCTGAGGTCGGTTAGCAGTATTTGACTACGTGTTTGGTGGGAATTACAGCCGAAGGATTTCCGGAGTAGCAGCAGCAGCAGACAGACTATTCCCACATAGATCATCAGCTACTACGAGGTGAGTTACCTTCCAGTAGCGGTGGGTCTACAGCCACAATGTCGGCCCACCAGTAGGAGTTTTATGATGGATGATTGTCTCTGTGATATTCATCTAAGGTTGCTACTACATGTGAATTGTTTATGTGCTAGTATGATATGCTGCTATGTGCTAGTTACAGTAGGGAGAGATAGTCCCCAGATTATCGGTCGATAGGGTAGAAGGGGCGGTCATGCCCAACCATGCTAGATAGATTACGAGATATATGTGTTATGTGGTAGTAGTAGGGGGTGAAATAGTCCCCAGTATCAGGTCGAGAGGACCGAAGGGGGAGACCAGCACCCAGATATGCTAGTCAGTATCCGGTCGAGAGGACCGAAGGGGAGACCAACACTCAGATATGCTAGTCAGTATCCGGTCGAGAGGACCGAAGGGGTAGGTCAGATACCCAGATATGCCTGACGATATATGCATGTTATGTGATTGTATGGTATGTGGTAGGTTGGGGGAACTCACTAAGCTTCGTGCTTACAGTTTTTAGTTTTGGTTTCAGGTACCTCTTCTTCGAAGGGGAAGGAGTTGGCGCGGTAGCGGCCCATCACACACATGCTTCGTATTCCGCATCATGAGAACTTCCTGGGGATTTGTACTTTGACATTATTATGTTTATTGAAATGTTTTCCAGACATGCGATATCTTATTAAAATACTATAATCAGTAAATGTTTTAATTCGAATGTTTTGTTAAAAATATGTTTTCAAAAATGAAATTTTTTGCTCGTATTTTGGGGTGTTACACTATGATTACGGAATCCCTTTTCATAGTTCTAAAATTGTTTAGACACACATGTGCGCTATCTAAGATAAGGTGTATGATATTGATAAAGTTTTATCAAAGCACTCTAGTATCAGAAATCTAAACTTTGGTAAGAAAGTCAATAATGTATTGATTTCTAGAAGTCCAGCTGATTTCTGAGTACATGTCAAAGCTAGTGGGAGCATAAGTGTTATGCTAATAATCATCATGTTAGTGGGAGCATGATAGTTATGATAAGTATTGCAAGTTGGCAATGTTAATTATAGAAAACAAATGGTTTCAATTGGGAAAGAGTTGTTTTGCTATAATTAAGGGAGAGGAAATTATACTTCATCTGAAATCTAGAAGCTTAGATTGAGGTTTTAATCGTATTTAGTCAAGGATATATACATGAATTTCATGTTGGAATGGCTCAACATAAGGAAATTATGTATATGGGTCCATTATTTGCGTTCTAAAATTCGATTATGATTACGGCATGCCTTTTCATAATCTGAATTATAAGAACTTGGAAAATTGAAATGAAAATATTATAGCAAAAGACTGGTTTAGTCTTTATGTGAGACATCATGAATCGCATCCCATATGCTTCAGATATAGGATCGATTGCATGTGCTATATTCATCATTTCTAAAATTTTCCAAATGTCTGGGGCATTAAGAAGGGAAAAGGTCTAGAATTGGATATGACTAAAAGGATTAAACAATTGTCGAGGACAATCTAAGGTTTACCAAATATTGGTTTCTCAAGGACATTTGGAAGTATATTGATAATTCTGGAAGGACCATATTGACATAATCTGTAAGGAGGCAACTCTTGTTCATAAGTGATAGTCAAAATGGAATATGGAAATGCTTCAAAGTTAGAAATTATTCAATTTGTGTAAGATTAGGAAACTTAATGCAAGAAGGATGTTTCCAAGGAGTTGATATCCTTTGGAATGCTCTGTAATGTTTGTTGTCAAGTCTTTCTGAATTTGTGCATAATCATTACAAGAGGATCAATGCATATAAGTTTAGAATCTAACAGATTTCAGTAAATGGCATGAATTTGGAATTCTTGCATTTGCAGTAAGGATTTTGGACTGTGAAAAGAGGATCATTGGAGTTATGTTCAATTGATCTATTTCACAAAGTAAAGATCATAGACAAACATAGTATGCATACTTGGTTTATGGCATAACTAGTGCTCAGAAAACATAGTGTATATGCTTGGAGCATGGGACAACTATTGTTTTAAATTCAAGAATAAAGTTGATAGCTGAAACAGTATACAATGAATAATGTGTAATCATATGGTGATAAATAAAAGGTGTTTTATTTATGTTCATAGGTTTTGATACCATATTAGATTTAATTATTCTTGTGTTTCATTTTGCATGTTTTAACTTCCAGAATAACTAGGTCATTGTACTGGATGACTAAGTTATTCAAACCATCCACAGTCGGTCATATGTTGGAAGTAGATATGAATCAAGACTGTCATGGGTTGGCTTGTAGAGGTCTAAGATGTTGGACAAAGGGCTACAACACTTATGAGTGCTCATAAGTTCGGAGTATTGGATTCAACCCACACTCATTGGAATCACTTCATGGATTTTATCATGAGTGATCATGAGACGATAATATCTTATATTCTTCAAACCTAGAGATATGAGTTGTTACTATGAGTTGGTTGTACATTGATTGCACGAAAACGCATACGGTAACTCGGTGTTATAAAACGTGCCTTTGTGTATGATTCAACAAGTAATAGAACAAACCATATGAGTCGAAGTTTATCCATTCCTTTTACCTTCGGGATAAAAGCGATATCTGTGGGCCCCTCAATGATTTGATGATGACAAATGGAAGTGCTCGCCCGAGCCAGGACTAATTTGATTTGTTCAATTAGTCAGTCGTCATAAATCGGAAATCGGGAAAGAACAAATGGACCGAGAGAATGATTATAATCCATGTCTCAGTCCATATGATATCTAGAATAGAGGAATATAGGATCCTTTATCTAATGGACAAGTCATTGACAAAGGTCAGAGTTCATCTACAAGGTCAGAGTTCGACAGAAGCTTTTGAGAGCTACGATTGCCAGTCGGTTCTTGAAGTCATACGCAATAATAGTTTTAGACTTATCTAAGTGGGAGACTGTTGGATTAATGTCTAAGTCCATAACTATAATTGGTAAGACTTGAACCGACCCGGCACGGTCCATTTGGGTTGCATGGGATCATGCATTTGGATAGACTAAAATAAGAGAAATAACACTTAAGGTTTGTTAATATATTATAAGTTCTAATATATTAATAAGTTTATCTAATTAGTATTGATCAAGAATTAATTTGGAATTAATTAAGTGATCAAAAGGAGACTAATTAAATATATGGGCTGATTGTGTAAATCATTCATTCTTATATATGTGGGCTTGTGATCCAAGATTCCTTATGTTGGACTTAGTCCATGGGGTGACCCATGGATACTCCATGGAGGTTAAAAATCCATGGAGCATAAGGAATGGGTAAAGTCATGAGTTACATGGTGTAACCCTAATAGCTACCATATAAAAGAATCCCATGGCTCAAGAAATCGGGCACTATGTGTGAGTGTGAGGGCTAGACGATTTCAAGCAGTTTTCAAGTTTCTCTCAAGTTATTCCAAGTGTATTTGGTGTTGTGTGAACCATTTGAGGTGTCACACTTGGGGCACTAGGCACTCAAGCTTCATGAAGACTTTCTACATCAAAGAGGTATGTAATTCTAACTTGCTATATATTCATATGAATCATATTATTATGCTAGTTAGGATGAATACCTTGGGAAGTTCATATTTGCATGTATAATAGAGAAAACATAGATCCAAGGTATTTAGGGTTGCATGTACATTTAGGAGTGTTAGAATGCTCAAAACCCAACAGGGTCAACATGGATTGTTGACCTTGATCATTGACTTTGACTTTGACTAAGGGTTGACCATTTGACTTCTGGGGCATTTTGGGAAATTGGAAATTCATGAGTATGGTTCTATGGTGAATATAAGTGGGGGAGTTTGTGGCGGTAATCCGAGAGTTTAAGCTTATCTTTCGAGTCGACAGTACAAGGTGAGTTATGCTCACTATACTCAAGGGTCTAAGGCACCAAGCCTGGGGTATTCCATCCCGATGGATGATTGGACCCATAGTATGTTGTTTGTCATTATATGTGTATTGTTGTGTGTATGGGTATTTTGGGGGCAACTCACTAAGCTTTCGGGCTTAAAGTTTCAGTTTATTATTTCAGGTTCAGCGGATGACCGTGGGAAAGCGAAGGCGTGACCATACTCTTCCTCGATTGATGATTATTATTTCTGGGAACACTGATGTTTAACTATTTTGAAAACAAATTGTAATGACTGAATAGTTTTAAATGATTTAAAAAGTTTTAAATTGGCTCGAATTTTGTGGATGTTACAATTTCAGCAAGAGTGTGGTTGATCTTGTTGCAAGCCTTGTTAAGGTATTTATCAAATTTGTTTTTATATATAAAACTATCATTATTATTTTTTTAGTTATTAGATGTACATTTGGCAAATAATAATATTGTTCATAATCGTTTCTACTCTACAGTTTATCTCGGTGATATTATTTGGTTATCTTTTTAAGTGAAAATGATGAATAGGTCGTTCAACTTTTATCCTTTGTTGAATCACACACATCAACAAAAAGATTTCTCAATCTTAATACACCATCCCTTGTGATTTTAGTGAAGTTAAATGTATAGTAAGGGTTATAGTCCCAAATTAATTGGTTATATATATATATATATATATATATATATATATATATATATATATATATATATATATATATATATATATATATATATATATATTTGTATTACCATTTTTTAGGTATAAAAGTTGCAAGAACAAGTTGTTAGAATGGAAAAATAGATATGTTAAATGAGATGGAAAGAAGGCAAGCTGAAGTTGAGTTGCAAATGTAGCAAAAACAAGCTCAATTTGAACAACAAATGGAGAATCCATCGGTTAACCCAATAATCGACTAAATAATCCTTAGTTCTGTGTTTTAAACACTTAGTAATGTTTTGGATACTTTGAATGTATTAGATGATGTTTATTGTAATGTTTTAAACCGTAATGTATTTAACACTTTGTGGTTTAATGTAATTTTAGGCAGAAAAAACTGCATTTTTAAATATATTTTTTTGGATAAATTTATTGACGGACTAGTGACGGAATTATTTGTCGCGAAAAGTCAAGAGCATTCGTTGGTAATCCATCATTGAAAGTGCCCATTAGTAATTAGTCACAAAAAGTTTCCATAGGTAATCCATTGGAAAATATATTATGTTGGTAATCTGTCGGAAAATATGGTCAAATAACATTTCGTCGGTAATCCGTCGGTATATTTATGACAGAAAATTCCATCAGTATTCCATTACAAAAACCGTCGGAAATCCACAAATAATTACCCACGGGGCTTATTACGACAGACCGAATTCTGTCGAAAATCGGCTTTACCGACGGATATAGCAGTCGGAAATTATCCAGTGTTCTAGTAGTGATTTAAGGATAAAGCTCATGTTATTATCTAGAATCCGTGCAACCTCACCAAACCAATTTTTGTAGTGATTGGTTTACAATAATAACAAATATAAAAAACAAAAATTACAATCTTAATTATGAAAATCCAATAATAAAATTAAGCTACTTTAATAAGTTCCATTCGTATTTATGGTGTTATAGTAGATGGTATGATTTCATGATTGTATTTGTGTAGTTTTTTGCTAAGCTCATTAAGAAAATTGGCTCTTAAAAATGAATTAGACTAAAAATACTAACACTGCGACTTTTACGACGTTTTGAACCAAAACGTTTACTTTGATGCTTACTTTAACTAAAAATGTTAATAAACAATGAAACAACTAATGAAACAACTAATGAAACATTAACAATATAAAATAAAAACTAAACATAATCAACCCTGTCTAATATTTATCTAAATTGTTATTTTCAAGATAGATACTCATGTTTTTAAATAAAGACAAATATGTGTACAAAATTTTGTTCTAAAGGAAGGAAATCGTAGCAATTATTTTGAAACGCTTTGCAAAATGAAAGAGACAATTCCATGTGACGCCGCAATTTTACGAGTGTCCCACGGCAGAAAAGGCAAAACTTTAAGCAATTAGGAATTCTTTTAGAGTTGTATTTGTTTTATTTAGACAACTTCAGCCGTTTTAATATATTAAAATACTAATGTTTTCATTTTGTTTTTATTGGTTTCAAACTTAAATATAGATCAGGAAGAGTACGCATAAATTTGCATAATTTATTAGAGGAACAAAATTATTTTGCTGAATAGCTTCATAGCTCTAGAAAATTGCATTAATATAATTTGTTAGTGTTTGGGAGTAGCATGGTCGTTTATGAAATCGAGAGGTGTCATGAACTTGTTTGAAGGATCGTGTTGAACATTTTTTGAATATTCTATTTTGATTTATGTGTCAGATATTACGAAATTTAGATTATAAAGATAATCCTTTAAACAACTGTTTTTAAATCAAGACATTTATAAGGTCATAAAATAAAAATTTTAAAAATTTATATTTTTCTTATTACCAAAGATAAAGATCGAATCAATATTAAATGTTGATTTTTATAATTTAATTACGGTGCGACAATTTTAACGATAATAATCGGAAAACGATAATCATAGGAAAATTTATTTTAAAAAAATAATATTTTCAACAATTTCGTTAATAAAATTAATTTTCGAGCGTCACTCACTTGCACCATTTGGTCGAACAAAGATCAAACTTATATTAACTATACTCCACACATTTTAACTTTCTAAAATTAGAGGTTATATACCGAAAACCTGAAAGATAATATATTTTTTTTCCTAAATATTTTTCCTTAAATGTTGTAAAATACGTAGATTCACATTCAAATGTATGCACTTATACAATATACTATATAGTTTATGATTATTGCATGTATGACATAGTCAAATTGAGTTTCTAGTATGTTTCCGTATAATCCAACTTATCTTGTCTTATGCTTAGTGCTATGTTTTTGCTCACAATAATCTCACCGAAAAAAAAAAAATTATGTCTATCAGTATATGTCGATGTACTAATTTCTAGGAACCATCCTAGCAAAGCTTATGCATCACAAAAACACATTAGACTCTTTATGCGATTAATAGGAGATTTCCTTTTGTGCTAATCTTTGATTTTATAAGATTTTTGGGTATATTCTTTTATTTTATTAGATTTATTTGTGATTCCATTTTATCTTTAAAGCTGTGGCATTAATTTCCCACTAAGCTAATTCCTTAGCTTACAATTAGCATTTTGCAACAAACTCCATTGACTTCTTATGCATTCTGCCATTTTGATTTTTGAATGTTTCATTCGAATATTAACTTGACTGATTAGTTATATTTACTTATGTTATACGCTTTTTTATCGTTTTTTTTTTTCTTCTTAATATGTATAAGTCATAGTTGTAATTTTCGTTTGAAAACTACTTTGTTACACAATTACACAAATACTTATTTAACCCAATTATAGAATAAAATTGCAAAAGCTCAAAACATGAAATATTTCATATATGTGTTTACACTACCAGAAATGTGTAGCAACTATGTCACAAAAAATTGATCTAAATTGAGAAAATACATGCAAATAAAGAATGTTTCTAAGGAAACACACTGTACTGTTACATACCTTAGAACATAAGACAAGATGGTATGGATGGGGAGTTTTCCTATTTTTTGTGGATCACACCACTATTTCCTTTATTTTTTTTCCGATCACCTAAAACCTAAGGAATGAGTGAGATGCTCCCCTCATAATTTTTCTTTATTTTTTTAAAAAAATATATTTCATACATATATTATACTTATTTTGTAGGGAATTAAAAAACATAAATTTTGATATATATATTTTATTTTTTTAGTAGGCATATAATTTTATAAATATTAAAAAAGATTTAAAAAAAAACTAGTCCATAGAATGAGAAGAGTATAAACAGAGATATAAGTGTGAATTAGTTCTTATCTTATGCACATACAGGGAGTGGCTTAAATAGCAAAACAATCCAAGAACATGTGATAAACAAGGAAGGTTTATAGGGAAAATACAGCTGTAGATGGCTATGTAATTACAGGGAAATATTCTAATTATATAAAAGATAATATACATATCTTATTCCTTAATACGCCCCCGCAAGATGAAGGTTCCATTGGAAACTCCAATCTTGGAATGAAGTCTTTGGAAAGGACCACGAGAAAGTGGTTTCGTCAATGTATCTGCCAACTGATCAAAGGAATTGATGTGATGAACAATCAATGAGCCATCTGTAACTTTCTCTCGGACAAAGTGATAGTCTAGAGCCACATGTTTCATGTGAGAGTGATAGAAGGGTTTGGCACGGGAGTATGTGGCACATGTGTTATCACAATAGAGTGTAGGTGGTTGTGATGAATGAACTCTTAATTATGTCAGGAGGTTTTGAACCCATACGAGTTCAGATGCAGCATTGGTTAAGGCTTTATATTCTGCTTCAGTAGATGACCGGGAAACAAATTTTTTACGTGTTGACCTCCATGAGATAATGTTTGAACCAAGAAACAATAGGTAAGCCGTGGTCGAGCGACCACCATATTCAATTCCTCCCCAGTGAGAATCAGAGAAGGCTTTGAGTGTCATAGAGGAACATCGGTTGAGAAATAGGCCATGATGAATAGTACCTTTTAAGTATCAAAGAACTATTTTTAATGATTGCCAATGACGCTCTGAGGGAGCATGCATGAACTGTGACAGTTTATTCACAGCAAATGAGATGTCTGGTCTCATAAAGGCCAGGTATTGAAGAGAACCAACTAACTTGTGGTAGGGAGTTGGATCAACACTGGCAGACCTGTCATGCAGCTTGAGAGAAACTGAGGAGTTCAAGGGATTGGTCACATCCTTTGCTTCATCCATGTGAAAGTGTTCCAAGAGATCTTGAATGTGTCTATGTTGGGACAGAAATAAGCCGTGGGATGTGGGTATGACCTCAACTCCAAGAAAGTGGTGAAGAGAACCAAGGTCTTTGATGGAGAAACGTTGGGCTAAGGTTGCAACAAAGGTATCAAGAAAGGCGTTATCGTTGCCCATAAGGACAAAGTCATCTACATAGACCAGAAGGTAGCTCAAGAGACCATTATGGTTGTAGATAAAAAGAGATGGATAAGCTCTAGACTTGTGAAAACCTACAGAGAGAAGTAAATTGGTGAGTTCAGTGTACCAAGCTCGTGGTGCTTGTTTCAAGCCATATATTGATTTTCGTAATTTGCAAATGTGAGATGGGAATTGAGGATGGATGCATCCAGGTGGTTGGGTCGCAAACACCTCTACATGAAGAGTACCATGGAGGAAGGCATTGTTGACATCAAGTTGCCGGAGCATCCAGTTACGAGAGAGGGCTATAGAGAGGATTGTACGAATGGTGATTGGTTTCGTGACTGGACTAAAGGTGTCAAAATAGTCCTCGCCATATTGTTGAAGGAACCCTTTGGCTACGATTTGGGCTTTGTATTTGGCAATGGAGCCATCTAGATGTCTTTTAATGTGAAAGATTCATTTACAACCTATTGGGGAATGAGATGATTTAGGAACCAGTTCCCAGGTGCCATTTTGCATTAAAGCATTAAATTCTTGATCCATGGCTTAACACCACTACGGATCTTTGAGGTCTTGGGTATGAGTTGTAGGCTCAATAGAGGGTGGAATTGGATGAAGTGTGGAGGTATTAACAAAGGAAGGGTTATAGTATTTGGAGTTGAGTTTTCTTGGTCGGGTGTCACGAGGTTGTTGTGGAGATGGAGGGGGGAGCAACAGGTGAGGTGGTTGTAGAGGAGGCAAAGATGGGTGATGATGTTGAGGTAGGGGAGGATGGTTGATCATCAGATAAAGGTGGTGGTGAGTCATTTATTTTGATTATTGGTGAAGGTGTAGTGGGTGGAGATGAATCTGGAGAGATGGTTGTATGGATTGGTGGTGGTGGTGTTTCTATGGGAGAGGAGATAGGAGAGGTGAGAAAGATGTCTGGTGTAGGAAGTGATTGATGGAGGGGTTGCTTATGAGATGGAAACTGATCAGAGATAAACTTGACATGGCAGGAGTGGTATAATTGTTTTGATTGAACATCATAGCACTTGAATGCTGATTTGGTGGAGGATATCCAATGAATAGACATGGGGTTGATTTGGGTTGAAACTTAGATGTTGTGGAGGGACGAAGCCACGAGTAATATAGGCAACCAAAAAGAATCATTGTTGGAAGACATCTAAAAAGAAGAAAGACAAGTTTAGATTAGATAAATATTCCTTAATAAGACACCCAAATGCAATATTTAGGCTAGGACCCAACACAATACTTCATAACTTGGAAAAAGGGATGCCGTAATCCAAGCTATGAAATATTTGAAGGTATGTGAATGACGATTCACCAATTTCCACCATAAAAAACGAAATAAATATTAGGTTTTAATTGGATTGAAACTCCTAGATCTTTTGAGATTCATTGAACTTTTCAATGGAATGTTTAAATCTCGATTGTTCCCTCTCAAGTCTGTGACTGGGATGCTGAGGATCACAAACAAGGTGTGACTAACCATGCAAATTAACTTGGTACCCTTAACTTTATCACCTAATCGATGTGCCGGTTAACCACACGCGCTCCACCGATCTATGATAAACATTAAGTTATCATTTTCCACTCTTACAAGTCCAAGTTAGTGTGTTGGTTAACCACACACGCTCCACCAACAACTTGGTAAGGTACAAAGTATAATTTCATGGGTTAGCACCAAATTCACATTTTCCTAAAGTAACTAAGATTGGGAATTTATAAAAGGTTTAATTACTTTATCATCATCATTATACTTTTAATGAGAATTATAGTCCTTGTCCTACCCATTCGGCTAACGACCCTCCACCAGTCAAGGATACGGTGGGTAAGAGTGGACACCCAATAAGCTGCCATTTTATAAGCAACAACCTTATACCCCCCTTATAGATCAGCTTCGTGAATAAGGCCTACCAACGGTAAGAATGACTTGATCTTATACATATACATATATATATATATATATATATATATATATATATATATATATATATATATATATATATTATTAACTTATAATACTTTAAAGTATAAGGTTTGAATTTTAACTTTTAAAACTCTAGGGATTAGAATTAAAGTGTGTGTGAGATTTTACAAATTCCAAAACTTGAGGGCAAGTTTTGAAACTATTCAAAACTATTCATTTCTATAACTTAAGAGTCTTAATGGTTTTAAAGAAAAGACTTTTGGAATTCCATAACTTGAGGACAAGTTATTGAGTCCATTAATTGACATTTAGATCAAGAATTATACTAACAAACAATTTGCAAATAATTCCTATGATCTACCACTCATAACAATGAACATACATATCAATAATTTTCAAGAATCACATAAACATATATAAAACTTGAAACTTTGATAATAACCTTTGAACATGGATTAACATAATCATTACCACATCAAAAACAGATTTTACAAGTCCAAAACAGTTTAGGGTAATGATTCTAGTCCATATCCAGCAACAAAACTCGAAATTTTGCACACATGGCCTCCTACCCATCAAGTGCAAGAACCTACTAGACGTGTAGGATGAGTTTTCAATTCGACTAGGCGAGTCCACTGAACAGTTAGCAGATTTTCGACATTTTTAGCAATTTGCATCAAGTATAATGAAAACAAGCCTAAGCTCAGATACCAGTGATGGGTTTTGAGCATTTTAACACTCCTATGGTGTACATGAAACCCTAGAAACCTTGGATCTATGTTTTCTCTATTATACATGCAAATATGATTTTTCCAAGATTCTCATCCTAACTAGCATATCATGAGGTACTTGTAATATAAAAACTTAGTAGGATGACATACATTTTCTTGTGGTTCATTGCTTGGAGCTTCAAGAGCCTAGCACCAATAATGTGAATTCCTCAAGTGGAATCACAAATCACCAAAACAACTTGGAAGACTTTGAGTAAGTATGAAACAGACTAAAAATCGGCCACCCTTTGTTCTCACACTCTAGTGTCATTTCATGTGCCAAAGACCTCTTTATATAGTATGGTGGATTTGGGTCTCATCCATGTAAACCCTAATAGCCATGACCTTTAATTTCCATAGGATCCATGGGTTAAAACTCCATGGACTATCCATGCAAGCTTAGCCCATCCTAAGTGAACTTTGGCCCATTATATATATATATATATATATATATATATATATATATATATATATATATATATATATAAGAGTCCATATTTAATTAGTTCCTTTTGATCACTAAAATAATTCCAAATCAATTCTTGATCAATACTAATTAAATAATATGATTTCATATTAATATATTGTAACTTATAATATATTAATAAATCACAAACATACTATTCTCAAAAGATTATCCATACAAATTCTTTCGGTGAAATGATGGAGTGAGGATGAACCCTTGAGACACCAACAATATCCCAACTTGATTAGAATGCTAGTTCTTATGTTAACTCTTAAGCTTGGAACAAAATACCTAAGTATATATTCTAAGAGAGAAAACAAGTAACGATTTCTTTAAGAACTTAAAGCTAAAGAAGAGATGGAGAGAGGATGAAGAAGCTCACGAATTTTTGGGCAAAAATGCAAGCCAAAAGGTGTGTGCAGTACAAGTGCAAGCTTCATCCTTTTATAGCCATAAAGCATGGCCTTTAACCATGAGGTATTTACACTTTTAAGACTACCCTGCCTCTAAGACTACCATGCCTCTAATTACACTTTTAGAGGCATGGTAGTCTTAGAGGCATGGTAGTCTTAAAATTACACTTTTAAAACAAGTCGTCGGTTGCCATTATAGATGATACTATCCATAGTGAAGTTTAGATTGATGGTTAAGTTGAAAAAATCTCAGAAGAATTGAAGCTTGTTTTTTATATTGATGATGGTGTGTCATAGACTCAGATGAAGAGATTCTAGATGGTGAATATGATTATTTGGTAGGTTTCAAAATGAAACAAATTTATGGTGTTAGCCTTGAGTCTAAGTGCCTCAAAAGAGTGACATTGGTAAGAACAAATAGGGAGGTTCAGTTTTATGAATCCTTCATATACGATGGAGTAAAATAGACTACCTCCATCCCATATTTAGTGTCCACTTCTGCCTTTCAAAGTCTTTATTCTTCAACTTTGATCTTAAATATTTTATCTGTGTTATATATTACTTGATGAAAATTATGACATTGAAAATATATTTAAAACACAATCTATTCATATATTGTGCATCAAGTATAACAAAGATATTTAAGGTTAAAGTTTAAGAATAAAGACTTCAAAAGTCAAAAGTGGACAGTAAATATGAGACGGGGGGTTTAACATCCAACTTCAAGATGATTCTTATTTTGGGATTGTGGATAGTAATTTGATCATGTAAAGTCCTTGGGCTTCAAGTAAGTAGAGTTTACACCCTATTAGATGTTAATAATGTTGGTTAAGTGATTAAAGCCCTTGGATTATGCTTTAAAGTAAAAGGGTAAAATGGGAAAAGTAATATATTGAGCTCCTTGAATGGATTATGGCTTTATTTCAACAAGTATAAATTCAAAAGTAATTAGATAGCATTGTGGGGTTTATCAATACCTTCACGTGCATATAAAGATCGCCGAACATGGCGTTAAAACAAAGAAGTTATGATTGTTTGAAGTTTGAGTGGAATTGGGTGAAAATCTATCGTCAGGAGGTGACAAGCATGATTTCATGATATGAGAGCCATCACAAGGCAACAAGAATGTTGTCACGACATGAGAGTTGTCACGAGGTGACAAGTAGGTTGTTATGAGGTGATCGCTATACAGTCCAAGCCCATGAATTTTAGTGTTTTCAACGTATTTAAAAGTAAGATTGATGTTTTAGGGTATTTTCTTAGCTTACATCACATATAAAATTACTTAGGAGCAACCTTAGCCTCCCTCTTCAAGATTTTATCTTCTCTCCTCCCCTCTCCTCTCTCCTATTTTGGATGCTTTTTGTGATATTTTGATGAAGCTTGAAGATCAAGCATGCTCTTTTGGTTGCAAGGAATGTTGTTTCAAGTTTGGATCTATCAAAGTCACTCTATTTCTAGACTATTGTGAGTATAAATTCATATCTTGCTCTTTAGTTCTATAGATCTCTTTATTTGTGGTTTTTAGCACTCTTAGTCCATTTTATGGGTGATCTTGGAGTTGGGTAGAATCCAACATATTTTGATTAGTTTGAAATGGTTCTTGGATCTCATAAACTAGGAAAGTTATAATCTTTTTCCTTCCCTTTTAGCCATGAAAGTTATCTTGGTTCTTTAGGTCATTTCGGTGTATTAAATTTTAGATCTTGAATGTTTTAGACATTATTATGGATAAAGTTGGAAACTTTAGCCATCTAAACATCATGTGGATTCAGATATGAAGGTTCGAGACTTGGACTTTATGGATTAAGTTGAGAAAGATGCATTCTTTATCCCTTTGAGACTTAAAGACTAGATCTTAGTTTTTTGGTCCATCCTAATGGATAAAGTTGGAAACTTTATCCATTATAAACCAATTTAGGAACCAAATATGATGATATCAGTTTTGCTCTTTAAAGATTAAGTTCTTGATAAAGAAAAATCTTTTTGATCAAAACCACGATATGGCTACGGAAGTCCCACAATGTGGTGGCTGGCTACAACATGTCTATTTTTTTCTGGACTTTACCACAATGTTGCAAAGGAATTTCCACGATGTAGGGGCCATCTGAGTTGAATTTGACCGTTTAATTTTTGACCAGTTAGACTTTTGGTCAAACTTGGATAAAGCTGAGTATTTGACTAACGACTAGTCTTGGTTTAGCTTTAGGAAGCTTGGGTTGGCTATTTTGTTGGTGAGGTAGTTGTTCAGTTTATGTTGAGAAGTTCATGTTAGTCTTCTCACTATAGTATGTTGGTTTCTAGATTGTCTTTGTGACTCTTGCATAAAAGATTATGGTTGGATCATAACACTTTTATGAAAGACTATGGTTGGATCACAACACTTGTTTATCTTCGTGACTTGCATGGAAGATCATCATAGAAAGATTACGGTTGGGCTGTAGTCTAGAAGAGATTGTAAGACTATGGTTGGATCATAGCATTTACATAGGGTTGAAATACACCCCTATGGTTGGGCCCACTAATATGTACGATATGAGGCATTCTGGAGAACTCATTATGCTTTGTGTGTGTGGTTTATCTGTAAAATGTTTACGGGTACTTCTAGCTCCAAAGGGAAGGGCCCAGCTTGATCGCACTGCATCACACATAGATTTATTCCACATTGACTGTTTATAATTTTACTCTGATTCTTAAGAACAAATTATACTCTGATTGACTTTTGAATAAATAAATGATTGGTTTGGGTGTTTGAAAAATAAAGTTTTTACTTAGTAATTTTTGGGACATTAGTATGTTATCAATATATGTGTATATGTACATGGAAAGTTTACGAAAGCCTCATATCGGAAACTTGACTGGAATATGGGAAAATGTGGACAAGACAAAGGAAGTTAGTTAGAAAGTAGGGTATGTCTTTTGCGAATTTGTTATGTTCAAAAGTTGTGATCGAATTCTAATACTCAAATCAAATCAGAATCTTATTTACACTCTTGTGCAATCTTTACTTTGTTTCAAATATGATTTCATATCTTTAGAATCTTATATACATATGCTTTATCATAGCAAACCTCTTCTTCTACATATACAAAATTTCCCTTGAAATTGAATCAACTTTTTTGCTGTAAATTTTGGGATTTTCTATAAAGTTTATGATTTCCTTTTTAGTTTGATCCAAAAAAGTAGTATTAGAGCAATGTTGGAGACTTGAAGGATTATGCAGAAAAACAACATGAAAGATCAAAGTGAAAAAGGAGAACGAGAGTTTGAATAGAAATACAAGAAAGAAACAAGAAAAGGGGTGCTAAAGAATTTTATCTCTTTATAACAAAAAGGATAACGAGAGTTTGAAGATCAATGGTTCAAAAGGCCCTGTAGCAAACTCTTTTTCAAGATCGAAAATATCAAGGATTTTCTTGTTATGATGGAAAACAAGTGGTTGGTTGTCACTATGGATGATACTCTCTATAATGAAGTTTGGATTAATGATGGTGTGGTCATAGACCCAGATGAAAAGATTTCAGATGATGAGTATGATGATTTGGTAGGTTTTAAAATGAAACCAATTGATGATGTTACCCTTTAGTACTTTAAGTGGCTCAAGAAGAGTGGAATTGGTAAGAAAAAAGAGGGACGTTCAGTTTTATGAATCCTTCATATATGATGGAGTAAAATAAATGTTATATGATTGTATGTACATGTACAAGAAAAGTTTACAGAAGCCTTATATCAGCTAGATGATTAAGATATGGGAAAATGAAGACTAGACACCTGAGATTCAAGTTCATTCGTTTTTTCGTCCGAAAGCAATTGGTCTGACCAACATTAATCCATAGGGTTTAATTTAATAAATGTTAGTCACATTAAATTTGTATAAAAGACCACATCTATATAAGAGATAGAAAGCAGAAGTGTATTAATTGTTTTATGTATGTATTAAAATGCATAAAATGAATTAATATATATTAGCTAGTACAACTGTAATCCTAAATATAAGGCAGTACATCAGGACTTCATGTTGACTTAGAAACAGTCTTCTAGACATGTGTTAAGAAGAGAGCACCTGTGAGCATATCAAGACTTCATGAGCATATGAGGTTATAGTTATCATCCCATGTAAGCTCATGAATGGAACAAACCTGAAGCTTGTGATGAATGAAAGCAAAGTGATCTTTAGGGCCGTGAGAACCTTAGTGAATATGTGCGCCAGTTGATCGTTGGAAGCTACATTGGAGACAGTGAGATCTTGAGCTTCAACATGTTCTCGAATGAAATGAAAATCTGGGGCAATGTGTTTTGACCTTGTACTTATGATTGGATTTCTACTCATGAAATTGCATCAACATTATCACATAAGGGAAATGGAGGGTCAACAACTAAAAGATGTAACTTAAATATAAGTTGTTTGATCCAAATGATTTCAGCAACAATGTAAGCCAAAGATTTGTATTCAACTTTTATGCTTGATCTTGCAGCTACTTTTTGTTTCCAAGATGTACAACTGATAAGATTAGATCCATGATGATTGTGAACCCATATTAGGAACGACTATCATCCTTGTCTGATAACCAATGAACATCTGAGAAAGCTATAAGAGATGATTTGTTGGAGAGTGAAAGGTGTAAATATTGATCAATTGTACCATTTAGATACCTCAAATTTTGTTTAATATCTTGCCAATGAAGTGTCGTAGGTAAATGCATATATTGGCAAACCCGAATTAATGCATAAGCAATGTCAGGTCAGGTGATTGTAGCATACTGGAGTAATCCAAAATTTTGGCAATATATCCTGGGATCATAAAATAGTTCACCAGCAAGTGTGAGTCGAGAATTCGAGTCAAAGGGAGTAGATAAAGGTGAAGTAGCAGTCATGTTACTGTGTTGAAGAACATCCAAAACGTAACTCTCTTGACTAAGCCTTAAACCCATGGAGTTACATATGATTTGAATGCCAAGAAAGTAATGTAATTCACCTGTGTCTTTGAGATCAAATACTTCGTGGAGCTTGTTGATGAACCGCTAAATAAAGGAGGCATTTTGTACTTGTGATGATTAAATCATCCATGTAAACCAAAATATAAATGACAACTTTGGTTGAGACATGAAAAAAAGAGGAAAGTATCTGATTGACATGCATGAAATCCTTCTTGGACAAGATAGACTTTAGTTTTGTGAACAAAGCCCTCGAAGCTTGTTTTAGTGCACATATGGCCTTATGTAATCCACACACATGACTTGGTATTTGTGGATATTCAAACCTAAAAGGTTCTTTCATATATATATATATATATATATATATATATATATATATATATATATATATATATATATATATATATATATATATATATATATATATATATATTCTATCAAATCAACGTTGAGGAAGGCATTGTTAATATCCAATTGACGAACAGACCAACCTTTTGGCATTGCAATTGACAGAACTAAATGAAGGGTTATGGGTTTGATAACTGGACTGAACATTTCAAAATAATCGACCCCTTCTTCTTGGCTATAGCCTTGGGCTACAAGCCTTGCCTTTTAGCGTTGAATTGTGCCATCCGAGTGTTAGTTGATCCGATAAATCCATTTGTAATCTACAATATTGACATTAGGTGGACAAGAAACAAGTGACCATGTGCTATTTAGCATTACTGCATCATATTCAGTTTGGATTGCTTGTTGCCAACATTTTTGTTTAATTGCTTGTATAAAATTACAAGCCTCAATGGAAGAATCAAAATAAATAAAAGTGGAAAGAGATTTGGGTTTTAGAGAATTATTATGGGCCCGAGTGAGCATTAGATGTAGACTTTGATCAGCAAGTCTATAGTGTGCAATTGGGGCCTAATGTCGTTTGGCATATGAGATAGTAGTGGATGTTTGATAAAGAGGAGGATGGGAATTAACGATGGCTAGAGGAATGGAATTCGCAAGATATATTGTTGTGTTAGAAGGAAAAGGTGATGAACGACAATTTGAGCTGGGAGAAGACACGACATCCGCTTGTTGAAGGAGATATGAGGTTATCGAAGTAGTAGGAGGTTGAGAAGTGGAGGGTGAAGGAACAGAAATAGTTGAGTATAGGAAGACATCTTCATTAAAGATGACATGTCAAGCAATACAAATGGAAGAAGGAATATGAAAACATAAGTATCCTTTGTGAAATGCACTATAGCATAGGAAAACAGAAGGTAATGATCAAAAATCAATCTTGTGATCATTGTTAGAGTGTAGAAAAGGATAACACATATAGCCAAATGTTTTGAGAAATAGATAGTCAGGGACTTTAGAGTATAGTTTTTGATATGGGGACAAAAAATCAAGAACGGGAGTAATAGTACGATTGTGTAGGTAAGTAGCTATTTTGAAAGCATCTTCCCAAAACGGTTGAGGAAGAGATGACAGAGCTAAGAGAGTTAGAACATTTTCAATGATGACATGATCTATGCGTTCAATGTGCCATTTTTTCTTGCATATAAGGATAACATACACAATGTAGAATTCCATGAGATTGGAGATATTTGGAAACATTGCGATACTCTCAACCCCAATTGATATGGAGGCTTTATATGTCATAGTTGAATTGTGTTTGTATCATGATACCTATTTTATATACTAAGCAATAAACCTCCTAATCTAGACTAACCAATATGTAATAGGCAGTGTAACTAATCGAATAGTAGGATAGTTCAAGTAAGCAAGGTATCGAACACAAGGAACTGCAATAACAAATAAATTACTGCTATATGTTAACTAATTTAAATAATTAATAAAATAGAGGGATTTTCCTTTGTTTTGCAAGACTAGAAACGTAAACACTGCTTATCAAAGAAGCAAATTAAAACTAAAAAATAAAACAAAGAAACGATTTTACCAAGAATTTAAATACTTTCGCTTAGATTCGATTCACTTACTCATATGGTTAATTTAGTGGAAAGTGCAATGGATTGAATTGTTCATTGCTTATTGATTCCTAAGTTCATAAGACTTTATGATCAAAAGAATAATCGTTTAGTAAAACTAATTCATTCATACATTGCTCAGGTGGACAAAATAATAAGATTACTAGCATTGAGTTTGAGTTAAGCTAGACTTGAAATAATGATTAACATTAATGAATAATAACATCAACTCAATACATGAATGATCATCACATATTAGCTTCCACATTAATTTACCTACTCTTCTACTTAACCCTTGGTAAAACACTAGTCTTACAACTTAGTGTTGGATTAGTGTCTAAGTCCATAACTATTTTGGTATGTACTTGACCCGATGGTGCATGGTCCTTTTGGGTTGCCTTCACCAAAGCAACTTGATTGGAGAAATGAATAAAGAGAGAGAGAGAGAGGATAATATGATTTATTAATATGTTATAAGAATAATATATTAAAGGAGAAATCATATTTGTTTAATTAATATTGGTCAATAATTAATTAAGAATTAGTTTTGTGATCAAATGTAATTAATTAAACTAGAGGGGCTGATTTGTAATTATGTGATAGTTACAAAATAAGGTAAGGATTATCTTATTTATATGGTGGACGAATTTAAGGTTGGAAAGCCTTAGAATTCGAGTATGATAAGGATTCAAGGATTATCTTATTGGTTGCTTAATGGATAATCAACTAGATAAGGATAATGACTGAAACCCTATCTCTACACCTATATAAACACCCCTAGGGTCATGAATTCGCGTATCCCTTCCCAAGAGGTCCTAGATACGAATTCTAATCTCACACCTCTCTCTTATACCTTCTCCACTTGCTTATGGTGTTTGTAAGCCATTAGAGGAGTGACACTTGTGACTCTAAGCCTTCCAAAGCAAATTCAAGGAGGAATTGGGATTGTTATTGGTACATAACAATCAAGGTATGTTCTAAACCTAATTACATGTTAATATGATTACTTACATGCTAGAATTAGGGTTTATAGTCTTGGATTCAAAGCATGTACAATAGAGAAACCTAGATCCAAGCATTAGGGTTTGTATGAGCACATAGGATGTCTTATGACCAAAACCCATCAGTGGTATCAGAGCCTAGCTTGGTTTCAATTGTATTGATGCATTGTATAACTGGAAAATCGTTTTTTTGGGATTTATGGCTGAGGAACTCGGCGAGTACCACAGTGTACTCAGCGAGTAGACCTCAACTCGGCGAGTACAGTGTGGTACTCGGCGAGTTCGAGCGTCAGATAATGCTTATCTCGGGATTTCTTGCTGTTTTTGCATTTGGATAGTTACCTTATCATGTTAGATCAATATAAATCCGATTTTATGATATATATGACTATATTCTTGATCTAATTAAAGATAATTATCAATTAATAAGATAAATGTTTCCTTATAAGATAATTGATTAATTATCTTGAGTAAATTGATAAATTGTTTTGCAAGAAATCATTAAATAAATCAAATATGGATAATTATGTGATTAAATGTTAATTTAAAATTATTTGTTATTTGATCCTTGTTGTTATGAAAGGTTTCATATTTTCCCCTTTAGGTTTTATAGTTTAAATTTGAACCTAAAAGTTTTTGGAGTTTTAAAATTTAAATAGTTAAAACCCTAATGTTTTGAAAAAGGTTTCAAAACTTGCCCTCAAGTTTTGGAATTTAAAAGTTGATTAAAAGGTTTAATTAGAAATGTTAAATTCTAAAACTCTAATAATGTTTTGAAAAGTTCAAATCACACCCTTATGGTTTTATTAATTAATTAAGGGGTATAATTGAAAGAGATTTAATAAATCCATAAATGTTTAGGTTAACTTTTTTAATTGAATTAAAAGTGTAATTGTTAAAGTTAACCATATAATATTTTAAAAGTATAAAATACACCCTATACTATATATAATATTAAAAGTCTAACATTATATATATGTATGAGTAAAAGTCAGTCTTGCCGTTAGTAGGTCTCATTCACGAAGCTGGTCTATAAGGGGTGTTTAAGGAAATTGCCTATAAAATGGCGATTGAATGGGTATCCACTCTTACCCACCGCATTCTTGACTAGTGGAGGGTCGTTAGCCGAACGGGTAGGATAGGACGAAACCTTCCATTATAAGTATAATGAAATACAAAGTAACTAAATGTTTTTCAAATTCCCAATCTTAGTTACTTAGGCAAAAGTGAATTGATGCAATTCCATGAAATTACACTTTGTGCCCTTGTGAAGACGTTAGTGGAGCGTGTGTGGTTTACCGGCACACTAAATGGTTCTAAGCAAAGGTAGCAAAGGGTGACTCAATGTTTATCATAGTTCGGTGGAGCGTGTGTGGTTTACCGGCACATCGAATAGGTGATTGTAACATGTGAGGGCACCATGTAGTTTTCATGGTTATTCACACCCGCTTTGTGATCTTCGGCATCCCAGTCACAAACAAGAGGGGCATATCGAGATTTAAACATGCCATTGAAAGTTCAATGAATCTCAAAGGATCTAGGAGTTTTCATAGATTTAAAACTTAAATTTCTTTTTCGTTTTTCATGGTGGAAACTAGTGAATCTTCATTCACTTACCTTCAAATGTTCTGCAATTTGGGTTACGGCATCCCTCTCCCGAGTTGTAGGATATTGTGTTGGGTCCTAGCCTTGGAATTTCATTTGGGTGATTTACCAAGGACTCAATCAATCAACTAACTTGAATTCGTTTTTTCTCCCGATGTCAAAGTTCAACAACTATGGTCTTCTCAAGTCCCGTGGAACAAGCATTCCACAGGAAGATGATATTCCACGATTCGATCGAGGAACAAGAAATCATGCTTCACTTCCTCCTCCTCCTCCAATTATTCTCCCTAACCCACAAGATTGTAAAATTGAAAGGTTCAATATCACTCAATCCCTTTTGGCAAGTGAACATAAAGAGGGCAAGTCGGTGTGTGCACACGTCTTAGGGATGAAGTCACACATTGATAGATTAAGAATGATGGGATCCATTGTCTGTGAAGCGATGGATGTTGATTGGGTTCTTCAGTCACTTCCTAACTCGTATAGTGAGTTCGTAAGAGAGTACTATATGATGAACCACGACGTGACACTTATAGATCTCACCTACATGCTTATTGCTGCTGAATCAACAATGGTTTGGCGCAATAGAAAAGCAAAGTTGATTGGTGAATCTGCCTTCAAGACCTCTATGGATATAGACAATGGCAATGAAAGACATGCAATGATCGAAAAGTTTGATCATAAGAGAAAGGCGATGTCTGAAGTAGTTCCATGTGTTGTTCCAAAAGAGTCAATTTGCTTTTATTGCCAAGAGAAGGGGCATTGGAGACGAAGTTGCCCTAATTACCTAAGAGATCTAAGAGATGGGAGAGTCAAAACGTATGGCTCCACTTTAGGTAAAATCCACTATATAACTCCATTAAGTTCCTATTCATTGATTCTTAATACATGATGTAATAAGATTGCATTTGAGTGTTTAGCAGGATCGGTGAAAAGAAAGGAAGCTTGATAAGAGAGCAAGATGAATCTAATCACAAGAGATGGATCTCGATCTCATGGACTTGAAGATTGAATTTTGAGCTTAGATAGTTATGATAGAGTTGTTAGAAATTTTCTTTTTACATAGTTTTCAATAGATTGTGCATTGTAAGGACAAATGCTTTTCCGCTGCTTTTATAAATAAAATAAATTTTGTTTGACTTATTTATTTATTTACTTCCTTGCAATGAAATCGTTATGTGAAAATTGATGTTTACATATTTCTACAACAAATGGATATGATTCTTAGTTATGTTATTTATGGAAGTGTCAAGAATTTACCAAATAGGGAGAGTTTCTCATCGCCCAAGTTTCAATTGGACCGAAACTTGGAATCAGGCAACTTGGATGCACGATGAATGAGAAATTTCGTATTTGGAAATTGGACTAATTCATTGACAAAGTGTCAAGTGAAGGACTAGGAGATCGAGTACACAAAGTTGTGTGTTGATCAAGTTCACCATAAGAGTAACAAAGATATTCGTCATGATTTACTAAAGGCTTAGTAAACATGATTACACTTACAAGATTAAGTATTGATTAAAGGGTTTAGATCAATAGCAAAACGAATAAGAAGAATCAAGTAGGCAGAAAGATAAGAGTTTCTCCATTCTAAGAAGAAGGGAGAGTAGCTTTTATGCTTTATGATATGTCTTAATGATTAAGAACCATATCTCAATTGATCCTCTAAGTGAGTCTTGGTACAATTGTATATCCAAGAAGAGGAATCAAAGATTGAAGAAATGGTTAAATCAAGAAGTCAATCATACTTCGTTCCAAAACAAGTCTTAAAGTCAAGATTGTGACATTGAGTGAATAGTATTAAGAAGGTTTATAACATTCATCAATTGTGGAAAGTTGTGATGTCTTGGATAAGACAAAGACCAACTAAGACCATTTTATAAAGTGTTTTGATAAAAGCTACACTAACTCTTGAATATTTGGTTGTCAACAAATGTTTATTGACAAGAGAATCTTATATGTCAAGGAGTCAGTGGGAGTCTTAATGGTCTTGAAAGGTTTCAAGAACAAATCAAATAAACCTTATCGATCATCACTAGCACACGAGTTGAGGTTTACAACCTATCGTGAAGACATTATTTTGTTTCTGTGCCAATCCAATCGAGTTAATTATGCTTGTGAGTCCTATGAGTTCTTATTTGAATGCATAAAAGGCAAGGACCTTGATCAGTGGAAAGTACATTGATAGGAAAAGGTGAGCTACTTAACTACTTGGAAGACGTGGTGGGCAGCTGTGCTACCATAAGGCAAGAAATCAAGATTAAGGAAGTTCGATCCATATGAGTTTGAATTTGTCGTAAACTTTGGTTTTAACAAATTCACATGGATAGGAACACATACACCGTTTAAATCTAAGTGTCATAAGATTTCCTCCTTCATGAAAATGATTGTGAGAAAATGCTTTCACTAAGAAAGATTTTAAAAGATAGTGATTGTAAAATTGCATTCTCGAATTTGATCATGGTTACGGCATCCCTTTCCATAATTTGAATTGTGAGGTTTGGCAATTAGTTTTAATTGTTAAGACACACATATGAACTATCGAAGGCAAAGGTGTATAAGTTCAATAAGCCTTGATAAAAGATTATCAAAGCACCAAGTATTAGAAACATGAACTTAAGAAATTCAATAAGTATTGTTTTTCTGAAAGTTAAGATGTTTATGAATACATGTCGAAGCTAGTGGGAGCATAAGTGTTATGTTTTATAATAATCATCATGATAGTGGGAGCATAAATGTTATGATTGTATGATTATTAAGGCACGTATTGCATAGTTGGCAATATTAATTATAGAAAACAAGAGTCATACTTTGCAAAGTTGTAAGAGTTGAAAGGTTTTTTTGCTATAATTAAGGGAGAGAATATTATGCTTCATTTCAAATCTAAAGGATTAGGTTGAGAAATGTTAATAAATTTAGTCAAAGGTACATGTGTGTTCTTAAAATTTCGATTATGATTACGGCATTCCTCTTCACAATTCGAATTTTGAGAACATAGCAAATAAAACATTATGCGTCGTGTCCCGTACGCTTCGAGTATAGGATCGATTACAAATGCTTTAATGTTTGACCATTCTAAAATTTTCCAAATGTCTAGCGCATTTAGAGGGAAAAGGGACTAGAATCGGTTTTGACTAAAATAATTAAACAACTATCAAAGAACAATCCAAAGTTCGACGAGGATTGGTTGCTTGTGAGTAGTTGGAAGCATGGTATTAATGGACCATATTGACATTATGATGAATAGAAAAGATTCTATTAAGAATGAGGTGTCATATGGAACATATGGAAGCGTGTCCATATTGGGAAGTAAATATTGAAAATCTATGTCTAGATTAGAAACTTTTATGCGAAAGGATGTTCAAAGGAATTTACTTTGAGTGAGAGACATCATATCTAAGGAATTGTCTTGTAACAATCTACGTTAGAGGACTTTGTAATATCATTGGCAATAGTCTTTGAGACTTTGGTGCAGTGACATTAAAAAAAGAATCGTTGCATAAAGTGTTAGAATCTAGCATATTCTATACGTAGCAAGAATTTGATATTCTTTCACTTATGAAAAATGGATTTGGAGTTGTGAAATGAGAATGATTGGAAATGTGTCCAATGTGATCTATTTCACAAAGTAAGAATCATAGGTAAACATTGTGTGCATGCTAGGAGCATGGGACAAGTGTAATGATTCAAGTAAAAAGTTGATTACCCGAAACGACAAATAATGAGTAATCGATATGGTGATAAATAAAACGTGTTTTGTTTATACTCAAAGGTTTGAGGCCATATGGGATTAGTATTATTCTTGTGTTTCACTTTGCATGTTTTGACTTCCAGAATAATTGAGTTTATTAAGAATAATCGAATTATTCAAACGGGCCACAGTCGTTCATATGTTGGAAGTAGATATGAATGAAGACTGTCGTGAATTGGTGTGTGGATTGTCTAAAAGAGTATTAGACATAAGCAAATGTTTGCTGCAACATTCATGAGTGCTTATGAATATGAATTTGAGCATTGGATTAAACCCACGCTCACTTGGATCACTCCATGAATTGTATTACGAGTGATTAGTGAGATGATAACATCTTATATTCTTGAAACCGAGATGTGTGAGTTGTATCTTGCGAATCGGTTGCACATTGATAATATGTAAACGCACCAATAACTTGGTGTTATAAAACATATTGTTGTGTGTAATTCGGTGAGTGAGTGCAAGCGAGCATTGTATCAAAGTTTATCCGTTCCTTTTATCCAAAGTAGGATAAAAGCAATATCTTTGGGCCCCTCGATGGTTTAGTGATGACAAACGTAAATGCTCGGCCGGGCTAGGGCTATTTTGATTTGTTCAATTAGTCTGTCGTCATAAATCAGAAATCGAGATATAGTACAAAGAGAATGATTTGAAATCATATCTCATACGATATCTAGAATGGAGGAATATATGATCCCTTATCTAAGGACACGCGTATCTGATATGATCAGAGTTGACAGCGGCTTTGGAAAGCTACGATTGCAGATCGGGATCTGAAGTCATACGCAGAATAGTTTTTAGACTTATCCAAGTGGGAGACTGTTGGATTAGTGTCTAAGTCCATAACTATTTTGGTATGTACTTGACCCGATGGTGCATGGTCCTTTTAGGTTGCCTTCACCAAAGCATTTTGATTGGAGAAATGAATAAAGAGAGAGAGGATAATATGATTTATTAATATGTTATAAGAATAATATATTAAAGGAGAAATCATATTTGTTTAATTAATATTGGTTAATAATTAATTAAGAATTAGTTTTGTGATCAAATGTAATTAATTAAACTAGAGGGGCTGATTTGTAATTATGTGATAGTTACAAAATAAGGTAAGGATTATCTTATTTATATGGTGGACGAATTTAAGGTTGGAAAGCCTTAGAATTCGAGTATGATAAGGATTCAAGGATTATCTTATTGGTTGCTTAATGGATAATCAACTAGATAAGGATAATGACTGAAACCCTATCTCTACACCTATATAAACACCCCTAGGGTCATGAATTCGCGTATCCCTTCCCAAGAGGTCCTAGATACGAATTCTAATCTCTCACCTCTCTCTTTATACCTTCTCCACTTGCTTATGGTGTTTGTAAGCCATTAGAGGAGTGACACTAGTGACTCTAAGCCTTCCAAAGCAAATTCAAGGAGGAATTGGGATTGTTATTGCTACATAACAATCAAGGTATGTTCTAAACCTAATTACATGTTAATATGATTACTTACATGCTAGAATTAGGGTTTATAGTCTTGGATTCAAAGCATGTACAATAAAGAAACCTAGATCCAAGCATTAGGGTTTGTATGAGCACATAGGATGTCTTATGACCAAAACCCATCACTTAGATGGTCGCAAATTCATAAGATTCAAGTTTACCAAATAAGAATGATCATCTAATTCATGAAAACTCAACAATAAACAAAAGAAGTAGTTATCATTAACACAAAATTGTCTTTAACAAACTGCCATAACAAATAAGCAACTAGAAACCATCCAAATCAACTTAATCAACACATAGTATGCAAGATCATCTACTCTAAACGAAAGTTTGGGTTTTTAGCCCATAACTATTGTAAACAAACACATAAAAATGAAATATACTATTCTAAACATGATCAAAACAGTGTAAATAAGTAATTAAGATTGATGTTGCCTTTAGATCTCTTCAAAATCATGCCTTCAATCGATCTATGCATTCCAAAACCTCCAAGGAATGTTTCTGGCCACCTAAAGTTGATAATAGCTTCCAATATTCGTTAGGTTTGAAAGAGGAATCATTCCCTTTATAAAACCCAAAATTCGATTACCACATCATGGTCAACCGTCACCATGACGTGGTGTTCATAAAAACTGTGTATCTGTCAAGTTACTATTTGATCGGGAATTCCCGATACACTTTGATCCAATTTTCCCGCTTCCAGCTCCGCAATAGCTTCCTTTTAATCCCGAGCATGTCTTCACTGCTACAAAACATATTTTAAACAAATTAGGTAACTTTTGTTCTATAATGAGGATAAATGTAGAAAAGGGTATTAAAATAATGCACGAATTATATAACTAAATATACACATATCAAAATACCCCACACTTTACTTTTTCTTGTCCCCACGAAAAACTGATTTTTATTATCATCACATCAAAACCCTAGCCACCAACATCACACAAGACCATCCATTTTGAGCCCATATGTTACATCAAGACTGCAATGCATATATTTATCTCCAATTTTTCCTAAGAACTTCTCCAATCCTAAATACTAATGATCTGCATAAACACTTCCCATTCAATTTAAAAAACGTTCATTTTTGGCATTCTTACCTCCTATGTCCTTTTATGCGACATCCCCATTTGCACGGCCAAAAAACCGATTTGTTTATGCTTTATTTTGAAAATCAGAGTATCTTTTAAATAAAAGAGTTGCAAAATTTATTCCCAGAAAAAACATGATAAATATATTATAAAAAGCATCTCCGAAGAGATGTATTTTATTCATTTTAAAACATTGGGATGTTTTCGTCAATACAGAAACATAAGCATAAACAGAACTTACATTCATTAACACTAGTGATTTACATCTCCTTAATCTCTCAGTGTAATGTAACTTCATATCGACACATGTGATATAAATAAACCGAGTGGGTCAGGTTGGGAAACCTGGTGAGTACATAGAGATTTCCGTCCGACAATGTTATATCATATATATAATTTAGAACTCAAAAAACATACAATTTCACCATATATATAAGAAACTCTTACCCACCCCGTCGATCCTCTCAAGGACACTATCCATACTTTCGGACCTTAAATTTTACCTCTTACTTAATCCATACTTCTGGATATAATCCATGCTTTAAGATCAATAATTGTGCTCACTCCATACTGTCGGATTAGGGACAAATGTCTAAATCCGTACTCCCGGATTAATGTCAATTAACTATGTCCTATCCATACTCTCGAATTAAGAACAACTGACTAAGTCTTAATCCATACTCCCAGATTAATAACAATTAACTATGTCTAATCTATACTCTTGGACTAGGGATAATGACTATGTCTAATACATTCTCCCGAATCAATGACATATTTTAATGCTCTATTCTTTGTGTAGATCTCACTCGTACTCATAAGAAGAGACTACCCAATATTCCTCGTAATTAATTTAGGTTTACTCTTTATCCTAAATCATCATATATAATTAGGTATGTGCTTTGACACATATTTCAGACAACATCAAATAACTCGCACATAAACATATATTTAATATTTCAATCAATACTTGTATTAAAATTGTGTTCATGAAAGGGACTATGCACTCACTTGTTAAGGTGGTGATTCCGAACTTGGACAACGCTTCGCTTCTATTAATTTATTTTCTTTCGACGGAACCTAGTATCATTACCACAAGATTTTAATCTAATATTCATTGCGACTAATTATTAGTCTAGATTCATCATTAACTCAAAGTCTACTTCATGATCTAGCAAGTAAGGTACAACCAGTTAGGATCATATCGGAGCTAGGGTCCGTTTGGTATACGAAGTATACTGTTTGGAAATCGCACTTTAAACACCTCACTAAATCACAACCTAGACATCATTCCCGTAAGTAGATCAATCAATATACAGATTGTGAAGCACTGATAAATCTCATCTATAACTATATTATATTTATATATAAGCTATATTTAAAGTATGGTAGGCGTATCTCACTTACAACAGGTTTTTATTAAAAATCTAGCTTCGCTGGAGCAACGTTTCTGAACCGAAAAACACTTTTCTCGGAGCTTTCGGGAGCCCTGGGCTTCCTTCAGGTGCTAGGGGGTTTTCCTAGACTTTAGGGGGGGGGGGGGAGTTAGGGCTAGAGAGAGAATCAAGAGAGAGAAAGAAAGGTTGAATTTGGTGTGAATTATGTGCTTCCTTCACAGCCTTTTTATAGGCGCTGAGTTGCTGGGAACGTTGTGCGTTCGTGCAAGGGTACGCTAGGCGTACCTCGGACGCAGGGCGTTCTCGACTATGCTCAGCGTTCGTACGAAGACGTGTCTGAAGCCTGTTGGTGCGACGTGGAGTTTCCAAGACTAAGAGATTCTGAATGCGTGGCGTTCCTTCTACACAACGAGTATGCGAGTCCAGGTGTCTCCATCCGAAGCAAGGCCGTGGGCCGCAAGCGACGGCTGAGATTGTGCCACGTCACCGGTTCTCGTAACAGCTTCGCAAATTTTCTTTCCGACTTCTAAAAATCATAACTTTTGCATACGGGCTCCGTTTCGACGTTCTTTATATCCACGCGTAGGTAGGATCGTACTCTACAACTTTTGTTTAAACTCTGTCGGCTAATTTTAATTTTGTTTTTAAAGTTATATTTTTAACAGTCCGAGATAGGAATACTTCATTAAAAATTCATAACTTCTTCATCCGACGTCCATTTTTGTCTGTCTTTTTACCGTTACGCTACTATTAACGAGATCTTCCATTCTCATTTAGGTTGTGTCGGCCAAAAGTCGCTCGATCTAATATTCGAACTCCAGACTGCACACAACCGATCTGAAACTTAGAAAAATCATAACTTCCTCATACGAAGTCAGATTTGAGGGTTCATTTTATGTAAGCTCTCGGTTTGATGTATACTATGACTTTCGTTTAGATCACTAAGGCCAAAAATCATTCCATCATAAATTCACTATTTATGTCATGCAGTGTCGTGCCGATTTTTTCGCGAAACTTCGATGAGACATAACTTCTTCGTTATAACTCGGATTTCGGCGTTCTTTATATGTAGGGAACCCTTGTAACATATACTAAAAATTGGTTAAGATAACTCCTTCTAAATAATCTCCCATCAAAAAATAATTTTTGATGCTTATTGTCTCTAAATTGACTAGCCCGAATCTGCGGGCGTTACATCATAAACTCTTTTTTTTATGATTGGCCCAGGAGTTTCTGTCTCTCAAGTAAAAGACAGAAACATTGACATAGATTACGAGGATGTTTCATGAGAAGGAGTTGTTCTGCCCTGAGCATATTTCTATGGAGTAGGCACGTGTGAGCCGGTACTTGAGCATTTTGAGGCGAGATATTTGGGAGTTCGTGGCGAACTCATCTTACCGGAGACTGGATGAGCAACATACCGATGCCAAGAGGAGGGAAAATGAGATGGAGATTCAGACTAGAGAGGAGGGAGAGTCCCAAGTTAAAGACAGGAGACCAGTACAGTCGCAGCTAGCGACCAAGCGGGATAAGCCCGCTGATACGAGAGCAGGAGGCCAGAAGGGCCGCATTTGTGGCAAGTGCAGCAAGAGTTATGATGGATCTTGCGGAGTAGGTATTTGCTAAAAATATGGTGAGGAGGGGCATATGGCGAAGGACTGCCCCAATGGATTTTTGGTTTTCTTTCTTTGCAACCAGACTAGCCACCGAAAGGCTGAGGCTTCTATTCCTACTACTTTGTGTGATACTGATGGCCGGCCGGGGAAGGCCGAGACTCCAAGAGCTCGTTGGAGATCCTTTCAACTGACTGCGGAGGAGGTCTGCACAGCACCTGACGTTGTTGCTGGTACATATCTCCTTATTCATTTTATTTTGAGATTTGTTTATGCTTATATTGTGTTTGTATAGGTACTTTTCTTGTGAATTCCGTGCCTACCTTGGTGATTTAACTCGAGTGCAAGTTGATCATTCATTTCTTTATCCTTCAGCCGTCACATTAGTGTTAGATGTGAGGCTTTGAGTCGACCACTGAGGGTTTCTATAATCAACGAGCATGCATTTTTTGCCACTGATGTATTCCAAGGATGTGTTGTAGAGATTTTCGTTGTTGAGTTTCCGATAGATCTGGTGCCAATATCGATGGGAGATGTATGTGTTATAGTATCCATGAATTAGTTGCGTTGGCTCGGAACCGTGATTGATTGCGAGCGTCAGATGATGATCATACGATACCCTAGTGGGGGAGTACTTACTGTGTATGGCGAGGGAACTAGATTGGTATCAGCTTTCTGCTCTGCTGCCAAGGCAAGGTAGAGTCTACAATAGGGATGCATGGGCTTTTTAGCGTAGGTAATGGATACTCGGCTTGTCACTGAGAGGCCGATTTCTGTTTTCAATGTTCTAGTAGTATGTGAGTTCTCGGATGTTTTCCCCAAGGAATTGTCGGGTGTGCCTCATGAGAGAAAGGTGGAATTCCAGATCGATCTGATTCTGGAAGTGGCGCCTATTGACAAGGAACCATATTACCTTACACCGCCCAAGATACATGAGTTATCCTCGCATCTCCAAGAGCTGTTGGGGAAGGGTTTCATTAGACCGAGTAGCTTTCCGTGGGTAGCGCAAATCCTTTTTGTTAAGAAAAAGGATGGTTCACACCGGATGTGCATCGACTACTGGGAGTTGAACAAGCTGACGGTTAAGAACCATTATCCACTACCAAGGATCGACAATTTGTTTGATCACTTGGAGGGGGCGTCTTGGTTTTCCAAGATTGATTTGAAATCTGGGTATCATCAGATGAGAGTCTACGAGGAGGATATCCAGAAGATGGCCTTTCGGACTCATTATGGGCATTACAAATTTTTGGTGGTGCCTTTCGGGCTCACCAATGCACAAGCAGTGTTCATGGACCTCGTGAACCGGATGTGTAGGCCCATGTTGGATCGGTCGGTGATCGTGTTCATTGATGATATTTTGGTGTACTCGAGGTCTAGGGAGTAGCACGAGCAGCATCTTTGGGAGATTCTGGGGGTGTTGAGGATGGAGAGGCTTTATGCCAAATTCTCCAAGTCTGATTTCTGGTTACGAGAGGTCCAATTTTGGGGACAAATCGTTAACCAGAATGGGATTTTGGTTGACCCGGCCAAGATTGAGGCAGTTATGCAGTGGGAGGTGCCAAGGTCCCCATCCGAGATCGGGAGTTTTCTGGTTCTGGCAGGCTACTATCGGAGGTTTAGCAGATATTTCTCCAAGATTGTTGTTCCTCTCACCAAATTGACCAGGAAGGGTTTTATCTTTACTTGGGGGCCTGAGCAGCAGGCATCATTCGAGACTCTTCGCTAGATATTATGTGAAGCTCCAATGTTATCCCTTCAGGAGGGAGTAGAGGACTTCGTAATCTACTGTGATGCATCCATATCGGGGATGGGTTCCGTGTTGATGTAGAGGGGCATGTGATAGTATATGTGTCGAGGCAGCTGAAGCCTCACGAGATGAGATATCACACCCATGATTTGGGGATGGGGGCGATGGTATTCTCCCTCAAGATTTGGCGCCACTATTTTTATGGTGTCCGATGTACCATATACATGGACCATAAGAACCTGAGATACCTTATGGATCAGCCCAACCTGAATATTAGACAAAGGAGGTGGTTAGATGTAGTGATAGACTATGACTGTGAAATTTTGTATCACCCTGGCAAGGGTAATGTGGTAGCCGACACCCTAAGTCATAGAGCAGCGAGTGGTCTGATCCAAGACGTGTGTATGAGGATAACGGTGATGAATCCAGTCTTAGATACCATCCGAGAGGCCCAAGCGGTGGCCATGAGACCAGAGAACCGTAAGAAAGAACGGGTAATCGGGCAGATTTCTTAGTTTGAGACTAATATCCGGGGGCTTATGACCTTCCATGGGCGGATATGGGTGCCATATACGGGTGGAGCCCAATGGATTTTGATGGAGGAGGCCCATAAGTCGAGATTCTCGATCCATCTTGAGGCCACCAAGATGTATTTGGACTTAAAAATGGATTATTGGTGGTCCTCTATGAAGAGAGATGTGGCGTGCGTAGTCGAGAGATGTTTGACCTATCGTTAGGTCAAGACAGAGCATCAACGTCCCCATAGCCAGTTGCAGCCTTTGGAGATTCCCCTGTGGAAGTGGGAACAAATCTCCATAGATTTTATTACCAAATTATCGAGGACTGTAAGGGTGTCGACGCGATATGGGTGATTGTAGATCGGTTGAAGAATGTAACGCCCGCAGATCCAAGCTAGTCAATTTAACCAAGTTGTAGAATATTTCACAAGGTTTCCGTACATATAAAGAATGCCGAAATCCGAGTTATAACGAAGAAGTTATGACCCGTCGAAGTTTCGCGTCGGAACCGGCACGGCGCCGGGAAGCGTAAATAGTAAATTTATGATAGAGAGAGATTTAGCCTTAGTGCTCTAAACGAAATTCGTAGAATATGTTAGACTAAGAACATCGATAAAAAGAACGCCCAAATCTGACTTCGTATGAAGAAGTTATGATTTTTCGAAGTTTCGGATTAGCGGTGTACAGCCCGAAATTCGAATTTTAGATCGATTGATTTTTAGCCGACACAACCTAAACAAGAATCGAAGATCTCGTTATTAGTAGCGTAACGATAAAAAGACAGACGAAAATGGACATCGGATAAAGAAGTTATGAGATTTTAAAGGACCAATCATGTCCCGGCTTGTTAAAAATATAACTTTAAAAATAAAGTCAAAATTAGCCGACGGAGTCTAAACGAAAGTTGTAGAGTATGTCTCCACCTACGCGTGGATATAAAGAACATCAAAAACGGAGTTCGTATGAACGAGTTACAAATTATAATAGCATATTTACGTATTAAAATAAAGTATAAATCATGTATACGTTCACATATATATACATATGTATATATAATTAGAAAGGTATCGACGATGCGGTCATTATAAGACTAATGTTGAGTTCTTTCGACATTAGTTTAGTACAAATATCATTAAATCCATTTAAAATAGTATTATAAAGGGGTGTTTAGTTGTTTATATAACTAAAAGGTCATTAAGTAATTATGGAGGGTAGTTTTTGAAAATTCAATTAGTATAAATAAGAGCCTTGGGCTCTCATATTTCTTACACCATTCTCTTGATTCAAGAGTCTTTCTCTCCTTATCCCCCGAGCATTTCGGTCCCTCGTGATTCGACTTCTCTTTCTGTAGTTTTAGTATAGTAAGGTGAGCGCTGAAGCGCTGCACGAATCTTTCTTAGAAAGATTCAGCGACGAAGTTCTGCCCCTCCAGAGCCCGACTCCTAGCTAAAATCCCCTTGAAAGTAAGTTACGCTTACCCTATTTTAAATATAGTTTATATTTAAAATTAGTATTGTTATTATAAATTTATAATAAATATTTGAGCTATTATTATGAATTATATAAGTGTCGTTATAATATCTTTTAACTACTCGCGGTACGGGGAATCTGGTTTAAAGGGCCACATAGGGTTGTTGGATTTCAGAAGTGCTATACGCCAAAATGGTCCTGCCCTCCGGTGTTTTATGTCTGGCCCCTGTCTGTACATAGTAGTTGGAAAGTATTGTTTAAACGCTTATATAATAATAATAATAAGACTAATAATTAGTGACGGTAATATTAGACTAAAATCTAGTGGTGATAATATTAGGTTTCGAAGCGCTGTCCGAGTACCGAGTCACCACCTTCTCAGGTGAGTGCATAGTCCCTTTCATCTTACACATAGATATGAAGTATTTTATATAAACTACGTGCTATGTGTGCATATTATCTGAATACTTGCTGTTTATGCTGGATGAACGTTTTATACATGTTTTAAAGAATTTAAGTTGTATACGTATTTTATATATACGAATATGTTGGGTATGAGATGGGTAGATGAATGATGAGAGATAGAAGATGATACATTGGCAGCTATAGACTTAGTGCCTATGGGACAAACACCGGTAGCTATGGACTTAGTACCTGTTAAACGTTGGTAGCTATGGATTTAGTACCTGTTGGGAATTGGTAGCTATGGACTTAGTACCTGTTGAACATTGGTAGCTATGGACTTAGTACCTATTAGATAAAGACTGGTAGCTATGGATTTAGTACCTGATGAATAGACCATAGCAGCTATGGAATTAGTGCTTTATGAACGAACATTGGCAGCTATGGATTTAGTGTCAGTCCTATAACCCTGGAGGTAAGGGACTTCGGAATAAACGAATGCAGGATAGATGACTCTTAGGTTAAATCCTTAAAGAGTAAAGAAGATAATAGGGATGGGTAATTGGGTTGATTGTTTGATTGAACATAGTAATTATATTATTGTGGGTTGATAACCCTATGTACTCACCAGGTTTCCCAACCTGACCCACTCAGTTTATGTATATCACAGGTGACGAAGTGAAGTGACATTACACTGAGAGATTTAAAAGAGATGTAGATCACTAGTGTAAATCATTGTAAGTTCTGTTTATGCTTATGTTTCGGTATTAACGATGACATCCCAAACATTTTAAAATGAAATAAATACGTTTCTTCAAAAATGTTTTAATAATGTATTTACCATGTTTTTCTGGGAACAAATTCCGCAACCTTTTTATAAAATGAAGTACTCTGATTTTTATAAAGCATAAACAAAAATCGGTCTTTTCTGGCCGTGGTTTTGGGGATGTCACAAAGAAGAGTGCTCACTTCTAGGCTATAAGTGAGATCTCTTTTGAAGAGAAATTGGTCGAGGTCTATGTTTGAGAGGTGGTGGCATGGCATGGGGTGCCAACATCGATAGTGTCATATTGTGATGTTTGTTTTATTTCCAGGTTCTAGAAGAAATTTCATGAGGATTTTGGTACCCGACTAAATTTCAGCACTGTATACCACCTGGAGACAGACGGGCAGAGCCATCAAACGATTCAGACGTGCAAGGACATGCTATGCACATTTGTTATGGATTTCAGTGGGAGTTGGGACACCTACCTACCCTTGGCTGAGTTTTCATACAACAACATCCATGACTCTAGTATTGGGATGCCTCCCTTTGAGCTTTTATACGGGAAAAGGTGTTGGACTCCCATCTGTAGGGAGAAGTCGGGCAAAGAGTGATGGGGAGCACTTAGATAATGCTCAAGATGATAGAGCAAATCCAATAGGTTAGGCAAAGTTTACTGACAACCCAGAGTAGTCAGAAGATTTATGCACACCGGAGACGTTCGGACCTAGAGTTCCAGGTCGGCGATTTTGTCCTCCTGAAGGTATCCCCAAGGAAAGGGGTGATCCGATTCAGGAAGCGGGGCAAGTTGGGCCCTAGATACATTGGTCCTTTCAGAGTTATTGCTCGAGTAGTTAAGGTAGCTTATCGGTTAAAGCTTCCTACAGAATTGAGCCAGATTCATGACACATTCCATGTATCCCAGCTGAGGAAGTATGTAGCCAACGAGACGGCAGTGGTTCCTTTAGAGGACATTTAGGTTGATGATCGTCTGAACTACATTGAGAAGTCAGTAACGATTTTGGATAAGAAGGTGAAGGTCTTGAGAAATAAGGAGGTGCCCTTGGTTAAGGTTCAATGGCAACATCGGAAGGGATTCGAGTTGACTTTGGAATCGGAGTTTGAGATGCTTGAGCAGTACCCAGATCTATTTCCAGAGAGAGACTTCGAGGGCGAAGTCTGATTCTAGTGGGTGAGAATTGTAACATCCCGACTCCCAAGTATACATTTAAATTGTTTTATATTCATATTTACAAGACAACTCGATGAGTTGGAGGCCCCAACTCGTCGAGTAGAGATTGAGATGGCCACATGGACTTTAGAACCAACTCAACGAGTCGGAGGACCCAACTTGACGAGTTGGAACTGAGTGTGAAAACCTTAATTTTCAGGGTTTGCACCCTATTTAAAGGACCTTAAGTCCTTTACCCCGCCTCCCTCATCACCTTATCACCTAGAGACAAACCCTAATCGAGCTATCTTCCATTTTGAGAGTGTGTAAGGCTAAGATTGTGTGTTTTGGTGCATTCCTTGAAAAAACTTCAAGAGTAAAGGGCTTGGAACAAGGAAGAGTCTTTAGATCCGGCATCCAATCAGTTGTAGCAGTCATTTGAAGGTACAAAGGCATTACATTGATCACTTGTTTGTTAGATCTCTCTATTAGAGAGTTTATGGCCATTCTTAGCTTCTTCTTAAGTCAATATTGGTTTTGAGAATTCTTTGAAGCTAAGACTTCAAATCTGGACACTATTAAGCCCTTTAGGCCTAAAGACTCAAGATTTATCAAGATTTAGCTAATATTCATGTCTTAAACCCCTTGTTGAGCCTCGTTTTAGAAAATTTATCCCTAAACGCCATGCATGAACATAAATCTTGCAGATTTACTTAATATCTAAGACTTAGAAGGCTAGATCTAAAGTTTTGGGCCTTAGTCTCGCTTAAAAGCATCTGAATGAGAGAAAGGACTGAAGGAACTCGACGAGGTTGTTAGCTAACTCAACGAGTTGGTTAGGGTTTTTCCCGATATTTTGGACACTGTACAAACTCGATGAATTGGTGAGACAACTCGACAACTTGAGTCGAATTATCCTGATTTTCTGAGAACAGAAGGAAGTCAACAAGTCGTATAGATGGACTCAACGAGTTGAGTCAACATTAAATGTTGACTTAATTGTTGACTTATGTTGACTTTTAGGGTTTGGTCAAGTTGTGGACTTTGGAGACCATGGAAGGGTAAAATGGTCTTTTTACCCTTTTTGAGAATTAGTAAAGGAGTTAGCTTAACATCTTTGGAGTTGTTAATGTAAATTGTTAATTAGAGATGATTATGATATATGTAGGCGGAGTCTAGACCGACAGTGGAGTACGAGGCATACTTGCTTTACTTACGAGGTGAGTCTTCTCACTACACTTACCTGAGTGGTAATTACTGTGCGACTGGAGGGTCTTATCTGTGTTATTGACCGGAGGGTCTTATGTGCTTATATTGATTTATGTGATATTATGCATTATGTCTTTGTGATTTTTGTTGTATATTATTATATGCCTTATTGAGATAGGACCAGAGGGTCTAAACCGAGTTGTGAGACTGGAGGATCTTCACTGAGATACAGGATCAGAGGGTCCAACCCTAGCTATGAGACTGGAGGGTATGTACTGAGATACATGACCGAAAGGTCCTTATCGAGATATAGCCATGAGGCTAATTATTTGTGTGTGGTATTTTGGGGAACTCACTAAGCTTTGTGCTTATAGTGTTGTGTGAAATGTGTTTCAGGTACATCTCAGGATCGCAGGAAGGCGCCGACATGATTGTACACACCAGCTAGTTGATTTGTGTTTTGAGGATTCTAAGATAATTGACAAACAATTTTATATCTTGTGTTTGAAACAATTTATAAATTGAGTATGAGAAATGTTAAACTATGTTTTGTGTGGATTTAAAAATGAAAATTGTATTTGAAAATTTAGAGTGTTTCACATTATGTTCATGAACTTCCAGAGCTCGTATTGTATCTAAATTTTTTCTCTATTCAATCATAACCTCAGGCTTACCAACATTTGGAAAATTGTACCACAGAAAATCTTAGGAACCACGAGTGTGTCCTTGTCTAAAATAGAAAGAGTGTGTAACTAAGATGAATCAATGTCTAAAAAGGAAGAGTATTACTATTACTAATTTTTAGCTTGTCTGAACCATGGTAGTCATCCACAAGGTTCATCTTTTGAAGGTATACAGTAACATGATTTGTTGTCGTAGTATCAAAGTACCACGAGGGGTCAACCATAATTGATGGACTGTTGTGATGAGCGAGATGAGCTTGTCGAGCATGGTATCATGTATTTGGTTTGTGAGAGGGAAAATCAGCAACATCATGGCCAGGTTTAGAACATAATTGACATTAAAGATGATAGCTACAAGAGTCATTAAAGCATGACCCAAAACTAGAGGTAAAGGAAGATGCATGGTCTGTAGAGGATCAGCGATTCAACATGCAATATGTGTTGAGAGTCACCAGAATTGATGATGTGGGATTTGGAGGCTAGTTGACTGGTGGTTAACTAAAATGCTCACACTCCAAATGAGCTTCTTCTTGCAGTAACATGTCGATGAGGTCATCAACAATAGCTTGGTCATCTTTGACCATAAAGGTTGTGATGAAATGACCATATGACGAGTCCAACCCACAAAGAATATGAACAATTAGGTTTTTAGAAGAAATTAGGGTAAGATTTCCAGCCAACGAATCGATGATGGTGTGTTTATTTTCCACATATTCAAGCATGGAAAGAGAGCATTTGGAAAGCTTCTAAAGATCAAGTTTAGTCAAGATGTGACGAGACCTAGTTCGACCATGGAAGGTATTCTCAATAGCCGTCTAGGCCTGATGAGAAGAAGAACAACGAGCTACAATTGGTAGGGCTCATCAGAGAGTGTCGATCATAGCCACAGTAAGACAAACGTATCTTTCTTCTTCCAAATAGTAAATTTTGGATTAGGTTCTGGGGTGGGAGGTGCTTCGGTAGGGGAGACAATGATGGTCTCTAGTGGGGGATTTGGGGCTAGGGCAAAGTTTTCCAATTCAAAGGGTTCAAGAGCTAATATGATAGTGAATCACCATAAAGAATAATTGTCACAATCTAGTTTGATGTTGAGGGAGGGAAATTGAAAATAAAGTGAAGATTTTGTATCAAGATGTAGTAAGAGATAGTTGGTAGCCATGGAGAAACAGACGAAAAAAAAATTAATTGGCTCTTAATACCATATAAGTGGCAGAAACCAGAAGTGGATTAAATGTTTTTTGTGTATATTACCGTTATAGATCCAGAAGACAATAAGTTTTAGAAAAACACTTCTAAAAACTAATTTATAAAAAAATGGAAAAGCAACTTGTAAAAGAGTTTGGAAAAAAAAATCTAAAAAGTCTCCTCAAAATCCATTAAAAAAATTAAAGTGGCCCAAAAATTTTATTAGAAAAAAAAATGATACGTAAAAAGGGTAAAAGAGAGAGAAAAGTCTTTGACCAAAAGTATAGAAATAAAACTTTTAAAGATCCAAATTATTAATAATAATAATAATAATAATAATAATAATAAAGGTTACCCCTGCTACGCAGGGGCCAGAAGCTTTCAATGTTGTTTCCGAATCGATAAATATGACAGACGTAGAATGTGGAAGGATGAAAAGCCCGAGTTTTGCCGCGAACCGTTTTTTTTTTCTTCATGTTTTTATGAAAAAATATAAAAGTTTTGACTGCAAAGACCAGAAGTGTCAAAATGGCTAAAGAATTAAAGGGGTAGGAATTAAAAACTTTTTAGAAAAATGATCAAAGTTATCAAACCGTTAAAGTTTTGTGGCCAAACTTTAAATATTAAAAGGTTTCTAAAAAATGTTAAAATATTGATTGCAAGGACCAAAAATGTTAAAATGGCTAAAGAATGAGGAGCAAAACTTCCAAATTTACTATTCCTAAGATTTATTTCTTTAATATATATATATATATATATATATATATATATATATATATATATATATATATATATATATATATATATATATATATAATAAAAATAATAATAATAATAATAATAATAATAGAAAGAGTGAAAACTATACAAGAAAATGAACCGAGGTCGAAGACTAAAGACCGGTACATTATAAGGCCATGGAGTATCTTTACGGATGAATATCACTCTACATCATCATCAATCATTTTTCACAATACATTCAATATTGGTTGGAATAGTGTTCACTGGTGAACCTGTGAACAACCAATAAGAATACATTAAGTTTGGATCTATCCAATCACAATTCACGTAAACATATGTAAACCTAGTTACTCCACGCCACAACTACACCCATTGGGGGCATATTCACGCATGAACATCTTTTCCACATAGATCCTTACGCACCTAACCCCCAGTGGTTGGCAAGAAAAGGAACCGAGTTTGAAGGCTAGAGACATGGATATTATAAATGGTTGGTTAAAAAGATATTTTATTTTATATATAATAATATTCGTATTATATATTTATAAAATTAAAATAAATATGAAGAGAAATAAAAAATTAATCGTGTAACAGGTGAAATCTTATATTGACCTAAAAAGGAATTTCAAGTATACCATTATATTTGAAAGAGTTAGGTGAGATGTGTAGAGATAACAATTACGTTCTCCAAACAATACGTGTGGACTTGACAATCAACAACTCTGACGCCACGTATTGATTATTTAATTTTAAACCTTTGTTGTTTATAAGCACCTATTTAATTGATTCTCCAAAATTATAATATAGGTTGACCTTGTAAGCATTTCCATAGTGTGTTTCACATTACAATGCCTCACTGTATCTCTCTTTGGACTTTCCCCATAATATTATTAGTGTTTCTTACGTTACAACGTTTTTCTCATAGTACCCTTCTAGGGAACATATTCCAAGTTCCAACTTCCAACCGTTATTAAAGATTATAATGTAGTATTGGTTTCAAATATATACAATAATTTTTATGCATTTTGAAAAAAATAAAAAGCAATGTCTTATATATTTTTAGTCAGAGCTATAGCCTATAGGGGTGTGTACGTACGAGACTTTGAATCGTAAAGCGCTTCCGATAAAAAATATTGTTTGATATTATATTACTAAAAATTCCTAATAATAATAATAACAGCTTAAATAAAATACAGTTGCATGCTACGAAGGTATCAAGCCCAACTCAATTTTTAAAATTGCATTTGGTCTTTTAGCAACAAGGTATATTGCAAAGAAAATAAATATTAGCATTATAATTTTATGTTTCGGTGTTCCAATATCACGATGTAATTCCCATTTCAGGTATGAATTAATCAATTATATTATTAAGTCAACATTTTGGGAGGCCATGGCATGGTGGAGGCTCACTACGGCATGACGACGTTTTCATTGATTGCGGAGTTTAAAAAACCCATCATTGTGTAGCCATATGTGCCACGGTGTGGCAGTTGATTTTAATGAAATCCCAATTCCTCCGCTTTGTGCCCTATTTAAAGGAAAGAGGAGGCTAAAGTTCATTCATCATCGGCCTGCATCACTCTTAAACCCCAATAAACTCTAACTCTTAACTTCTTTGAAGCTTTTGGAGCTCAATTGCTAGCTTTTGGTGATCTTGAAGGAAGTAAGGGAATATCTTGTACAAGTGAAAAGCAAGCAACATTCCCCAATCATTAAAAGAACCTTGTTGGACCATTTGTAAGGCTCTTGATCTAGTCTTTTATCTTTTTTATAGAGATCTAGAGTTATTTTGCTTAAAAAACCTTTTTATTAGATTTTGAGTGGAGAAAATAGATAAATTTTGCAACTTTATGACTCTTAGGAGTCCTAAGGACATTATATCTCATAGATCTAAGAAATGGTTGTGATTTGGAAAGCTTGCATCGGTTGTAGGTCCATTTTCTTCTTTTTGACCTAGATTTGAGGAAGGACATGGATGGGGCATGCGTATCCATAAAGTTTACATTTTTAGGGATTAATAAGACCCCTAAAAACTTTCTGGAAAGTTTGTGCTTGTATCTCTTGTGATTAAGGACTTAATGGACGAGTTATACCTTCTAAATGACCTTTAGAACCTATGTTTCAAGATCTTGTATTAATGAAGTGTCTTAATGCATAAAGTTGGAAACTTTATCCATCAAGATGTTGGGAAGGAATAGATCTAGACTTTTGAGCCCCTGAAAATGAGTTAAGAGCAGCTTAACTCAAATAATCCATTCAGACTGGTCCTCACAGCATGACACTAGGTCGCCACGACGTGCCAACCAGAGACCAATCGATTGTTTTATCGTTTTGTGCCCACGGCGTGGAGGGGTGCTGATGACATTTTGAGTTACATGCCTTTGATCGTTGACTCTTGACCGGAGTTGACTTTTTTGTCACTTATTAGTTTTTGGAAAGCTAGACTAAGGGTTTACCATGTATATGTCTAGGGGGTATAACACTTGTCATTTAGACGTGAGAAAGTATCAATTAATTATTGTATGAGAGGTGAGTCTCATAACTGTACTTGTGGGTCAGAGGCACCAATGCCAACCCAATGGTTTATGTTAATGTCTACAGGATGCTAGTTATCTTTATGACTCTTTCATGTATCGGTATGTATATCGGTCAGGGCCTGATGTATGGTGGGCGGGGCACGATAAATGTCTAGCGAGGTCCGATACTTATATTGTATGTGGTATTTTGGGGAACTCACAACGCTTTGTGCTTACGGTGTTATGTTTATGATTTCAAGTACTTCTAGTTTGAAGGGGAAAGGCCTGACATGATCACCCTTTTGGATTAGATGTTTAAGCCCATATCTATTATTGATATGTACTCGACCCAAGAGTAGCATGGTCCATTTGGGTTGCATAACACCAAGACAATTTGTTAGGATGGACTCTTGAGAGAAGGTTATATATGAATTATTAATATATTATAAGTTCTAATATATTAATATGAAATCATATGTTTTAATTAGTATTGATCAAGAATTAATTTGGAATTAATTTAGTGATCAAACGAGACTAATTAAATCTATGGGGACTAATTATGCTAATTAGTTATATTTATATGTGTTGGGCTTATGATCCATGTTGGACCAAGTTTATGTATGGATATATAAAGAGTTGGGCCATATGAACCTTGTATCATAAAACCCATGGATATGGATTTGCGTTATACCCAAAAACATGTGCTCTTTTTCTTAGAGAAATATGGAGGTTTTTGGGTGCATGGAACTCTCTCTCAAGAGTCACCTTTGTTCTAGGTGAGTTGTGATTCCATTTGAGGTGCAACACTTGGGGTACTAAGTTCTTAAAGGCCAAAGTCTTTCAAGCAACACCAAATACATCAAGACTTCAAGCCACATAAAAGGTATGTTACTCTAACTAGTATCTTGTATTGTTTATGGCAAATTGCATGCTAGTTATAGGTTCAATGCCTTGGAAACCATTTGAATATATAATTAGTGAAAACATAGATCCAATGTATATAGGGTTGTATGTGCACCATAGGATGTTGTAGTATACAAAAACGCATAAGTGGTATCAGAGCCAAGGCTTGTTTTCAAGTTATACTTGTTGTAATGGCTGAAAATCGAAGTTTTTTGTTGTCTAGACAGGGGACTCGACGAGTCCACCGAGGGACTCGATGATTCCATGTACAAACTCATCCAACTCGCCAAGTTTGTTCCTGCACTCGACGAGTCGGAGCCCCTGACAGCAGTTTTTCGATGTTTTTGACTGGAATTGGACTAGAATCATTACCCTAAGCTACTTTTGAACTTATAAACTTGTTTTGATTTGGTAATGATCATGCTAATCCAATTTCAAAGATAATTGTCATAATTTCAAGGTTTATATTAGTTTATATGTTTATGCTAATTTCTTGAAGCTTGATGATTTGAATTATCTTGTTCTTATGAGTTATTTTAGATTAATAAAATTATTATGTGATAATTTGTTTTCGGTCCAAATTGATCTAAAAGTTGTTCATAAAAGGTGTTTTTGTAACTTGTCCTCAAGTTATATGAAAAGTCTCATTTATGATTTTTTAAAACTCATAAGATTTCCATATGTTATGAAAATGAAGAGTCTCATTTTTAAATGTTTTAAAGTCTTCCATAATTTGTCCTCAAGTTATGGAACTTGAAGAGTTATTCATTAAAAGTACTTTAAACTCATAATTTATGGAAACCAAAAGTTTTTGAATTGCTCAAAACTTGCCCTCAAGTTTTGGAATTCGTAAAGTTATCCCCCCCCCCCCCCTTAATACTTTAATTCCAAGTTAAGCCCTTAGAATTTCAAAAGTTAAATTTCAACCCTTAAACTATTATAATATTAATAGTTAATAGTTATATATATATATATATATATATATATATATATATATATATATATATATATATATATATATATCAGAACAAAGTCAGTCTTACCGTTAGTAGGCCTCATTCACGAAGACGGTCTATAAGGGGGTATAAGGTTATTGCCTATAAAATGACAGTTTAATGGGTGTCCACTCTCACCCACTGTTTCCTTGACTGGTGGAGGATCGTTAGCCGAACGGGTTTGACAGGACATTAATTTTCCTTTCATTAAAAGTATAATGATAAATAATAAGTAACTAAACACTTATAAATTACCAATCTTAGTTACTTAGGAAAAATGTGAATTTGATGCTAACCCATGAAATTACACTTTGTACCTTACCAAGTTGTTGGTAGAGCATGTGTGGGTAACCGACACACTAATATGGACTAGTTAGAGTGGAAAAGGGTGACTTAATGTTTATCATAGATCGGTGGAGCGCGTGTGGGTAACCGGCACATCGATTAGGTGACAGAAATTAAGGGTACCAAGTTAATATACATGGTTATTCACACCTTGTTTGTGATCCTTGACATCCCAGTCGCAAACTTGAGAGGGAACAACCGAGATTTAAACATGCCATTGAATAGTTCAATGAATCTTAAAGGATCTAGGAGTTTGAATCCAATTAAAAAAAAATTTGTTTTCCATGGTGGAAATTTGTAAATTGTCATTTACCTACCTTCAAATATTTTATAGTGTGGATTATGGCATCCCTTTTCCAAGTTATAACATATTGTGTTGGGTCCTAGCCTTAATATCTCATATTGGGTGTTATATTAAGAATTTAAATCAACTAGCTTGAATTTATCCCATTGTAGATGTTTAGTTCAGACAACTATTATCTTCCCAAATCTCTTGGAACAAGTTTCCTCCACCTCCTCCAATCATTCTCCCTAACGCACAAGTTTAAAGACTTGAATATTTCAAGGTCACTCAAGCCCAATTGGAAATTCTATGTACACTCACATCTTGGATATGAAGTCACATATTGACAGGCTGGGAGAGTTGGGTGTCAAATTCTCAAGGAAGTTGGTTGTTGATTGGGTTCTTCAATCACGTCCTAAGTCACATAGTGAGTTCTTTAAGGACTACTATGTAATAGACTATGACATGACCCTTAATGATCTTACCTATTTGCTTGTTGTTGCTGAATCAACAATGATTTGAATCACTGGTAAAGCAAATTTGATTGGATGATCTACTTCCCAAACATACTTGGCGATTGACAATGGTAACATTGGAAGTTCAGAGAAGCTTTCTCTTTCCAATGGAGAGGGACCGGCCACGGTCCAGTCATTTGAACAATGGTAAAGAGAAAGGTTAAGTCTGAGATAGTCCTGTGTACCATTCCCAAAGATTCCATATGCCAAGAGAAGGGGCATTGGTTGTGAAGCTGCCCTATTTACCTGAAAGATCATAAGGATGGCAAATTCAAAAAGTTTGACTCTACTTCGGGTAAAGTCACTATCTAGTTCTATTAAGTTCCTATTTTGATATTCTTATTACATGATGTGACTAGGTCGCATTTTTGTGTTTTAAGAATCAAAGAGAGGAAGCTTAAAAGAAGAGTAAGTTGATTCTGATCGTGAAGATCAGAATTTTGAGCTGCTGCTGAGAGTTATGATAGATTGCTTAGGAATAGATAACAACATGTTTTTCATTTGTATTTGCATTGTAAGGATAAGTTTTTCCGCAATTTTAAAATAAAAGGAAATTTTTTTTGATATTAATTATTTGAAGTATCCTTACAATGGGAATTGTGGAAACTATTGTTTATATGATTCCATTGATAGCAATATTGGAAAATTAGATTTGATTCTTTCGTTTGTGATAGTATCAAAATTTACCAAATAACAAAAGATTCTCATCACCCAAGTTTTAGTTGGATAGAAACTTGGAATCTTGCAACTTGTATTGTATGATGAATGATAATATTTTATCTTTAGGAAATTAAAACTAGTTCCTTATTCACATGTATCTGCGAGTCAAGTGAAGGACTAGGATATCAGGTACATTTGGTTGTGCGTTGATCAGGTCCACCACAAAGAATGATAAGGCTATTCGTCATGATTTACTAAATTTTAGTAAATATGATTATACTTACAAGTTTAAGTGTAATTCTAAAACATTGGAAAAGTTTCAATGTAAGGCAGAATGAATAAGAAGAATCAAATTAGCTAGAAAGATAAAAGTTTCTCCAATCTGAAAAGATGGGAGAGTACTTTAGTATCATGTGTTATGATTATCTTATTGATTAAGATACCATATCACAATTGATCCTCTAAGGACATCTTAGTGCATTTGTTTGACCAAGAAGAGGAATCATGAACTGTTGAAATGGTTGAATCAAATGATAAATCATACTTCGTTCCAAAAACAAGTCTTATAGTCGTACTCCAAGATTGTAACTTGAGTGACATAATCTTTAGAAGGTTGATAACACTTGTCAAATGTAGAGTAAAATGTTTTCTTACTCTTATACATTTGAAATTGGTAAGTTGTGATATTTTGGATAAACAAAGACCGACTAAGGCCAATTGTATGAAGTGTTTGTCTTTTAAGAATCCGCACTAACTCTTGAATATTTGCTTTATCAAGGAATGGTTAGTGAAGCGTGTGTGGTTAACCAACACACTAACATGGACTTGTGAGAAATGGCAAAGTCTAAACAATTGAGACTATGATTACTACATACCTTTTCATAGTTCTAAAAATTGTTTAGACACACATATGAGCTATCTAAGGAAAGGTGTATGATTTTGATAAAGTCTTATCAAAGCATCTCGTATCAAAAATCTGAACTTTGGTAAGAAAGTCAATAAAGTATTGATTTCTAGAAGTTTAGCTGATTTCAGGATACATATCAAAGCTAGTGGGAGAATGATTGTTATGCTAATAATTATCATGTTAGTGGGAGCATGATTATTATGTTAAGTGTTAATTATAGAAAAAAAAAGTTTCAATTAGGAAAAGTTGCTTTCTATAATTAAGGGAGAGGAAATTATACTTCATTTCAATTCTAAAAGCTTAGATTGAGATTTTAATCATCTTTAGTCAAGGATATATATATATATATATATATATATATATATATATATATGTGTGTGTGTGTGTGTGTGTGTGTGAATTTTATGTTGGAATGATTCAACATAAGGAAATTCTATTTATATTGTGTTCTCAAAATTCGATTATGATTACGACATCCCTCTTCATAGTCGAATTATGAAAACATGGAAAATAAAAAATAGTGTAGCAAAAGATTGGTCTAGGATGATGTCTTTATGTAAGACATCATGAATTGTGTCCCATATGCTTCAGATATAGGATCGATTACATGTGCTATAATATTTATTTTTTCTAAATTTTCCAAATGCCTAGGGCATTAAAAGGGGAAAGGATCTAGAATTGGATATGACTAAAATGATTAAGCAATTGTCGAGGACAATCTGAGGTTTACCAAAGATTGGTTGCTAATAGACAGTTGGAAGTATGGTGTAAATTTTTGGAAAGGACCATATTGACATATTCTAAAAGGAGGCAACTCTTGTTCAGAAGTTATAGTCAAAATGGGAGTGTGAAAATGTTTCCATAGGTGGAAGTTATCCATTAAATCTGTGTAGATTAGAAAACTTGATGAAAGAAGGATGTTCAAAGGAATGTACTTTGAATTTGAGACTTAGTTTCCATGAAATTGATCTCCATTGGACTACTATGTAATGTCTGTTGCCAAGTCTATGTGACTTTTGTGCATAGTCATTACAATAGGATCAATGCATATAAGTTTAGAATCTAACAGATTTCAGTAAATGGAAAGAATTTGGAATTCTTACATTTAAGATAAGGATTTGGGATTGTGAAATGAGAATCAGTGGAATTATGTTCAATTGATCTATTCCACAAAGTAAGGATCATAGACAAACAATGTGTGCATAATTGGAGTATGGCAAAGCTATTGTTCGGGCAAACATAGTGTGCATGCTTGGAGCATGTCATGACTATTGTTTTTGATTCAAGTATAAAGTTGATTATTCGAAACATTATACAATGAATAATGAGTAATGAATATGGTATTTAAATAAAAGGTGTTTTATTTACTCTCAAAGGTGTTGGACCATATAGGATTAGTATTATTCTTGTGTTTCACTTTGCATGTTTTGACTTCCCGAATAACTAGGTTATTCAAACTCTTCATAGTCAATCATACTTTGGAAGTAGGTATGAGGCAAGACTATCATGAATGGGTATGTAGTTTGTCTATGTGGCCTAGACATAGTTGTAGTATTCATGAGTGCTCCTGGAATAAGATTTGAGTATTGGATTAAACCCACGCTCATTTGACTCACTTCATGGATTTTATCACGAGTGATCATAAGACGATAATATCTTATATTCTTCAAACAGAAACATGTGAGTTGTAGTTGCATGTCGGTTGCACACTGACATATGTAAACGCAAACAGTAACTTGGTTGTTATAAAACATATCATTGTGTGTAATTTGATGAGTAAGTACAAGCGAACATTTGGGTCGAAGTTTATCCATTCCTTTTAACCTTGGAGGGATAAAAGCGATATTTGTGGCCCCCTCGATGATTTAGTGATGACAAACGTAAGTGCTCGACCGGGCCTGGACTGATTTGATTTGTTCAATTAATCGGTTGTCATAAATCAGAAATCAGGAAACAACAGATGGACATAGAGAATGATTGTAATCCATGTCTCAATCCATATGATATCTAGAATGGAGGAATATATGATCCCTTATCTAATGGACATGTCATTGACTAGATCAGAGTTCGACAGTGGCTTTTAAGAGCTATGATTGCTAGTCAGGATCTTGGAGTCATATTTGTAATAATAGTTTTAGACTTATCCAAGTGGGAGACTGTTGGATTAGATATCTAAGCCCATAACTATTATTGGTATGTACTGTACCCGAGAGTAGCATGGTCTATTTGGGTTGCATAACACCAGGACAATTTGTTAGGATGGATTCCTGAGAGAAGGTTATATGTGAATTATTAATATATTATAAGTTATAATATATTAATATGAAATCATATGTTTTAATTAGTATTGATCAAGAATTAATTTGGAATTAATTTAGTGATCAAAAGAGACTAATTAAATCTATGGGGACTAATTATGATAATTAGTTATATTTATATGTGTTAGGCTTATGATCCATGTTGGACCAAGTTTATGTATGGATATATAAAGAGTTGGGCCATATGAACCTTGGATCATAAAACCCATGGATATGGATTTGGGTTATACCCATGACCCCTATGATCCAACATATAAATATGTTAGTTCATGACCAAAAACATGTGCTCTTTTTCTTAGAGAAATATGGAGGTTTTTGGGTGCATGGAATTCTCTCTCAAGAGTCACCTTTGTTCTAGGTGAGTTGTGTTTCCATTTGAGGTGCAACACTTGGGGCACTAAGTTCTTAAAGGCCAAAGTCTTTCAAGCAACACCAAATACATCAAGACTTCAAGCCACATAAAAGGTATGTTACTCTAACTAGTATCTTGTATTGTTTATGGCAAATTGCATGCTTGTTATAGGTTCAATGCCTTGGAAACCATTTGAATGTATAATTAGTGAAAACATAGATCCAATGTATATAGGGTTGTATGTGCACCATAGGATGTTGTAGTATATAAAAACCCATCACACATATCGTCCAATAGTGTTCTGCATTCTATGATTTTATATTGCACTCTGATAACTTTGATACTATTTCCTTGCACATGATTTTGGTATTTGGAATGAATGAATTATTATTTTGGTTGGCTTAAATAAATTTTACTTAATATTTTTAAGATGTTACAAGTTGGTATGTAACATCCGTGATATGAGGTAATGCTAATTATTTATTTTTGTATTTAATTGTTGGACTATGAGGGTAATGATGGACTAATTGAGTTGCGCCTTTTAAATTGGGTCGTTAGTGAGTGGGCTGCCTGAAGACGTACAATGGGCATAATCTTGGAGTACGCGGGGCGTATTAATTACGTTGGATGCGGGGGGCGGAGGTGCGTACCCACAACGTACCAAGGGGTACGCGCAACGTATGCGAGCAGACTCAAAACCCTAAGTTTTTGGGTTTAAGCCATATATATACCTCATGATGTCCCAAACCCTAGCCTCCTTACCAGGCACCTTGATTCAAAAACCCTAGAAAGCCTTACACTCTTCATCTTGTGTGATTTTCATCTTGTGAAGCCATTTTGGAAGTTTCAAGCTTGGAAGGAGAAAGAAGAAGTTGGTGAAAAAGAACTTGAGTAGCTTGAGCTCAAGGATCTAAGATATCATCATCATTGAATACTCTTTTGAGTTAAAAAGCTCACAACTTGCCTGATGTATGCTTAGATCTATAGTAACAGGTGTATTAGACCTTTTTTGTCCCAAGATAGGACTTTTATGGTTCAAACCCGTTTCTAGGCTTAGAGTCGCCACCCTTAGTGCTTTATGAGACCCAAGAATAGAAAAGCTTCCATCTTGAAGGTCTTATTGTGATCATGCATGAGTTTTAGTCATTTACATCGAATTTAGTTACTATATTTCAAGTTTGGGTCCATTTGGTGGGTTGGAAGCCACAAGTAGTCGACTTTATGGGTTAAAACATGTTAGTGGACTCAAATTTGTGTTTGAAGCTTAAGGTCTTAAAGGATTAAGCCTTTTTGGGGAATATGGATTTACAGGGTAGTACGTTGGGCGTACAAGCCCGTACGTGCAGTGTACAAGCCATGCAACCTATACCCTTAGCGTACAGAGGAGTGCGCCCTGCGTACTCACTGATTTTGGGCTTCATGTTAGTTGGGTCTTGGTTTGGGCCATCTTTTGACTTTTTAGCTATAAGGACTTGGTGGGCCATCATAAGTCAGTTATTGGGCTAAGAACATGTTTGGGCTGATGGGAAGGCCCATTTGAGGAGTTGGGCCCAATTTAGAAAATTGTGCCATAAGTGGGTCATTGGTAGGCTTGGAAAGACTTTATAGAATTGGAACATTGATGTTATGGGCTTGAGCCTAGGTTATGGTCCAAGTTATATCAGGGGTAAAATGGCCATTCTAACTTAAGAAGGATGATTGATTTTTGACTAGCTGTTATTTTTACACTGATAGCTCGGGGAGTTGTCAGAACAGCCGTTAGAGATTTCATACCAAGAGATTCTGCATTCAACTTTGCGAGGTGAGTTTCCTCCTACTTTGAACGGGTCGAAGGCACCAAGGTTGGCTCGTGTATATTATGTATGCTGATTAGTAGCTAAGTGTGGACATGGCCTATAGCTCAGTATTATCTGAGTATGGATATGCACTGATAGATTTGATTATACTTGTTGTCTTTTTTATACTTGTATGTATTTCTTAGTAGTTGAGTGTGGGCGAGGCCCGTATCTCTTAGTAGTCGAGTATGGGCGAGGCCCGTATCTCTTAGTAGTCGAGTGTGGGCGAGGCATGTATCTCTAGTTAGTCAAGTGTGGACGGGGCCCATATCTCCTAGATAGATGAGTGTGGGTGGGGCCCGTATCTCACAAAGTGTGGGTGGCACCCGTATTTCATAGGGTGGGGCCCGTATCTCACTAAGTGTGCGCAGGGACCATATTTCAGAAGGCGGGGCCCGTTAGTAGAGTGTGGGAAAGGCTCGTATCTCCTTGAGTGTAAGAAAGGCCTCTATCTCCTAGTTGTATGTTATGTAGTAGTTTGTGGAGACTCACTAAACGTCGTGCTTACAGTTTTCAGTTTTGGTTTCAGGTACTTCCGATAGCAAGAAGAAGGGTTCGGGATGACATCATTGCACACACCATGATGTCTAGCCTGGGAGGTTACTCTGATATTTTTGACATGTGTTTTGTTATGGATACAATGATTATGATGTTTTGAGATACTATTGTTTTTGTTTTAATGTAACGATTTTATTATCTATGGTTTAATTAATGATTTAAAAATGAAATTTTTGGTCGTTATTTTTAGGATGATTCATGGTATCAGAGCCTTGGTTTGAGGGATTCGGGAACACTCTCGGATGCATCTGAACTTAAACCGAGGAACTGACAATCATTTTGAAAACAAGTTTTTATAAAGCAAAAAGGGGTGTGATGCGTGTAATCGGCTGAGCTCAAGTAAGTATTTCCCAAAATACCAATACATGTTAATTTTTTTCACCATGTGTATATGTGTATAACATGCTAGATTACGGTTAAGGATCTGCTCAAGATTGCATGATAGGATGCTAGGAGAGATGCCTTGTATGCATGTTGTATGAACCTTTAGAACTTCATGCTACTATGCGTTTAATAAAATTGGTTAGAATGGCCTAACCAGGTAGTGCATTGGTTTATAACTTGATGATTGAATGCTGCTTGCTTTGTGCTTTTTGGAACATCCAATTGTATCAATTAACAATTAATCGAATATGCTAGGTTACATGTTACAATAATTAGATAATTTTAGAAGGCTAGGTTTAACTCTCTTGCATAGTTCTCGTTTGTGTCCAACCGTTGTAGCGTGAGACCTTGCACTAAAAGGATTATCTAGTTCCTATTGCATGTAATTATATTCGTAAGGCAGTTAGTGGGTATTAGTGAGAGTTTCTTCTACAACTGGTGGCAAAGAGAGGTACGAAGTAAATCCTTGGAGAACTTGGGAAGTATGTTGGTGCACTGATCACGTAGTTTAGTAGATTTGGAGAGTATTTTATGGTGAGGAAGTAACTTAGAGGATTCGGGGTGGTACTTGAGGAAAGTACGGATAGGTGTGGAAGGTAGTATCGGGCTTCTACTACTAAAAGCAAAGTGTCAATACTTAAAACAAGGGAAGCCATGAGGATACTAAAGAACTTGCTAAGTGTGGAAAATTCTTCGAGTGTTTTCTAATGATTGTATTGTTTATTTTTAGTATGGTGGTCACTCGAGGTGGTTTAGGTCCTAGTGAGGGATTGGGTTCAGGCTTTGGAGATGAACTCTTGGATGATCAGATGTGAGATTTCATTTCATCAGAGATATCTCGCGGTATTCTGGAGCAGATTCCTATGGTATTTGGTACGATGAAGGAGGGAATTATGGAGATACTGGATGAGCGTCTAGGCGTATTTCATATTCAGATTGTGGCTATGATGGATGCACGTTCTTTGAACTTTCAAGAGTTACATGCATGTGGGGCTGCTGAGTTCGTAGGGAGGAAGGACCCTATTATCAGCAGGTGATGGTTGGAAAACATCGTGAATGCTTTCCAGACTAGCTTCTGCCCCAAGGGGTCAAAGGTCAAATTTTCATCCTGTCTTCTAAAGGACAGATCTCGTGATTGGTCGGAGGAGGTAGACCACGTCTTGGGAGGCGAGGTTGTTGAGACAATGACATGCGAAATTTTTCTGAGAGATTCATAGGTGAGTTTGCACCAGTGATCGAGGTTCAGTAGTTCGCAGTGTTGTAAAACTCAACGAGTTGGTTGATTACTTAGTTGAGCACTCCTACATGTCCCTTACCAAGGCGATTTATAGAATCCAAGTACTCCGCGATCTACCTATTATTGAAGCGAATAGTGTTGTAAAACTCAACCATTGTGTGTTTTTTTAGTTTTTGTGTATTCACATATATTTAATTTTTTTATGCATTATCATTTTGACATATATAATTTCCCTAAATATATTTCTACATGAATTACCAAGTCCGAGTACTCACTGAGTACTCGCTGTGGTACCGAGTAGCAAGTTCTACAAACATGGTAGTCGGTGAGGGAGATTTAGGACCTTCGCCAGACTACTGAGTCTGTGGTGGATATCACCTCCATGTTCCGTGAGAGGGCTTTGTTGATTCCATCGTATGTGGTGGACAAGGAGATGAAGAAGGCGAAGTATCATGATAGGGATAATGAATTAGGAGGGTAATTAGGTTTCAAGTTTGTCCGTATTAGGTCACTAAGATTTTTTTGTGCATATTAGACCAATATGGTTGTTATCGGTTTCTTCCTGTTTAACTGGGAAAAAGACTATTTCTAAACGGTAATAAAAACCATATTGGTCTAATACGCACAAGAATACCTAAGTGACCTAATACGGACAAACTGGAAACCTAATTACCCTCCTAACTCATTAACCCTAATTATTTAGAAAACATGCTTACGAATCAATGTGACTAACTTGTTTGACTGAAAATAGTTGCTTCTATTTAAACTTATCACACAACCCTTATAGAATTTCCAAGTCCAAAAACTCATATGATTGATGATCTTCATTACATAAATAAGCAACATTTTATCAATAAATTATTTTTTCATTTAAATATATGTTTACATAAACACATCCACATGTACAAAAATAATCTCACTTTGATACTTCCCATCAATGTGTACATTTGATAATGAATGCAAATGTAAAACCAACAGGGACTTGCAAAGGATGTCTACTATCAATTATTTTATAAACTGCAAAACCACAACATGAACTAAGAAACTGAAGTTGCAAAATGAATAAAAAATTAGCACATAAACAAACATATACATACTATATACAACACATAAACAGAAGTTTATAAAGCATGAAACTTAATGACAGGAAAAGTAAAAAACTTAAAGGAGACTTTATAGAAAGAAAGATCACCCTTACTTGTCGTAAATGGTTGAAAAAATCAACAAGAAGATCAATCTGACCATGGAATCTACATGTTGTCTGATCATGAATTCAGTAGTTCATCTACTGAAATGTAAGAATTGCAATTGAACTCTATTGGCATTTCAAAAGGGAATTAGGGTTTCAGAGAAGACGACGAAGGGTTTAAAAAAAATTTGGACCATTTCTCGATCTGTGTGTGTCATCCTTGCGTAGGGGCCATGCTAATCTTCTCTGCATCGTTCCAATTTTATCGGATGTCCCCGAAGGGACGACTATAGATGAGGAGCTTTGCCATATAGAAGAGTAGCAAGTTCTTCTTCTGGTCGATATCGGATGACGCGAGTTCTAAACGAACTAGTTTACTGTTGATGGTCATATATTCTCAATGTCTTGAAAATTAGGGTTAATGACCTAGGAGGGTAATTAGGTTTCCATTTTGTCCGTATTAGGTCACTAAGGTTTTTTTTGTACGTATTAGACCAATATGGTTGTTTTTACCATTTAGAAATAGTCCTTTTTACTGGTTAAACATGAAGAAACCGGTAAAAAGGACTATTTCTAAACAGAAATAACAACCATATTGGTCTAATACGCACAAAAAAAAAAACTTTAGTGACCTAATACAGACAAACTAGAAACCTAATTACCCTCCTAAGTCATTATCCCTATCATGATATGATGAAGGATATTCAGTCGGGGAAGCTCGTCTATCACTTGATCTGGTTACTAGTATGTATCTTCTCCTAATTTCATTTATTTCTTATTTGATTACGCTTATTGTGTATGTTGCTATTGGACGTTCCTAGTGAACGGAATTTCATCCTTGGTTTTTTTTATTCGAGCGCTACCTGATCATTTGTATCTATTACTCTCAGCAAGAGGTTTGGTGATGCTCCTGGAGAGCTTGATTACCCGCTAGAAGGGGAGATTGTCGGCGATCATCCAATATGCATATTGAGGGTTCATCGGGGTTGTGTGTTGGAGTTACTTCATGAGCGATATCAGATTGATTTGGTTCTTATACCTTTGTGTGAGAGCAAGGTTATCGTCAATATTGATTGGTTAATCCCCAATGAGGAAATGATTGACTACAGCCACTAGTTAGTTCGGGTTCGAATTCCAAGTAGGAGAGAACTAGTTATTCGTGGCAATGGTGCTCAACGTGGACCTGCTCTTTGTTCAGCCGTGAGGGATAGGATGTATCTTTAGTAGGGTTGATTGAGCTTCGTGGCTTATGTATTGGATACCAAAGAGGAAGGAAAGAGGAAGATTGATGATGTATCGATCGTTCGAGAGTATCCGCATGTGTTCTTGGAGGAATTACATGGAGTGCGTCAGAAGAGGTAGGTTGAGTTCCGTATTGATCTGGTTCTAGGTACATCTCCAATAGCCAAGGCACCTTATCCGTTAGCTCTACCTCAGATGTAGGAGTTGTCTACATAGCTGTAGGAGCTGTTAGACAAAGGGTTTATCAGATCGAGTAGTTCACCCTATGGGTAACTGATACCATTTCTGAAGAAGAAGAAGAAGAAGGATGGTTGCCACAGGATGTGCACCGAATATCAGGAGCTAAATAAGTTAATGGTGAAGAACCGTTATCCACTTCCAAAGATCGAAGACTTGTTTAAACAGCTACAAGTGATGTTTGCGTATTTAAAAATGTATTTTGTGCATGTTCCTAATACTTATAGCTAAAATTATGCTTATTTTAGGACAAAATGTACTTAATGTGTTTGAAAACTGTATTGTGATAGCGAAGACATGCTCGAGATAAAAAGGAAGCAAATGTGGAGCTGGTAGCAGGAATATGTGAGCTAAGTTAAAAAAAAAGTCAAAGAAGTCAAGATTTCTAAATCCCACATCATGGGGATTCCTTGCCATGCCATGGTGACTTGAAGTTTCACGATCAGAGAAGATGACTTGAGCCGTGGAGCCTATTTGCCACGACGTAGGAGGCAAATTTAAGGAATGTATAAATAATGGATTTAGTTCGAATTAAGACACTTTTGACCAATTTTCTAGAAAAGGATTGCGATAAAAAAACAATGGATAACCTTGGGAAGATCAGAAATCGATAGGTAAATAATGTGTGCATAAAGTTTTTGGCGCCGTTGTCGGTGATGGGTTATTTGATGTTTAGTTTAGTTACTTTAATTATTTGGTCCTTTTTATGGGGTAAAAACCACAAAATGTTATTTTTCTGCATTATTTAAAATTTTCTATTTTTCCAGTAGCCACACTGTGGGCATCTGTGGCCACATCGTGGTCACTAAACAGTCATTTTTTAGTTTATTTCTTTTGATTCGTTTTATGCGTTTTTTTACATTTTGTTTTTCAAGTAGTCATGTCGTGGGTACATGTGGCAACGTCATCGTCACTAAACAGTCCACTTTTAGTTTATTTATTTTTATTCATTTTTTTATTTTTTTTCTATTTTAGTGATATATAACCCGCGGATCAAAACTCCAATGGTTCTACCACTCCAAGATCAAGAATCTGTGTTCCATAAGAAGAAAGACAAGAAGGTTGGGGAATCGAGTAGCACTTTCTAATTTGACACATTCGAGCACTTTGAGAAAACTCCAAATAAGAAACAAGTAGGATACAAGCTAGAAACTGAGGATGATTCAAAGGACAACATCAAGAGTGAAGTAGAAGAGACGGCAGACGTAATAGATATGATGATGGAAGAATACAAGAAGTGGATGCGTAACGACAATGGGTTGGGTCTTGTACCACCCGAAATTCCAGCGACCGCTAATTTCAATATCAAAGGGCATATTCTAGCTATGCTTAAAGATATCTCATTCCATGGGAAGGACCAAGAAGATGCCTTCAATCACATTGATGAAGTTTTGGACATTGCTAACTATTTCAATGTTCCAAATGTTACTAGAGATGCGGTTTTACTGAGGATGCTTCCAGTAACACTTATGGGAGATGCAAATTTTTGGTTGAAGTCACTTGCGCCTGGAGCTATTTTGACATGGACAATTTTCGTGAAACTTTCATAGAACAATTTAGTCCTCCTTCGAAGATTTCCAAACTTAAAAAGAAGATTGCTAATTTCCAACTAGAAGTTAAAAAGTCCATATATGAAGCTTGGAAAAGCTACAAAGGTCTTCTAAGAAATTATCCCTAACAAGACCTGAATGTTCAACATGAAGTTTCTATTTTCTATGATGGGGATGAATGGGATAACAAGGCAATTGCTTAATTCTCAAGGACCAATGACTAAGAAGAATCCTGCTACAATCAAGGAATAAATTGAAGAATTCGTGAAACATTCAAGAGAATACCATAATCCATGAGAAGATGTTATACATGGTAAAGGAAATGGAGATAGACGGAATGAGAAATTAGCAACAATAATGGCTAAACTTGAGAATACGGATAGGCAAATGTCAAAGATGGATCAATCTATACATGGCATACGAGTTGGGTATGATAATTACAATGGGTCGTACTTGACCAAAGATTTCATTTTAGATGAGAATGGGAACCAGAAGGCATAAGTATGCTACTCAAGTGGTTACCGATATGATGAAGATTGGAGGAAACCAAAGGAGTAGTTTCCATACAATGAATTGAAGAAAGAAAAAGACGAGAAATTGAAGCAAACCGATCGAGGTTTTTATAAAAAAGAACAACCATAACCCGAGAACAAATCCGAGTTTGAGTCAATGCTTGCACATTTTGCAGCCATTTCTGATAAAAGACATGATGCTAATGACACTACGATAAGGAACCAACATGCTACTATCAAGAACATCGGGACACAATCGTGTCAATTGACCAAAATCGTAAACAATCGATTGCCACCCAAAACTTGCGATCAAAATCGACAATCTTAAGTTATTGTGACATCCCCAAAATCACGGCCAGAAAAGACCGATTTTCATTTATGCTTTTAAAATAATTTCAGAGTAAATCCTTTTGATTTGAAAGAGTTGCGGAATTTGTTCCCAAAAACAAAACGTGATAAATAATATTTACCAAAGCATTTCATAAAAGAAATGTATTTTCATTATATAATTAAAACTCGGGATGTCATGTTCCGATACAGACCATAAAGCATAAACGACAACATTACAAGTCATTCAACAAATATATACATATACAGACTTGTAAACAAAACAACTCGATGATTCATCTATCTTATGCCCTTGCGCCACTTCCTGTAATACAAATAAAACTGAGTGGATCAGGCTTGGGAGCCTGGTGAGCATATAGGGTTTTCAACCCACAATAAATAAATTATATTTAATTTCACCAACCAACAATAACCTGATTACCCATTCCCGTTATCCTCACTTTACGTCCCTAAAACAACATCTATCTCAAGGGACCTAATCTAGGATTTTCATCAGGGCGGACATTACTGCTAAGGGGTTTCCTCAACAATAGATATCCTAAAGGCAACCATGAGGGGGATAGAGTACATCGGTGAACACATCGTTCACAACACCTACAGGTTATGAACCTGCTAGCGTTCCACTGGACTGTCTAGAAAGAGTCTGTGGTTGTTATCCATACTCTGCTGAATAACTAGATCAACAACAACAACAACATCGAGGCCTCTCATCTGTTTATTACACACCAACTATCTACCCATGTTCTACCCAACATTTTAGTAGATAGAAAAATATATATTTTTTATACATAGTTTAAAACCTGTATATCTTTTTCATTCAATACATATTCCACATAACAGATGAGGCACACCCACATAACACGTATTTCATAGAAAGTAAATCAGATCTATGAGATAGAAGAGAGTGAATATACATTCACACATATAACAACAAAATTATACACATAACACGTATTTTGTATAAAATACTTCATAGTTATGCGTTAGAAGAAAGTAACTATACACTCAATTGATTAGAAGATGATCGGACAACACTACAGCTTGTAGAAGTAGAAATCCTCAGCAGATCTGGAAGATCTCTACAAAAACCGAACTTCTCGCGGACAGAGCTTCGGCTCGGGAATCTCACTTCTCGGGATCTCGGGGCTTCGAAACTTGCTTCGGGGCTCGGGAATATTACCGGGGCTTCGGGGTACTTCTGGCACACAAATCGAGGTAAAACGGGAGAGAGAAGAGAGAAAAAGAGCAAATGAGCCGGCTGCCCTTGCATCCTATATATAGGAGGGTGGAGCCTCGTAGTACGCTGGGCATACACGTCCGAATCGTCATGGCATGCGTCATCCGAAGAACTCGAGTGCGAAGGTCATCATGCTTCGCTGTACGCTGGGCGTACTTCGGATATGCTCGGTGACCCCCCTTAGGATAATACCGTATTGCATAATTAAATTTAAATATTAATTATTTAATAAACTTTGAAAATTCATATCTTCTTCATACAAACTCCGTTTTCAACGTTCTTTATATCCACGCGTAGGTGAGAATACGCTCTACAACTTTCGTTCAGACTCCGTCGGCTGATTTTGAATTTATTTTTATTGATTATTTTTAATAGGCCGGGACATAAAAATTCCGTTATAAATTCATAACTTCTTCATCCGACGTCTGTTCTCACCTAACTTTTCATCACTTCGATACCAACAACGAGATCTTCGATTCTCGTTTAGATTGTTTCGGCTAAAAACTGCTCGATCTCAAATCGAGTATTTCGGGCTGCATACCGCTAAGTCGAAACTTCAATAAATCATAACTTCCTCATACGAAGTCAAATTTGGGCGTTCTATATATATTCGGAAACCTCGTTTCAACTACTACAACATTATCCAAAGATAACGAGTTTATTTTATACTTAAATTTTGACGCTTATTTTTATTCTTAATTAATCAAACCACATAATTAAGCAATTAAGCACAAAACACATAATACTCAAATAATACACTTCTATTATTTCAAAACGGGTTACAAAGGTTAACCTAGACTATTATATCAACATTAATGACAGACCCAGAAACACAGGTGTTACAGTTATGGATATATTCACTGGAAAAACATAACACTTTTGAGCCATTTGTGATGTACGATATAGTTACCGAACATCCCGATCCACGGTTGGAAGAAGCAAGGTCTGAAGCAACAACAATAAATCCTTTTGCCTAGTACCCACGTCGTGGCGACCACGAGGCCACATCATGGCCACTGAAGAATGATAATTCTTTGTTTTTAAAACTTTATCAACCTCCACTTCCTTATCCATCTCAAGCCCTAAAAATTTCATTAAATTAGGAAAAAAGAGATTCATGAAACAAGTGTTATCGCTTTGTATCAATGATCCATTCCTCAAATCAATGGCTAAACTTCCAAAATTCACTAAGGATGTGATGGAGAACCAAAAAAGAATTTGAAAAAGCATCCAATATTATGCTTAGTAAACTGTGTCATGTTGTAATTAGTAATGGATTACCAATAAAAAAAGAAGATTACAACCGATTGACTTTACCTTGTGAATTTGTAATTTCACTTCAATAAATGTTTTAGCCGATTCAGGGGTTAGCATAAATCTCGTGCCATATTCCTTTTACATGAAGCTTGCATTAACAATCCTAAAAAAACAGAAGAATGATGATTAGAATGGTTGATAAATCAATCACTCATCCATGCGGAATTATAGAAGATTTATTGGTGAAGGCTTGAAAATTAATTTTTTCCAGTGCACATTGTAGTCCTGGGTATGCAAGAAGACGAAGACCTTCCTATAATCTTGGGCAGGCCATTCTTGAGAACCACATGAGCCCTTATTGACATTCATGATTCTCATCTTACACTTCAAGTTGAAGATAAAGAAATAACTTTTAAAATGAACCAAGATGTGCTTCATGAAAAACCTTTGGATGAGGTGTTAATAATGAATGATTTGGAGTGTGTAAAAAAAGACAAGGAAGTAGAAGAAAATCTAAATGAGTTAGAGGAATAAGAAAATTTGATGGAGGAAGAGATCAAAGGTGTGGAATGGTCCTACGTCATTGAAAAGTAAAGACGAATTACATTTTGGCTCAAAAAGACATTTTGTGAAGTCGTCACTGCTACCCTAGGTGAGACTATTCCATTTCCCCTCTGTACTTTTATGTTCTTTAATTGTTTATGAATACAATAAGGACATTGAGTTAATTAATTATGGGGTAGGGGTTGAATATAGGAATACAAGCATACTGATAAAAATTATTTTGAAAATGACTAAGATTTTAAATTTTTAGTAAATAAAGACTTGAAATAATGGTATAAAAGTGAATCTAGTTAAAAATAATCAATATATTGTTGTATTGAGACCTAGGTTGCTAGTACTGTGTGTAAAGATATGATGCGAGCTTTGATGTTTATTTGAGCTGATGTATGTTCTAGTTATTTGTGACATCCATATCCTAGTGAAATCATAGGAAAAAACATAACCTGTTTAGTTTGAGGGACATAATATGTTTAACATCGTGTACCAGAAATATATCCAAAAGAGCTTATGTAGTCATTGCTCTTTAGACTAATACATCTAACAAATAAAGGTTGAAGTTAAGTTCCTTTGCTTAAGCATACATTTTTATTTTTAGGATTTTTAGTTTTAAGTGAAAAAAGTAAGTTGATAAAAAGAATATAAAAAGAAAAGTTGCAAAGTTTGAGTGAATACGAGTGTATAAACCTATGAAGATAAAAAAAATTATGAAGAAAAGCTTAGGAAATCCAAAAATTGAAGACTCAAGAATAAGGAAAAATTTCCAAGTTATTATTTATTATAATTTTCCCTTCTAAGTTATTTTACCGTATGCATGATTAGGGGCTTAACCAAAAGTTGCCATGAATTTAAGAAAGATTTTTGAGGATATATTCGGAGGGATGCATATAACGAATATTGTTCAAAATAACTGGGAAGTGCTTGTGAAGATTGTAAATATTTAGGATTGGGGAAGTTCTAGGAATATTAGACACAAATATATGCATCATGGTCTTGATGTAATGTATGAGATTAAAATGGATTGTCTTGTGCGATGTTGATGGGTAGGGTTTTGATATGATAGTATGATGATTATAAATCAGTTTTTCGTAGGGGAAAGCAAAATGCACGTGTCGGATATTTTGATATGTTCATATTTAATCATGTATTTTATGCAGATTCCTAATACTTTTAACTACAATTATGCTTACTTTTAGGACAAAAGGTACTTAATTTGTTTAAAATTAGTTTTGTAGTAGTGAAGACATGCTCGAGATAAAAAGGAAGCAAATGTGGAGCTAGACGCAAGAATACGTAGGCTAAGTCAATAGAAGTCAAGATTTATAAAGCCCACATCGCAGGGATTCCCTACCATGCTATGGTGAGTTGAAGATTCGCGATCAGAGAAGATGACTTGGAGAATACGTGTGGAAAAAGATCGCCACGCTATGGAGCTTATTTGCCACGATGTGGGAAGCATATTTAAGGAAAGTATACATAATTGATTTTAGTTCAAATTAAGAGACTTCTAACCGGTTTTCTTAAGAAGTATTGCAATAAAAAAAAACCTCTGGAAAACCTTGGGAAGATCAGAAATAGATTGGAGCTTCATAGTTGAAGAGTTCGAGAAGAAAATAACATTAAGTCTTTCGATTTGCTATCTTTATTCATGTCTAGTCTTATTTACATTGATTTAGTGTGTTTTTACTGTTAAGATGAGAGGCTAAAACCCTTTTACTTTCGTTGGAGAAGATAAACCCTTTGAACTATGTGTTGATTTCGATTTTATGATAAATTATTGTTGTTTTTTCTAGTGTTGATAAATCGAAACCTTACATGTTTTAGTTCTAGTCCTTGATTGCCTTGATATAAGTTTAGTGTAGTAAATGATCGTTCTATATGCATGAACTTAATTACCTAGTGGTTTATGATCATTAAATTGCTAGAGATTGGGTTGAACAAATCTTAGATTAGGTAAGTAAAGCTAGTAACTTTAACTGTGTTAGAGAGCATATTGATCCATAAATTGTGTTTGGTTACTTGACTTGATCATAGAAAAGTAATTATTAGATTTACCGTACATAGCCAAATTCATCTTACTATCAATTTCAGGTTTACTTGTGTTTAACCATAATATAATAGTCATAAATTTATAATATGACAAATACCATAAAAGCCACTACATTTTCACATGTTTTTAAGAAAAGACCTATTATTTGTTTTTGGTTGGCTCTGGCCATAAATTCGATATAAAGTTATCACTCTAGCTCATTTAAAGATTTTTATTGTTAACTCTGCTAAATTTTTTTCAAAATCAGTCCTAAAAATTCAAATTTGGTTCCTGTAGTTTGCCAAAATTTACACAACATGTCCAAAACTCGGTTTTATGTTTTTTTAATTTCCTTATTTTCATTTATTTTTTTCATTTTTTAAACAAATCTAAACTTGCTTTTATATTTTTTTAGTTTTTATATTTTTAGTTTTTTTTTCGTTTTTTATATATTTTTTATTTTTTAACTTCTTTTTTTTTCTTTTTTTATATTCATTTATTTTTCATATTTTTTTTTGTTTTTTTGTTTTTTCTTTATTATCATTTTTTTGTTTTTTCTTTATTTTTGTTTTTTCGTTTTTCTTTTCATTTGATAAAATAAATTTACGTTTTGTTTTTCGTCAATTTTATAACTTCTTTTAATATTTATCAAAAATTTTAAAGTGTACGAATATTTTGTTATATTTTTCGTATTTGTTTCGTATTTTTTTGTTTTTTTTTCTTATTTTTGTTACGTTTTGTTTTTCGTCAATTTGATAATTTTTTAGAAAGTGTAAAGTGTATAAATATATTAGAGTATATTACACTTTTGGTGTTTGAGTTTTTTTTTTTTTTTTTTTTTTTGGTTTTCTAAAAAAAGTGAAAAAACAAAAAAATTATTAAAAGAATGAAAAATAAATGAATATTAAAAAAAACAAAAAAATGAAATAGAATGAAAAATATAAAAGCAAATTTAGCTTTGATTAAAAAATAAAAAAATAAATGAAAATAAAGAAGTTAAAAAACATAAAACCAAGTTTTGGACATGTTGTGTAAATTTTTGCAAATACATTGACCAAATTTGAACTTTTAGGATTGATTTTGCAAAACATTTAACAGAGTTAACCATGAAAATTGTTAAATGGGCTAGAGTGGTAACTTTAAGTCCAATTTGTAGCCAGAGCCAACAAAAAAAAAAGGTTTTTCTCAAAAACGCATGAAAATGTAGCAGCTTTTATGATATTTGCCATTTATAATAACTAGGTATTTGATCATAATAATTTGGTAACGGATAATAGTAATTTAATAAGAAATCAACCATATGGAAAAGTGAGGATTCAGATCTAACGACAATACTTTTTAATATTGAATTTGTTTAATTTGTTTGGTTTAAGTTCTTTTGATCTTGCAAAATCAGTAACCCCCCCCCCCCCTCATTTTAAGTTTGTTTTTTAGTTAGCTTTTATTAATTATTTTATTAATTAAATTATGTCCCATGTGCTCAACACATAACTTACCTAATCTATTCAATAATCTGACTAAGTACACTGCCTATAGGCGCATAAACTAGTTAAGTAGTTAGGTTTACAAATTTAAACGTTGATAGGCATATTTTGTGCACATCAACAAGGAGCATCTTGGTTTTACAAGATTGATCTTCATTCAAGCTACCATCAGATGAGGGTTCGTGAAGAGGATGTTTTGAAGATAGCTTTTCAGAAGCCGTTATGGTCATTAAGAGTTTGTGGTAATGCCTTTTTGGCTCACCTGCACATCACAACATTCAAGGACCTCATGAACAGGGTTTGGAGGCCGATGCTGGATAGGTCAGTGATTGTCTTCGTTAATGATATCTTGGTCTATTTTAATACCAAGGAGTAACATGAGGATCACTTGCGAGAGGTTTTGGAGACTCTGATGATTGAGATCATTTTTTCTAAATTCTGCAAGTGTGAGTTCTTGTTACGCAAGCTATAGTTGTTGGAGCACCTCTTCAATTAAAAGGGTATATTAGTCGATCGAGCCAAGATTGAAAGAGTGATGTAGTAGGAGGTTCTGAGGTCTCCATCCATGATTTGGTGTTTCCTTGGCTTAATAGGGTACTATGAGAGTTTCATTGAAAATTTCTCCAGGATCGGAATTCCGTTGAATAGGATAATGAAGAAATCAGTTACATTCTGTTGGGGGCCTGAGTAGTCGGTAACACTTGAGACTCTAAGGGAGAGATTATGTGAGGCTTAGATCCTGACTATGCCTGAGGATGTTGATGCCTTTGTAGTTTACTGTGATGCTTTCGTTACAAGATTTGGTGCAGTTCTTATGTAGCAGGGTCACGTAATCGCTTATGCATCGATGCCGTTGAAGCCTTATGACGCGAATTATCTTATGCATGATTTGGAGTTCGGGTCTGTGTTTTTCATTGTCAAGATTTGGCAAAATTACCTCTATGGGTTTCATTGTACCATTTATTCAGATCACAATAGTTTACGGTACTTTATGGATAAGAAACATTTAAATATGAGGCAGCATAAATGGCTTGATGTAAGGAAAGATTATGACTATGATATTTTGTACCACCCTAGGAAGGCTAACCTGGTAGATGATGTGTTGATTCATAAGGTGACTAGTGCATCAATTTGGGATCTATGTTTGAGGATGATGATGGTGGTCACCTCATTGATGTAGTTGATCCGTGAGGCTCGGGTTGAGGCCTTGAAGGAAGTGCACCGGAATAGTAAGTGCATAGTGGGTCAAGTGTCCTATTTTGATTAAGATAATTCAGGTTTAGTGACATTGCATCGGAGGGTTTGGTTTTCTTATTTTGGTGTTGCATGACAGATCTTGATGGTGGACGTTCACAAGTTGAGGTTTTCTATGCATCCAGGAGTTATAAAGATGTATAGAGATCTTCAACTTGACTATTAGTGGTTTTGCATGAAGCAAGATTCGGCTTGGTATGTTGAGAGGTGCATGACTCGCAGGAAAGTTAAGGCCAAGCATTGGAGACCTTACTGAAAGATATAGTCGCTGGCTATCCCCATTTGGAAATGGGAAGAAATCACGATGGATTTAATCACGTAGTTACCGCGGACAACAAGAGGGGTGCATTCGATTTGGGTCATCATGGATCATTTGACCAATAGTCTATATTTTATCCATATTCAGGAGAGCATCTTAGCAGAGAAGTTAGCAGATTGTTGGGATTAAAACCCTAATTGTGATTTGATGAACAAGATGCGGAAAATAAGAACGAACACAAATAAAGAAGATACGTCGAATGATCACTAGATTTATTCAAACATGAGGAATAAATTACACTTTTAGCATAGACTAAAGAATCTAACACTACATAAGAAACCTTACAACGTGGCGGCTACATTTTGCCTCACTCTTAACCCTAATTATGGATAATACATGACTATTTATAGGGAAAAGAAGAGTCTTGGGATTTTAACCTACACTTCATCAAGGGGCCCATTGCCATTATCCATGGAGTGCTTTAAAACCCTACAATCTCCCCCTCAAAGTATGGAATAGATGACAATGCTTTAACTTCCAAAACAAGCATCTAACAAGTAAAAAGATCTTGTAACGAGGAATAGATGAAGCAATCCACGAATCTTGATTCTTTGTTGAGCTAGAGGTTTTTTTTTTTTGAAGATTGCGTCTTTTGGGCTCGTTTAGCATAAAGCTTTTTGTATTACGGTCTGGGCCTGTCCAACCTTGAACCTTTTATGTTTTGTATATAAGTTTACGCTTGCATGCATATTAGGTTAAGGTTTTCAGAGATCCGAGAATAGCGGTACATCTAGACGATATCAGGTTTCTTTGATCGTTCTTGTAACCTTCCAATCCTCTACAGTTGATGCTCTTAATCGAGCTCTTCTGAGGATTTTGTTTAATCATTCGACTCGTTTGATTCCATCTTGACTTATTCTTTTTATTGCGTTCTTATTGTTTACATTTATATACTTGTTCAAGATCTAATCGATCTTTATAGATTAAAGGTTAGTTTAATCTCAGCAATTGGTATCAGAGCAGGAGGCTGTGTAATTGATACACATCTTTTCTGTGAAAAAGATTTCCATTAGGGTTTTTCCGCAATTATCAATATTTATTGAGCCGTCATCTCTTTATTGACGTATCTTGATATTTATTATTTTGCCCTAATCTGCTTTATTACAAGTCTGATCTTTGAACAGGTTTTTACGATCATAATGGACGCGACACAATCAAACCTTATTAATATTTCCAACAGCATTGGTTCGACGACAAAGATTCCAATCTTATACACCCATGACTATGAAGTATGGGCGCATCACTTCGAAGACTACGTTATTGGATCGGAGGATAATGGGTATCTCATTTGGGAAGCCATCATCGATGGACCGTTTTCTCATTCTGCAACGTCCAGAATCATCAAGACACAAAAGGAGTACAATGATCTGCTAAAGGACGTGAAGGATATTGCACAAGATGAAAAGGATAAATTCCAGTGCAATATCAAGGCATTAAGGTTGATCAGATTCGCCCTTCAGTTCGACACATTCAGATTGGTTAGCTCATGCACGACGACAAAGGAAGTTTGGGATAGACTTCGTGAACTGTATTCTACAGAAGAGGATCTTGAACATTCTATTCAGACTTTGCTTTTATCTGAGTTTGGAGAATTCAGGCAAGGAGTCGAAGAAACCGTGACCCAGACATTTGATCGCTTCAATCATCTTCTCAGCAAGATGATCAAACACGATATTGAAAGGAAGCTTATTGAACAGAAGGTTACCTTCCTGAATGGTCTGAGGTCTGAATGGAGAGCAGTGGTTTCCACAGTTAAAGCCCATAAGCAGTTTAAATCATACTCTTTGGCGAAACTGGTGGGCATTCTCAAGTCCCAAGAGAAGATTGTGGTGCAAGAAAAGAATGTTGCTACTAGTCTTGGTTCGTTGGCCCTCCTATCTAAAAGTAAAGATGTGATGGAGGATGAAGACCTCAACCTGGAGGAATATGATCTCACATCAGAGGATTATGCCATGATGGTGTCCAATCCCAAGAGGTTCATAAAGAAGAGATTCCACAGCAACAAAAACCGAAACTGGCAGGGGAGTTACAGCTCTGAAAAGGTGAACAATGAACCGAAGGCTGAGGAGCACAAGAAGGAACCGAAGGTGGATGGCGATTCCGGAGTAAGCTGTTTCTACTGTGGTGGGAAAAACCACTATGCTAAGGACTGCGTCCTTAAGAAGATGGCTGAAAAAGATGATGGGAATGACGAGGAAGCTGTGTTGCAGAAAAGACTGGACGAGTTGAGAAAGAAAAAGTCTATCGCTAACCCTTCTATTAATGCTCTTATTGTGCAGGGCTCGGTTAAAGGTGATGAGTTCGGTAGCACGGAAGTTTGGTCTACCGACTCAGAAGACGAGGAAGTGAGGAAGCCTATCCATGGAAAGGCTTATGTGGCTAAGGAGGAAAGCAGTGGTGGAAGATGCTTCATGGTAACTGACGTATCTCAAATGAGGGGATACAACACCGATGGAGGAAGTGATGGACCGAAGGTACAGGAGGATATGTGTTTTGCGGCCAAACCACTTAGCCAACAGTTCAGTGAGCTCGATGAACTGATAAAGAAGGTACAATCTGTTTTTATTTCATGCAAAGTACCCTCATCCTCATATGAGAAAGAACTAAAAAACGTTAATACAAGAATTTCTCATCTAGATAGTAGCTTAACTCAAACTCGAGTCACCAATTCTAACCTAACTGATCAATTGAGCAGGGCGGCGTCGAAGAGTGAGGAGCGGAGAATGTGGATTGAGTTAAAAGAGTCGGAATTAGTTAAAGTTAAAGATGAAAACATTTATTTGCAAAGAGACAATTTAAAATTGTTAAAACAGCGGAATGTTTTTTGTTTAATTGCTAAACGTCTGTATTCTAATATTACTCAGCTTCACTTGGATTGTGAAATAGGCCAAAAGATCCACCGCATGATTTTGCCCTTCCTAGAGTTTAAGGAAGATGAAATCGATGCCGAAGCCTACAATTGTGAGAGTGTGATATCGTCTGATGATGTGAATCCGACCTACATGTATGGACTGGACAAAATTGAGTCCTTCATTAAATCCAAAGACCACAAGGACATGCTTAAAAATCTTTTGGATGAAAATGACAGACTTAAACTGAGAACCGAAACCATGCAAAAATTTGACTCTTTAAACGCCAACGTAAGCTCAGAAAACAAAATTGATGTTGAAAATGCATCTGAGCTTAACGAGGACGAAAACATGAGCGAAATTTCTGTAGAGGACACGGTTGACTGCTCAGAATTTATTAAAACCGAACCTGAAAACCACAAGAATCTTATTTCTGAAAATTCAGTGGAGTTCGCTCGGTTGTCCCATCAAAAGTCCCCAAAATTAGTTGAGAAAGTTGTTGTGTATCAAAAGGTCAGGACCACTCCGAATCAAGTACACAAGGTAACAGGAGTTACCGAACATCAAACAGCTGAACTTGTAGCCATTGTAAACGAAGACAATGCTGATGGCTGCGATGAGTACTTCTGGGAAGCTCAAATTGATAATGCAGACGAAACCATTGGTTTATCTGAAAGAACTTCCTAGAAGAGCAAAGGAAGATACATACCTGAACCCTTGAATAAGCCGAACAACTTCGATGAGCCAAGCACCAGTGGTACAAAAGATATTCCTCAGAAGAATGATCTCTCGGCAAAAGAAGACATTCCCTCGGCTTCTTCGGCTCAAAGTAAAACTCCTGTAGTTCAAAAGGAACCGGCCAAGGAGACACCGAAAAAGAAAGCAAATGTTCATCATCAACCTGCACAGATGAGGAATAGGAAGAGAGAAAGGAACAATAGATACAGAAAGAACCTTTCTGAAAGGAAACAATTCTGGCATTCCCAGAATGCATATTTCTCTCATCAAGACAAGAATCTGAAGTATGATAACAATCCTGTAAGAAAGCTTGAAAGTCACAAAAACCGAAAGCCAAGGTTCGGTTCACAAGAAGATATCAACCGAAAGCCAAGGTTCGGTTCACAAGGAGATATCAACCGAAAGCCAAGGTTCGGTTCTGAAAAAGATATCAACCGAAAGCCAAGGTTCGGTTCTGAAAAAGACTTCAACCGAAACCAAAGGTTTGGTTCCAAAAACAGCTCCAACCGAACGCAAAGGTTCGGTTCCGAAGTCAAAAGAGAACAAAACTCTAAGGTCAGCCCCTTCAACGATCAAAAGCAAAAGGGTCACCTAGAGTCTCCAGCCACAAAATCCTCTCAATCCAAACCCTATCATTCAAATTCTTCTCGTTCTTCTAATTCTTCTTCTCATTCTTCTAATTCTTCTACTCCCACCGATTCATCTCCGTCTTACTCTGAAGCTGATTCCTCTTGCTTTCAAAAATCTCATTCGTCAGTTGAGCAAAAGTGGAAGCAGAAGGTCAATGAATCCAAACCAGAGTCCAAACCTAACTTACCCAATCCTAACAAAATAAAAGTTTTTACCATTAAAAGGAAAGATGAAACAACTCTTATAAAACGAACTTATCCTGTTGATGTCTCTCTTATTGTTCCCGTTCCTATGCAAAGCTCACGTGGACCCAAGAAACTTTGGGTTCCTAAATCTGTCTAATATTTGCAGGTTATAAGTGACGAGCAGTTCGACGAAGAATGGTACATCGATAGTGGCTGCTCACGTCACATGACAGGGAGGAAAGAGGAGCTTAGGGAATACAGATCTCTTGCAAATGGTGGCAACGTCAAGTTTGGAAATAATTCTTTCGGCACCATAAAGGGATACGGAATGATAACAAATGGGGACTTTACTATAAGGAAGGTGGCTTATGTGGAAGGACTCCAACACAACCTAATTAGTGTATCTCAGCTTATTGGAGGTACAGGTCTCAAAGTCTCGTTCGATGATGAAGGTTCTGAAATCATAGAGAAAAAGTCAAAGAAAGTGATTCTCAAGTCAGAGCGAAAGGGTGAAATGTTTCCCTTAAACCTTAAACCCATCAAAGGAAACCCAGCTATATGCTTGTTGTCAAAAGCTCAATCCGACGAAAGCTGGTTGTGGCACCGAAGATTATCTCATCTCAATTTTAAAGATATCAACCGACTTGTCACTGGAGGTCATGTTAGGGGTCTTCCATTGCTCAAGTTCGACAGAGATCATTTGTGTGCTGCATGCGAAATGGGGAAGCAGAGTCGTCAAAGTCACCCATCTATAATCAACACAAAAGTTGTTGAACCACTCGAATTACTTCATATTGATTTGTGTGGTCCTTCATCTATCGAAAGCATCGGTGGTAGCAAGTATATTCTTGTTATCGTTGATGACTTTTCACGATTTACATGGGTGTTCTTTCTAAAGCTCAAATCTGAAGCGACTCAAAAGCTGAAAGTGTTTATCAAGCAAATTGAAGTACATCTCAAGAAGGTTGTTCGCAACATCAGAAGCGACAATGGTCTCGAATTCAAGAACTAGGAGTTTGAAGAATTTCTTGCAGAAAAGGGAATTAGACACAATTTCTCAGCTCCCTACACACCGCAACAGAACGGAATAGTCGAAAGACGAAACCGATCTTTGTGTGAAGCTGCCCGAACTATGCTAAGTTTCGCTTCCTTACCTCTTTATTTTTGGGCTGACGCTATTTCGGCTGCTTGTTTTACACAGAACATGTCCTATCTCAACAAGAGGTTCGCACTCACTCCATATGAGATACTGAACAACAGAAAGCCAAATGTGAAATTTTTCCATGTGTTCGGCTCAAAGTGTTTCATCTTTAATTCTAAAGAACACCGCAACAAGTTTGATGTCAAAGCCGACGAGGGAATATTTCTGGGTTACTCGCTCACATCCAAGGCATACAGGGTCCTAAACAAGCATTCGAGAAAGATTGAAGAGACATACTATGTAACCTTTGACGACAACTATGTCAAGAAGCTACAGGATAAAGAAGACACCGCTGGGGAAATCTTTCCTCTAACTGGCCAGGTCACAGTCTCGGTCGCCAACTTATATGACACATTTCTGGAGCTCTTTGACGAACCGGAGAACACTTCACTCTCCAAAGCAGGTGCAGCAGACAACAAAGTTGATCACATGAAGCAGATTGTCGAAGATGCTGCAAGAAGAATGCATGAAGGAGATTCAACCACATACAATTCTATATCCAACAACGCACAAGTCGAGGGGGAGCCAAGCGCACAAGTCGAGGGGGAGCCAAGCTCACAAGTTGAGGGGGAGCCAAGCTCACAGGTCCAGGGGGAGCCAAATTCTACAACTTCAACCGAAGGTCCTTCATCAACCGAAAAGGCCTCAACACCAGGAAGCTCAGAACCACAAGAAACACCTGAACCTCATGTCTTTCAAAGCTCATCAACTGAGGGGGAACATAATGACATGACACTCGGTTATGATAGCCAATCTGAGCCAGACGAAATAATTAATGTTGAACTAGACCCAACCTTTGATCCGAATTACCATCCTCTTGTCAAATGGACCAGAAATCATCCTGTCTCTCAAGTAGTTGGCGATGTTTCTGAAAAGGTTCTGACCCGATCACAACTGAAGGCAAAACAGACTTCCTTATTTTCAAAGGTTGAGTTTTGCATGTTTAACTCATTCGTATCAAAAGTTGAACCAAAGACAGTTAATACTGCCCTAGATCACTCTGATTGGGTTCAAGCAATGCAAGACGAGCTAAACGAATTTGAAAGGAACAAGGTCTGGTGCCTCATTCCAACTCCTCCAGATGCTTCGGTTGTTGGTCTCAAATGGGTTTTTAGGAACAAAATGGACAAGGAAGGTAATGTTATATGGAACAAGGCTCGTCTGGTGGTAAAGGGATACTGTCAGGAGGAAGGGATAGACTATGAAGAGACTTTCGCTCCAGTAGCTAGGCTAGAATCTGTTAGAATATTTCTGTCTTATGCTGCTCACAAGAACTTTGAGGTTTTCCAAATGGACGTCAAGTGTGCATTTCTCAATGGAGAACTCGAAGAAACTGTGTACGTGGAGCAACCTCCTGGGTTCGTGAACGAAAAGCATCCAAATCATTGCTATATTCTGGATAAAGCTGTGTACGGCCTTAAGCAAGCTCCGAGAGCCTGGTATGAAACGCTTACAAAATTTTTAAAGATGTCTAAATTCAAACAATGTTCGGTTGACCCAACCTTCTTTCGCAAAAAGGAAGGTAACCACCTTATGATAGTTCAAATTTATGTCGATGACATCATCTTTGGCTCCACGAATCCCAGCTTAACAGCTGAATTCAGAAAGCTGATGGAGACTAAGTTTGAAATGAGCTCAATGGGTCCTATTAACTTTTTCCTTGGTTTAAACATAAGATAGGGACCCGAAGGCATCTTTATTAATCAGGAAGCTTACACGAAGACTCTCCTAGCAAAGTTTGGTATGATGGGAGACACAAAAGTCAAAATCCCAATGGCATTCGGCACCAAGCTTACCCCATCCCTAGACAAACCGGCTGTCGATATCACACTCTATCGTCAAATGATTGGATCACTGATGTATCTAACTGCTAGCAGACCTGATATCATGTTTTCTGTGTGTTATTGTGCTCGATTTCAGGCAAACCCACGTGAACCTCACATGCTTGCAGTGAAGAACATCTTACGATATCTTAAGCGAACCACCTCCTTAGGTCTATGGTATCCATCCAACTCAGGCTTCTTTGTTCAAGCCTATTCTGATGCTGACCTTGGAGGATGTGGACTCGACCGTAAAAGCACAACTGGTGGTTGTCAATTTCTTGACGGGAAGTTAGTCAGCTGGCAATCCAAGAAACAAACGTGCGTGTCGCTATCTACTGCCGAAGCGGAATACATTGCAGCTGCATCCTACACATCACAAGTGATTTGGATCCAAAGTCAACTTCAAGACTATGGACTCAATACGAAGAAGATCCCACTATATTCTGACTCTGAAAGTGCAATTAGGATTTGTCATAACCCAGTGCAACACTCCAAAACCACACACATAGCACTGCGGTATCACTTCATCAAAGATCACGTGGAAGATGGAAACGTCGAAGTTCACTTCGTAAGAACCACTGATCAATTGGCTGACGTCTTTACAAAAGCTCTTCCTGAAGCATCATTCAATAAAATATTGCAAGGACTAGGTATGATGGAATCAGAGTCGGTACCTCACACTATCTCTCAAACTCAAACGTAAGAACCGAAACCAACCGAACGTTCGGGTTCGGTTCAACTATCTGCCTCACTCATTACTTCAAAGGTAGTTTTTCAATGTTGTATATTTCTTGTACAATTCGTTTTTTCCTCGTTTGATTCAAAAAAAAAAAAAAAACTTTTCCTTGTTTGCTTAAATTTCCAGGTTCCTCAAAATTTTATTGAACCGAAACCAACCGAAGGTTCGGGTTCGGTTTTTCAAAATTTTCTAGAACCTTCCTCAAAATTTTATTGAACCGAAACCAACCGAAGGTTCGGGCTCGGTTTTTCAAAATTTTCTAGAACCGCAACCAACCGAAGGTTCGGGTTCGGTTTTTCAGAATTTTCTAGAACCGAAACCAACCAAAGGTTCGGGTTCGGTTTTTCAAAATTTTCAACAACCGAAACCAACTGAATGTTCGGGTTCGGTTTTTCATTTGTCAAATTTTCAAGTTGTTCAAAGTTTTTTTTAATTTTTTTTATGTCTTATTTTTTTTCAAATCTCAAAATCTCCAAAAAAAAAAATTTCTTGTGTGTTCGTGTTCGTTTATGGGGATAAATTTGATGAAATACCTAAGTGTCCCTAGAAGCATGCTGCTGTATGTGTCTCAAGCCTCATAAGATTTTGAATAATGGCCCTCATGACCTGGTATACACAAACCTTGTCTTCCCAATAAGGTCAACTCATTTATTCTAATCGTGAGCTACCTCACTCTTTTCTCACATGAGTTAAGAGTTTCCTGCTTGGTCCTTCTTTTCGCAGCAGAGGTACTTCGCTCTCTTACACCATCTCCACATTACTTCTCCACTACACTCATTCCATCATAGTAACCCTTGAGACTCTCAGAAATTACCACTGAGGTTTATGGTTACACAACATCTGTGTTTATGATCTTAGTATTGTGTCACTACGAACTAAGTGAAATCCAAAATTCAACACCTAATGAATTGACGGTGAACAATTAAATTGCTCAAGTTTTTCACTACAGAATTGACGAAAGTACCCTATTAAAATCTCCAATTTTATGTGATTCCTATGAAATTGTTTAAACCCAAAACATTTCTTCCCTTGGGATCGTGTTCTTATTTTTCTTTCTGAGATTTTATTTCTTTTCAAGTCACTCTTATTTAGCCTAATTAAAAGAAGCCTTTCAACATTTCTTAATAAAAGGTTGATCGTAATTTAACGGGAATCCTATTTTAAACCTTAAGTTCTCTCTTGTCCTGTGGCATTAAATGCGCGTGTGGAAACAGTAACGGCTTGTCCCTATGAAACGGCGTTTGTTGGACGACGTGATCCTAGGAACCTGACACTCTCTCTCCTACGTGATCATCACACGCCCCAACTGTCATCCATAAGAGATTTGAAACGATTTTTCTCTCTCCTATCACCCACTATAAATAGCCCACTACACCACCTTTTACCTCTTTACAACCTTCCAAATTTCCAGAACGCAAACACTCTCAAACAGTTTCCTGTTCATCATCTTCTTCATACCTGCATCAATGGCTGATTCCTCTTCAGTTCATGCTACCTCACAGATCCTTCCCATTCGCCCACAACAATGTCTGGTCATTGATCTTAACCCACTGGCGTACGACTCCTATATGTCGCCGGTCATAGAGTGCTTGAAGTATTCCCAACTTGTTCCGGCTCTTACCAGAATCGAATTGGTGCCGATGGTGGCCCTATCGCAGGTCTACGCGACTGCATATTACGACAAGGCTGTCGACCGGGTATTTTTCGAGATTGGAGAACACAAAACCTCCGTCTCTCGTCCACGTTTCTGCACCTTGCTAGGGTTTACTGCTGACCCTTCAAGAGTTCATCCGGAGTCGATACAGATTGGTCATCTGTATAACATGTTTTACAACATGGGATACACAGAAGTTCTCACCTCTGTCGCAAGATTCAAAAAGTCATGCTTGCCGCCACAATGGAACGGTCTATTTACAGTCCTTTTCAAGGGCTTGTCGGAGAGAAGTTTAGGATCAGATGGTGCAAGTCGTCTCTTCCTCACCATCATGTACGGGGTTTACAATGGGATTAACCTGGACTATGGGTTTGTCCTATGGCAACAACTTATTCAAAGCCTCTCCTCTTCATCCCGACACTCTGAGGTCTCGTTGGCCCGATTCTGGATCCTGATCACAAAATGGGCCATGGACAGATTTGATGTTCCCACTACTGAAGGTGCATCGATGTCTTCTGTTGGTACTTTCCATACCAAGAAGATCATCGTCTCAGATGCATCAAAATTCTCCTTTATTGGCTCTATCCCGGAGTCAATGTATGGTGATGTGCCTTCTGATAGCAGGTTGATTCGGAAGCTCAAGGAGCTAAGGCCATCTGGTCCAAGGGATCTGACCCCGGAAATGCTCAGGTCAATTCACGATGCAGACAAACCGGTGAGCAGGGTCAAAAAGGCAGAAAAAGGGAAGCAAACGTCCAAAGCTCTAAAGGGGCCTTCTCCTAAAAAGAGGAAACAACCGAAAGCTGCACAATCCCCACCACCGAAGAAGAGGAAGACCCAACCGAAGCGAAAGCTTGTAATACCCTCTTCTTCGAGTGACTCTGAGGGTGAGAGTTCGGGTTCTGACGACTCTCAAGGGGACGCATCTCCTCAACGAGGCAACTCACCACCTCGGTCCCCTACCCCAGAGATGGAACTACCAATTTCCCTAATTCCTTCCCCTCCACCAATCTTTACAACTACAACCGAATCACCACATGTAACCGAACCTCCTCAACCCAAAACCCAAACAACCGAAACTACCCATACTCAACCTCCAACCAAAATTATACCATCACCCACTTAACCTGATCCTACCAAACCCACAACACCCCCTTCATCTCCTGAAAATGCATCTGAGGGCGAAAACCCTTATCTTGGGGGAGAAAACATGATCTTTGATTCGGTCTACTATAGTCCGTTTCAAGTTCAAAGTGACGAGGAGGATGATGCTCCAGTAACCAAGAAGCATCTCAAAGAGCTCAACGAGAAGATTGACCTACTTCTCGCCTCCTCTTCCAACCAGCAGTCCTCTCTGTCTGAAGCTGCCCTTCAGAAGATTGTTGATGCCTTCTCCAGGGCTCAACATGATTCAGCGGCCTCAGCAACTGCTGCAATTGAAGCATCTACCAGGGCATATGAGGCAGCGACCGAAAAAGTCGATAAACTATTTTCTGATGCCTCTACCCTGCTGCAGTCCCTGCAGGAAAGTGCAGATGCCACAAAGACATCTTTGGAACCCATTGTCCAACAATTCGCCAACTTTGTCTCATCGGAGTTGCCTTCGTTCGCTACTCTACGCCAAACCATAAGCGACGACAACTCGGCCTTTCGTGCCTCCATTGATGCTCGCCTCAACAAACTACAAGAGGATCTTGCAACCGAGCGTTCGTTAATGGACGATCTGGCAACCAAAACAACCGCACTTGAGGTCAAGACAACTCAACTCTCTCAATCCCAACAACAACTGGAAGATCTTCGATCTGAACGGGAGGTGGTCAAGACGTGTGTTTCGGATGTTCACGCTGTTATATCCAACATTCTGGAAGCACACGATCCCATCTTAAACTTTTCGGTGAGGCATTCCCTTGCTGAAAAGCTCTCTCCAGCCATCGATCTTCTAAACAAAGTAGAAGGGCTTCCAAGTTTCGTGTCCATTCCGAAACAAGGGGGAGATGAGAAGACAGGATCAAAACCACCTCCTTCCTCCAAAGCTACTCACACGACCGAACCATCTTCGACTGGTCATGCTTTAGGCTCAGGTGTGAAGGACAAAGGCAAAAACATAGCTGAGGACGAAGATGAAGAAGGCGACAAGGAGACCATTCTGACATTTTAAAACGAAAGAACAGTCGCAAGGTTGATGAAGATGCCAGTCGTGTGGCGCGAGAGGCTGCTGAAGCCGAACGCAAACAAAAAGAAGCCCACGATCTCCTTGAGAGCCGAAAGACTCTCTTCCCTGCCTGGACCAGGGAACGTTTAATCAAAGAGGCCATTGAAACTCCCAGCATCTTATGGCTCGAGCCGGTTATATCGTTCAACTGCAACAACACTGTCGATTCGCAGTTCGATATGCCGCTGACTCGAAAGGCGTTCATCTTCCACGTCTTCTCTAACATCTTTGAAGTCCCTCACCCGAACGCTGAGCTTGACAGGGAGCTCATTGACTTCTATCTGGCGGCTGCTCGTCCACAATTCCTTACTTGCAGCGCCCAGAAGATTGTAAACGTTCGGGTGCTGAAACCTTATACTGAGGGACGTTTTATAAATGTTCGGTTCAAGTTGATTCAGGGATCTACAAGAACTGCTCATCTTATCTCCCTGGCAGATCTATCGAATCTAAATCCTCATGATTGGATTGTCCTGTATAATATCCTTTTGACTAATGAAGCTGAATATGGTCCCATTCTAGACCATGTCAAAAGGATGTTAGTCTGCTACATCATGGAGGTTGCCCTAATGGATCAGGAGGTCGCCACAGTCTTCAAGAAGAAACCCAAAATTGCTCCTGTGGGATCGGCCAGTGATCTCAATCAAATGCTACTGGGCAGGATCGACCCGAGACGCAACACGATTATGTTCACTAGAGCGGAAGGACAGAAATGTCTCTTCGCTTTAGCTGACAAGCATCTTTACACCACAACCTGTTTGGACCATGTGCTGTTCATTATCAAACGGTGTAAAGAGAACTCGGTTGATGACGTCAAGTACTTTGAAGATATGATTAACTGGTACATCCGGTTTAGACAGACCATTCTTTCCATCACCAAATGTCTGTTTAGTACCGTGAAGAAGAAGGTACCTACTTCAGCTGCTGGCCCAAGTAACTAGTGAAGGTCTCACTCCAAATTGACGCAAAGGGGGAGATTGTTAAGCTAGAGGTTTTTTTTTTTGAAGATTGCGTCTTTTGGGCTCGTTTAGCATAAAGCTTTTTGTATTATGGTCTGATCCTGTCCAACCGTGAACCTTTTATGTTTTGTATATAAGTTTACGCTTGCATGCATATTAGGTTAAGGTTTTCAGAGATCCGAGAATAGCGGTACATCTAGACGATATCAGGTTTCTTTGATCGTTCTTGTAACCTTCCAATCCTCTACAGTTGATGCTCTTAATCGAGCTCTTCTGAGGATTTTGTTTAATCATTCGACTCGTTTGATTCCTCTTGACTTATTCTTTTTATTGCGTTCTTATTGTTTACATTTATATACTTGTTCAAGATCTAATCGATCTTTATAGATTAAAGGTTACTTTAATCTCAGCATTCTTCAATAGTCTTCAAACATGGGCTCTAGGATATATAAATCAAGCACTGAAGTAATGTCTTTAAACTTCATTTTCGAATCTAATCCCAAAAAAAATCTTCATGAAAACCAAACCCGCCATAAAAACCCATTTTAGAACAAAGAAACCGAATCACTTCTTGTCTTTGAAAAGCTCCACCTCCAGGTCACAATGATCTTCAAATAAGCTAATGATATAAGCCACCAAAAATTATCATGTAACAACCCAAAATTTAAGATTCGTAACGCCACTTGATCGAGAAAAATTCTAGAAGTCGGAGATATAACAAGTCCTTAGATGAGCTCGATGAAGAACTTCTACTGTAAATGATACTTCTCTGTAAAAGCTTTAGCAGAGCTTGATGAAGAACTTCTACTATAAAAGATACCTTCATAATTCAACCACAATCTTCATCAAAAATCTTCAACTTTGAAAAGTCACAAATCCAATTTCGAATGGCCATACCAAATTCTCCCCCGATTTATAATCAAAAACATGATTATAAATCTTTCAAATGGTCATGAGAATGATCTTGAATGGATAAAAAATTACTATGCTCCTCCACAACAAAATGATATAAACGATGAAGTATAAAATCCGAAAAGGTCGAGAAAATTTGACGTTATTGCGAAAAACAACTTTCCGAACCACCGAGACTTGATGGAATTTTTATTTTTCTGTTCACGAAAAAATTATGTGCATTAAAGAATTCGAAACTTTTCACCAGCCCTTAAATTTGCAAACTTTTCAATAAATGGGCTGAAACTGTCACTTTTCTAAAATTCTAGAACTGAAAATGTAACTCTACATCATTTCCCCCATTAATTGCAACAATTTCTGGAATGGACCAAAATAGCTAAGTCACTAAAAATACTTGGACCAAAACCGTCAAATCACTTAAGTTACAGGGACCAAATGAGAAACTTTAAGTTATCTTCCCATTTAGCGATACAACTAACTTTCGTATCGTGAAGATATGAACACGAAACCAATCAACTCCGATTTTGAGTCCTTTCATTTTAATTTCGTGTTCTGATCTCATTGGTTCCGTTTTTTAGACCCATTACACTGTGAATGATAAAAACTGCAAAGGGAAAATGACTTATTAAGGTAACTAACTATTTCAGTTGTCCATACAGTTCTTTTTTTGTACATATTAAGGTAACTAACTTGTTTTGTTTGTTCACATTTAGGTAATATGACCGGCTATCACCTGTTTTTGCTTATGTGGCATCCACCTGACATATGACTTGAATACGTTGCACCTACGTGGCATGGTGCATATATGGGAAAATGACTTATTAAGGTAACTAAATATTTCAGTTGTCCATATATAGGTAATGTTCTTTTTTTGTACACATTAAGGTAACTAACTTGTTCTGTTTGTTCACATTTAGGTAATATGACCGGCTATCACCTGTTTTTACTTATGTGGCATCCACCTGGCATATGAATTGAATACGTTGCACCTACGTGGCATCCACCTGGCATGTGACTTGTTTTGTTTCTTCTTCCTCATCTTATTCTTCAAAACAACAAGATGAATTTCAAGCTGATCATCCATGTGATTGCGGCTTAACATCTCGTGTGAAGATTTCAAGAACTCCTGACAACCATGGAAGAAAATTTAGAGTTTGTCAAAACTCGATGGTAAATCAATATTGTTGAATATGTTGCAGGAGTTCTTGAAATCTTCACACGAGATGGTAAACCGCAATCACATAGATGATCAGCTTGAAATTCATCTTGTCATTTTGAAGAATAAGATGAGGAAGAAGAAGCCATCGTCGATCGATCTAGGGTTTAGAATTAGGGGTGGAATCGTATGACACAGTTATAGTGTAATCGAATGAAGACAATATATGCACCATGCCATGTAGGTGCAATGTATTCAAGTCATATGCCAGGTGGATGCCACATAAGCAAAAACATGTGATAGCCAGTCATATTACCTAAATGTGAACAAACAAAACAAGTTAGTTACCTTAATGTGTACAAAAAAAAAAGAACATTACCTATATATGGACAACTGAAATAGTTAGTTACCTTAATAAGTCATTTTCCCATATATGCACCATGCCACGTAGGTGCAACGTATTCAAGTTATATGCCAGGTGGATGCCACATAAGCAAAAACTGGTGATAGCCGGTCATATTACTTAAATGTGAACAAACAAAACAAGTTAGTTACCTTAATGTGTACAAAAAAAAGAACATTACCTATATATGGACAACTGAAATAGTTAGTTACCTTAATAAGTCATTTTCCCAAACTGCAAATCACCAGGTTGCGAACTGATGAGACCACCGTTCAAAAGAAAACCACAATTTCAATTTTCACCTTTTAGCATTGACCATTGACACCAGGTAACGCCAAACATCAAGATTAATTTTCATCGACACAATTTCCGGTCTAAACATATCGATTTCCATATCAAACATCACACTCAATCAGAAATCAATACAAACTCCCTCTGTTCTTCGTCTGTTCATCACCGGTTCTCAGAAAGGAATATCGATTCTCATCAATAAGAATAACCAATAACATTAAAGAACAATATTGGACCCAAAATCACAATCAATGATAACAAGAAATCATTATCAATTGTCAACAACAATCGTTGTTGAACAAATCTAGCAACTTCGATGGGAACAAGACATGAACTATTAGATATAAGAAATTAGATTCAAAGACAAAATCGATTAATAAATTAAACTGGAGTCAAGAATCATGAAATCAAGCGAAAAATAAGAATGAAAAGCTTAGATTGACTAGAGAATTTCGAGATGTGTCGACTGCGTGATTCAGAACATGCGACGCCAAAGAACAAGATATTGGTTTAATCCAATGAACATAAATCATTATAAGTGGATTTAAGAACACTTGAACAGTAGACAGAGGAATTGGGCTTAAGAACAATGTAAGGAACGAATCTATGGGCAAAATCAAGTGAAATAGATCTGGGAACAATAGAATAATCACGGATTGAACAATCGATCAGATTCCATCAGAAAATACGAACAAGATACGAATCGGATTAGAAAAAAAACTACCCAGATGAACACTAACAAAATATCATCAATCTTCATGAACAGAGGCTTGAATAGAATTTTGATTCCAAAACGCCACAACACCAATAATCTTCAATAACTTGTGCAGAAAATCATCAAATCAAGAACCGATACTTCAAAAATCAATAGAACTTAGTTTAATCAGGATCGTTAGATTCTATGCAAGAAAACAATTATGAACGTAAATATGAACACGAATATGGCTCTGAATATGTCGTATGATTAATACATCAACACCTCAGAAGAGCTCGACTAAGAACTTCGACTGTAGAGGCGTTTAGGGTTACAAAGAATGAACGTAAATAAAAATCATCATTTATAATGAATACATTTGTGTTCCTTAGAATCAATGAAGGTTTCTATTTTGTCCAGTCCAATTTTGTAAGACACATCCTTCTCTCTTCATTCTTTGATTAGAATTCACTAAGCGAGTTTGCATGAGACTACCACTTAAGTTAGAAAATTTAATTTTTAATTCATTTAATTCTTCTTCATAATCTGTTAATGGAACTTTAAGTGATTAAATGATGGATTGTACCTTTTTGATCAACCGATCACAGTCGTTGATCTTCTTACTGATAGGCTTAGCCGCAAAATACTTGTTCTCAGTTAGGTTCAGTTCCTCGTCTTCACTTTTGATTGATAAACCAGCTATGAGAATTAAGCACTTTCCAGCCGAACCTAATTCCTTTGCCACACAATCCTTTCCATGAGTGGGCTTTCTCACTTCTTCATCTTCGGAGTCGGTTGACCAAACTTCAACGACACCGAACTCATCTTCATCTACATTCTCCTGCACAATCAAGGCATTCACAGAACTGTTAGTTGCCTTCTTTTTCTTGATCTCTTCCAACTTGTGAATATAATACACCTCATCATCTTCACCATCTCTTTTCTCAACCATTTTCCTCAGCATGCAATCTTTGGTGAAATGGTTCTTGCCGTGACAGTAATTGCAATCGAACCCAGAGTCTCCTGCAAGCTTGCTCTCCTTCTTGTCTTCATCCTTTTGAGAAGAAATTTTTGCTTCATCCTTCACCCTCTCAGAACTATAACTTCCTTGCCAGTTTCGGTTTTTGTTGACAGGAGATTTTCTTCACGTAAACTTCTTTGGATTAGTGACCATCATAGCGTACTCTTCACTTGTAAGATCATATTCTGACCTATCAGACTCTTCTTCTTCTTCTGCAATGCTTTTTCCTTTTGAGATGAGGGCCAGTGATCCCATACCAGAAACTACCTTCGCTTCTTTGGTTACAACACTCTCATGGGACTTAAGTATTCCCATAAGTTTCGCTAGTGAGTAAGACTTAAACTGTTCGTGGGATTTCACGGTTGAAACTACAGCCATCCATTCCAGTCTCAGTCCATTCATAAAGGTTACCTTCTGCTCAATCAACTTTCTTTCAATTCCATGTTTGATCATCTTACTTAGGAGATGATTGAACTGATCGAAAGTTTGTATGAGGTTCTTTTCCAGTTTCTGTTCAAAAGCTCCAAATTCTGACAGCAGCAAGGTTTGAATGGAGTGTTCTCGATCTTGATCAGTTGAATAAAGTTCCTTCAATCTATCCCAGATTTCTTTGGCAATCGTGCATGAACCGACCAACCAAAAAGTATCAGATTTTAAGGTGAATCTGATCATTCTCATAGCCTTCACATTACACAACAACTTGTCTTTCTCGTCTTGTAGCATCTTATCTACATCCGCCACCAACAGCCCAAGTGTGATAGCCTCCCAGATGAGATAACCATTATCTTCCGATCTAACCACGTAGTCTTCAAAGTGATGTGCCCAAACTTCATAGTCTTAAGTGTAAAGAATGGGTATTCTCTTTGTAGATCTAATGTTGTTTGAGATGTTGATGGGATTTGTTTGCGAATCTTCGTGAGACATGGTGAGATCCTAGAATCAAACCTGTAAACTTGAGATTAGGGTTTTATCTAAAACATAGTTGGCGTTAATATGAAGAATACGCTTCTATTTATACGATAAAAGCAGAAACCCTAAAGAATTCTGAATACAAAAGGAATGTGTATTGATTACACAGTCTCCTGCTCTGATACCAATTATTGGGATTAAAACCCTAATTATGATTTGATGAACAAGATGTGGAAAATAAGAACACAAATAAAGAAGATATGTCGAATGATCACTCGATTTATTCAAACATGAGGAATAAATTACATTTTCAGCATAGACTAAAGAATCTAACACTACATAAGAAACCTCACAATGTGGCGGCTACATTTTGCCTCACTCTTAACCCTAATTATGAATAATACATGACTATTTATAGGGAAAAGAAGAGTCTTGGGATTTTAACCTACACTTCATCAAGGGGCCCATTGCCATCATCCATGGAGTGCTTTGAAACCCTCCACAAACATCTATATCCATGAGGTAGTTGCACGTCAGGGAGATGTAGTCGTTATTGGATAAGGTGTCTAAGTCCATAATTATATTTGGTATGTACTTGACCCGATTTAGCATGGTCCATTTGGGTTGCATTTCACCGGAACAATTTGTAGAGATGGATTTTTGAGAAGAGGATATTTATGATTTATTAATATATTATAAGTTCTAATATATTAATATGAAATCATATTATTAGCATTGGTCAATAATTAATTTGGAATTAATTTAGTGATCAAAATGAGACTAATATGGATTCTTATAGAATGTGCTAAAGGTTATTTAGGATGGGTTAAACCATTATGGAAGTCCATGGAGGTTTTTACCCATGGATCCTAAGTAATGTAAAAGGTCATGGGCATAAGGGTTTACATGGATGTAACCCTAATCATGACACACTATATAAGGACTCCTCTAGCTACTAAAATCGGCACTAGTGTGTGTGAAGAGCATAACCGATTTTTGTGTGAAAAGATACTCTCTCTCAAGTCTTCCAATTGTTAATGGTGATTTGTGGTTCCATTTAAGGCATTCACATTATTTTTGCTAGGCTCTTAAAGCTCCAAGTAACAAGCTATAAGAAAGGTATGTTATCTAACTACTTTTATTATACAGGTATCAAAGTTTTGTATGCTAGTTAGGGTAATGCTTTGGAAAATCAAATTGCATGTATAATTAGAGAAAACATAGATCCAAAGCATTTAGGGTTGTATGTGCACCTTAAGGTTGTTAGAGTTCTCAAAACCCATCAGTGGTATCAGAGCCTAGGATTGTTTTCTATTATATTGTTGTTGGAATATGATTTTTCAAAGCAGAAAATGTTGTCTGACAGCACAACTCAGCGAGTACATGAATCAACTCGACGAGTGGATGCATTTTGCCTTGGACTCGATGAGTCCAGTAGTGGGCTTGATGAGTTTGATGAGCAGATAGCAGGTTTTTGGGGTTTTTTTTGGCCAGAATTGGATTTGGATCATTACCAAAAACTGTTTAGAATCATTAAATATGTTTTTTATGATATGGTAATGAGCATCCTAATCTAATTACAAGTTAATTGTCATAATTTCAAGATTTGTATTAGTAGATATGATTATGCTAATTTCTTGAAGATTAATGATATGAATTATCTTGTTCTCATGGTTTTAATTAGATCATGCATGAATTGTTTGATTATTGTATTAATGATTTAAATGGTTCTAATGGACTCCATAACTTGTCCTTAAGTTATGGAAAACCAAAAGTCTTTTATTTAAAAGAGTCATTAAACCCGTAGGTTATAGGAAATGAAGAGTCTCATTTTTAAAAGGCCATTAAACTCATATGTTATAGAGATGAAAAGTTTTGAAGAGTTTCAAAACTTGCCCTCAATTGATGGAATATGTAAAGTCACACCCATTAATGCTTTAATTCCAAACCCTAGAATTTTAAAAGTTTAAAATTCAACCTTTATACTATTATAATATTAAAAGTTTAATAATTATATGTATGTATAAAATAAGTCAGTCTTATCGTTAGTAGGCCTCATTCACGAAGTCAATCTATAAGAGGGGGTATAAGGTTACTGCCTATAAAATGGCAGTTCAATGGGTGTCCATTCTTACCCACCACTTCATTGATTGGTGGAGGGTTGTTAGCCAAACAGGTAGGATAGGACACTGATGTGTGTAAAACCAACTAGTTTTAAACCTACTTTTAATTATAAAATAAACACACAAAGGCAATGGACCTATCAATTGTGATAAAGCTAAATAAGTAGGGTATCGAACACAGGGAACGGTAAACTAAAACTAAGAACTAATTTTATCTAAGTTTAAATAATAAAAGGGGTTTTTCTCTAGTTTTACAAGACTAGAAACATAAACAATTAACTAAAACTTAAACTAAGAACTAGAAAAAGCAAAGATTCAACTAAATTCAATGACGAAGGAGACTTCTGTTTAGTTCAACTCAATTGATCCTATGGTTGATATTATGGTAATAGTGCAATGGATTAATTCTTCTATTGGCTACCGATTCAAGTGATTAGCTTGGCGTTCGCTGCACTAATCCTTAGAGAACAAACTAACTCAAACAGTGATCAGTTGTCTAATTTAATTTATCACTAGGTTATTTATTCGGGTTAATTTAGACTTGTAATAGCTAACTAATTTGGTCCTTTAGTTAACCTCTTTTTGATGGTCATCACACAAGCTCACACACGAATTTACCTATTTTTCTATTAATTCTAGTTTCACAGTCGCTAATCCTAGTCATATAACAAAGTGGTAATATAAATTATACGAGGTAGCAATTAAGAGATGCTCATACAGCTTAATTAACTTCCTAATAACAGAAAAATAGTTCTCAATCACACATGAAGTTCTTTAACAAGCTAGAATCAACAAAATCACCAATATTAAATCAATCCTACCATAAATAATCAATCCATAGTATCAACTTTGTCTCCCCAAACAGAAGTTTAAAGGTTTTAGCTCATGGTTGAGGTGATTAACAGCATAAAAACGAAATCTAAAAGTCTAAACATAATGAAGAACAATATATTAAAGTAAGAATGATGTAGATTTGCCTCAAATCTCCTTTGGAATTGGTTTTAGGGTTGTATCTTCGTTCTCCAACTCTCTCCTGGCTCTGATTCGCAGCTTGCTTCTCCCCAAGGGTACCAACATTTTTTATGTTGATGTGGAAAGCTATATATATATATATATATATATATATATATATATATATATATATATATATATATATATATATATATATATATATATATTCGAACCGACTCGCCGAGTACATCGCTTGATTCCCGTGCACGGTAAGTCTTGGAGTCCTTATCTTCTCGATCCTTCGATGCGACTCGCCGAGTAGTCGACCCTACTCGTCGAGTCCCTTATGTTTTTAACATTTCTTCTCATTTGTTCAACTCACGAGCTCACAACCACTTCTCCTGCTTCCTTTGGCTCCAAAGCTTTGCTTTTGGTCTGATAACACAATTCAAGCACTTTTAAGTATCTTTTGTCCATGATATGCAATAAATTAGCTAATAAATGATAAAAATTCTATGCTTAATATAAGACTAAATATGCAAATATCAAAAGGTCAAGAATTTACCAAATAGGGAAAGTTTCTCATCGCCCAAGTTTCAATTGAATAGAAATTTCGAATCATACAACTTGGTTGCATGATGAATGAGAAATTTCATATCTGGAAATTAGACTAATTCGTTGACAAAGTGTCAAGTGAAGGACTAGGAGATCGAGTACACAAGGTTGTGTGCTGATCAAGTCCACCACAAGAGTAACAAAGATATTCATCATGATTTACTAAGGTTAAGTAAATATGATTATACTTATGAGATTAAGTGTAATTCTCAGTTGATTGAAAGAGTTTCAATCAATAGCAGAACAAATAAAGAAGAATCAAGTAGGCGGAAAGATAAAAGTTTCTCTATTCTAAGAAGAAGGGAGAGTACCTTTTATTATGTTTTATGATAGGTCTTAATGATTAAGAACCATATCTTAATTGATCCTCTAAGTGAGTCTTAGTGCAATTGTATGTCTGAGAAGAGGAATCAAGAATTGAAGAAATGGTTAAATCAAGAAGTCAATCATACTTCGTTCCAAAAACAAGTCTTAGAGTTAAGATTGTGACATTAAGTGACAAGTCTTAAGAAGGTTTATAACATTCATCAAATGTCGAAAGTTGTGATGTCTTAGATAAGACAAAGACCAACTAGGACCAATTTTGTGAAGTGTTTTGTCTTGATAAAATCTACACTAACTCTTGAATATTTGTTTGTCGAGAAATGTTTATTGACAAGAGAATCTTATATGCCAAGGAGTCAGTGGGAGTCTTAATGGTCTTGAAAGGTTTCAAGAGCTAATCAAGAATAAACCTTATCAATCATCACTAGCACACGACGTGAGGTTTACAACCTATCGGGTTGACACTATCTTGTTTCTGTGCCTTTCCAATTGAGTTAATTATGCATGTGAGTTCTATGAGTTCTCATTTAAATGCATAAAAGGCAAGGACCTTGATCAATGAAAAGTACATTGATAAGAAAGGATGAGCTGCTTAACTACTTGGAAGACATGGTGGGTACTCGTGTTACCATAAGGCAAGAAATCAAGATTAAGAAAGTTCGGTCCATATGAGTTTGGATTTGTCGCAAACTTTGGTTTTTGACAATTCGCACGGATAGGAACACATACACCATTAAAATCTAAGTGTCATAAGATTCCCTCCTTCATGAAAATGACTGTGAGGAAATGCTTTCACTAAGAGAGATTTTAAGAAGATAGTGATTGTGAAAATTGTATTCTTGAATTTGATTATGGTTACAGTATCCCTTTCCATGATTCGAATTGTGAGATTTGGCAATTAGTCTGAATTGTTTATACACACATATGAGCTATCTAAGGCAAAGGTGTATAAGATTAAGAAGCTTAGATAAAAGATTATCAAAGCATTAGGTATTAGAAATATGAACTTAAAAATTCAATAGGTATTGTTTTCTGGAAGTTTAGCTGTTTTCTGAATACATGTCAAAGCTAGTGGGAACATAAGTGTTATGCTTATATGATAATAATCATCATGATAGTGGGAGCATCAAAGTTGTGCTTGTATAATTATTAAGACAAGTATTGCAAGATTAGCAATATTAATTATAGAAAACAAGAGTTATACTTTGCAAAGTCGTAAGGGTTGAAAAGTTGTTTTGCTCTAATTAAGGGAGAGAATATTATGCTTCATTTCAAATCTAAAGGCTTAGGTTGTGGAATGTTAACAAATTTAGTCAACGATACATACTGTGCTCTCAAATTTCGAAGATGATTATGGTATCCCTCATCATAGTTTGAATTGTAAGAACGAGACACATTAAATATTATGGCAGAAGATTGATAAAGTATCATATCTTTATGTAAGACATTATGCATCGTATCCCATACGCTTCAGGTATAGGATTGATTGCTAGTGCTATTATATTTGACCATTCTAAAATTTTCCAAATGTCTGGCGCATTAAGAGGAAAAAAAAGGACAAGAATCGGTTTTTGACTAAAATAATTAAACAACTATCAAATGACAATCCAAAGCTCGCTGAGGATTGGTCGCTTGTGAGTAGTTGGAAGTATGGTATTGGATGGACCATATCGACATTATTATGAATAGATAGATTCTATTTAGAATAAGTTGTCGTATGTCAAAATATGGAAATGTTTCCATATTGGGAGTTGGATACTGAGAATCTATGTTTAGATTAGAAACTTTTATGCAAGAAGGATGTTCAAAGGAATGTACTTTGAGTGAGATACATGATATCTATAGAATTGTTTTTGATAGAGAATGGCCAAGTCTTGATGATTTTGAGCTATGAATTTACGAAAGGATCATTGCATAAATTGTTAGAATCTCGCATATTCTATAAGTGGCAAGAATTTGATATTCTTATACTTATGATAAGGATTGGGAGTTGTGAAATGAGTATGATTGGAAATGTGTTCATTTGATTTATTTCACAAAGCAAGGAACGTAGGTAAACATTGTGTGCATGCTAAGAGCATGGGACAATTGTTGTTATAATTCAAGTAAGAAGTTGATTACCCAAAACAACAAAGAATGAGTAATCAATATGGTGATTAAATAAAATGTTTTATTTATACCCAGAGTTTGGGGCCATATGGGATTAGTATTATTGTGTTTCACTTTGCATGTTTTGACTTCCTGAATAATTAAATTGATTCAGAACAATCAAATTATTCGAACGGACCACAGTCGTTCATATGTTGGAAATAGGTATGAATGAAGACTGTCGTGAATTGGTGTGTGGATTGTCTAAAGTGTATTAGACATAAGCTAATATTTGCTACAACATTTATGAGTGCTTATGAATATGATTTGAGCATTGGATTAAACCCACGCTCACTTGGATCACTTCATGGATTTTATCACGAGTGATTGGAGAGATGATAAATATTCTTGAAACCGAGATGTGTGAGTTGTATCTTGCGAGTCGGTTACACATTGATAATATGTAAATGCACTAGCCACTTGGTATCACAAAACATATTGTTGTGTCTGATTCGGTGAGTGAGTACAAGCAAGCATTGAATCAAAGTTTATCCGTTCCTTTTATCCAAAGTAAGATGAAAGCGATATCTTTGGGCCCCTCGATGATTTAGTGATGGCACCTAAGCGCTTGGACAAGCCGAGACTAATTTGATGTGTTCAATTGTAGTCTGTTGTCAGTCGTCATAAATCGGAAGTTAGGAAATAGTATAGAGAGAATGATTTAAATCCATGTCTCACGTCTATACGATATCTAGAATGGAGGAATATATGATCCCTTATCTAAAGGACACGCGTATCTGATAAGATCAGAGTTGATAGCGGCTTTTGAAAGCTACGATTGCAGATCAGGATCTGAAGTCATATGCAAAATAGTTATTAGACTTATCCAAGTGGGAGACTGTTGGATTAGTGTCTAAGTCCATAACTATTTTGGTATGTACTTGACCCGATGGTGCATGGTCCTTTTGTGTTGCCTTCACCAAAGCAACTTGATAGGATGAATTATGAAGAGAAAGGGTTAATTATGATTTATTAATATATTATGAGAATAATATATTAAGGAGAAATCATATTGTTTAATTAATATTAGTCAAGAATTAATTAATAATTAATTTTGTGGCTAAAAGAGATTAATTAAACTTAAGGGACTGGAACTGTAACTATAAGATAATTGCATTTAGGCTATGGATTACCTTGGAATAATAGGTTGGACGAATTCTATGGGGAAATCCATTAGAAATCATCCAAGGGATATTTTAAAAGGGTACATGGGCTGCTTAGGGCTTAAGCAGTCAAATTAGGGTTTCTTAGTTGAAAACCCTAATAGCCTACATGTATATATAGTACCCTTAAACCCCAAAAACGTGGCTAAGAGTTCCACTAGGGTTTATGGATGTTTTGGGCAGCATCCTCTCTCCTTATTCTTCATCCTCTTGCTCTTTGTGTTTGTGAGCCATTAGAGGAGTGACGCTTGTGACTTTAAGCTTTCTAAAGTCATTACAAGGAGGATTTGAGATTGTTATTGCTACATAAAAACCAAAGGTAATTCTCTAAACCCTAATTTTAGTTTATAATATGTTAGATCTAAGATTGTAAGTCTTGGATACATTGCATGTACAATAGAGAAACCTAGATCCAAGCATTAGGGTTTGCATGAGCACATAGGATGGTCTTATGGCTAAAACCCATCATCAAGAACATACTCCTTTTTTTTTCATATTGTAATGCCATCTTTAAATTATGCATCCATTACATGTAACTTAGATCAGTAAGCTTGTCTTTTGAGAGGATCGACAAAAGAGTGGAGTTATGAGTGGTTGCAGGAAGAGGGGGATGAGGAAGATCACCATTTCCAGACATCTAAAATAAGAGATAAGATTTTAGTTAGTTGATTGTTCCTTAATATTTTAAACCTGAATTAATATTCAAGGCTAGGATCCATAAATACAATTCAAAATTAAGAAGAGGGATTTTGTAATCTAATGGTGAATTTATTTTAGTAGGACAAACACTTTACCAATTTCAATCTAATATGAAATTCCTACATCTTTCGATATTTATTGAACTTTTCAAAGGCATGTTTAATCTAAGATTATGCTCTTCGATTTGTGACTGGGATGCCGAGGATCACAAACAATATGTGAATAACCATGCAAACCTGCATGACAACCTCGTTCTAATTTATGATCTCACATTGACATTTTGGTTAACAACACATGCTCCATTAACAAACATAAACTCGAGTTGTGACATCATTTCACCTTTGTAATTTCAAATTAGTGTGTCAGTTAACCAAACACACTCCACTAACAACCCGCAAAGAAATGGTGTGCATTTTCGTGGATTAGTATATAATTTCACATTTTATCCTAAGTACCTAGAGTAGGGTTTTATAGAAGGATCTAGTAATTATATATTATACAATTTCAACCCCTTTTGGCTAACGACGCTCCACCACACAAAGGAGCAGTGGGTTCGATGGTCATTTTACATGTCATTTCCTTATACATACGATATAGTGTGGCTTCATGAAGGAGGTCTACTCTTGATTCGACTGACTTTATGATATACATATAGTATTAATAATTTCATACATATGTATACAGTGTATTTTAAAACCATTTAAAAAATACAATGTTTAAATTTAATTATCTTGATTAACAACTAATTAGTTAATCTTTTAAACAATCTTTGATTTAATGTTTATCTTTTGATTAAATAACTAATTAAACCATTTAAGAATTAAATAATTATCTTTAATTACACTTTTAGTTAATAAATCTAATTAATTTTAATCCTTTCCTTATATTCGAAAATTTGGGTTTAGGTTATCTAATTTTATTTGTTCAAATGTTTAACACAATAAAAATAACAAATAACGAAACTAAAAACCCTAACAATCTTCGAAAAAATGCAAGTAGATAAGGCAATTATCGAAAACCCTAGACGGCTAGGTATTTTCGATTTTACTGGTTTCTTTTAGGGTTTCACAAATATACATATTATAGACAAAAGCCTAAGCTCTAATACTATCAATGGGTTTTCTAGATTGCTTCTATATTTTTGCGGAATTTCACATAATAATTATGTGCACATGCAACTTAGAAATCTATAGATTTTCTCATAATAACAACATCATTTAAAAAACTAAATAACCCTAGCTAAAATTAAATTTTACAAAGTTTAGGTTACAATCCTTGTGTTATTATCAAAAATAACAACCAACTTTGAAGAACCCTTTTTTAGATTGTTAGCCCCAAGAGTATGGAAGTATCTAACGCATCACACGCCAAACCTAGGAAACCCTAGGATCGAAAATTAGAAAGATTGAAGGACTTTTTCGAAAATCCTTATGAATTATGCAGGTTTTTTCAAGCCTTATAAAAGTCTATATTTATAGTTATAGAAAACTCTAATTTGAATTTAAAATAATAATATTTTAATCCAATTCAAATTAATTTTCATATCAACTAAAGGATGCTTCTGAAAACCCTAGAAGGGCTTCTCAAAACCGTCCCCTATAGGGAGGTTTTAGTTAGTCTTCCTTATTCAATTATTAAACAATTGTATTCTAACTGGTGTATCTATAATTCCTTACAATTAATCCAAAACCATTAATTAAATTAATTCTAATTAATTCTTAATTAATTATTTACGATTTCTAATTAATATATTAGTCCTATAATATATTAATAAAACATTTATCTATCTGTCAATGTCAATCCAAACTATTTCTTGGTTATAAGGGTAACCAAAAAAAGATTTTTACTATCATTCACGCAGTTGTATCAATTTAATTAAGATCTTAAACAGCTTAATCCAACAGACTTTAACATATTTTGGACATTTTTTATAATTTCGATGATGGATATATTGATGATTATTTTATTTAAATGTTGAATGTGACTAGATAACATCCATGAAAGAAAATATTGCACGATGATCAACAAATGATGCCCCCTTCGGTTTACATAATTCAAACAAATCAGTAGAATCAAATTTAAAGAATGTTAGTCTTTATATTTAGATGTTACATTTGGATGTCGTGAGTCAGGTAAAATAGCATCCCTATAATACCAATTATAGGATTTTATTTTGGCTCCCAATATTCGACCCTCCCCTATCCATTTAATATCCACTCTTAGATGAGTGATGTGATGTTTTTAATATATAACAAAAATAGTAAAAAAAAATTAATACATCTCTTTTTATATATAGGATTTTTTTATATAAATATATGTTCAAAAGCTAAATATTATGTAATTTTAAATATGTTAAAGAAAATATATTTTGTCTTTTAATGTATATTAATTCAATAATGTATAACATATTTTTATTAAAGAAAAACAATGGAAAAGGATTAATGATGAAAATAAATAACATTGTATTTAAATAAATTATAAATATTTTAAAGCATAAAAAAGTAATAAAAAACAAAGGAACTAAAATAAAATTAAACACGTTCATAAACTTATGTAAATTGATTTAATAAAAAAAAATATTATATAATTATAAATAATTATTAATAAATAATTATAGGTGAAATATGTTATAAGGGAAACTATAATGAAAATAAAGTAACAAAGATTAATTAAATGTTAAAAATATAAATATTCAAAGGATACATTGAAATTTTAAAAAGTATCAAATATAAATTGGAAATTTGCATTTGGGTGTATTTTAGCAATTGTTGAAAGTACAAGGACCATGAACTCAAAATGGTAAGTTGCATGAAGGGAAAAAATAAGGCCGAGTGAAAGTAAGGGAACAAAGAAAGCGCGTGAATAAAGGATTTTTTTTAGAGGGGATGGCCGAATAACATGACCCATTTTATTTTCAATCTAGTTACATTTACATTTTATATATTTGTAACATTTTTTGCAATCAAGTATATCATTTCATTTTTTATTTTTATTTTTTATAAAAATTCTACATTTACTTCATTTTGATGCTGAAACATTAAATCTGAAAATACCTTATATCCACCACTCTTGTCTGTTGCGAGGCACGCAAAAACCCCAAATTATCATAAATTTTACTTTAAAATGATCGAATAAATAATAATAGCTTATTCTGTATCTACCCACAATTGTTTGGTATACCTCCTTAGTGATTTGGTGAGCGTGTACGTGTTTGATTTTTTATATGAGTGAAAGATATATATATATATATATATATATATATATATATATATATATATATATTCATGTGAGACGGTTTAATTTTGTGAGACCGTGAGACGCATTTTTTATTTTTTTAAATTTTTTTAGTTAAATCAAGTTCCGAAAATAATATTTAAAAAAAGAATTTTTGGATTTTTCCATTTATTTTGCATTTTAAAATTATTTTTTAGAATATATCAGTGTAATATTCTATTAGAATATTTTACGTATTTTAAAAATGGAATTTATTTTTATTTATTTTTAGTTAATTCAAGTTCCGAAAATAATATTTAAAAAAAGAATTTTTAGATTTTTCCATTTATTCTGCAATTTAAAATTATTTTTTAGAATATATGTCAGTGTAATATTCTATTACAATATTTCACTTATTTTAAAAAAAAAAACCGGATTTTTTTTATTATTTTCTTATTTTTTTTAGTTAATTCAAGTTCTGAAAATAATATTTAAATAAAGAATTTTTGGATTTTTTCATTTATTTTGTATTTTAAAATTATTTTTAGATTTGGTCTCACGGTCTCAAAAAATCAGAATGGTCTCAAATGAACCTAAACCTATATATATATATATATATATACTCCCTCTATCTCAATATTATTGTTCATAGACAAAAAACACACAGATTAAGAAAAACATTAATTATCATTAACTTTTTTTTTTAATAAAATAGACAAAAAACACACAGATTAAGAAAAACATTAATTACCATTAACTTTTTTTTTTAATAAAATAGACAAAAAACACATAGATTAAGAAAAACATTAATTACCATTAACTTTTTTTTTTAATAAAATAACAGTTTTGTCTTTACTTTGCATTTAATGTTCCATTAAATACTTAGTTGGTTAAATTATAATGAAATGATATTTTGATAAAAATGTTATTTATTTATAAAAGTGGACTATTATTTTGGAACAAACTAAAAAAGAAAGATTGACTATAATTTTGAAAGAGAGAAAGTATATAATAACATCTTTAATAATATATGTTTTTATTAATTGATTATTGATAAGAGCTGTTTTTTCTTTATACCTAATAAAACAGTTTAATAGCACAAATTGACCACTTTATTCTTGAAATTTTGAAAAACACAATGTTAGTTATTTTTAACGATATTTATCTATGGGTTAAAATGGCAAATAGTTTAAAGTTTTTAGTGCCTTAATACATTGACATTTTCTGAATTAACCATAATTATGTTCATATAACAAAAAAAAAAAAATTAATCATATATGATGATCGAAATTAAATGACTAACGTATTAAGGTTATTATGTCTAAAAGAAATAACCCCAAGTATATTAAATTAAGTTCAGTAACTTAACCATTAAGAAAAAATATATTGTTCATCAGTTACATCCATAACCACCTTATATGTATATAAAACTTATGAGCTATAAAATATTATTACTTGATAAGTGTTTGGAACGATGAACGTAAATGATTGATAAAATGATTTGTTAAACAAGCACTAAAAGGCTTTTGTGGTTTTATAACTAATACGGGTGGACTACAAAATTTCAAGTCACCAAGGCATTCGTTTTCTTGTGTACATGTCAATCGTTTACTTTTGATGCAAGGAACTTGGCTCACATAAACGGATATGCATGCATTTCTAAAAGACTAAAAGATATTAACGATATCATTTGTTTGCAAGAAAAAAACTCTCCCGAATTTACCCCTGCTTTTAATGATTATTTCTCATTTAGGGTTTTGCCTATTTTCTTGGATTCTAATTTGTACAATTTCTATATCATCATGTTTTAATTACAAGCTTTTCTAGCTAGCTAAGCCCGTTATGTCTTTGCAAAAATGAACCTAAGAGGCTAAGATGACATTTTCGTTCATCTAACCAAGATTTGTTGCTTCTCGTGTTTCGTTCCCGCTAGTAATCTTTTTGCTGTGCTTCTAAATGGACACGTGGAACTCACGAAACCATCCACTAAGTGGAGATAAGTCTTTAGGTCGTGACATGTGGCAAAGTTGGTTCTTGTAAGGTAAGGCGATGCATTGCTGCTAAGCCGAAGCTCTTCGCCCACGTCGGCGTACCTGAACCAGTCGCTTTCGCCTACTCGCTTTTGCAGCCACGCTGGCCACCCGGAGACGCGAACTTCTGATTTCGACACGTCGTTGCTAGTGCTATCGTCAACCAAGAATCCTGGGACTTTCGTGATCACATCGGTTGAGTTCACGATTCTGAGTATTCGGGTGCCGCTGTTTTCAAGCTGTGATCGGAAGTTTCGATTTCCGACACGTGGCCCTCCGAATGAAACGACAGTTACCATTGGTGAGTGCTTGAATTTGGAGGTTATGTCGTAGGCTGTGAGGGTGGCTAACGCTGCACCAAGGCTGTGGCCGGTGATGGTGACACTAAGAGGCTCGTTCCCGTAGGTTTCGATGATCCTCGATATCTCTTCCCTCACCATATCTCGTAAACTTGGACACGTGGTGGTGGCTGTTGTGTACATACTAAGGAAACCTTTTTGTACCATTGCTCTTTTTCTCTCACCTGCGACATCATTAGGCAATGATGTCAAAGTGGCACGTAGATTCTCAACCCACTCAAGACACGTGGCGGTTCCCCTGTATGCAATCACCACGTCCCTTCTGCCCAATCGAGCGATCTCTTCCTCATCGTTGCAAACAGCCACGTAACCAATCCAACTGGAATTCACGGAAGCCTTCCTTTCAATCCAACTTGGTAGCTGAACCCCACACGTGGCATGCAGATTTTTAGTCACCTTATACCCACTTCCCCCTAATCCACATCTATCCAACAGCGAGTTTTGCGAGTACTTACACATTGCGTAATCCGGCGACGACGTGTCAAATTCGAAACTCCTGTATGCCGCCTCCACGAAATCCCCATATCGGAGAATCTCGTGCCGGAGCCTATCGTCGAGAGGGTCAAGCAATCCTTCCCAATTCTTGATCCCTTGATACTCTCTCCACTTCTGACCCAACTTCGCCACGTGATTCGTTACCCGTGGTTGACCGGACTCGCTATTCCAAGAACCCTTTACACTTAGCTGCCTGGTTCGATGCTTCATGCTAGTATTACAGTGTGATAACTGCTTCGTCCGATGCTTCATGCTTGTCGTACAGTGTGAGATCTCACCAACAAGGCTCGAGGCTCCAGCTAGGTTGCATGATTTAACCATGCCAATCGCACCCTTCATGATCAGTCTTTTATCTTTTAAATCTATATGTGTATCTTAGTTGGATTTCGGTTTTGGATGCTCCAAGGGAGGATGGATTGTCTTAGTTGAATCACACTTTGGTTGTATGTAAAAGTAGCATTTATAGTTGCAGAAAATATAGAGAGAGAAAGAGAGGACGGTGGAATTAAGGTTTGTTGAGTTCAATAGTCATGAGAGATGGGTATACTTTTCGCGTATGTGTGTGTGTGCGTTTTTTCTTTAATGTTTATAATTACTTTAGGGACTTTTTATGGGAGTTGAAGATTTTTGACCGGGACCCAGAGAATAACACTATTAAAGTATGATCATAATGAAAATTTGAGAATCCATTCAGCTCCGACCATTTTTTTGAAGAAGAAATATACGACACATGATCGCACGTGCATCTCACAACACGCGTTGAATTTCTAAAAGAATGAATTTCCAAACGTAGAACGAGAAAACCATTAACATTTAACAAACATGGCTTTGCCCTAATAATTTTTTAAAAAATTAATCGAATATATATATATATATATATATATATATATATATATATATATATATATATATATATATATATATATATATATATATATATATATATATATAATGAAGGTTTTTTTGCCACATGTCCTCTTCTTATTCATTTGGACACATGGTATTTTCTAAAATTTTTAAATTTTTTATTTTCCACTTATCATTTTATTGTATTTTTCATTTTATTAAATTAAAATTTCACATTTAATGTGTAAGATAATATGTATGTAAAGTATTTATTAGAAAAAGTTTATATATGTAATGTATTCAATACATTAAAGTCTCATTAATTATAATAATTTAAAATTTTCTCATTTTTCTTATAAATTCAAACTTTTCTAATTGTTAAAATTTTATAAATTTTTTTTTAATTAAACACATGTAATACATGGGTCTCACACCTAGTATTAATAAAAGAATAGTTTTTTTTTGTCATATATCACTATATTAGATATCTTAATTAATGTGGTGCCATTTATCAATCTATTACTTCTTCATTTTAAATTTATTAGACCTCTTCATTAATGTGATGTTATTTTCAATGTATCTATTCTCTATTTTAAATTTAAATTAATTTTTAAATTGTATATTATTGTTTTCATTAATTCACAAAAAAAGTCTAATATATATTAAAAACTATTTTTATATATTTATTTGAATCAACGATTATAATTTCACATAACTAATAAAAATATCTCTTAATTATTAATTTATTTAACATAACTAATTAATAATTTTGATTTTTTATTATAAAAGTTTAATTATTTTTATAACCGTAGCTTCCACGGGTTATAAACTAGTGTGTGTGTGTGTGTATATATATATATATATATATATATATATATATATATATATATATATATATATATATATGTTCAGTTCATTTGAGATCATTCTAATTTTATGAGACCGTGAGACCAAATCTAAAAATAATTTTAAAATTCAAAATAAATGGAAAAATCCAAAAATTCTTTTTTTAAATATTATTTTCGGAACTTGAATTAACTAAAAAAAATAAAAAAAAATCTCGTTTTTTTTTTTTTTAAAATACGTGAAATATTCTAATAGAATATTACACTGTACAAATTCTAAAAAATAATTTTAAAATGCAAAATAAATGAAAAAGTCCAAAAATTCTTTTTTTAAATATTATTTTCAAAACTTGAATTAACTAAAAAATAAAAAATAAATAAAAATAAATAAACAAAATGCGTCTTACGGTCTCACAAAATTAGGTCGTTTTACATGAACCTAACCATATATATATATATATATATATATATATATATATATATATATATATATATATATATATATATATATATATATATATATGACGTTTCACTTGAAATTAAAAAAAAAAAAAAAAGTAAAGATCTTTAGATTCAACCTCAATTATATATTTTCTCATTTGTTGTTCTAACACTGCAACATACCGGCAACAGCAGAGTATGCTTAATCATAAATGATTAAATGGTAAAGAGGTATAATCATATATGATTATGCATGTTTATATGTATATGTCTAATCACAAATGATTATACGTATATGTCTATTCACAGACTGAGTAATCATAAATGATTATGACAGTTGGTCGCAGAAGTGATAGTGGTGACAGAGGTGTTGGTGGTATAAATGACGGAGGTGATAATTGTTGACTCAGTTGGCCGGTGTCAGAGGTGGTGGTATTGGTGGTGGCAATGGCGGTTGTGGTGGTGGGGATGGTGGCGGAGGAGAAATGAACGAGCAGCGCATATAATCATTTATGATTATAACATGTCTGCCGTGCCAATACGCTGATTGTTTAGAATGGTAAATGTGAAATATATGGTTAATGTTGAATCTCAATTTCTCTATTTTATTTTTAATCTCAACGGCACCTATATATATATATATATATATATATATATATATATATATATATATATATATATATATATATATATATATATATATATATATATATATATATTGATTTGAATTCCTGTAAAGGTGTCTTCTTTGGTGTTTGATCTTCTTTCACGCTCTTGTCCTTCTTTTTGTGAATTGCAGACTCGGGATCTTCAAGTGGTAGCACCAAAGGTGTGTTAAAGCCTCTGGTCGTGAACTCCTGTAAAAACAAAAAAACAAATAAAACATAAAACTGAACTAAGAAAAACGAACTGAAATAAACAAAACTAAGGAGTTCAGAATTCACGTCGTGAATCTAAAAGGTTCACGTCGTGAATCCTGTAATGCAGAGAATAAAAAAAAAAATCGGAAAAGTAACTTCTTGCAGGTTTTACACTACAAAAAAGATCGATTAATTTAAAGCAAACAAACTAATAATTAACTAAGCCATTCCCCGACAACGGCGCCAAAAACTTGATGTGCACGAAAGTAGACACTAATTTTATAATTTATAAACTAACTAACTTAACTAACTAAAATGCACCTAGGCAGTGTACCTAGACAAATTATACAATAGTTTGGTAAGTCGGGTGTCGATCACAGGGAACAGTGGTGACTAATTAATTTATATACTACTAAACTATCCTAACTACTAACAAAGGAAGGGTTTTATCTAATTTTGCAAGTTTAGATGAACTTAATTCTTTAACAAAAACTCAATCAATAAACAAACACTTCTGTTAGTTCGAATCCGCTTTCACTCAATGGTTATACATTAGCTTTGACTATTACTGTTGGTTACCAATTAAAGAAGTATTAGCAATTTAGTTCTAAATCTACTAATTATTAATCAATCCATGTAAATCTATGTATGGTCACACAATAGTTAACACATAATCAATTATTAATTAAGATTGGAGCCATGAGAGATTAATTAATCAAAACACAATTACAATCATAATATGAGTTCTCTAACACAGCTCAATTCAATGATTCAATTACTTATCTAAGATTGGTTTGATCTTAGCTCTAATAAACTAGTGTTCACTATATTATTAGGTATTCAGATTCATACAGATTTGTATTCACTAACTACACAGAACAAGATTTTAAAGCAATCAAATAATCAATTAAAGCATGCTAGGTAAAATCAATCAACACAAGCATATAACCAACAAGTAAAGTCAACTCTAATGCACTAAACCTAATAGTTCTAGCTTCATCTAGCTAACAAAAGCAGTTAGATTTAGCTGGACATCCTAACAGTTAAACAAACAAAAACCGTAATGAAAGACATGTTTAGGTGTACTAATCTATAAACCAAATTATGAATTTCTTCTTCCTTGGTGTTAAAACCAGCTTCCAGATCTTCTTTTCTTCTCCCTCAATCGTAATGGGCAAGGGTATTTATAATATCTCCAAATTTACCATTCACGTCATGAGAAATTGAGTCTCACATCGTGAATTCGTGATAATCGTGATCGGCAAGGACTCCTTCACCCGGATACTTATCTTCTAGAATTTCATATTCGCGTCGTGAATCTTACTGCCTCACGTCGTGAACTTGATTTTTTCTTATTTTTTCATTCTTCTTTTCTTCAAGCTCCTCAAAGTTCCAGGTCTTGTCACTTCTGGTCCCTTTCTACGAAAATACTTCTATTTGGCTGCACATAACAATTTATCCTTATAAGTACCATAATTCTATGCAAATAACCAAAATATTTATAAAAATGTAGATCAATATTGCCTAAAAATGTGTATAAATATGGCAATATCAACAACAAGAGACAACATTACCCCGAGTTGTTTACGGAGACTAACTTCTAGGACAATGTTTGATTCTATTGTGGGAGAGTTTTAACATCCGGATCCCGAGGTACTTTACATTTTGCAAATTTGGCATTTTTAGGATCACTACGACATGGTAGGAAGGCACCATGACGTGGCAAGTCAAGGTCAGTCGCGTATTTGATTTAATCTGCCACAACGTGTTAGTATAGGCCACAGTGTGGCAGTCGATAAGTGAGAAACTCTATTTTCTGGTTTTTGACCCAGATTTAAAGGAATGAGAAGGCTAGAATTTTCTCACCCTCAGCCTCCATCAGAACTATGAAACCCTCAGCCTAGAAAACCGCGCATAATACCATTCGTCATGTATACACAACTTGTCAATATTCCCTTTATTGAAATGTAACCGTTAGAACCCTTCGCATGGAGGCAAGGCTCTTTCACTTTTGGGATGAAAAGCGAAGTTATATGCCAGACTTGCGAAATCTTCAGTCTAAGTTGGTATTACTTAGAACCTCAAGGATTTCGTGAGTGCAGTGTTCCAAAGAAATAAGATAAGAAGCAAGATAATTTTTTTTTTTTTTGGAATTTTGTGATGTCAAAAATGCAATTTGACATAAAAGCAGTTAAACCCCAGGCAAAGGTTGCTTCGTTAATCATCAAGAAAGATAATCAACAGCTTGTGTATGTTCACGTGAATTACAATCAAATACTTTCTTATAAGTATCAAAGGGATTCTTTTGAAAATGGATTCTTGGGTTGGTTTAAAATTTCGTTACATGTCATCCTAAACATAAGGTGATTAATTGTAACAGAAATTACTTGTATGACCAGTGTAGTTAGTGACAAGTCAATTTTGAAAATGTTTATCATGACTAGAACATGCAAATGAAACTCACACGGAAATCATATTCATAAAAAACAATTAATGAATTGGATCTTGTTGGATAACAAACACCGTGGGTTTCGAATGTTTGATCAAGACCACGCATGCGAAATGAATATGATTTGGAGTTTCAAATTTTGGTACTGAAACAAAAGTTTCATCAATATCTGGAACAATGTTCCCCGTCAATTCCTTAAGTTGTAAGATGTTTGGGTTTTACCTTCATCACGGACTCATGATGTCAGATCATTAACACATAATTTTTATATATCTAGGTCTTGATTGGTTTGATCAGAGACCTCTCGGAAATACGTCTTTGTGTGTGATTTGTGTTAAGAATTTTGTGATGAAAAAGATTGGCTATAAGATCGAATGTACCTCTGTTATTTATGGACCAAACAGAAAACTCTTTTCTCATATGAGAAGAGTAAGGTAGCTCTTTTGTCTAATGCAAATACAAGCCTAATTGGGAAGAAATTTTCATGAGATAATTTCATTAAGGCTTTCATTTCTCACACATAAAGTCATATGAGGCTTGGGTCAACATGTTGTAGCATGCTTCTAGGGACATCCTAACTAGTACAAAGTTGAAAGAAATGATACCTTCCCTTAGAAACATATATAAGCATGACCTTTTCGCATTCTGCTCTTGACAAAAACTAAAAACACACAAAACTTAAAGAACAAAGAAAAATATTTTTGTGGTTTTTGAAGTTTTCAAAAATAAAGACATAACAAAATAAAATCTTTTTGGATTTTTGAAAATAAAAACAAAACAAAAGAAAATATTTTTGATTTTTCAATTTTTTTTAAAAAAATATTAAATGAAACCTTAGTTATCAGACGTGAGGATGCGAAGCCTCTTAATGAACTGTAACTTCTAAATGGTTTTGTCTCGGAGCTGCTGAATGGAGCTTTCATTCTTGTGTTATCGATTTTAAAACTGAATTTACATCAATCATTCCCAAACCTGCTAAAATTCTTACAAAAGATTTTTCATCAAGAGGTTTAGTAAAAATATCAACAAGTTGTTCAATGGTTTTCACAAAATGTATTTCAATATTCCCATCTTCCACATGATCTTTGATAAAATGATATCTAAGAGCTATGTGTTTTGTCTTTCAGTGTTGTACTGGATTATGACAAATGCGAATTGCACTTTGAGAATCACAATACAAGGGAATCTTTTTCATGTTTATCGCATAATCACGAAGTTGACTTTGAATCCAAATGATTTGCGAAGTGTAAGCAGCAGCTGAAATATATTCAGCCTCAACAGTTGATATAGCAACACAAGTTTGCTTCTTTGACTTCCAACTCACCAATTTTACATCCAATAGTTGACATCCACCACTTGTACTTTTTCTATCCAAAGTACATCCTCCAAGACCAGAATCTGAAAAAGCTTGAATGAAAAATCCCGATTTCGCAGGATACCAAAGTCCTAACGAAATTGTTCCCTTAAGATAGCGAAAAATATTTTTCACTGCAGTTAAGTGAGGTTCTCTAGGATTAGCTTGATACCTAGCACAATTACACACAGAAAACATAATATCAAGTCTACTTGCAGTTAAATACAATAAAGACCCTATCATGCTTCGATAAAGTGTTAAGTCAACAGCAAGAGTATCTAATGAAGGAGTTAGTCTTGTTCCTACTGCCATTGGTACTCTAAGCTTCATGTTGTTTGTCATTCCAAACTTTTCAAGTAGATTCTTCGTATATTTTTCTTGGTTGATTAAGATTCCATCCCTGTTCTGTCTTATATTTAAACCAAGAAAATTGTTAATTTTTCCCATCATGCTCATTTCAAATTTACTTTTCATGAGATTTTCAAATTCAGTAGACAATGTTGGGTCAGTCGAGCCAAAAATAATATCATCAACATAAATTTGAACAAGCATAAGATAATTCCCAACTTTCTTGCGAAATAATGTGGGGTCAACTGATTCTTGTTTAAATTTAGATTGTTTCAAAAAAAAATTGGTAAGTGTTACGTACCAGGCTCTTGGTGCTTGTTTTAACCCATAAACTGCTTTGTCTAAGATGTAGACATGATCAGGATGTTCTTCATTTACAAATCCTAGTGGTTGTTCAACATATACTGTTAGTTCTCCATTTAAGAATGCACACTTAACATCCATTTGAAAAACATCAAAGTCTTTATGAGTTGCATAAGCTAAAAATATGCGAACTGCTTCGAGTCTTGCAAAAGGAGAAAATGTTTCTTTATAGTCTATCCCTTCTTGTTGCGAATATCCTTTAACAACTACTCTAGCTTTATTTCGAATAATATTGCCATCTTTGTCGGTTTTATTTTTAAAAATCCATTTTAATCCGACAATTGAAACATCAGAAGGTTTAGGAATTAATCTCCAGACCTTATTTTGTTCAAATTCAGCCAGTTCAGATTGCATAGCAACAACCCAATCTGAGTGTTCCATAGCATTCTTTACTGTCTTTGGCTCTATTTTCGAAATAAAAACATTAAACATACACAACTCTTGGTTCGCATTCAGTACCTTATTTTTCGCACGAATTTGAGCTCTTGTCAACACACCATCTTGTGGATTCCCAATCACCTATTCTTTGGGATGATTCCTTGTCCATTTCTCAAGTGGTGGAAAATCAGGATTAAATTCCAATGGTGCATCTTCGTACAAATCTTCATTTTCGGATCCTGCAACAGACAAATTATCATTTAATTCATGAAATTCATCATTTTCATCAAGATTAATTGTCTCTGTTGCATCATGCTCCCCCTCAACATGATGTTCATCTTGATGCTCCCCCTCAAAATGATGTTCATCCTGATAAAATTGCGAATGCTCCCCCTCAACCTGATGATTCATATTTTCATTCTCCCCCATGAAAGTTTGCCCTCTCTGTGCATTGGTGATCGTATGCTCCCCCTCCATACGAACTTCAGGCACACTTTCGCAAGATATTGACGTTGTAGTAATTGTTGAATCATCAATATGTTTTGAGGATTCTGATGTTTGATTATCAGGAGCATGAACTTCCGTATCAATTGCCCTGTCAGGAGTTCCAAAAATTAAGTCATAATCAAAATCATTGATATCTGAATTTTCAATTTGAGTATCTGAATCAACAAGAATTGATTTATGTTCAAATTTACTATCTGTTTGTTTAATATAGTAATCATCAAAGGTTAAGTTGAAAGTTTCTTCAACTTTTCTTTTTCGCTTGTTCAACACTCTGTATGCAACTGAATTTGCGAATATCCTAAGAATATGCCTTCATCAGCTTTATCTTGGAACTTGGTCAAATTATCTTTTAGATTCATTATAAAACACGTGCAACCAAAAACATGAAAAAATTTTACATTAGGTTTTCGATTGTTGAGTATTTCATATGGAGTAACATTGAATATTCGATGAATGAATGATCGATTCTGAGTAAAACATGCAGTCGAGACAGCTTCAGCCCAAAGATATTGAGGTAAGTTCGCATATGTTAACATGGTTCTAGCAGCTTCTGTCACACCCCCAAACCAAGGATGGCGGAAACGTCCGGGGGTGGAGGACTTCATGTAGAGTATCACAACAATGAGTATAATAGTGCTCAAAGTAAATACAACCAACACAAATATAATTGAAAACGTTACATCAAAGCACATGTTTACATGATTCACATCAATTACATTATAATACACAATGAACTGTTTGACGATTTATCGTCCCATCCTCAAAATGTTGTTGATTTCCTGTTTTCACTTAATTCCTGAGAATACAAGTAGTTTTGAAAAGTGTCAACACAAAGGTTGGTGAGTTCATAAGAGATTTCGTTGGAAAAGTAAATCGTTTTCCTTGTAAAAGCGTTAGAATATGTATCCAGAAAATCCGATATTTTCTTTAAAATCTGTGTAATGTAGTCGTATGACTGAAGACCAAAATGTATAAGTAACCTTTCTTATTAATAGAAAATGTTATGTACTTAAATGGACATGGACGCGTTTGAATCAAATGAAATTTCTGTATGTTCTCATGTTCGTTAATACTTTATATATATGTAGTCCTAAATTAGAGGACCGAGAAATAACAAGTATTGACCATACTTAAAAGTATAAATGTGGTTTCAAATGATGTGTAGTCGTAACTACCAAAACCAAAAGTGTACAGTAATATCTGTACTCATAGAGATAAAAAGTGATTTTAAATCGACATAAAACTCATTTAGGTTTTAAAAATAAAATCTCGTAAACTTATGGATTGTTATATCCCTATGTGAGTCGCTATAATCATACTATGACTATGTGAACCTGCCACGACGTTCTCAGGCGTCGCGAAAAATAAAATGACATTTGTCACCCGTAGACCTGCAGGTCCCACTGTAGCTAGCAGCAAGGTGTGGGGTGTCAAACGCAATATAGATCTATATACAAGTATCACGTTCTCCCTCAAGGAGATTCTGATTATAACTACCAGGAATTATATCTCGCACTCGGACGTACGGGGAGAGAGAGAGAGAGAGTCTCACAATATATGTTAACATGTTTACGTGAAATGTGTGTGAATATAAATCTTTCTTGTATGAATGTACCCTTTTTGTACGAGTGTGTTGAGTGATGTATCATAAACTATACCTATTATAGTTTATCTAAAATGTATGTAATATGTATGAATTCTTTTATGGAAATGTATTAGTGTTATGAATTTATCAAACTATACTTTTTATAGTTTAATATACGTGTTCTAAAATGAATGAATAATATTTATTATGAATGACTTAGTTTCAGTTCATGATGATAAACTAACAAGGAAATACATTCAATAATTAGAACTTATGATTATACACTTTGCTCAACATAATACAAAGTGTTATGATATTTACATGTTGTTGGCTAACTTTAGCCATTCTGTCCTGTTTTAGAAAAATCATAGAAAAATCATACGAAGTCAAAAACTAGATCCGTAAATTCTGAGAGTTCACAAAATGTGTCTAGTTTACTCATAATTTTTATCACGATTTTTAATGACCTCCAACTTGGGTGAAAAAGTCCATAATCACAGACTGGTCCGGATTGTTGTTTGAAATGATAGGCAGTTTTGTAAAAATCACCATAAATTGTAGAAAAATCGTATGGAGATGTGCAAGTAGTCATTTTAAAGCTCAAAACTTGAACTATTTGCACCTTGTACAGTTTTGAAAACAAAAATGTTTAAGATGCCCAAAACAGTCTGTGAATGGAGTTGAACTTTTCTGATGAAGGCTGTTAGAAAATTTTAGTTATGTTCTTAGTGTTTTAACTTGTATTACCCCCTGAAAACTTGAGAAAACATGAAAATGTAGGGGTATGAACTCACCTTGAGTGATTTTAGTAGATAAGTGTTGAAGAAGAGAAGTGTTCAACCCAAGAACACTTGAAGAATCACTTGAAGATTCGAAGCTCTAACGCTAATATGATGGAGTTTGTGTAAGATATTCATGATTTGAGTAGAATGAAGTGAAATAATCATAAGGAGGATGAATTATACTTACTAAGAGTGGAAGAACGCTTGAAAATCAGCCTTGAATCTCGAAATTGGAGTGGGAAAAGTTTGAGAGAAAAGTGGTGTTTGATACTTAGTGAAATGAGGGAAAATGAGAGAAATGAGGAGAGAGGATGTTTGTTCCAGCTCTAAAAACGTGTGAATGAGTGTAAATTGAGTGTAAGGGACATTGAAGTGACCTAGGTAAGGTGGGGAGGTATAGCTGGTCATAGAGTGGGTGTGGGGTGGTTGCTTGTGACATTGGATAAGGCAAAGTCAACACTCCACCTTTAATAATTCACCCATTTGATTTTTATTATTTAAATAATGATTTTCATCAAAATATGTTTAAATTATGAATATTTAGAGTTTATTATGTTAAAATATAATTTCTGGAGAAAATCCCGCTTTAAAATCACGAAAAACGGGCTTAAAATGTTAAAAATATCAAAAATGGGCTAAAAGTGACAAATTTCCGAATTCTGGCTGAGGTTCGGCCTTCTGATGCTGAAACCGAGAGGAGGGAGGGTAGAAACCGAGAGGGGAGAAGGGAAAGGGTAGGATCCGAGAGGGGAGAAAGGAGAGAGAGGGAACCGAGAGAGGAGAAGAGAGACCGAGAGAAGAGAAGAGACAGAGAGGAGAGAAGGAGCAGAGACCGAGAGGAAGGAAGAGAGAGCAGAGACCGAGAGGTGGGTAGAGACAGAGAGTGAAGAAACGACAGAGAGGAGAGGAAGCGACAGAGAGGCGGAAGGCGAACAGAGAGTGCGAGAAGCGAACAGAGGCAGAGGCTCGGTCCTCGCGTGCCACAGCCAACAGAGGCTCGGTCCTCGTCTGGGGTACTTTCGGCCTTAAGGAGCTTCGGCTCCTTAAGAGGGGTTTCGGTTCCTAAGGTCCCGTTTTCTCGTTTTTACCCCGTTTTAAGCCGTTTTTGACCCGGTTAAGGGTCGGAATGACCCGAATGATTCCAAAAAGTTACGGGAAACTTTTGAGAGAGATTTGGGAGAGATTTCTCACACTTGGAGAGATTTGGGAGAGATTTGACATTCTTGGAGAGATTTCTCATACACAGAGATATTTGCAAGAGTTTTCACATACTTGGAGAGATTTGGGAGAGATTTGACATTCTTGGAGAGATTTCTCATACAGAGAGATATTTGAGAGAGATTTCACATACTTAGAGGGATTTGGGAGAGATTTGACATTCTTTGAGAGATTTCTCATACAGAGAGATATTTGAGAGAGATTTCACATACTTAGAGGGATTTGGGAGAGATTTGACATTCTTGGAGAGATTTCTCATACAGAGAGATATTTGAGAGAGATTTCACATACTTAGAGGGATTTGGGAGAGATTCGACATTCTTGGAGAGATTTCTAATACATAGAGATATTTGCGAGAGATTTCACATTCTTGGAGAGATTTAGGAGAGATTTGACATAGAGAGAGATAGAGTGAAAACGATTGAGAGAGGTTCCATGTGTGACAATTGTGAGTGTCCGGCATCGCAATGCATGGTTCGTAAACCCTTTTAAGCCTTGTTTAAGGATCTTACACACTCCCGATGAGTATGCATCATTGTTTTATCGGTTTGGCTCGCCACGTACCACAGTTTTAGGTTAAGGAGATCTAGATGTTTGCACTTTTTCTTTATGATTTCTCATTAGAATAGGGAGTTATGTAGAACTTTCATAGTGTAAATTTTAGTACCCAAGGGCAAATTGAGTCAAACGGTTTAACTTGCTGACTTTAGTTGACTTTGACTTGACCGAAATTTGACGGTTGTCACAGCTTCACATAGAGACCTATTTCTTCTTTCAACAACACCATTTTGTTGTGGAGTATATGGTGATGAGAAATTATGCGAAATGCCTTGGCCTGTGAGAAAGAAATCCAATGTTTGATTTTTAAACTCTGAACCATTGTCACTTTTGATTCTGTGAACACTCTTCTTAAGACTCATCTTAATCTTTTTGATAAAATCAATCATTGTCTGAGCAACTTCAGATTTTAACCTGAGAAAAAATACCCATGTGAATCGAGAAAAATCATCAACAATAACTAAAATCTATCGCTTTTTATTGATTGTTGCAACAGTCGGCGGACCACATAAGTCAATGTGAAGAAGTTCCAATGGTTCCACGATCTTTGAATCTATCACAATTAGATGACCTTTTCTATGTTGTTTTCCTTGTTCGCAAGCTGCACACAAAGTATCATTGTCAAATTTTAGTATTGGTAAACCTCGAACCAAATCTTCAGTGACAAGTTTATTAATATTGCGAAAATTCAAATGTGAAAATCTTCTATGCCAGAGCCAGCTAACATCATTAGAGGCCTTTGATAGTAAACAGACAACAAGTTTGCCCACAATTGGTTTGATGTCTAGTGTAAACATATCGCCATATATTTTGGATTTGAGAAGTACTTCATTTGTCTTTGCATTTGAGATGATACTTCCTTCTTCATTAAACACAACTTGATTTCCAATACCCACAACAAGTTGTGAAACACTGATCAAGTTATGTTGAAGACCTTCAACATAAGCAACCCTGTTAACTGTGAATTGTCCATTTGTGACTTTTCCATATCCTTTCACTTGACACTTATGATTATTTCCAAATTTGACTACTCCAGCATTCTCCAAGCTTCTATAATCTCGCAAGTTTTCCTTTCTTCCAGTCATGTGACGAGAGCAACTACTATCAATATACCATTTCGCATCATATTGCTCGTCACATATCATCTGCATTTATTGAAAAAATTTAGGAACCCAAAACTTATTGGGTCCAACATTAGTAGTTTTGAACAAATTCCTTGAATTTAAAAACCATGTTTTTACTTTATTTGAGACACTTTCCATTATATCAACATCATCAGATCTAGATATTGAAATATAGTTATTCAATAGTTTTGGATTTCCATTGACTTCCATCTCATCCTTCACAACATTCGCAACTTTCATAAGTGGTTTCCATTTTTGTACCGGAACTTGCGAATCATGAGATGATGAACTACCAGTAGTAGACTTATTGACGAATTTGTCAAATGCAGTCTTTATCTGTTGCTCTGAAAACTTCCCATTTTTATATTGTTTTCCTTTCCCTTCAAGCCAATTGTTGATCATATATACATCTGATTTTCCTTTTGTGTACGAAACTTTGGTTGGTTTAGAAATTGAAGGATTTGGAAAATTTGGTTGTTTAGGTGAAAATTTTGGTTTTGTATGAGTTTTGACATTCAAAGTTGATGAATTATTCATAAATTTGCCAACATTGTGAAACTTATGATCATTCACAAATCCTTGCGAAGTCTCAAATTTTCTAATGTTGTCGTATTTGTGAACAAATTTATCATTATTTTTCATTGGAATTTTGTCAACAGAATGTATTGTTTTGTGAAAACTTGTATGCTTTTGAAATTTTGATGATTGTTTCTTTGAAATTTGTTCTTTTTCAACTCTTGGTTTATCATTAGACACAACTTGGCAAGAGATTGCTTTTCTTGCTTTTCTTTTTGAAACATTATTTTCTGTTGAATACTTTCCAACCATCAATTTAAATTCATGAGAATTTAGTTTCACTTCCATCTTTAGTTTTTCATCTTTTTCAAAAACTTTGTTTTCTTTTTCTTGTTTAACCACCCATTTTTGTGATGATTTTTGACCTTGAAAAACATAAGAATTTTGAGTCAAATTGTTTTCTACTGTATTTTGATTTGCAAAGAAACATTCAGTAGTTGACCTTTGATTATCATTTTCAACCATTTTGTTGAATTCAGGTTTTATTTTCTCAACATTTCCAGTTGTGACAAAGACTTGATTTGGAAAAATTGTGTTATCTGTACATGTAAAATTTGGATAAACCACAGTGTTAGTTTCCAAGTAATGTGCACCTTTGTCATTAAGAATTTTGTCATATTCTTTTGTATCTCCAAACACTTGATTAACAACAACTCGTTGAGGCGTTTCATGTGAATCCTTCACTTCTTCTTTGTCTTCATCAGTGTCATCAGTCTTCCAGCTTTCAACTTCCACATTATCAAAGTGACAATGTTGCGAAGTAGAGGGTTTATCATTTTCATCCTTTACTATTGAATCAACTATAACTTCTTTACCTTTGACCTTAGATGTGATATTAATGATTGACAATTTAGAACAATCAACCTCTTCTTCCTCTTCGATCTCACTGATTTCACTCACATTATCTGAATTGTCATTGACATCAGCATAATTGAGTTGAGAATCATGAGTTGAATTTTCAGTTTTCTTTAAAATTTTCACTTGTTCATTCTTTGTCAAACTTTCATTGACAATATTAACCAACTCATCAGCATTCAAGAATTCATCAATTTTGACAATACCATATGCGAATCTATCATCAGGCATTTTGTCAAGATGAGCAATTGTGTTTTCGCAATCATAAGAAACAACATCAACTTTTTCGCGTTCATATTCAAGAAAAGGTAAAAGTTTACTATGTTGTTCTTTGCTTATTTCAGATGAGTGATGTAAAGCAGTTAATTTCGCATACAAGCGTTTAGCAGAGTTACAATAAATGTTTTTTTGTGCTAGCAACAACCTAACTTCCTTATCTAGACTGTTTCTATCACAATTTACATTTTCCATTTGTAGTTCAAGTTTATCTACTCTGCTTTGTTTTATTTCTAATTCTCTTCTTGTTTCAACTAGTTGCAATTTTAGATTTTGTGCTTCTGTACTAGCAAACACAATAACATAATCAAAATAAGCAACAGTATCATCAAATGAAGTTATTTCAGCATCATAAGCAGATAAATGAATATTAAATGATTCAAGAATAGCACGTACCTTGGTGGTCATTGGAGATTTATCAGTGGATTTGGACACAAAGCATCGTCCAGAAACTTCCTCTTCGCAATTGTCTTCATAGCTTGCAAACATTGCACCATGAGTTGGATGCCTCATTTATTCATCATCAGCTCCTGAAGACCAACTCTGATAAGTTCCACTTTCTTCTTCATCAGACTCCCCTTTCGCAACTAATGACAAACCTTTTGCCTTCGCACGCACCTCCTCAAGCTTTTGTGAGTAGTAGGCTTCATCCTTGATTTTGCTTTTCTTCTCTTCTTTCTTTCTCAGCATACACTCAGCTGCGAAGTGGTTTGCCCCGTTGTAGTAATGGCAATATATTCCAGAATCACCTTTTAGTTTCTTCTCTTCCTTCGCATCCTTCTGCTTTTCCTCAACCTTTTCCAATTTCTTCTTTTCCTCACCTCCAACTTTTGTGAAACCACTCTTCGCATCATTTGGCTTTCCTTTTGGATTGAAAGGCTTTTTGAAAAATTTCTTAACTCTGTTGTTTGAATAGAATGCAAATGCTTCATCATTAGAGTTCATTAAGAAACCTTCATTGTCTGATTTTTTTTCTCACCAGCATCAATTTCAGTAACCTTTGAAACTAAAGCCAAAGGTCCTCCTAGACTTTGTTTCGTTTCTTCAAGCATTTCTGCAACTTCACTTTCATGAGTTTTCAGTTGATTGTATAGATCATTCAAGGTGGTTGTATCAAAACTTTGCTGGTTCTTTATCATCATACTCACACTACACCATTCTTTGCGAAGACCCATGATGAATGTCAGATTGACTTCCATAAGAGATCTTGAGATTCCATATCTATTGCATCGATAAACAAGCTCATTCAGACGATCATAGTAGTTTTCAATTGTTTCAGCATCCTTTTGTCTGAATTCCTTAAGTTCAACAAGACATTGCTTAACAGAATTGATCTTTGTCTTCTCACTTCCTTGATATTTCTCTTTCAGTGTGATCCAAATATCCTTAACTGTTTTACAACTACGAATGTAATTGTAAACCACAGGAGGTAAAGCACCTCTTAGCTCCCTCATACATCTTTTCTCATTCTTTTTCATGCGATTCTGTTGTTCAACAACGTCAATTGAAGAAGCAGATGATCCAATTGTTTGAACATTTGCAGGAGGTATGACTTTTCCACTGATACAAGTCTAGAGTTCTTCATCAATTCCATTTAAGTAATCCTCCATCCTATCAGTCCACTGATCATAATATTTAGGGATTAACATTGGAATTTTGGTTGAAGAACCAAGTAAGTGAGAGAAAGAAGTCATGGTGTTCATGTTGAAGTTCGCCAGTGATGAACACGAGAAATTTTTAGAAATCTTGAAAAACTTGATGTAATTGTGAATTGATCAAGCGAATTGATCACCGATTGCTAATCGATCACTCGACTAAACAATTCAAATGTAGAATCGATTCAAATCTGAAGATCAAGAGAGATTTTCAGAACCAAAAAGCGTGGAAAATTTTGAGTAAAATTACTACTCAAAAAGCAAATGATTCTAAAACGAAAATCAGATCAATGCAGTTTGAAATCCTGATCTGATACCAATTGAAGAGAATTGTTATCGAGATTCAAAATGCAATCATGATTGTATGAATGTAAAGTATGAACATAGGAAGTAAATATTAATCAGATCTTATATTGATGTAGAACTGATTACAATAAGCAGAGAGAAAATGTGAATGATTAATGAATCACTCGTGTATCTTGTTACTCTACTTCTAACCTCAGCCCCTATTTATAGGAAACCTGAGTGTACAAAAAATATACTAAGTCATGAACTATAAGCTTCGCACAAAAAAAATACTTAGTAAAATAACTAACATGCAAAACAAAAGAAACAAACATTTCGACTTTCACAACTTCTAATCAATACAAAAATGAATTCCAATCAGAGTTTTGTCAACACGTCAAGATTTTCAAATCAAAATAAAGATTCATCTCAAATTCCGAAACAAATGTCAAGTTATTCTTCCAATCTAAGTTGTTCAAAAAAGTCACAGATTTCAAAACCAATTGCTAATCAAAAAGATTTTAAGGTCAAAAACAAAATTGCTTTGGAACCAGAAATTACTCTCAAAGAATACAAAGCGAAATTGAAAAAAGAGGAAAAAGAATTTTCTAAAAAATGGATCCAAAATTTAAAGAATATATTCAATGAAAAACTGATTTTTCTTTTAAATTAATCTTTGTGATAACAAAGTTGAAGTTTTTAAAATTCAAAACGAGATGCACCGTACTTTGAAAAGAAAATCCTTTTGGGTTGATAAAACAAAAAAAAAATGTTCAAAAGAAATCCTCGCAAGGACCCAAGTTGGTTTAGGTTCCTAAAACTCTCTAAAATTTGCAAGTTATGTGTGACAAACAGTATGATTCGGAATGGTACATTGATAGCGGTTGTTCTCTTCACATGACACGAAGGAAATAGGAGTTACGAGAGTTTGGGACTTTATAGGATAGTAGAAAAGTGAAGTATGGGAACAACGCCACTGGAGAAATAAAAGGTTATGTCATGATAACATATGTTGGATTCACAATTTGGAAGGTAGTTTATATTAAGGGCTTGCAACACAATCTAATTAGTGTTTCTCAATTGGTTGCAGGTAAAGGTCTAAAAGTGTCTTTTGATGAAAATGGTTTAGAAATCATAGAAAAGAAATCCAAAACTGTTCTTCTGAAGCCTATAAGGAAATGAGAGATGTATCATATGAATCTAAATCCAATTCAAAGAAAACCTTCTATCTGCTTACTTACAAAAGCATCTTCGGATGATAGTTGGTTATGGCATAGAAGTCTTTCTCATATGAACTTCAAGGATATCACCAAGATCGTAATTGGTGATCTCGTATGCAGACTACCACTTTTGAAATTCAAAAAGAAACACTTATGTGCTGCATATGATCTCGGAAAACAAAGCAGAAAGAGTCATCCATCCATCATAAATACCAAAATCATTGAACCACTGGAACTATTGCACATTGATCTCCATGGTCCTACATCCACTAAGAGTATTGGTGGTAACAAATATATTTTGGTTATTGTCGATGATTTTTCTTGATTCACCTAGGTATTCTTTCTTAGAAAAAAAAATTTCGACGCAACTCAGAAGCTGATAGATTTCATCAAGCAGGTTAAGCTACAATTACGAAAGTCCGTTCGAAAAAATCGTAGTGATAATGGTTCGAAATTCAAAAATCATGAGTTTAAAGAACTCTTGACCGTCAAACGGATTTATCATAATTTCTCTTCGCCTTACACTCCATAGCAGAACAATGTAGTTGAAATACGAAATCGCTCTCTTTGTGAAGCTGGAAGGACTATGATATCATTTGTGAATGTTCCTTTATATTTTCGGGTTGATGCTATTACCACTGCTTGTTTTACTCAGAACCGCTCCTACATCAACAAACGATTTCTGATTACTCCATATGAAAGTATGAACAATAAAAAATCTAACATTAAATTCTTTCATGTGTTTGGTCCTCAGTGCTTCTTATTCAATTCCAAAAAAAAATTGGAACATATTCGATGTGAAAGTTGAAGAAGGAATTTTTCTCGGGTAAAAGCATATCAATATCTGAACAAGAATTCAAAGAAGATTGAGGAAACTTACTACGTTACATTTGATGACAATTATTTGAAGAAATATCAAAAAGATGATTGTCAATCTGAGGAAAATTTTCCATCAACAAATTCTAAGACTATTCCTCTTATTAATTTATATAAGGATTTTCTAATTTTATTTGCTGAACCTGAAAAAGCAATTTCCTCATAATCAAATATAAAAGACAATCAAGAGGATGAATTGATCAACATTTTTTACGACGCCATTGAAGATACATAGATTCCTCCTAAGCAACCAATTCCGAATGAACCTCAGTCGAAAACTTTTGATGCTCCAATCCATGGGGAAAGCCCCACTATGAACTTCAATACCGATATTCCTCTCCGGGGGGAGAATTCAATTCTTAATGCTGGGTCACATGAAAACTTCCAGGGGGAGAATAATGAAAATAATGACTCGCATGCACAATCGGAATTTGTAAAGGTTTTTGCTGAAATTGATCCAGCCTACGATCAGAACAATCCACCAATGACAAAATGGACCAAACATCATCCTTCATCTCAAGTGATCGAAGATTCCTCATCAAGAGTTCTTACTCGTGCTCAACAAAGAGCGAAGCAAATTGCATTATTTTCTAAAATGGAATTTTTCATGTTTAACGCTTTTATTTTGAAAATTGAGCCTAAAATTATTAAAGTTGCTCTTGGTCATGCAGATTAAGTTTAAGCTATGCAGGAAGAATTGAATGAGTGTGATCGTAATAAAGTATGGCGATTGGTTCCTACTCCGAAAGATGCATCTGTGGTCAGTATGAAATGGGTATTCCGAAATAAGATGGATAAAGAAGGGAAATCATTCACAATAAGGTGCATTTGGTTGTTAAAGGATATTGTCAGGAAGAAGGAATAGATTATGAAGGGACGTTTGCACTAGTGGCTAGACTTGAGTCGGTTTGCCTTTTTCTTGCCTATGCTTCTCCCAAAAATGGACCCAATAAAGCCTTAATGGGCCTAGTGAAATCATAATGGGCCCAATGAGACACTATTGGGCCCAAGGAAGTCCAAAGTGACCTAAAAGCCTAATCATGGGATTAATGGCTAGTATTTGGGTTGAAACCCCAAATTAGGGTTTGGAAAACCCTAATGTTATGAAAACCCTAATTTTAGATATATGGGCGTTGGATTAATCGGGACCCGCACTAGAATCATTTATTAAACTAAAATATTAATTAATAACCATTTGCATTTAACCTAAGGGCATGTAGGACTTAATGGATTAAGTCCTTAATGGGTTAAGTATGGACACTTAACCCTAATCATCATTTCATGCAAGAGACCCTAAAAGCCTAATCATGGGATTAATGGCTAGTATTTGGGTTGAAAACCCAAATTAGGGTTTGGAAACCCCCAATGTTATGAAAACCCTAATTTTGGATATATGGGCGTTGGATTAATCGGGACCAGCACTGGAATCGTTTATTAAACTAAAATATTAATTAACAACCATTTGCATTTAACCTAAGGGCATGTAGGACTTAATGGATTAAGTCCTTAATGGGTTAAGTATGGACACTTAACCCTAATCATCATTTCATGCAAGAAACCCTAATTTTAAATTGGGCCTACCTATTGGGTTTTAGTAATTGGGCTAATAGTGGGCCATCCAAGAATAATCATATGGACTAGAATATATGTATGGGCTTAGGGTAAGGCCCATGCAAGGGATTTGGGCCCAATTTGGAAATTTGGGCCATAGACGGGCCATAGTTTAGGCCTTAATGATTTTATGATATTGGGCCATTAGAATGTCAAATATTCTATTGGAATAAATGGTTGGGCCTTTGATTAAGACCATGTAAAGGTTTGGGCCCAATTTGGAAAATTGGGCCATATATTGGGCTTTGACTCATAGTTTAACTTTTGGGCGTTTAGATTGTGCATTTGGATTGGGCCATAGTTTAGGCCTTAATGATTACTTGAGTGTTTTAGCCCCTTGATGTGTTTGTATGTGGTACACTAGTTGTAGTAGAGATGTGGTATGATAGTTAGCTTTATGCTAAGTGGTATGCTAGTGATTATATGATATGTGTTATGCTAGTTGTCTTTGTGATACTTGCATGGAAGACCCCGGGGGGAGCCCGTAGCATTGGATGTAAGACCATGTGGGGTAGCCCATGGCAGTCCTAGTTAAAGACCATGTGGGGTAGCCCATGACATTGGATGTAAGACCATGTGAGGTAGCCCATGGCAGTCCTAGGTAAAGACCATGTGGGGTAGCCCATGGCATTGGATGTAAGACCATGTGGGGTAGCCCATGGCATTTCTAAGTAAAGACCATGTGGGGTAGCCCATGGCATCCTTACAGGTTTTTGTATGCATGGCTTATATGTTATATGTAGCTTCTATAGCTAACATGATATGTGATAGAGGTAGCTTTTATAGCTAACATGATATGTGATATGTAGATTATGTGTATGGTATGCTCTGGGAAACTCACTAAGCTTCGTGCTTATAGGTTTTGTTTATGGTTTCAGATATCCTCATTTTGGAAAGGATGAGCTCGGATTGATTGCAGTGCACACACCTATGATTTCCGCAATGAATAACCTTGGGATAAACTCTGATAAAGGATTTACTTATCCATGAACTGAAATGTTTGAATTAAATGGTATCAATGTTTAGTTATATTAAAAATGAAATTTTTACCCTTGATTTTTGGGTCGTTACATAAGTATAGTGAGGAAAACTCACCTCACAAGTAGCACCGACAAACAAGATCCAACACTCGAATCGCAACTCCGAACTCAACCATCTACAACCACCATGTGACTAAATCCATCAAAACTCCCAAATTCCCAAAAATACCCTTAAGGTCAAACTTGGTCAACCATGGTCAAAGTCAAAGTCAACAGTCCATGTTGACCCAACTTGTTGAGTGCATTTACTGACTCGTCGAGTTCCTTCAGAACTTAGAGAATCGTGAAACACTCGAGTCACCTCTCTGAGTCGTCAAGACAACTCGTTGAATTCGTACAATGTCTAGAAGATCGGAGAAACCCCGAACCAACTTGCCGAGTTGGCAAGGCAACTCGTTGAGTTTTGTTGTCTTAACTCATTCAGCCACGTTTAAGCAATTCTAAAGCCCCAAACTATAGATCTCATCCCCTAGGATTAAAATACAACATAAAGTTGCTAACTTTACATTCATGCAAGGCATCAAGGGGCTAAAACACTGAAGTAAAGCTTGTTATGGGACCTAGGGCATGAAAGAGGGCCAAGACTTGGTAAAGTTGGAAACTTTCAGTCCATGGAGGTCATGAGATGTCCAGATCTGAAACCATGGCCTCATAACATGCTTAACTCCAAGAATGGTCCCAAAATAAGCTGATAATGACCATAACTTTCAAGATAAGAGATCTAACAAAAGGATGATCAAGGTATCGACTTTATACCTAAAAATGGTTGCAACCACACTGAAAATCTCGAATCTAAAGCTTCTCTCTTCAGCTATGCACCACGAACCTCAACTCCTTCAAGGAAAGCACCAAAGAACACTCTATAAACTCTCACACACACTCAAAAAATTGGGAAAGAGGCACGATTAGGGTTTTATCTGGATAAAGGAGGCGATGAAGGAGGCTAATAGTAGGTCATAAGTTCTTTAAATAGGATGCAAAACCCTGAGAATTAGGGTTTTCATGTTCAACCTTCAACTCGTCGAGTTGGGCCTTTCGATTCGTCGAGTAGACCCTGAAAGATGTGCGGCCATTAAAACTCTACACGACGACTTGGAGTCTTCCAACTTGTCGAGTTGCCTTGAAAACATAAATAATAAGTTTTAAATTCATACCAAAATATTAGGATGTTGGACATAAACAAAAGTTCACGTTTCTTTCTATTGATCTACTATTGTTATTTAACATTATATATTTTCAAAACATATTACAAACCACATATGTTCAAATTGTTTACTATCTTGCATTCACTTACATTTGAATATTTGTTTTGAAACAAAAAAGTTTTAAATATTACTTATTAGTATGTTACCTTCGAGACCTAATTAGATAGTCCCAAAAAATATCTTAGTCATCAATGTTGTCACGGCTAATTCATTTAAGTATTAAGTATTTTTAAATTTTAATTTTGAAACCGATTCCGATAGTTCCCACATAAGTGAAGATTTCTAAAAAATGGAAACCCGATCCAATAGCGGTCATTGAACGGGTCCCACTTTTAGGAATCGGTGCTCACCCTTATATATAATAAACAAATGATTAAAAGTCGAAGGGAAATATTGTAATAAAGGACTAATTTGAAAGTGTAATTATTTTTTGGAATATTATAAACAGAATGTTGTTTTAAAAAATATGATTCAAATACAAATTATTAAAATCGTTTAACTTTGATTACATTCGTTGAATGATTGCCAACCAGATCATGTATTACTAAATGTTACTGTAAGAACACTGTGTAGCTTTGTTGGATTCATTTTTGTCATTTAATTTGATTTTCTAGATATACAAAGGAAATAAGAGTATTTAGATTTAGGGGTGTCATCAAACGGCATAAATTATCCGCACTAAATTGCATCATATATTATAGTTTTCGAAAATTTTCAAAATGAATAAGTGATGTGGTTTTGACTCTAAGACTATGGAGAGTGGTCACACCGAAACCACTAGAAAAACACTACCAATTCAGCGTCGCCGCATAGCTCCACTACCAACTCACTAGATATTAGGGGTGTCAATTTATGACACAACACGACAAAAATACACGACACGAAACGAAATTGGGACGAAATCAAACTTCGAATTCGTTTTCGTGTTGTGTTCGTGTCAAGTATTAAAAACACGATGTCGCGTCGTGTCGTGTTCGTGTTTAAAAATCCACACGAAATTGACACGATTGAGCATGTGTTTGTCGTGTTTTTCGTGTTTGTCGTTTTTATCGTGTTATATATGATTATATATGATTAAATATGAATTAAATAAAATAATAGCTATGTAATATTATCTTTGTCGTGTCGTGTCGTATTGTCGTTTTTTAATTGGTTCGTTTTCGTGTTAGTGAAAAAAAACACGACATCGTGTCGTGTCGTGTTCGTGTTACAAAAAATATTGTCGTGTCGTGTCGTGTCAGACAAAAACACGACATGACAGCCCGATTTGACAGGCCTACTAGACATTGAAAATGGTTACAAATTCATAGTATTCATTTATTATTTTTTATTCTTTCTAACATTAAATTAATTAAAAAATGTAATTTATTACATAAATAAATATTTTAAAAATATAGAAAAATAAAAGCACATTTCATTAATTAAAAACATAGAAATTTAAAATCTAAATTACTAAAAAAAACATAAAACAAATCAAATAAAACAATACGTTACCTAAAAAATATATATAATTTATAAAACTAAATAAACACACACACAAACACACACACACACACACACACATATATATATATATATATATATATATATATATATATATATATATATATATATATATATATATATTCTTTAATAAATGAAGGTTTTTTTTTGACACATGTCAGACTCTCATTCATTTTGTCACATATCATTTTGTGGTTATTTTGAATTAATTTTTATTCCATATGTAATTTTGTGGTTTTCTTATTTTATTAAATTTCATATGGTATTTAAATTTAGTAATAAATACATATCAATTTCATTAATAGACTTTACTTATAATTTCAAATCTTCTTTAATAAATAAATGTTTTATTTTTTTACATTTGTCAGACTCTCATTCATTTTGCCACATGTTATTTTGTGGTTATTTTGAATTAATTTTTATTTTATATGTAATTTTGTGGTTTTCTTATCTTCTTCTTTAATAAATAAAGGTTTTTTTTACCCTTGCCAGACTCTCATTCATTTTGCCACATGTCATTTTGTGGTTATTTTGAATTAATTTTTATTCCATATGTAATTTTGTGGTTTTCTTATTTTATTAAATTCCATATGGTATTTAAATTTAGTAATAAATACATATCAATTTCATTAATAGACTTTCCTTATAATTTCAAATCTTCTTTAATAAATGAATGTTTTTTTTTGACACTTGTCAGACTCTTATTCATTTTGTTATATATCATTTTATGGTTATTTTGAATTAATTTTTATTCCATATATAATTTTATGGTTTTCTTACTTTATTAAATTCCATATGGTATTTAAATTTAGTATTAAATACATATCAATTTCATTAATAGACTTTCCTTATAATTTTAAATTTTAAATTTTAATAATTCAATATTTTTCTTATTTTTCTTATAAATTCAAATTTCTCAAATGTTTATACATATTTAATTGTTTTAAATACACTCATGTCATACATACATACATACATACATACATACATACATACATACATACATACATATATATATATATATATATATATATATATATATATATATATATATATATATATATATATATATATGATAGTTTAGTGTAATTTAAAGATAAGTAAACAGTAAGATATAAAGAAATATTTTCATAAATCAGTTCAATTAAGAGTAACTTACATAAATGATCCCTATGGTTTAAGGTAATTTGCATGTTTTTATCCCTAACTTATTTTTTAACTTGGAAGGTCCCTACTATTTGTTTTTATTATGCGCTTGGTCTGTACTTTTTTTTTTTGTTACACGTTTGGTCACAGTGTCTTACCTACAAAGATTATTATTTAAACAGTAAAAAATAGTGGGGTAGGTAAGGTAAGGTGAGGGAGATGGGGTTGGGGTGTGTTTATTTAAATAAATTAAATAATCAATGACAAAAAAGTTTTTTTAGGTAAGATAATGACCAAACGCGTAACAAAAACAAACAGTAAGGATCTTTCGGGTTATAAAAATAAGTTAGAGACCAAACGCGCAAATCATCCTAAACCATAGGAACTATTCATGTAATTTACTCTTCAGTTAAAAACAAAGTGGATGATTCATTGCTGCTGCCGCTTGTTTGCTTCCTATTTGTCGTCTTGGCCTATCTTTGTACCCACTCCACACCCAAGGCACCAACTTTTAGGGTGGTGTTCACGCGTCCTTTGGGCTGACACGTCTGCATTCACGCGTGAGCTGATCCCGCACTCCGCATAAAACTGTTCCTGCACCACAAACACCCTTAGTAGTGATGTTGGGATGATTTGGTGGGTTTTAAGTCTACATCTTCATTTTAATCGACTCATTCAAAAAAGGTTTTGTCTATCCATTCCCATAAAGGTTTTGCTCTTGTTATTACCACAAGTTTTGTGTTTGGTGTTGGGTTTTGGCCTTTTGTCTTTTGTCTTGATCACATATTCTGATTTGGAACTTTAATTTAAGTATGCAGATATGATATAACGATTTTGGAAATAAATTAAAAATGGAATTAACCCCATTATCATTTTCGTCTTCATCCCTTGGTCATATACTACAAAAGCTTTGGAAAATGATGGCTGCAACACTGAAATGACGTATAAAGATATATAACTCAATCGGTTATAGATAGCATGTAATTTGTTTGGGATATATAATGAAATAACACAAAATACTAAGAATCTATGCAATGATTATAAATTTCTTCTTTTTGTTTTGATACCTTTACACATAAAGCTGAAGTGACATAATCGACTCTCAAGATGGGAAAGGTGAAATAGTACGATATCTGTAACGGGGTTGAATAACGAACAAAAATGCATTAATGATGAAAGAAAATTTCCACTCATTTTGATGTGATATATATATATATATATATATATATATATATATATATATATATATATATATATATATATATATATATATATATATATATATATATATATATAGACACACACAGAGAAGGAGAGAGAGGTTCATGCGAAACAGTTTAATTTTGTGAAATCATAAGACCAAATTTTAGCTATTAATTTTGTAAATGAAAAAAATATTTTTAAAAAGCAAAATAATTGAAAATTTTCAATTGTTTTTTTAAATATTATTTTCGACATTTATATTTTCCAAGAAAAATAAAAATAAACAAAATTACTGGTTTTTACATATTTTAGTACAATATTATAATATTTTTACATATCTAACAAATCTAGTAGAATACTATAATATCCTAATATTCTAAAAATCACATTAGAATATTTACAGTATAATATTCTATTAAAATATTTTACATATTTTAAAAAAAAAACCGTAATTTTTATTTATTTATTTTTATTTTTTTAAGTGAATTAAATGACGAAAATAATAACTACAAAAAGAATTTTTCGAATTTTCCTTATTTTGCAATTTAAAATTATTTTTAGATTGTATCTCACGGTCTCACAAAATTAACATGGTTTCAAATGAACCTGATATATATATATATATACTAGTTTATAACCCGTAGCAACCACGGTTATAAAATTAATTAAACTTTTATAGTAAAAACACAAAATTATTAATCAATTATTTTAAATACATTATTAATTAAGAGATGTTTTTATTAGTTATATGAAATTGTAATCGTTGATTCAAATAAATATGTAAAATTAATTTTTAATATATATTAGACATTTTTTATTTGTGAATTAATGAAAACAATAATATAAATTTAAAACTTAAAATAAAAAATAAATACATTGACAAATAACATCGCATTAATGATGATGTCTAATAAATTTAAAATAGAAAACTAATAGATTGACAAGTGTCAACACATTAATTAAGATGTCTAATATGATGACACATGGAAAAAGAACTACTCTTTTATTAGTATGGGGATATATATATATATATATATATATATATATATATATATATATATATATATATATATATATATATATATATATATATATATATATATATATATATATATATATATATATGTTAAACTCTAAATTTTCAAACAATTTTTTTTTTTCATTTTTAAAACCACATAAAATACAATCTCACATTTCTCAAAAACCCAAATATATAAGTTGTTCACAACACAAAACAACAAAAGGTTTGATAATATCTCAAAAGCATAATCTCTAGCTAGTGTGTACAATTATGCCAGCGCCTTCCCGCGATCCTGAGATGTACCTGAAACACATTTTACGCAAACGTTGTAAGCACGAAGCTTAGTGAGTTCCCCAAAATACCACATACACATATAATAAGACTCTCATGGCTATATCTCGGAATAGACCCTCCGATCATGCATCTCGGTGAAGACCCTCCGGTCTCACGGCTCGGTATGGACCCTTCGGTCTCACAGTTCGGGTTGCACCCTCCAGTCTTGTATATCAATGAAGAACATACAGTCTCACAGCTCAGGTTGGACCCTCTAGTCCTGTATCTCGGTTTGGACCCTCCGGTCCTAACTCTGTAAGGCACAGGATAACATACAACATAAATCACAAAGACAAAAATACATAATATCACATAATTCAGTCGAAGCACATAAGACCCTCTGGTCAATAACTTAGATAAGTCCATTCTCTCATTCAGACGTTTTTAAGCAGAACAAAGGACCATTCTCTAGATCTAGCCTTCTAAGGCTGGAGTATCACGTAAAGCTGCAAGCTTTACGTCCATGCATGGCATCTAGGGCTCAAAATGCCAAAACAATCCCTATAGAGGGTTTAATGCATGAAAGTTGGTCAATAGCTTGATAAAGCTTGAATCCTTATGCCTAAGGGACCTCACATTGTCTAGATCAGAAGTCTCAACTCCATGGCAAGCTTAAACAACTTAAGGACCCAAAGAAAAGATGGAAATTGCCATTAACTCCCTAGTGAAGAGATCTAACCTAACAATGATCAAGGTGATAGTTTTTTACCTTCAAATAGCATCTAGCACTGAAAGAACACCGGATCCAAAGGCTTCTTCTCATTCCATGCCTTTTTCTCTTCAATCTCCTTCCAAAAATGCACTATAACATACAATCTTAGCCTTTCTCTCTCTCACAGATGAATACAGCTCGATTAGGGTTTCTCTCAGTGTGTCAAGATGATAAGGCCCTTTAAATAGGGCACAAATAGTGAAAATTAGGGTTTTCACACTCAGCTCCTACTCGTCGAGTTGGGGTCCTCCAAGTCGTCGAGTAGACTCTAAAAATCACGCGACCATCTCAACTCCTACACGACGAGTTGGGTCCAACCAACTCGTCAAGTAGGTCCTATAATGTGAATAAAATTCTCAAGTTCCACATCCAGGAAATCAGGGTGTTACTAATATATATATATATATATATATATATATATATATATATATATATATATATATATATATATATATCAAAGTATTTTCATGTTATTTTTTGTACAAAATATTATTGTGTTATGAGTATAACGTTCGATTTCGAATCGCTTCATTATTTGAGACCGTGGCCCGATCATCAGTTATCATAAGGCTTGGGCCTTGGGGAAGAAAGGTGTAGACCAATTTGGATGTGGGTGATGTTGGTTATGTGATGAAAGGGTTAGGTTTGTGTTGGATTAGGTGTCTAAGCCCATAATTATAATTGGTATGTACTTGACCCGATAGTCGCATGGTCCTTTTGGGTTGCCTTCACTGGGGAAATTTGAAAGGATGGATATTTGAGAAAGAGGTTATTTGTGATTTATTAATATATTATATGAATAATATATTATTATTTAATTGTTATTGATCAAGAATTAATTTTCAATTAATTTAGTTATCAAAAGAGACTGATCAAATTTGCAGGGACTGATTAGGTAAATCAATAATACTTATAGTTTGGGCTAATGATCCATGTTGATTAGGGACGGGCTAAATCTATGTAAGAGTTCATTAAGAGTTAGTCCAAAGGGTCTATCATATGGATTATTGGAATACTTAAAGTTTTAAATAAATTAGGGTTTTATGTATGAAACCCTAGGAATTCCACACTATAAATGTAACCCCTAACACCCCTAAAATTGGTCAAGACTTCCAAGGTGAAACCCTAGCCGCTTTTTGGGTGCTTCCTAAACTCTCTCTCATAAGCCTCCTCTTGTTTTTGGTGTTTGTGACTTATTTGAGGTATCACATTTTGTTGGAATAGTGTCTAAGGCTGCAACTATATTAGACAAGTATTTGATCCGGTTGTGCATGGTCCTTTTGGGTTGCCTTCACCATAGCAACTTGATGGATGATTTGTTAAAAGAGAGTAAATATTATAAGGAATAATATATGGTTATTTGATTAATATAAGTCATAGATTAATTGGAATTAATTTGGTAACTTAAAGAGATTAATTAAATAAAGGGGTATAAACTGTCAATTGTTTGATAGTTAAACTTTAGACTATAAATCCATTGGGATATGCTTTGGACGAATTCTATGAGATATAGGATAGCTAAAATCATCCAAATGCTTATCTATGGAATGGATTTGGATAGCCTTAAGAGAAGATTATCCAATTAGGGTTTAGGTTGTAACCCTTAAGGAGTCTACAAGTATAAATAGACCCTAGGGGTGAGGGAATTCAACACACCATCAAAAGTAGAGATACTCTGGCCGAATTCCTCCCCTCTCCTCTCTCCTAAATCATCTTGCTTGGTATTGGTGTTTGTAAGCCATTAGAGGAGTGACATTTTTGACTCTAGAAGCTCCAAGACAACAAGATCAACAAGGAACTCAAAGGTATGATTCTAGATCTGTTTCAATGTTGTTATTTAACCTAATTAGCCATTAGAAGTCTTGGATTCAAAGCATGTTTAATTAGAAAGCCTAGATCCAAGCATTAGGGTTTTGCATGCGCACATATGAAAGTTCTTATGGCTAAAACCCATCAGTGGTATCAGAGCCTAGCTTGGTTTTCTTTAAATTGTTGCTTGATTAACTGAAACAAACCTACAAAATTCAATTTTTGGGTTTATGAGTCATGGATTCGGCGAGTAGGCCTGTACTCGGCGAGTCCGGGCGTCTGGATTAGGCAAAACCGGGATTTTTTCATGTTTATCTTATGGAAACTTACCTTAATCATATTAGATCAACCCTAATCCGTTTTTTTTTTTTTTTTATATATATATGACTATAATCTTGATCTAATTAAAGATATTTATCATCTAATAAAATATTTAATTTCCTTATGTGATAAATGATTAATTATTTTGATAATTATCTTAAAAGAAATCTTGGATAAATCAAATAAAGATAATTAGGATATTAATTGTTAATTGGAATTATTTGTTATTTGATCCTTCATGTTTTAAATGTTTAAAACCTACCGTAAAGTTTTGAAATTTATATTTGTGATTAAAAGTTTTAATTTAGACAACTTAAATTTCAAACCCTAGATTTTAAAAGGTTTTAAAATACAACCCTATACTAATATGATATTACTAGAATAATATATATATGTATAACTAAATGCTAGTCTTACCGTTAGTAGGCCTCATTCACGAAGCCGATCTATAAGGTGGGTATAAGGTTGCGGCCTATAAAATGGCGCTTAATGGGTGTACACTCACACCCACCGCTTGCTTGATTGGTGGAGGGTCGTTAGCCGAACGGGTAGGATAGGGCAACCTCATCTTCTCATTAAAAGTATAATAAGAAATACAAAGTAACTACACGTTTTAAAAATTTCCCAATCTTAGTTACTTTAGGAAAAGTGAATTGATGCAATCCCATGAAATTACACTTTGCACCTTGCTAAGAAGTTAGTGGAGCGTGTGTGGTTTACCGGCACACTAATTGGTTCTAAGCGAAGGTGGCAAAGGGTGATTCATTGTTTATCATAGTTCGATGGAGCGTGTGTGGTTTACCGGCACATCGAATAGGTGATCGTTACAATGAAGGCACCATGTGAATTTGCATGGTAATTCACACCCGCTTTGTGATCCTCGGCATCCCAGTCACAAACGAGAGGGGCATATCGAGATTTAAACATGCCATTGAATAGTTTCAATGAATCTCATCCGAACCTAGGAATTCTCAAAAACACTTAGGACTAATAGTTTAAGTTTTGTAATGGAGAATTAGTGAATCGTCATTCACTTACCTTCAATTTATTTGCATGTTAGATTACGGCATCCCTTCTCTAGTATGTAAATGTTATTGTTGGATCCTAGCCCTAATTTTCTTATTGGGTGATAATTAGGGATTATTATTCTAATCTATCTTTGACCTTTTTCTAATTGAAGATGTCAAACGCAAACAACGCTGCTGCTAGTTCTTTCACGTTGATGAGCCTTTGCCAAAAGGTCACCTTCGATGGAACGAACTTTAGCGAATGGATAAGATACATTCGCACCATTGCTCGCTATGAGGATAAAGAGTATGTCCTCGATGATAAGCTCGAGAAAATCAACCCCGAAGTTGCTACTCCCGAAGAAATCACTGCCTTTGAAACTCATGAGCGAGATGCAACGAAGGTACATTGCATCATGATCGCCACCATGAACTCCGAATTCCAAAAGTCCTACGAGGACATGTATCCATACGAGATGCATCAAGACTTGTTGGAGAGATACCACCAAAACGCGATACAAGAGCGTTATGAGATTTTCACTAACATGATCTCCGCTAAGATGGGTCATGGAGAATCTCTTACCGTGCACCTGCAAAAGATGCAAAGGTATGTCGACCGCCTTCGCAAGTTAAATGTTGACTTCGGTGAAGACTTGGCGATTGATATGGTGCTTCACTCTTTGCCTCCGATGTACAACCAATTTAGGATGACCTACCACATGAACAAAGAAGAGGTCACCCTAAGCAAACTCCAAGGTGTCTTGAGGGTCGCTGAGAGCAACTTCAAGGATAAGTCTGTTGCACCTACTCCCAATCCGTCCGCTGCTCCTGTCTTGGCTATTGGTCAAGGGAAGGGAAAGAAGAGGAAAGCTTCATCGAATAACTATCGCAAGGTGAAAGCCCGAGATGGTGCCTCTTCTAGTGGGACCAAAGTTGATCCCGCTAAGCCCTGCTCCAACCCAAAGGAGGCAGAGTGCCACCACTGCCACAAGATAGGACATTGGAAGAGAAGCTTCCCGGATTACCTGCAAGCGATCAAAGAAGGAAAGATCAAGCCATCTTTCGCAGGTATATACACAATCAAATCTAACGATTCTAATCATGCTATTTCTTGGGTTCTTGATACCGGTTGTGGTTATCACATTTGTTCTAATGTGCAGGGACTAAGAAGAAGTAGGGATGTAGAGCAAGGAAGGATCAATCTAATCATGGGGAACAGAAGATCGTCGCCTGTGACCAAGATTGGAGTGTATTCTTTGTTGCTATTTGCCAGAAATGGCTAGAAACATCATTTCATTTCATGGTTTATATAGACAAGGATTTAGATTTTCTTTTAATAATGAGAATGGTTCTATTTTGGCTTATCTAAATGGTGTCTTTTACTTTGAAGCTATACCATGTAATGGAATATATGAAACTGTTATGATTGTTGATAACTTAGGAAATGATGTTTTGAATATTGATTCTTCCACTAGTATGGATAAAGCATCCTTGTGGCATTGTCGTCTTGGACATGTCAACAAGAAACGCATAACACAACTCCAAAAGGATGGAGTGTTGGAGTCATTCTACCTTAGGGAAGATGACACATGCGAGTCTTGTTTACTTGGAAAGATGACTAAGTCACCCTTCACGAGTACTTGTGAAAGGGGTGAGGGGCTATTGGACCTAATACATACCGATGTATGTGGACCCTTTAGATCAACCACGAAGAATGGGAACCGCTTCTATGTGACTTTTACCGATGACTATAGTAGATATGGGTATATCTACTTAATCAAGCAAAAGTCAGACACCTTTGAAAAGCTCAAAGAGGTCAAGAATGAAGTGGAGAATCAATTGGGCAGGAAAATCAAGATGCTTCGATCCGATCGAGGAGGAGAGTACCTAAGTCTTGAATTCCACGATTATCTCAACGAGTGTGGAATAGTTTCGCAAATGACACCTCCTAGGAAACCGCAGTTGAATGGTGTGGCAGAAAGGCGTAATCGAACCTTATTGGATATGGTTCGCTCTATGATGAGTCGTGCTTCACTACCTATCTTCTTTTAGGGGTATGCCTTAGAGACTGCCGCCCATATCCTTAACCGAGTCCCTACTAAGAAGGTTGCCAAAACACCTCACGAGATGTGGACAGGGAAAGCTCCCTCGTTGGCACATATCAAGGTTTGGGGTTGCGAGGTTTTCGTAAGACGAGATACTCACGACAAGCTTGAACCTCGAAGTGAGCGATGTATTTTCATCGGCTACCCGCAAACATCCTTTGGATATCTCTTCTATAGACCGGAAGGCAATGTTGTCTTTGTTGCGAGGAGAGGAGTTTTCCGAGAGCGAGAACTCATAAGCCAAGGAGACAGTGGGAGGCAAATCGAACTTGAAGAGATTCAAGAATCGATAGATGAAGGAACCTCTACCGCTGGCATTCAACCTGAGGAGGAAACTCCGGTTGAACCGATTGACGAATCCTTACCTCTTAGATGTTCCGATAGAGTTAGAGTTCATCCCTAGTTTTATGGTTTTCATATTACTACCGAAGGGGACACGTATATTAGTGATGGTACACTAGTAAATCTTGATGAACCTAATAGCTATAAGGAAGCCATGGCAGGCCCGGAGTCTGCGAAATGGAAAGAGGCAATGGATAGCGAGATCCAATCCATGTACGATAACCAAGTTTGGAATTTGGTTGATTATGTGCCCGAACGTAAGACCGTTGGGTGCAAATGGATCTTCAAAAAGAAGACCGACGTGGATGGGAACGTACACACATATAAGGCGCGATTGGTCGCGAAGGGCTTTACTCAAACTCCCGGAGTTGACTATGATGAGACCTTCTCACCAGTTGCGAAGATTAAATCTATTAGAGTGATGCTAGCAATTTCCGCATTTCATGATTATGAGATTTGGCAAATGGATGTCAAGACCGCTTTCCTTAACGGAAAGTTGGCTGAGGATGTTTACATGGCTCAGCCAGAGGGGTTTGTGGATCCGAAGCATCCGAAGAGAGTGTGTAAGCTTGAGAAGTCCATTTATGGACTTAAGCAAGCATCTCGCAGATGGAATCTTTGATTCGATGAGAAAGTCAAAGAGTTTGGATTTGTACGAAGCGAAGACGAATCTTGTGTATATGTCAAAGCCAATGGGAGTATAGTAAGCTTTGTCGTTCTATATGTCGATGACATATTACTCATAGGAAACAACATCCCGACTTTCCAGGAAGTCAAGTCCTGGCTCGGGAAGTGTTTCGCTATGAAGGACCTCGGAGAGGCTTCTTACATTTTGGGAATAAGGATAGTAAGAGAAAGAAGTAAGAGACTAATTGGACTTAGTCAGAATACTTACTTAGAAAAGGTACTAAAACGTTTTAGTATGGAAAATGTAACGCCCGTGTTTCTAGGCTTGCCATCTTTAGCAATGTAATAGTCTAGGTTAACCTTTGTAACTCAACTTGAAATAATAAGAATGTATTATTTGTGAATTATGTGATTTATGTGTTTATTTTCTTGATTTTTATAATTTAATGAATTAAGAATAAAATAAGCGTCAAAATTTAAGTGTGAGATAAGCCTGACATCTTTGCATAAAGTTGTAGTGGTCGAAACAAGGATTCCGGAGATATAAGGAATGCCAAAATCCGAGTTATAACGAAGAAGTTATGACCTGTCGAAGTTTCGCGACAGAACCGGCACGACGCCGAGTGACGTAAAATATGAATTTAAGATAGAGCGATATTTAGCCTTAGCGATCTAAACGAAAGTCGTAGATTTCGTTAAACCGAGAGCGTGCATAAAAGGAACGCCCAAATCTGACTTCGTATGAGGAAGTTATGATTTTATGAAGTTTCGACTTAGCAGTATACAGCCCGAATACTCGATTTGAGATCGAGCGGTTTTTAGCCGAAACAATCTAAATGAGAATCGAAGATCTTGTTGTTAGTAGCGAAACGATGAAAAGTTAGGCGAGAACGGACGTCAGACGAAGAAGTTATGAATTTATAACGAAGTTTTTCTGTCCCGGCCTTCTAAAAATAAATAATAAAAATAAAAGTCAAAATTAGCCAACGGAGTCTAAATGAAAGTTGTAGAGTATGGTCTGACCTTCGCGTGGATATAAAGAACGTCGAAAACGGAGCTCGTATGCGAAAGTTACGCAATTTAGAAGTTTGACAAGTCAATTACGCCCCGCGTACTCAGTCGGATGCAACTTGTCTGACCAATACTCGAGTGCCACCAGTCGACGCACATAGTGACGTCAAAGTACGCCCCGCGTAACCCGAGTACGCCCCGCGTACTGAGTACGCCCCGCGTACTGAGTACGCCCCGCGTAATTTGAGTACGCCCCGCGTAATCCCAGACCCAGCAGCCTATAAATAGAACTCGAATTCAGCCATTTTCTCTTGTTCAAACTCTTCCCTCTCTCTAAGTTTTGCCTCGTTTTGCGTGCCATTTATACCCCAAAGCCCCGGTAATATTCCCGAGCCCCGAAGTAAGATCCGAAGCCCCGAGGATCCCGAAGAGCGTTATTCCCGAGCCGAAACGCTGCCCGCGAGGAGCCCGGTTTTTGTGAAGATCTTCCAGATCTACGGAGAAACACCTCTTCTACAAGCCGTAGTGCTGCCCGATCATCTTCTGATCAGGTGAGTGTGTAGTTATTTTCATTCCAACGCAATATTATGAAGTATATCATATAAAATACGTGTTAGGTGTATATATTTGGTTGTTATACGTGTGAGTGTATATTCACTCTCTTCTATCTTATAGATATGATGTATTCTCTATGAAATACGTGTTATGTGTGTATGCCTCATCTGTTATGTGGAATATGTATTGCTTAAAGCATGTTATACAGGTTTTTAAACTATGTATAAAAACGTATATTTTTATCTACTAATATGTTGGGTAGAACATGGGTAGATAATTGGTGTGAAATAAACAGATGAGAAGCCTCGGTGTTATTGGTGTTATTCTAGTCATTCAGCAGAGTATGGATGACGACCACGGACTATTCTAGACTGTCCTGTGGAACACTAGCAGGCTCATTACCTGTAGGTGTTGTGAACGACGTGTTCACCGGTGTACTCTATCCCCCACATGGTTGCCTTTAGGACACTTATTGTTGAGGAAGCCCCTCTGCAGTGATGTCCGTCCCGATGAAAAATCCTGAAATAGGTTCCTTATAATAGACGTTATTTTTAGGAACGTAAGGTGAGGATAACGGGAATGGGTAATCGGGTTTATTGTTGATTGTTGAAATTAAATATAATTATTGTGGGTTGAAAACCCTATATGATCACCAGGCTCCCAAGCCTGACCCACTCAGTTGATTTATTTTACAGGAAGTGGCGCAAGAGCTTAAGATGGGCGAACATCAAGTTGTTTTGTTTACAAGTCTGTATATGTATATATTTGTTGAATGACTTGTAATGCTATCGTTTATGCTTTATGATCTGTATCGGAACATGACATCCCGTCTTTTGATTATGAAATGAAATCATATTTCTTTGTGAAATGTTTTGATAAATATCTATTTTATCATGTTTTGTTTTTGGGAACAAATTCCGCATCTCTTTTAAAATTAAAAGGATTTACTCTGAAAATTATTTTAAAAAGCATAAATGAAATCGGTCTTTTCTGGCCGAGATTTTGGGGATGTCACAGTTGGTATCAGAGCATTAGTTTAAGCGAATTAGGAATTTGTAGGATTTCTAAACTTAAACCTAGGATGCTAAGTGGAGATTGTGAGGTGTGTGTCTAATAAATTTTAGACACGAGCACTAGTTTATTTTAGGAAAGTTGCCTAAAATGCTTTTATGTGCTAAATGTTATATGTTGCCATATATGATATTATTTGTTCGGATCTATGGTTTATTGCCAACCGGATCTGAAGGTTTATGTGTTTAGGATTCTAAGCGTATATGTACGATATTAGAACTAGCATGTAATCGTTTGGAGTAATAAGGTGAAATTATTCGGTGTATAGATCAAAATGGTGAGAACAAGAAGCGGAGTTGGAAATGCTAATGAAAACAGGAATCAACTGCCTGTAATCGAGCAAGTACCTGTCGTAGCTGCTGCACCTGAGCCGATAACAATGGCTGGTGTACAAATGATGATTCAAATGATGTTGGATCGTCAGATGGAAGAAACAAGACGCCTGCTTAGGCAGAATCGTGAAGAACCGTCAATTCAAGCGGAAGAGCCCGAGGAGAATGGAGGGCAGTCTGAAGGAGAAAACTTTAGTGGGATCATTGGTCAAGACGAACAACCAGTGGTTAGACGCGATAACCAGTATGGAGGAAATGATGGTCGTGGGTGCAAGTATAAGGATTTCATGGCATCCAAACCACCATGCCTATCCGGAAGCCCGACGCCGGTGCAAGTTATGGATTGGGTCTCTGAAATGGAGACTATGTTTGAAAGTTGCGAATGCAGCAACAGGCAGAAGACCGCTCTTGCGATCCCTCTGCTAAAATCTGGCGTGTTGAGTTGGTGGAAGCTGTTAGCTGACTCTATGCCCAAGGGAGAAGCAAGCAAAATGTCTTAGGAAGACTTTCTGGAACAACTAAAACTGCAATACTGCTCCGAGCAGGACCTTCTGGAAATCAGTAATGAGTTTCAGAATTTGAAGAAAGGGAAATTGAGCGTTACTGAATACGCTACAAGTTTCACGGAAAAGATGAAGTTTATCCCATATTTGGTGCCTACAGAACTCTCTAAGGTCAACAAGTTTGCCCTTGGACTACCAACGGACTATGGTCCAATGGTTAAGCAAGCAACCACATTGAAAGCCACCATCTAGGCTGCTAGAAATGTTGAGACCCAGATCAGGGAAAAAGGTCTAGAAAGGTCAGAGGTTGGTGAGAAAAGGAAAATCGATGGATTTTCAGGGTCCAACAAGAAAAGTAAATTCTCGAAGTCTAGTTCGAGAGGAAGTGGAGGAAAGGTAGAGGCGAAATGGTGCGACAAGTGCAAGAAGAAGCATCATGGGAAGTGTGGCGGGGAAACCACATGCTACAAATGTGGAAAGCCAGGGCATTATGCCAACGAATGCACTTTCACCAAGAATGTTTGTTATGGTTGCGGTGAGGAAGGGCACATCTCAAGGGATTGTCCGAAGAAGAAGGAGGCAGCAAGACCCAACATTCCGCCAAAGCCAAAGGCGAGAGCTTTCCAGATGACACTGGAAGCTGCTAAGGATGAAGCTGATGTCGCTTCAGGTACCTTTCTCGTTAACAAATTGCCTGCCCAAATTTTTTTTGATTCTGGAGCCAACTACTCCTTTATATCGCATGAATTTGGTAGAAAACTAGCTTTGCCTATTGTGAGACTAGATAATGCTTTATCAGTCGAAGTTGCTAGTGGCAAGATTGTACCTGTTAGCCATCGTATGAAAAACATTTTAATTGATTTGAATGGGAATAAGTTCCACGAGGAATTATTACCTATAGAACTTAATGGTTTCGACATCGTTTTGGGAATGGATTGGCTTAGTGCCAATGATGCCGAAATTTTATGCAAGAAGAAAATAGTGAAAGTGAATCCGCCTGGAAAGGAATCGTTTATGGTGTATGGAGATAAACGCAGAGTAAATTCTGGAATCATTTCTCTAATGAAAGCCAGAAAGTGTTTGACCAAGGGATGTACATCATATTTAGCATTCGTGATCGATGCTAAGAAGGAAAAGAAGGTGATGCAAAATATTCCTGTTGTGTGTGATTATCCGGAAGTATTTCCCGAAGATCTTCCTGGATTACCGCCCGATCGACAAGTAGAATTTCGTATTGACTTGTTGCCCGGAACAACGCCAATTGCAAAAGCACCTTATCGATTAGCACCGACGGAGATGAAGGAGCTAATGATGCAACTTCAGGAGTTATTGGACAAAGTTTTCATTAGACCTAGTTCATCACCCTGGGGAGCTCTGGTGTTATTCGTAAAGAAGAAAGATGGAAGCATGAGGATGTGCATTGATTACCGAGAGCTGAATAAGGAAACAATAAAGAATAGATATCCGTTGCCGAGGATTGATGACCTATTCGATCAGCTACAAGGTTCAAGTTATTTCTCAAAGATCGACTTGAGGTCAGGATATCATCAGCTAAAAGTAAGAGAACATGATATAGAGAAGACTGCATTCAGAACCCGATATGGACACTATGAGTTTTTGGTTATGTCGTTTGGACTAACCAATGCTCCAGCAGCATTCATGGATTTAATGAACAGGGTTTGTAATCCGTTCCTTGATAAATCTGTGATAGTGTTCATTGATGACATTCTGATTTATTCAAAAAGCCAAGAGGAGCATGGCAGACACTTGCGAGAAGTTTTGGAAGTCTTGAAGAAGGAGAAGCTGTATGCGAAGTTCTCCAAATGTGATTTTTGGATTCGAGAAGTCCAATTCTTGGGTCACGTGGTCAACCAAGAAGGTATAATGGTTGATCCAGCAAAGATTGAAGCTGTAATGAAGTGGGAACAACCAAAAAGTCCCACGGAGATTCGAAGCTTTTTAGGATTAGCCGGATATTACCGAAGGTTTATCCAAGGCTTTTCTTCGATTGCTAGTCCATTAACAGCTTTGACCCACAAAGGAGCTACTTATGCTTGGAGTGATAAGCATAAAGAAGCATTCGAGAAGCTAAAGAAGAAACTATGCGAGGCACCGATACTTTCTCTACCCGATGGAGTTGAAGACTTCGCTGTTTATAGCGATGCGTCTGGTGTTGGATTAGGTTGTGTTTTGACCCAAAGAGATAAGGTGATCGCGTATGCATCTCGACAGCTGAAAGAGCATGAAAAGAACTACCCTACTCATGATTTGGAGTTGGCAGCGGTAGTTTTCGCTTTGAAAATATGGAGGCATTACCTCTATGGCACGAAGTGCAAACTTTTCACTGATCATAAGAGTCTCCAATATCTCTTTAGTCAGAAAGAATTGAATATGAGGCAACGACGCTGGCTGGAACTACTTAAAGACTACGACTGTGAGATACTTTACCACCCCGGTAAAGCCAATGTTGTCGCTGATGCTCTCAGTCGGAAAGTCAATCTTGAAAGGAGAAGGCCAAGAGCGTTGAGAATTGAAGTTGTCTCGACTATTTTAGAAAGTATAAAGAAAGCTCAAGAGGAAGCTTCGGAGAAGAATGACCGAAAGGAAGAACGTTTGGGCAAAACGTTGGTGTTCGGTGTAAACAGTCACGGACTGAAGGTGTTCCAAGATCGGATTTGGATACCTAAGACAGGAGGAGTCAGAGATCTTCTGATGGAAGAAGCTCACAAGACCATGCACTCAATTCATCCCGGTAGCACTAAAATGTATAGGGACCTGAAACCCTATTATTGGTGGCCAACGATGAAGCTCGACATTGCGAAGTATGTGGCCGAGTGTGTGACTTGTGCAAGAGTCAAGACACAACATCAGAAACCGTACGGGAGTTTAGAACCATTGCCTGTGCCTATGGGTAAGTGGGAAGAAATTACTATGGATTTTGTCACTAAACTGCCTAGAACAAAGAATGGTCACGACATGATTTGGGTGGTCGTCGATCGATTCACTAAGAGTGCGCATTTCATAGCAGCCAATGAGAAATGGTCTATGGAAAAGCTTGCGAATTCTTATGTGAAGGAAATTGTGAGACTTCACGGTGTTCCACTAACAATTGTGTCGGATCGTGATAGTCGTTTCACCTCAAGATTTTGGAAAAGTCTACAAGAGGAATTGGGTACCAAGTTGTGTTTAAGTACAACTTACCATCCGCAAACTGATGGTCAGAGCGAACGGACGATACAAACACTTGAAGATATGCTGAGAGCATGTACCTTGGAATTCCTAGGTAATTGGGATGAACATTTACCTTTGGTAGAATTTTCCTATAATAATAGTTTTCACTCGAGCATAAAGATGGCACCTTATCAAGCTTTGTATGGACAGAAGTTTCGTACGCCATCTTGTTGGCTTGAGGCTGGGGAAAAGCAGTTTATGGGGCCGGAGATAGTCCATCAAACTGCTGAAAAGTTGAAAATAATTAGGGAGAGAATGTTAGCAGCTCAGGACCGTCAAAAGAGTTATGCTGACAAAAAGCGAAGACCGATGAATTTTGAAGTTGGAGATTTGGTTTTGCTTAAAGTCTCGCCGTGGAAGGGACTTATAAGATTTGGAAAAAGGGGAAAGTTAAGTCCAAGGTTTATTGGACCGTTTAAAGTTCTTCAGAGGATTGGGAACCAAGCTTACAAGCTCGAACTACCAGAAGAACTGAATGGAATTCATAACACTTTCCATGTGTGTTATTTGAGGAAGTTCACGGGAGAAGTTCCCGACATAATTCCACTTTCAGAGTTGAGGATCGATGAGAACAAAAGGTTGATTGAGGAACCGGAGGCAATTGTTGACCGAAAGACTAAGAAATTGCGACGTAAGATGGTGGAGTTAGTGCTTGTCCGATGGAAACACACGAATGGGCCAAATCTCACCTGGGAGACGGAGAGTGACATGATGAGTCGCTATCCACATTTGTTTGCTGGTGTGTGATTCCGGGGACGGAATCATTCTAAGGTGGAGAGAATTGTAACGCCCGTGTTTCTAGGCTTGCCATCTTTAGCAATGTAATAGTCTAGGTTAACCTTTGTAACTCAACTTGAAATAATAAGAATGTATTATTTGTGAATTATGTGATTTATGTGTTTATTTTCTTGATTTTTATAATTTAATGAATTAAGAATAAAATAAGCGTCAAAATTTAAGTGTGAGATAAGCCCGACATCTTTGCATAAAGTTGTAGTGGTCGAAACAAGGATTCCGGAGATATAAGGAATGCCAAAATCCGAGTTATAACGAAGAAGTTATGACCTGTCGAAGTTTCGCGACAGAACCGGCACGACGCCGAGTGACGTAAAATATGAATTTAAGATAGAGCGATATTTAGCCTTAGCGATCTAAACGAAAGTCGTAGATTTCGTTAAACCGAGAGCGTGCATAAAAGGAACGCCCAAATCTGACTTCGTATGAGGAAGTTATGATTTTATGAAGTTTCGACTTAGCATATACAGCCCGAATACTCGATTTGAGATCGAGCGGTTTTTAGCCGAAACAATCTAAATGAGAATCGAATATCTTGTTGTTAGTAGCGAAACGATGAAAAGTTAGGCGAGAACGGACGTCAGACGAAGAAGTTATGAATTTATAACGAAGTTTTTCTGTCCCGGCCTTCTAAAAATAAATAATAAAAATAAAATTCAAAATTAGCCAACGGAGTCTAAATGAAAGTTGTAGAGTATGGTCTGACCTTTGCGTGGATATAAAGAACGTCGAAAACGGAGCTCGTATGCGAAAGTTACGCAATTTAGAAGTTTGACAAGTCAATTACGCCCCGCGTAATTTGAGTACGCCCCGCGTACTCAGTCGGATGCAACTTGTCTGACCAATACTCGAGTGCCACCAGTCGACGCACGCAGTGATGTCAAAGTACGCCCCGCGTAACCCGAGTACGCCCCGCGTAATTTGAGTACGCCCCGCGTAATCCCAGACCCAGCAGCCTATAAATAGAACTCGAATTCAGCCATTTTCTCTTGTTCAAACTCTTCCCTCTCTCTAAGTTTTGCCTCGTTTTGCGTGCCATTTATACCCCAAAGCCCCGGTAATATTCCCGAGCCCCGAAGTAAGATCCGAAGCCCCGAAGATCCCGAAGAGCGTTATTCCCGAGCCGAAACGCTGCCCGCGAGGAGCCCGGTTTTTGTGAAGATCTTCCAGATCTACGGAGAAACACCTCTTCTACAAGCCGTAGTGCTGCCCGATCATCTTCTGATCAGGTGAGTGTGTAGTTATTTTCATTCCAACGCAATATTATGAAGTATATCATATAAAATACGTGTTAGGTGTATATATTTGGTTGTTATACGTGTGAGTGTATATTCACTCTCTTCTATCTTATAGATATGATGTATTCTCTATGAAATACGTGTTATGTGTGTATGCCTCATCTGTTATGTGGAATATGTATTGCTTAAAGCATGTTATACAGGTTTTTAAACTATGTATAAAAACGTATATTTTTATCTACTAATATGTTGGGTAGAACATGGGTAGATAATTGGTGTGAAATAAACAGATGAGAAGCCTCGGTGTTATTGGTGTTATTCTAGTCATTCAGCAGAGTATGGATGACGACCACGGACTATTCTAGACTGTCCTGTGGAACACTAGCAGGCTCATTACCTGTAGGTGTTGTGAACGACGTGTTCACCGGTGTACTCTATCCCCCACATGGTTGCCTTTAGGACACTTATTGTTGAGGAAGCCCCTCTGCAGTGATGTCCGTCCCGATGAAAAATCCTGAAATAGGTTCCTTATAATAGACGTTATTTTTAGGAACGTAAGGTGAGGATAACGGGAATGGGTAATCGGGTTTATTGTTGATTGTTGAAATTAAATATAATTATTGTGGGTTGAAAACCCTATATGATCACCAGGCTCCCAAGCCTGACCCACTCAGTTGATTTATTTTACAGGAAGTGGCGCAAGAGCTTAAGATGGGCGAACATCAAGTTGTTTTGTTTACAAGTCTGTATATGTATATATTTGTTGAATGACTTGTAATGCTATCGTTTATGCTTTATGATCTGTATCGGAACATGACATCCCGTCTTTTGATTATGAAATGAAATCATATTTCTTTGTGAAATGTTTTGATAAATATCTATTTTATCATGTTTTGTTTTTGGGAACAAATTCCGCATCTCTTTTAAAATTAAAAGGATTTACTCTGAAAATTATTTTAAAAAGCATAAATGAAATCGGTCTTTTCTGGCCGAGATTTTGGGGATGTCACAGAAAACTCAAAGAAGGGAGAATTACCGATACAAGGAAATGCCAAGTTGAGTAAGACTCAAAGTCCGAGTACCGAAGCTGAGATAGCAGAAATGAGCCGAGTACCATACGCTTCCGCAGTTCGCTCAATCATGTACGCTATGACTTGTACTCGCCCTGATGTAGCCTTCGCTTTGAGCATGGTTAGCAGATACCAAGGGAACCCTGGCAAAGCACATTGGATTGCGGTGAAGAACATCCTTAAGTACCTTCGGAGGACGAAAGAATGGTTCTTAGTCCTTGGAGGGAGTGATGACTTGAAGGTGCGAGGGTATAGTGACGCCAGCTTTCAGACCGACAGGGACAACTACCGTTCGCAGTCGGGCTGGGTCTTTACCCTAAATGGAGGAGCAGTGACATGGAAAAGTTCCAAGCAGGAAACCGTAGCTGATTCAACGTGCGAATCAGAGTACATTGCAGCGAGCGAAGCGTCGAAGGAGGCAATATGGCTAAAGAACTTCATTGGTGATCTTGGAGTTGTGCCGGCCATAAAGGAGCCCATGGAGATTTTTTGTGATAACGAAGGTGCGGTTGCCTTGACCAAGGAACCGAGGGATCATGGTAGATCTCGACATATCGACAGAAAATATCACTTCATTAGACATCGTGTAGAAGAAGGGCAACTCGTAGTGAAGAGGATATCATCAGAAGATAACCCAGCAGATCTGCTTACGAAGGGACTGAGTAGGGTTAAGCACTTACAACATGCTAGGAGTATTGGGCTGAAGGATGATATTAGTATAGATTAGATAGTGTTAGAAACGTATAATAGATAAATGTAATTAACATTTGATGATTAAATAAAGGAGTTTTATTTATGAGTAAAGTTACTGTCACATGTTAATTGTTTAACTATTGTTTCACTTTGCATGTTTTGACTTCCAGAATAATTGAGTTTATTAGGAATAATCGAATTATTCAAATGGTCCACAATCGTTCATATGTTAGGAGTAGATATGAATGAAGATTGTCATGAATTGGTGTGTAGAATGTCTAAATGGTGTTAGACATAGCAAGGGTTGCTGCAACGTTCATGAGTGCTTATGAACTGGTTTTGAGCATTGGAATAAACCCGCGCTTGCTGGAATCACCTTATGGAATACGATATAAAAGGTGATCGCAAGACGATAATATCATATAGTCTTAAAACCTAGATATATGGTTTATTATTTGTTAATTGATTGTACATTGATAATGCGAAAACGCATCAGTAACTCGATGTTATAAAACGCATTGTTGTGTATAGTTGGTTAATGAAGAAGTAAATGCATATAAGTCGAAGTTTATCTGTAACTTTTATCTAAGAAGGTAAAAGCGATATCTCGGCCGCTCGATGATTTGATTTAACTTATGTGTCGGGCCCGGTCAGAACTGAATTGATGTGTTTGATTAAGTTCTATGTCAAATAAATCAGAGATCGAGAAACCTAAATGCTTGACTTCCAGAATAATTGAGTTTATTAGGAATAATCAAATTATTCAAATTGTCCACAATCGTTCATATGTTGGAAGTAGATATGAATGAAGATTGTCATGAATTGGTGTGTAGATTGTCTAAATGGTGTTAGACATAGCAAGGGTTGCTGCAACGTTCATGAGTGCTTATGAACTGGTTTTGAGCATTGGAACAAACACGCGCTTGCTGGAATCACTTTATGGAATATGATATAAAAGGTGATCGCAAGACGATAATATCATATAGTCTTAAAACCTAGATATATGGTTTAGTATTTGTTAATTGATTGTACATTGATAATGCGAAAACGCATCAGTAACTTGGTGTTATAAAACGCATTGTTGTGTATAGTTGGTTAATGAATAAGTAAATGCATATAAGTCGAAGTTTATCTGTAAATTTTATCCTAAGAGGGTAGAAGAGATATCTTGGCCACTCGATGATTTGATTTGACTTATGTGCCGGGCCCGGTCAGAACTGAATTGATGTGTTTGATTAAGTTCTATGTCGAATAAATCAGAGATCGAGAAATCAAATGCTAGACTAACCATTCCATAGGATTGTCAGCATGATATCTAACAGAGGACTGTACGATCCCTTATCTAAAGGACAAGATTGATTAGATCAGAGTTGACAGCGTCTTTGAGAGCTTCGATTGCAAACCGAATTGTACTTGTATAGTTACTAGACTTATCCAAGTGGGAGACTGTTGGAATAGTGTCTAAGGCTGCAACTATATTAGGCAAGTATTTGATCCGGTTGTGCATGGTCCTTTTGGGTTGCCTTCACCATAGCAACTTGATGGATGATTTGTTAAAAGAGAGTAAATATTATAAGGAATAATATATGGTTATTTGATTAATATAAGTCATAGATTAATTGAAATTAATGTGGTAACTTAAAGAGATTAATTAAATAAAGGGGTATAAACTGTCAATTGTTTGATAGTTAAACTTTAGACTATAAATCCATTGGGATATGCTTTGGACGAATTCTATGAGATATAGGATAGCTAAAATCGTCCAAAGGCTTATCTATGGAATGGATTTGGATTGCCTTAAGAGAAGATTATCCAATTAGGGTTTAGGTTGTAACCCTTAAGGAGTCTACAAGTATAAATAGACCCTATGGGTGAGGGAATTCAACACACCATCAAAAGTAGAGATACTCTGGCCGAATTCCTCCCCTCTCCTCTCTCCTAAATCATCTTGCTTGCTATTGGTGTTTGTAAGCCATTAGAGGAGTGACATTTGTGACTCTAGAAGCTCCAAGACAACAAGATCAACAAGGAACTCAAAGGTATGATTCTAGATCTGTTTCAATGTTGTTATTTAACCTAATTAGCCATTAGAAGTCTTGGATTCAAAGCATGTTTAATTAGAAAGCCTAGATCCAAGCATTAGGGTTTTGCATGCGCACATAGGAAAGTTCTTATGGCTAAAACCCATCACATTTGAGATATTAAGCTCTTGGAAGGCCAAGTCCTACAAGCTACAACAAAGAGGTATTCATCTAACTTGTTTTATGTTGTAAATCTCAAAATTGTATGCTATTTAGGGTTTATGCTTTGGTTAAATGAAAATTGCATGCATAACATGATAAATACTGTGATGAAATTCCGTGGTCCGATTCAGGTCCAATTTTGTCAGAGGCATGGAATCAGGACACTTGACAACAATTACTTGAAACTCAAGAATTAAGGAAGCAAAGTGATCTTCTTTTTCGTGAAGAGGTTACAGGGGAGAAACTGGAGTGTCCGAATGTTTGATTTCGGAACCTCTCCCATGAATGTCAGATTTCGCAATTCCTTCAAACGACGAGCAACTGGCTTCAGAAACTCGCTTCCGAGGCCAGGTGCTTTGGACCATGGATGACGAAAATTATTATTCATCCGAATATTTGCTTCAAGCATGTCTATGGAATTGTGTAATGCATCTATCTTAACATTAAGACGTTTGTTATCAGAGATCAAAACATTTCGTTCGGAGTAGGTGATTTCACATTTATCTTTCAAAATGATACATTAATCATTTGACATTACAAGTTCACGCTCTAAAGACTCGATTTTCAACTTTTTATCCTCGAAATGTAACCTAAGACAACTTAACTCGATTTCCTTCTTCTCATTGGCTTTTATGGTTGACTTATCGGCTTTGAAAATGATGTTCATGTCTGATTGAATCTGAGTTAGATATGGCTCACAAATAGATAAATCAAAATTATTTTCAGTAATCATAATTTTTACCTGGTGAATGATGCTTCTCCCTGGTGGATCGTTCATAGCCATCTAGCAGTAGTTAGGTTTAGCATCTTCATCTTCCCTTTCAGATTCGGATGACCAGTAGCCTTCCTCACACTCTATTTCTTGTTGAGCCATGAGACACATGTTTCTTCTAATTTTTGACTCATCATCATCCCTATATGACCAGTAGCCGTCCACATCTCTCGAAACCATTGTTACAAATGCCTTTTCACTTTCAACCATCTCTTGAGCTTTTCGTACGTAGTGGGAAAAATCCTTGATTTTTGGTTTCCGCTGAGCATCAGTAAGACAATCTTTGGCAAAATGGTTTGTATGTCCACACTTGGGATACACAATTTTTGGTTTGTCTAATTTGGAACTCTGGGAGGCTTATGGAGCAGATTTTGGCTTAGAGAGGTTGAATTTGTATGCGGGAGGATTTTCCAAAGTTGATTTATGTTCCAGGGCTAAGTGTGGTTGGGGATTGTTATGGTGAGGAGCTTGGAATCTATTTTGGTATGGTTTAAAGGAAGGGTTGAAAGGACGTTTATATTTCATTGAGAGAAGAGCAAACTACTGTTGAAAACGGAGTTCAGAGTCCATGGCTTCGAAATCATCTATAGGATAGATTTATGTGGATGAAATGGGTATGGATTGAACAGATGAAACAATGGATTTGAAGGGATCCGGAGTAGACAGGTTCAGAATGGTTGAATTGAAAGAACTAACTATGGAAATGGGACCTCCGGAGAGTTCCCTTATAGTTTGAGGAACATTAGATTCATGTCCTTGAAGCTCATCAAAGAGTTGATAGAGCTTCAACTTTTTCAAGGAGCCATTGCTTTGCAGACAGGATTTTACATTTACTCATCCTTTGCCTAGATTGTTTATGAACTTGAGGTTGTACTCCAATCAATTTCAGACAATCCCATGAGCAATCATGTTCTTGACCACGATTCGGTAATGATTAGAGGCTGAGGCAACTGATTCGCCATGAATGGTTGTTAAGGTATCAAAGTCGTTGATGACTGAAGTAAGGCGCTTGTCTTTCATATTTTCTGAACCTTCAATCAGGTCCTGAAGAGTGTCCCAAATCTCTTTGGCTGATTTGCACAACTTGATGTGCTCGAAGAGTGAGGGAGGAACACCAAACACCATTTATGTGAAACCAACTTGATCAACATGCAGCTTCTCAATATCATCTGCAGTTAGAGGAGCTGGGCGATTTTCATCTTGACCCATAAGCTGAGCAGCAACATCTCTTACAGTGGTTCTTATAGGAACATAAGGACCTTCTTTGACGGATCTCCAGATTTCTTCACCTTTATCTTTGGCTAATACAAATCTTTCCATTCTAACTTTCCAGTGGTCATATTCTACCACAACTAGTAATGGGGCACGTGTGGAGCCACCCACACTATTTGCGATTTGCATTGAAATCACTTGCTGAGGATTAGAAGCAGCCATTGAGGTTAAGATATCTCCAAGCTAAAGTGGTATATAGAAGAACTTTTATCCTTATCATGAAAATGGTTGAAATACCAGGGTAAATTCAAACCAACTATATTATGATATTATGGATTCAAAGGACAACCACTCAAGCTCTGATACCAGTTGAGAGAACAAGAACGATTTGATGCGCAGGGACAAGGTTTGAGAATTCAAACCTTAAGTGAATGCTTAAGATCAATGTCTGCTTGCTAATATATGTTCAAGTCAAGACTGGAAAGACCAGTCAAGTCTTAGATAATGTTTTCAGCCAATGATCAAGTCATTAAATGAAGAATGAGAATAAATGATCAAAGTAAAGCTAATAAATGAAGAACAAGAAGAATGTTTTGAAAGAAGTTTAAAACAACTTAGTAAAAGCCAAAAGTTAAGTGAATAATTCGTACTTGACTTTGCATTGAAAGCTCCTATAAATAGGAGAGAAGGTTACAACGAATTAACTGGAAAGCTTACATAGGACTAGACAGTAGAAATGTTCTTGACATTCTGATTGTCTAATATTACAAAAAACTAGGTCCTATGAAACATTATATCAATACAAAGACAAAATTCATAAATGCATAAAGACAAAACAAGGTGATTCCGGATCAGCACCCATTCCGAACATGAGAGTCATTTCGGAATGTCTTCACTTCAACTTATCTTCTTCTCATCTTTTGGTCCGGACAGATTCCGGACCACTCTTCATATTTTACTCCGGACTAACATCAATTTCGGAATATCTCCACTTCGGAATTTGAGCTTAGGATTGCTAAAGGTTCACTTTCAGGTTCCAACACTCCTTGATTTTTTTGTCTATAAACATTTTAGCAATCCCTATCATTTCCCTCATAATATCCAAACATTATTTCTCTCGAATTTCTCTCCATTTGGCCCAAACATTCTTAGTGTTTAAAGTATTTTCACGAAGCTCTGAGGTCCCTGAGAGCTCGATAATTAGAAGCTATCGAGTCGGAGTTCTACCAATGCAATTTACGGACTTATGTCAGGAAAATCTATGTAAGTTAGGCTACACTTATATTGCTTTTAGTGTAAATTATATTTATACTCATAGTGTAACCCCCTAAATTTCAACCCAAAATTTTCAATTAAAACGTAAAGTGTTTGTTCAAATTACAACTACAATATCTTAAAACATTTACTAGGGTAACATTTAAAAGTTATCATTTGCACAAGTCACCCATTGATGTGATGCAATCGGGCTGTGTACCTCTTTTGATATAAGAAACCTAAAACATGTAAACTACAAATCGAAAGCACAAAGCTTAGTGAGTTCCCCAAAATTTCACACACATCACAACACAAATAAACAACTATAGGGTATTAGTAACCCTGGAGACTACCTAAAGTGTCAGTGGGCAAACAGCACGCCCAATGGGTTATCAACAACAATGGAGACTACCCAAAGCCTTAGTAGACAAACAGCAAGCTCGGTGGGTTATCAGCAACCCTTGAGACAATCCAAAGTCTCAGTGGGCAAACAGCTCGCCTGACGGGTTTTCAGTAACAATGGAGACTACCTGAAGTCTTAGTACATAGTAATATATCACAGTAACAACAAGCGAGACCCAGCTGGTCAGCATACACACACACACACACACACACACATATATATATATATATATATATATATATATATATATATATATATTACCACAAAGGCTCATACAAACATGCAATAGTCACAAAGACAACTAGCATCCTACAGACGCAATTTAGTGAGCAGATACTGGTGTCTTCGACTCACAAGCACAGGGAGGAGACTCACCTCAAGCTTTCAAAACAACCTGCTAAATTCTTAGATTGCCGATTCGGGAAACCTCTGTTGGATTAATGTCTAAGTCCATAACTATAATTGGTAAGACTTGACCCGACCCGACATGGTCCATTTGGGTTGCATACCATCATGCACTTGGATAGACTATAATGAGAGAAATAAGACACTTATGGTTATTAATATATTATAAGTTCTAGTATATTAATAATAAGAATAATAAGATTATTTAATTAGTATTGATCAAGAATTAATCTAGGATTAATTAAGTGATCAAAAGAAGACTAATTAAATATATGGGTTGATTGTGTAAATCATCCATACTTATATAGTGGGCTAATGCTCCATGGATAATCAAGTTGGGCTAAAACCCATAGGGTGGTCCATGGATGCTCCATGGTGTATTTGAACCCATGGATCCAAGGAAATGGAAAGCCATGACAATTAAGGATTTACCCTAATTGTAACACTATATAAAGATCTTATTCTTGACAAAAACCGGCCACTAATTAGACACTAGTATTATTCTAGAGAGGGCTAGCCGATTTCATGAAGTGTAGAACTCTCTCAAGTTATTCTAAGTGTTTTGATGATTGTGATTCCATTTGAGGCTTCCACACTATTGGGGCTAGGCACTCAAGCTTCATGAAGACTTTCTACATCAAAGAGGTATGTATTCTACCTTGTTACACTCATTGTTTTGTATGCTAGATTAGGATAATACCTTGGATGTTCTTATTTGCATCTATAATAGAGAAAACATAGATCCAAGGTATTTAGGGTTGCATGTACACTTAGGAGTGTTAGAATGCTCAAAACCCAACAGTGGTATCAGAGCCTAGGCTTGTTTTCTTGTTATACCTGCAATAGATGCTTAAAAAAATGAAAGTGTTGCTGTTTGATCATCGATATCGACGAGTCCATCAAGGGACTCGGCGAGTCCATGCCTAAAAATTGATCAAAACGATCCAACTCGCCGAGTTGGTTCATGCACTCGACGAGCTGGACCCCCAGACAGCATATTTTCGAGGTTTTTGGCTTGAAATGGACTAGGAACATTACCCTAAGTTGTTTTTGAACTTATAAACTTGTTTTTAATGTGGTAATGTTCATGCTAATCCATTTTCAAAGATAATTGTCAATAGATTCATGTTTTGTATTAGTTTAAGGTTTAGACTAATTACATGAAGAAGTTTGATATGAATTATCTTGTTCTTATGAGTTGCTTAGATTAATAGAATAGTTAATCGAAATAGTTGTTTTCAATCCATTTTAATCTAAGAGTTGAGTATAAAATGTGTTTGTGTAACTTGTCCTCAAGTTACATGAAGAGTCACATTAAAGACTCATAAAACTCATAAAAGTTGGTAATGGTTACAAAAATGAAGAGTCTTGTGTCATTGAATTTTTTTTATGACTCCATAACTTGTCCTCAAGTTATGGAAATTCAAGAGTCACTTCATTAATAAATAAATAAATAAATAAAGTGTAACCTTAATTAATTCCATAAGTTATAAAAATAAAGAAAAGTTAATTCTCTTATTAGTTTAAAGTCTTCCATAAGTTATGGAACTTGAAGCGTTTTTTGGATTAAAACTACTTTAAACACATAAGTTATGGAATTAATTAGTTTTGAATAGTTTCAAAACTTGCCCTCAAGTTTTGGAATTTGAAAAGTTTTCACTTATGAATACTTTAATTCCAAGTTAGCCCTTAGAATTTTAAAAGAGTAAAAATTCAACACTTATACTATTTACAACATTAATGGTTAATTTTTATATATATGTATAAGAACAAGTCGTTTTACCGTTAGTAGGCCTCATTCACGAAACCGGTCTATAAGGTGGGTATAAGGTTGTTGCCTATAAAATGGCGACTTAATGGGTGTATACTCTCACCCACCGCTTGCTTGATCGGTGGAGGGTCGTTAGCCGAACGGGTAGGACAATGACTTTAAATTCTCCCTTCATTAAAAGTATTAATGATAAATACTAAGTAACTAAACTCTTAATAATTCCCAATCTTAGTTACTTTAGGAAAAATGTGAATTTGGTGCTAGCCCATGGAATTCACACTTTGTACCTTACCAAGTCGTTAGTGGAGCGTGTGTGGTTAACCGGCACACTAATTTTGACTAGTAAGGACCACGAAGGGTGACTTAATGTTTGTCATAGATCAATGGAGCGTGTGTGGTTAACCGACACGTTGATTAGGTGATAATATTAAGGGTACCAAGTGAATTGGTATGGTTATTCACACTTTGTTTTGTGATCCTCGGCATCCCAGTCACAAAATTTGAGAGGGCACACTCGAGATTGAAACATGCCATTGAAAAGTTCAATGAATCTCAAAAGATCTAGGAATTTCAAATCCAATTAAAACCTAATAAATTATTTCGTTTTTTCATGGTGGAAATTGGTGAATCGTCATTCGCCTACCTTCAAATATTTTATAGCTTGGATTACGGCATCCCTCTTCCAAATTATAAAATATTGTGTTGGGTCATAGCCTTAATATTTCATATTGGGTGTCATATGAAGGACTTTAAATCAACTATCTTGAATATCTCCCAAATCATGTCTGGTTTAGACATTTATGATCTTCCCAAATCTCTTGAAACTAACTTTCCTAAATGAAGATGATGTTCCAATGGAAATCATACTTCTTTCACCTCCTCCAATCATTCTCCCTCACCCATAAGTTCTTGAAAAGTTTAAAGTCACTCGATCCCTATTGGCAAGTAAAGGTCTTGGTGAGGTCACATCTTGGAGATGTAGTCACATATTGACAAGCCGGGAGAGTTGGGTGTCAAAGTCTTGAGAAAGTTGGTGGTTCAATCACTTTCTAAATCACATAGTGAGTTCTTTTGGAACACCTATGATAAAGACTATGACAAGACCCTTAATGATTTTATCTATTTGTTAAGATCAACTTCCTCAAAACTTGATGGACATTGACAATAGTGACACAGGAAATCCAGAAAAGCATTCTCTTCCCAATGGAAAGGGATCGGCCATAGTCAACTCGGTTGACCAAATGGTAAAGAGAAAAACTAAGTCTGTGATAGTCCCGTGTACCATTATCAAAGGGTCCATATGTTTATATTGCCAAAGAAAGGGGCATTGGTTGCAAAGCTGCCATAATTTACCTAAGGATGTTAAAGTCGATAAGTTTGACTCTACTTCAGGTAAAGTCCACTATCTAACTCTGCTAAGTTTCTATTTGGAGATTCTTATTACATAATGTGAATGGGTCACATGCTGATGTCTTTTAAGAATCAAAGAAAAGATAGGAAGCTTAAAGAAGTATATGTTGATTCTGATTGCGAAAATGGGTTTCGATCGTATGGTTCAGAAATCAGAATTTAGAGCTGTTGCTTAAGAGTTATAATATATTGCTTGTGAATAGATAACAACAAGGTTTTCATTTGGATTGTAAGGATAAGTTTTCCGCAATGTTTTAAAATATAAGAAAAAAGGGGTTTTAATTTTGTTTATTTTAAAAAATATATCCTTACAATGGCATCTGTGGAAAATTATTGCTTATATGTTTCCAGTAATAGCAATATTGGAAAGTGGATTTGATTCTTTCATTTGTGGTAGTGTCTGAATTTACCAAATGAAGAAAGTTTTTCATCACCCAAGTTTCAATTGGACAGAAACTTGGAATCATACAAGTTGTATTCTATGATGAATGAGAATTTTCATCTTTGGAAAATTAAGACTAATTCTTTGATCACATGTATATGTGAGTCAATTGAAGGACTAAGGAATTAGGTACACTGGGTGTGCACTGGTCAAGGTCCAACACAAAGATTGATTTGTCATGATTTACTAAAGATTAGTAAATATGATTATACTTATAAGGTTAAGTATAATTCTATAACATTGGAAAGGTTCCAATATATGGCAGAGCGAATAAGAAGAATCAAATTAGGCAGAAGGATAAAAGTTTCTCAAATCTGAAAAGATGGGAGAGTACTTTAGTATCAGTTTTATGATCATCTTAATGATTATGAAACCATATCACAAATTCATACTCTAAGGACGTCTTAGTGCATTGTTATGTCTAAGAAGAGAGTTCATGAATTGTTGGATTGGTTAAGATCAAGGAGATGAGTGATACTTCGTTCCAAAACAATTCTTAGAGTCATACTCCAAGATTGTAACATTGAGTGACATAAAGTAAGGTTTAAAACACTTATCAAATGTAGTGTGAAATGTTTCTACTCTTGTACATTTGAGATTGGTAAGTTGTGATGTCTTGGATGAGACAAAGACCAACTAAGACCAATTTGTGTGAAGTGTTAGTCTTGATAAGAATCCGCACTATCCCTTGAATATTTGTTTTGTCAAGGAATGGTTCTTGACTAGGAAAATTTATATGTCAAGGGGACAGTGGGAGCCTTAAAGATCTTGAAAGAGTTTCAAGATTTAATCAAGAGTAAAACCTGTAATTTATCACTAGCACACGACTTAAGGTTTGCAAACTATCGTGTTGACATAATTCTTATTTCTGTACCTACTTCAAATAAGTTGAATTTGCATGTGAGTTATCAGAGTTCAACTTGGAAGCATTGGTGGGCCTTGTACTACCAAGGTGACAAGAAACTAAGATTGAACAAGTTTAATCCATGTAAGGCTGAATTTGTCACTAACCTTATCTTGTGATTATGGTTTTGACATATTCACATGGATAGGAACTCATACACTATAAAATCTAAGTGTCATAAGGTTTCTCTCCGATTCATGAAAATGATGGTGAGGAAACGCTTTCACTAAGTAGATATCAATTGTGTTATTTGCATTTTCAAAAGTCGTTAGTGGAGCGTGTGTGGTTAACCGGCACACTAACATGGACTTGTGAGAAATGGAAAATGCCTAAGCAATTGAGATTATGATTACGGCATCCCTTTTCATAGTTCTAAATATTGTTTAGACACACATGTGAGCTATCTAAGAAAGGATGTATGAATCTAAATTTCAGAAGTCCAGCAGATTTCTGAAAATATGTCAGAGCTAGTGGGAGCATAAGTGTTATGCTGATAATCATCATGTTAGTGGGAGCATGATTATTATGATTAGTATTGCAAGCTAGCAATGTTAATTATAGAAAACAAAGTTTCAATTCGTGAAGTTGTAGGGGTTGAAAAGTTGTTTTGCTATAATTAAGGGAGAGGAAATTATACTTCATGTCAATTCTAAAGCTTAGATTGAGATTTTAATCATCTTTAGTCAAGAATATATATGAATTTTGTGTTGGAATGGTTCAACTTGAAGAAATTCTATATATATATTGCGTTTTCAAAATTCGATTATGATTACGGCATCCCTCTTCATAGTTAAATTTTGAAAACATGGCAAATAATAAAAAAAATATTGTAGCAAAAGACTGGTCTAGTATCATGTCTTTATGTCAAACATCATGAATCGTGTCCCATATGCTTCGGATATAGGATCGATTGCATGTGCTATAATATTCATCTTTTCTAAATTTTCCAAATGCTTAAGGCATTGAGGAGGGAAAAGTCTAGAACTAGATATGACTATAGTGATTAAGCAATTGTCGAGGACAATCTGAGGTTTGCCAAAGATTGGTTGCTCAGGGGCATTTGGAAGTCTAGTGTTAATTTTGGTAGGACCATATTGACATTTTCTGAAAAGAGGTAACTCTTGTTCGGAAGTGATAGTCAAATGGGACTATGGAAATGTATCCATAGGTGGAAGTTTTTCAATCTATGTAAGATTAGAAAACCTTAATGCAAGAAGGATGTTCAAAGCAATGTACTTTGAATATGAGACTTCCGTTCCATAGAAGTTGACCTTCTTTGGAATACTCTGTAATGACGGGTGACAAGGTTTTGGTGACTTTGTGAATAATCATTACAAGAGGAACATTGCATAAAAGTTTAAAATCTAACAGATTTTTTTGGTAAATGATAGGAATCGGGGATTCTCACATTTACAATAAGGATTTAGGATTGTGAAATGAGTATCAATGGAATCATGTTCAATTGATCTACATCACAATGTAAGGATCATAGACAAACATAGTGTGCATACTTGAAGTATGGCATAACTATTGTTTAGAAAAACAAAGTGTACATGCTAGGAGCATGGGATAACTATTGTTTTATTCAAGTCTTAAGTTGATTATTTGAAACATTGAATAATGTGTAATCAATATGGTGATAAATAAAAGGTGGTTTTATTTATATTCAAAAGGGTTCTGAGACCATATTAGATTCGATTATTATTGTGTTTCACTTTGCATGTTTTGACTTCCAAAATAGCTAGGTTATTCTTTTCGAATGACTAAGTTATTTAAACACTCCACGGTCGTTCATATGTTGGAAGTAGGTATGAATCAAGACTGTCATGAATCGGGTTTGTAGATGGCTAAATGGGTTTAGTCATAGCAATGGTTGCTACAACATTTATGAGTGCTCATAAGTTATGAGTATTGGAATAAACCCACGCTCACTTGTATCACTTCATGGAATTTATCTCGAGTGATCGTGAGATGGTAATATCATATAAATCTTCAAACCTAGAGATATGAGTTGTTACCTATGAGTTGGTTGTGCATTGATTGCACGTAAACGCATCAGTAACTTGATGTTATAAAATGTGCCTTTGTGTACAATTCAACAAGTAGTAGAACAAGCATATGAGTCGAAGTTTATCTGTTCCTTCTAGAAATAGAAGCGATATCTGGGCCCCTCGATGATTTTGTTGTGACCTATGTACCGGCCGGTCAGAACTGAATTGATGTGTTCGATTAAGTTCTTTGTCAAACAAATCGAAAATCGGGAAACAAACTGCTGGAAAACAAGTACGATGTTGTTCCATGTATTTGTCCGGCTGATATCATGAGAACAGAGGATTATATGATCCCTTATCTAATGGACAAGTCATTGACAAGGTCAAAGTTCATCTACAAGGTCAGAGTTCGATAGAAGCTTTTGAGAGCTACGATTGCCAGTTGGTTCCTGAAGTCATACACAATAATAGTTTTAGACTTATCCAAGTGGGAGACTGTTGGATTAATGTCTAAGTCCATAACTATAATTGGTAAGACTTGACCCGACCCGGCATGGTCCATTTGGGTTGCATACCATCATGCACTTGGATAGACTATAATGAGAGAAATAAGACACTTATGGTTATTAATATATTATAAGTTCTAGTATATTAATAATAAGAATAATAAGATTATTTAATTAGTATTGATCAACAATTAATCTAGGATTAATTAAGTGATCAAAAGAAGACTAATTAAATATATGGGTTGATTGTGTAAATCATCCATACTTATATAGTGGGCTAATGCTCCATGGATAATCAAGTTGGGCTAAAACCCATAGGGTGGTCCATGGATGCTCCATGGTGTATTTGGACCCATGGATCCAAGGAAATGGAAAGCCATGACAATTAAGGATTTACCCTAATTGTAACACTATATAAAGATCTTATTCTTGACAAAATCAGCCACTAATTGGACACTAGTATTATTCTAGAGAGGGCTAGCCGATTTCATGAAGTGTAGAACTCTCTCAAGTTATTCTAAGTGTTTTGATGATTGTGATTCCATTTGAGGCTTCCACACTATTGGGGCTAGGCACTCAAGCTTCATGAAGACTTTCTACATCAAAGAGGTATGTATTCTACCTTGTTACACTCATTGTTTTGTATGCTAGATTAGGATAATACCTTGGATGTTCTTATTTGCATGTATAATAGAGAAAACATAGATCCAACGTATTTAGGGTTGTATGTACACTTAGGAGTGTTAGAATGCTCAAAACCCAACAACCTCCACACTAAATATCATTAGATAATATCCTAATTAATAATCAGGTCATAAACCATAACCGGGACCAGCCCAAAGACACCCAAAAACCTTAAATGGCCCATCCTAAATGGTTCCCGTAGCCCATTACGAGCCTAAATCCAAGAAGCCCCAAGGCCTATTGATGACCCAAAGTTAGAAAGACTAGTGGACCAATAAGGCCCAAAACCCTAATAGTCTAAATCCCCCAATTATGCCCCTTAAGGGAAAAAAAGATCATTTTCCCCTTCCATGGTCCAAAACCCTAAATCTTGATGAAAGGTCAAAAGTTTGCAAAAGTCAACTGTCTAGCATGTATCCTAGGCATACTCTCCCCCTACGTACGACGTACTCAAAGGATCAGGTGGGTCAGGGTTAGGCCTGGATATGTTGGGAGTAACTAGAAGTACGTGGGGGCGTACGTCGTCTAATTCCAAAAATCACTCCAAAATGTCTTAATCATTAAGACATGAAATCTAAACATAGATCTAGCGATGTTAAAAACCCCCGTGGGACCCCGATATCGTACGAGACTAAATTAAAAAAAAAAAAGAACTGGGGCGGTGGCAGAATTAAACGTCGTTTATTTTCGAGACCGGGGTCGGGAGTCGGTATATCTATCCCCTACTCTTGAAGGGCCCCATTGTATATTTTTGTAAAAAATATATATATTTAATAGAAAATATATATGCAAAATATATTTTCTAATTTTAGGTTTTGGTTAGGTTTCACTTTCCCGTTTCAAATAACAGATATTGAAGATGTAGCGAATTGATCATATATTTTTTGATATGTAAGTATTTTATATTTGTAATGTTGGATTTCTCGTATTTTAAATTTGTATGATTGTTGGAATTGTCGATTTGTAATGTTGGATACATAATGTTGGATTTTTAATTTTTTTAGTTTCTAAAACATTAGGTTCTAAGCTTTTAAAGTTATTAAAAATAGGCTTTTAGCCTAAAACAAATCAATTTTTTAGAAAAAAAAAATCAAATTTTAAGCCTATAAACCGGGACAACAGGGAAAACGGGGGTGGGACCGGGGGGCGATGGAGGTAACCGGGGGCTATGTAAATGGGGAATCGAAGGGCGGGTTCAACAACTGATTTCATGGGCGGGGGCGAGGGCAGCTATTTCCACTCCCGTTTGGTCCCGTTGACATCCCTACATAGATCTGACCTCCATAGAATATGTTAATTAATAAAGTCTATAACTTTAAGCCTTTGAATGGCTGAAAGAGATTAAACCTAAAAACTCTAACTTAATCTATACTCAACACCACCAAACTCTTGCAAGGCTATAAAGGGACAATCAAGCAACCATTTTTATGAATCTAGGCACTCTAATACATCTAAAAGGACAACCAAAATACTCTTGAGTAACCCATACTCACAAAGGTCCAAGATTTGGGACAAAAGGCTCATAAAAACCCATTTAAGAGATCTAGAAAGAAACACATCAAGGTATAAACTTGATACCTTCACAAGCTGCACAAAGTGAGGTAGTTTCTGGATCCACAAGCTTGTAAGCAACACCACCTTCTTTAATAGTCTTCTTCTTCTAAAAAAGATCACTAACAAGCTTTAAAATCTCCACACACAAGGCTTAGGCTTGAGAATAGGGTTTAAAAGGAGTGGCGCTTGATAAGAAATGTCCAAGAGAGGCATAAGGTGGATTAAATATGGAGCAAACACCTAAATTTAGGGTTTTGGAGCTGAGCTAGTACACCCTACGTACCAGATGTACTCCCCGCATACTAGCATGCATCCCGCGTTCCATGGCTCACTCATGTATGCTGCTTGTACCTCACGTACACCCAGCATATGTGTTGAAATGTAAGACTTTTTCCATAAAGGGGAAAATATTAACTAAGCCAAGGACCAAAATGGAAATACATAGAATCTAGATATTACAATTCTCTCCTACTATAATTAGATTTTGTACTCGAAATCATTCTGTAATACCTCCTCAGCCAAACCAAACGATCCTGACCGAACTCCCTGAATCCGAAATATGACTAAGTCATCCCACTCGGACAACCATCCACCCTTATAGTTGTCGAATCCAATTTCACAAAAATCACAAGCCCCAACAAGTGTCCAACTGTTATGCCTGAAACTGAAAAACCCATATCAGTGTTTGACTCCCAGATAGACAGAACCATTCCAAACCGTTCCCACACAAAGTTGAATTCACAACCTGAACCGCACAAATCTATCCGTCCAAATCCATTCACAGATACCCAAAACATATATGCCCCGACCACTTACCGGTACCGAAAATCCTCATCGAAAAAAATCAACTCCTGACTCAAAAACTGAATAGGTACACATGGTCTTGGTCTATCCACCAACACGACTCAATTTGTCATTCACGTGGTCCTGGTTTATCCACCAACACGACTCCATTAGTCATTCACTCCTAATGAAGAACAACTCAACCAACCAATGCGCGAACGATCACCCAGTCTGCTTAACCCCAATGATGGCAACAAACTGAACCAAGTACTCACATCACATTTGGCCTTAACCCAACCTACAATTTCCCAAGTATTATAGATGTTGAGGCCCACTCATAACCCTTCACCCAAACTTATGATGGTCTAAATCATCCTAGAGAATACCATGAGCCAAGTCATAGACTTCCATCACTATTACGACCGCTTGTTAACCTAATGAATGCTACGGCTGCTTCACAATGTTATAACACATCCACAACCGCATCCTATCCTAGTGAATGCTACGATTGCTCTGTAGTCTTACATCACTTCCACAACCACACACTAACCTGGTGAATGCTACGGCTGCTCCACAATCTTACATCACATCCATAACCACACACTAACCTGGTAAATGCTAGGTGAAATGTCCCAAAAATTACAATAAATTTGAACTTTTGAAAACATTTATATTTATAAAAAAACCATTAAATCTATTAATTAACCAAAACTGTTAAGTTTCAATTATTCAAATAACATTTCAAAATCAAAACATACTTCCAACAATATTAATCCATTTAAACTTCAAAACAATAGTGGAAAACTAATATTCTTAAAATCCCATATCAAAGAGTCTGTGACAAGGACCCAATCTTCAACCGCATCACTGTACAGTCATGTTAAAGCCTCATCCATACCATATGTACTTGTAATAATCATTTTATAAAGGAAAGAGTAAGCACGAAGCTTAGTTAATTCCAACACAACATAACAATTGAAGTACTACACCCTACTCCTACATTCCATGCCATCAACAAATATGCAAGCATCCATATAATATATAACATCAAGATCATACATGTCGTGTCTATTTGGGAACACATGACAAACAACACCCAAATAAAGACTTGGTATTCAGCCGTCGAGTCCACAGACTTGGCGTTTCCGCCTTTGGTCCCCCTAACTTGGCACAATGGCCTTCAGTCAGTTGGCTCGGTATTCAGCCGTCGAGCCTAAACACATCGACTCGGTATTCAGCTGTCGAGCCCAAATATATCGACTCGGTATTCAGCCGTCGATCCCATACATATCATGCATATGCATTCCACAGCACAAATAAGTACATCAAATATATCTAATACAACAAGTATTACTTTTAACTATCAACCATATAGTTCCTAGTCTCACCCGACCTAACAGTAGGCATATAATACCATATGGTTATGAAGTGAGGGACCCACCTCCAATAGCAAAACACTCTCCAAAGTAGCTCGAGACACCAGTTCAACCTTCAAACTTCCTAATAATAGTAAATAGAGTTAAATTATGGTCTTTTGATATCCCAAAAGTATAATGACTCGTGGGTTATTTTTTTCAGATTTATACATAAGAGTTATGGTCTATTCGGGACCTGTTAACCCCTCTTAAACACCTTATTTTTCAAAAGTGTTTTATGTGCGTGAAGTTCAGGTGCTTATCTTTAACAGTAGTATTCACACACCTCTGAACGATTTTTCTACAATTTATGGTGATTTTTACAAAACTGCATCGCAAAATAGTTCATTACGGACCAGTCTAGGTAAATGGTCAATTTCACCTTAGTAAGTGGCATTTTTGGACTTTGGTCAAAACTAATTAATTTTAGAGAACTCAATAATGAAACAATGGGATTTGGTTTCGACTAAAAAGGTTTTCTCATGATCGAGATATGGTCTCTCAAAGATATGGACAAATTGGTCTATTCTTTAGAAAGATAAAACTATGGTTATGATTCAATCCACTCAACCCATTAAGTCTCAAGTTCGATTTACATCTTCTAGGTCTATAGAACATTAGCCCTAGAAATTATAGGACATTTACATTCAATGGTCAAAAAATCATACCTAGGTTGTTGAGATTGAAAGCTCCATACAAGCCTTGCACCTAAAACGATTTTGACAACAACCCTAAAATTTCTATCAAGATCGACGACCTGTAATTAGAGCTCCATGGATTTAAATTAAAATTCCAACGGTCAAAGCTTCAATATATTTCTTGGGATGCTTCGCTACTATTTTCTTGATGAACCAACGGTTCAATCTCCGGGGATCGTCCGAACACTACTGAAAGGTCTTCAAAAACGGGAATTCCAAGAAAAATGGATATTAGGGTTAAGTTGTGTTTAAGGGTTCTTAACTTAAGTGGCTGACCAAATTCGGCCCTAAGGCGCCCAATTCAACCCAAAACATTTCCCTTTAAGTCCCTAGGTTTGAAACAATAGCTCTATTGCCCCTCTTTACAATATTATGACTTTTAAGTCCTCAAGTCTTAGTCTGGTTCTTCATAACTCCAACAATCATTGATTTGACATTCAAATAATTATAATTTCATTTCATACACCTTAACACTTAGTCCGGAAATATAAATTTATCTATTGGAATTCAAATATTTGAATTTATAACGTCCAACTATTATTTTTTACCCATGATTATAACTATTTAAATTAATCTGAAATTAGGGTGTTACACTATGGCTGCTCTAAAATCTTACATCACATCCATAACCACATACTAACCTGGTGAAGGCTATGGCTGCTTCGTAGTCTAACATAACATCCACAACCACACACTAACCTAGTGAATGCTACAGCTACTCCGCAGTCTTACATCACAACCACAACCACACACTAACCTGGTGAATGCTACGACTGCTCTGTAGTCTTACATCACATCCATATAATATGGTCTGATGCTCATGACTGACCAAATAATAGTATTCCTTGCTTAACCTTGAACCCTCTTGCAACCAAAACTAGATCTCTTGTTGACTTAGGATGATACCATGTTGACTGGCCTTCCCAGTTAATCCTTAATCAAACAATATCAAATCCACACCGACTGACTAGATATTTAATACCCTGCCAACCAAATAGTAGTCTTCTCCACACTCTCAATCCTAGCCTATCTTGGATTCTTCCCAACCTCAAGGAACCTTGGTGCTCCCTCTAGATATATTGATCCAAAACTCTAACATGGGCACAAATTCTAAAGTGGCTCGCACCTGGAACTATCCCCAGCAGCCTTAAGTGACCACCCCTCACGTAGATTCATCTACATTCTAATAACTTCAAAATCAATGGATTAACCAGTAATCCCACAATCTTCCTACCCAATCACCACCACACCGAGCTTACTATACTAAGATTCCATGGTCAAACGACATCGGGTGCTCACACCCCAAACCATATGAAGCACTTTACTACTCTCGACAAATATTTTTGTATCGAAAGTACCTTCCTTTGATACAATTCCACATCCTTATTCAATACCAATTGATGACAAGGAACTCAAAATACCCAAAATTGGAACAAATAGATAATCACTTATATGTTCTACCTACTACCAAAAGAAACCCGAGTCTATAATAGATCATAGTTCCACATTCCAAAAATTCAGGGAAACATATCCAGAAGCCATGATATACCATAAACAAAACCTAACGATTGGTTGTCACGATCATTGACCTTTAATTATACAACTCAAAACCTTCGAAGCATCCCCCACCCATTGACAATGAACTAGAACAACCAGCGATTGAGAATGTACTTATAACAACCTGATAATCCAAAATTTTCCACTACTAAACCCATGAAGAACTACATTTACCCGACCATGAAGTTGATTGACAGATCAACCACTACTTATCTTAGACTCTAGTTAGAAATTTATACATCGAGCCGACAAATCCTTCAATAATCGGTTCTCAACCTGAGCGACCTAACCACCTCTTGAATAGTTCACCAGCCTTCCTGAAAGGTACCACTGGCTATAACAAGCTCATTGACCAATAGCTTTGTGTTGCGAAGACAACTCATGCATTTCCGAGCACATATATTTGATGGCAACTTGCTCAACACCCTCAGCTCGAACCAAAGTCTCCCATACCCAAACTATTGATCCCTACAACCCTTTCCTCTAGAACCACGAAATCAAATAGATCAATGATATTTCAAGTAGCATGCCCAATTCTCCCCCCACTTGGGTTCGAACTATCACCAACTAACGTTGCATACAAAACACACTTCAAACTGAGTCAGCCATATACATATCATCAATTACTCTTGGAAATTATAACACAGTGCATGATAATCTCCCAGATAAGGACCTAATAACTCAAAGACATTCCAAATCTCAGATGGAGACCTCATAAACTTCCCAGTCATAATCGCCTCTATCAACAAGAATCGTATGCAAATACACAAGCAAAAAATCTAATAGCCCATTTATAGCATTGGTTTCCTATCTAAGAAAAATAGGACTATTACATACTTTGCCTTTGAATCTCCGACGTTCACTCCATCGTGAGACATAATCACAAAAACATGAGGCATCATCCTCATAGTCAAGATATAACATAGACAATGAAAGTTGTCATTCCCGATTCACTTCTCTTGATCACCTGGAACAACCTACCAAAACACACTCTAACTGAACTCAAGGAAGGCAAACCCGTGGTCCTCATCTTGTATAATCTCCACGAAAATGACTCTCTTTCCACACATGAAATTTTCCCGATGTGATCAAAACACACGAATCCTCTCGTGCATTTCCAACTTTGTCGTGGATACCACAACCATATGGTCTCCCCCCACTGGATCATCCTCCAATCTCTGATAGCATATGCATGCTCTCTCTTTTCCCAATATAGAAAACTAGAAGAACACAATCCTCGTCTTAAAAAATATGACATCATAAACCATCAGCGGATCACTTAACCTTAAGGTTGCAATCCTTAAGCCGGTCATCCTAATCGTTCTCGTCTTGAATCCCGCGACTTCGATTGTTACTCCCTTACGTAAGGCCCCCAAGACCATGAAATTAACTACTTATTCAGGTCTACACCATTCAACCCCAACTAACGTAGCCACTTTGGCCCAAACAATTACCTAACCCGTCTTCTTCTAGGAAAGTTATAACCGAAAAGCTGATAATACCCAAAATGATGCAACGGATACATGGTTCCAAACCATGTTCCTACCCTCAACCATCTCCTTTGAAATTTCAGGACTTTCCTGGATTTGATTACGGATCCTATGTTTCCAGTAGTATGGGCCCAATACCCCATTCAACCCCAACGGTTAGATAATCCTTCGACTAAAAGACTCAATCCTATAATGGTTAGACTCATACGATAGTTGTGTAATAAGGCCAAGTCAACCACTCTAAGATTATTTAACCCTTATTGCATGTAACATAACATATTTATGCAATAAGTAACTTACATCAGTATGAGTCCGATAAAACACAAAGCAAGTAGCATTTAAGAATCAAGAACTAATAACATCACACAAATAGGAAGTCCTATCTCAAAAGCTCTTGAAGATCACTAGTCACTAGCATGCATCACTACCAGCTCACAGAACAGGCATAAAGGCATCTCACCTAACCAGGCATCCAACCATGCATCACTAAACAGATACTTATCCCTAATCTAGCATGCAATTATCATATACTCATATCAAACATCAATCATAAAACATGCATGGGTATTCTGGGAAATACTTATATGAGCTCGGCTGATTACATGCATCACACCCATTTTTATTTTAAAAACTTACTTAGAAAATCATTTTCTTTTGGAAATTTTTTACCAACTCCTAAGTTTGAGTTCAAGAACACATGAGAGTAAGCCTGAATCCCTCAAACCAAGCTTTGAAACCAACTTGTAATGCCCCAAATTTCAACCCAAAATTTTCAATTAGAACATTAAGTGTTTATTAAAATCACAACTTCAAGATCTTAAAACATTTATCAAAGTATCATTTAAAAAATATCATGTGCAAAAGTCCCCCATTGATGTGATGCAATCGAGCCGTGTCCCTCCTTTGATAAGGAACCTGAAACATGTAAACCACAAATCGTAAGCACAAAGATTAGTGAGTTACCCAAATAATCACACGTAGTACAACATAAATAAAAAAATTATGGGTTATCAGCAACCCTGAAGACTATGCGAAGTCTCAGTGGATAAACAGCAAGCTCGGAGGGTTATCAGCAACCCTAGAGACTACCCAAAGTCTCAGTGGGCAAAAAGTACAGCCGATGGGTTATCAACAACCATGGATACTACCCGAAGTCTCAATGGGAAAACAGAACTCCCGGTGGGTTATCAACAACCCTCGAGACTACCCGAAGTCTCAGTACACAGTAACACATGTCACAGTAACAAGTGATACACAGCTAGTCAGTACATACACACACACACACACACACACATATATATATATATATATATATATATATATATATATATATATATATATATATATATTATCACACAAGCTCATGAAAAAATGAAAGAGTCACACAGGCTGCTAGCATCCTATATACACAATTTAGTGAGCCATCATTGGTGCCACCGACTCACAAGCACATGGAGGGGACTCACCTCAAACTGATGAAACAACCAGATAAATGCTTGACTGCTGATCCGAAAAAACCTCCACATTAAATATCATCAGATAATATCCTAATTAATAATCAGGTCATAAACCATAATCGGGCCCTGCCCAATGACAACCAAAAGCCTAAAATGGCCCAAATTCCTAAACAGTATCCAAAGCCCATTACGGGCCCAAATCTGAGAAAGCCCAAGGCCTATCGATGACCCAAATTTAGAAAGACAAGTTGCCTAATAAGTTCCAAAACCATAATAGTCCAAATCCCACAATTATGCCCTTCAAGGGAAAAAAAAATACCATTTTGCCCCTTCCATGGTTCAAAACCCTAAATTATGATCAAAAGTCAAAAGTCAACTGCCCAGCGTGTATGATGGGTGTACTCCCCCCCTACGTATAACATACTTGACAGATCAAGTGGGTCGGGGTTAGGTCTGGCTATGTTGGGAGTAACCAGAAGTACGCGGCGCGTACATCGTCTGATCCCAAAAATTTCTCCAAAATGTCTTAATCATTAAGACATGAAATTAGAACATGGATCTGGCCTCCATAGAGCATCTTAATCCATAAAGTCCACAACTTTAAGCCTTTGGATGGATGAACAGAGCTTAAACCTTAAAACTATTAGAAAAGCGTCTAAGGTCATTAACTATTGGTAATATTTCTAATGATAAAAAGGTCCATGTTGAGGTTTCCTTTTAGAACTCACATGACCAATCATAGAAACTCAAACTTCAAAACACCCCCATATTTTTACTATCATGAATAGAAGTGTCAAGAAGAAGAAAGCCAATTCCCATAGGTTAAAAGACGATTAGTGTTGGTATACCTAATCTAGGCCCAAATGTCATGGACAAAGGAAGGCTTATTCATAGACATGTTCTTATAGTTTTTCATTTCCATAATAAGAAAGGACTAAGAAAGCATACATGCCATATATATATATATATATATATATATATATATATATATATATATATATATATATATATTTGAGGTGAAAGGATTGAAACATGAAGACGTTAAATTTTATCATGGTTCATGAACCCTTTCTTCTTTCCATAAGATCAAAAGCTACGTATGTTGGATTAGTGTCTAAGCCCATAACCATATTTGGTAAGTACTTGACCAGGTTGTTTATGGTCCTTTTGGGTTGCCTTCACCAAAGCAACTTGACTGGAGGAATAATAGAGAGAGAGGTTATTATGGTTTATTAATATATTATAAGAATAATATATTAAAATAGAAATCATATTTGTTTAATTAACATTGGTCAAGAGTTAATTAAGAATTAATTTTGTGATCAAAAGAAGTTAATTGAACTAGGGGGACTGAACTGTAATTATGTAATAGTTACAAAGTTGGGCAAGGAACCCCTAGATGATAGGGTGGACGAATTCAAGGGATAAGGCCTTAGAATTCGTCCATGATAAGGCTTCCAGAATTAGCTTATGGGCTGCTTGGTGGCCAAGTAACTAGATAAGGATAATGACTGAAACCCTAATTTCTACACATATATAAAGGACCATTTGGCATTGCAAATTCGGCCACTTGATCCCTAGAGTTCCTAGAGATGAATTTCTCCTCTCCCCTCTCTCTCTCTTTCTTTTTCTTCTTCATTTGCTATTGGTGTTTGTGAGCCATTAGAGGTACTACACTTGTGGTACTTGCTTTCAAAGATAAAGAGATTCAAGAAACAAGTTGTTATTACTACATAACAACAAGAGGTATGTATTCTAATCTTCTATCTAATTTTCGAAAATATTAGAAGCATGCTAGGTTTCTCTTTGTGTTCATAGTGTTGTATAAATAATAATGAAAACATAGATCTTAATCTAGGGTTGCATGCACACATAGGATTGTTTGTATAAAACTCATCAGTGATATCAGAGAGTTTGGTTTTGTTTTCAATTAGTTTTATACAAAACTATGAATTTGACATACTAGGTTTTATATCCAATAAACCCAAAAGGCATGATTTTCTAAATTAGGGTTCATAAACCCTAGATTTCGAAATTTTGATAGGGTTTCCCAAACCCTTTCCTTAGCCTCCAAAATTTTGAATTTTAGGGTTATCCAACCCTAGGGTTTTCGAAATTGCCTCCTCCCCAAGATAAGATCCCTAAAGTTTAGGGGTTTGGATAATGCTATATCTCGTAATTATCCCTTAATTGTTTAAATATGGTAATTAAAGATTTTTCTATTATCCCATCCCAATTTTCGAATTTTAGGGGATTTAAGGGATTAGGTTAAATAAATTGATTAATTTAATAGATAATCCTTCAAGATTTGATAATTAAAATTAACTGTTTGATTTTGGGATGATTATTAAATCGAAGTTTTAATATTTAAAATTTTAAATTAAAAGGTTTTAGATTTTAGAAATTTTAAATTTGATTAAAACCCAAGTATTTTGAACTGTTTAAAATACACCCTATACTATTATAATATTACAAGATTAATATGTATATATGTATAACTTAAAATGCTAGTCTTACAGTTACTAGGCCTCATTCACAAAGCCGATCTATAAGGGGGTATAAGGTCATGGCCTATAAAATGACCGTTTAATGAGTGTCCACTCTCACCCACTGCTTCCTAGATTGGTGGAGGGTCGTTAGCCAAACGGGTAGGATAGGGAAAACCTTTCCTCATTAAAAGTATAATGAACTATAAAAGTAACTAAATGTTTTTCCAACAATTCCCAATCTTAGTTACTTTAGGAAAAAGTGAATTGATTCAATTCCATGAAATTACACTTTGTACCCTTGCTAAGACGTTAGTGGAGCATGTGTGGTTAACTGGCACACGAATTGGGTTCTAAGAAAAGGTGGTAAAGGGTGAATCATTGTTTGTGATAGTTCGATGGAGCATGTGTGGCTAACCGGCACATCAAATAGGTGACTGTAACAATGAGGGAACCATGTACATTTGCATGGTTATTCACACCTGCTTTGTGATCCTCGGCATCCCAGTCACAAGCTAGAGGGGCATATCGAGATTTAAACATGCCATTGAAAAATTAAATGAATCTCAAAAGAATCTAGGAGCTTTCAATACATTTAAAACTTAATCTCCTTTTCGTTTTTCATGGTGGAGAATTAGTGAATCGTCATTCACTTACCTTCAAACTATTTGCATGTTAGATTACGGAATCCCTCTTTTAATTTGTATATAATGTTGTTGGATCCTAGCCCTAATTTCTCATTTGGGTGTTTAATTTGGGATTCATTTCTAATCAAACTTTGTCCTTTTCTATTTCAGATGTCGAACGTCAACAATAATGCTTCCGGCTTGAACTCCTCCGGCTTGTTCTCACTCATGAACTTCTGTGGGAGAGTGATATTCAACGGGTCCAACCTCAATGATTAGATCCATAACATCCGAATGGTCACTCGCTATGAGGATAAACAGTATGTCCTTGATGAGAAGCTGAAGGAAATCAAAGTTAACACTGCCTCTCCCGATGAGATCGCTGCCTTTGAGGCCCACGAGCGTGATGCCACAAAAGTCCATTGCATCATGCTAGCGACCATGACTGTTGAACACCAAAAGTCCTATGAGGAAATGTATCTTTATGAAATGCATCAAGACTTGATGGACCGGTACCACCAAAGCGCTAGGCAAAAAGGTACGAGAGCATCACTTTGATGATCACTACCAAAATGGGTAATGGAGAGTCCCTTACCGCTCATCTACAAAAGATGCAGAGATATGTTGATCGCCTACTGAAGTTAAATGTTAACTTTGATGAAGAGCTGGAAATCGACATCATTCTTCACTCCTTGCCTCCATGCTATAACCAGTTTCACATGACCTACCACATGAATAAGGAAGAGGTCACCTTGAGCAAGCTTCAAGGCTTGTTAAGGACTGTTGAGAGGAATATCAAGGATAAGTCTGTTGCACCAACTCCTACTCCCGCTATTGCCCCTGTAATGGCAATAGGGCAAGAGAAGAGTAAGAAGAAGAAGGCTCCCTCAAAAGGCCACCATAAGGGAAATTCCCAAGATGGTACCTCTTCTAGTGGAACCAAAGTTGGTTCTACTAAACCCAACTCTAACCCTAAGGAGTCAGAGTGCCACCATTACCACAAGAAAGGGCATCGGAAGACAAGCAGCCCAGAATATATGCAAGCTATCAAGGATGGGAATATCAAGCTATCCTTCGCAAGTATTTACACTATTAAATCTAATGATTCATCGCATGCTATTTCTTGGGTTATTGATACAGGATGTGGTTTTCACATATGTTATGATTTGCAGGGACTAAGAAGAAATAGGGATGTGGAGCATGGAAGGATAAATCTAATCATGGGAAACAGAAGATCGTCGCCTGTCACCAAGATTGGAGTTTATTCCTTAGTTCTTAGTAATGGATTAGGTTTAGATTTAAACAATTGTTTCTATTCGCCATATATGACAAGAAACAACATTTCATTTCATGGGTTATATAGACAAGGTTTTAGATATTCATTTCATAATGAAAAGGGTTCTATTTATGCTTATTTTAATAGTGCTTTATATTTTGAAGCATTTCCTTGTAATGGAATATATGAGACTATGATGGTTGTAGATAATTTAGGAAATGATGTGTTGTGTGTCGATTCTTCCAATAGTATGGATAAATCATGCTTGTGGCATTTTCGTCTTGGACATGTCAACAAGAAACGCATAGCCCAACTCCATAAGGATGGAGTGTTGGAGTTATTCGACCTTAGGGACGATGAAATGTGTGAGTCTTGTTTACTTGGAAAGATGACCAAGTCACCCTTCATTGGAACTTGTGAGAGGGGTGAGGGTTTATTGGATCTCATACACACCGATGTGTGTGGGCCCTTTAGATCCACCACAAGGGAAGCGAACCACTTCTATGTGACTTTCACCGATGATTATAGCAAATATGGGTATATGTAATTAATCAAGCACAAGTAAGAAACCTTTGAAAAGTTCAAAGAGTTTAAACAAGAAATGGAGAATTAGTTGGATAGGAAAATCAAGATGCTTCGATCCGATCAAGGTGAAGAGTACCTAAGTCTTGAATTCCATGACTACCTCAAGGAATGTGGAATTGTTTCGCAATTGACGCGACCTAGGACATCGCAGTTGAATGGTGTGGCTAAGAGGTGTAATTGAACCTTGCTAGACATGGTTCGTTCCATGATGAGTCGTGCTTCACTACCTATCTTATTCTGGGTGTATGCCTTAGAGACTGTTACCCATATCCTTAACTTAGTCCCTACGAAGAAGGTTGTCAAAACACCTCACGAGATGTGGACAGGGAAGGCTCCCTCGTTAGAAAATATCAAGGTTTAGGATTTCGAGGCTTTCGTAAGATGAGAGACTCACGAAAAGCTCAAACCTCGTAGTGAGCGGTGTATTTTCATTAGCTACCTGCAAAATTCCTTTGGATATCTCTTCTATAGACTGAGTGACAATGTCGTCTTCATTGCAAGAAGTGAGGTTTTCCGAGAGCGAGAACTCATAAGCCAAGAGGACAGTGGAAGGAAAATCGATCTTGAAGATATTCAAGATTCGAGCGATGAAGGAACCTCTAATGCTGGCGTTCAAACTGAGGAGGAAACTCCGGTTGAATCGATTAACAAATCATTACCTCTTAGACGTTCCAGTAGAGTTAGTGTTCCACCCGTTTTGTATGGATTTCATATAACAAGCGAGGATGATACGTATATTAGTGATAGTACACTAATAAATTTAGACGAACCTAACAGCTACAAGGAAGCCATGACAGGCCCAGAGTCTACAAAGTCGAAAGAGGCGATGGATAGCGAGATTCGGTCCATGTACGATAACCAAGTTTGGAGCTTGGTTGATCATGTACCAGGTCGTAATATGGTTGGGTGCAAATGAATCTTCAAGAAGAAGACCAATATGGATGGGAATGTGCACACTTATAAGGCGTGATTGGTTGCGAAGGGCTTTACTCAAAATCCAAAAGTTGACTATGATGAGACATTCTCACCAATTGCAAAGATAAAGTCTACTAGGGTGATGTTGGCCATTACTGCATTACATGATTATGAAATATGGCAAATGGATATGAAAATTACTTTCCTCAATGGGAAGTTAGCTGAGGATGTTTACATGGCAGCCAAAGGGTTCTATCGATGCGAAGCATCCCAATAGAGTGTGTAAGCTTGAGAAGTCCATTTATGGACTTAAGCAAGCGAGGAATCTTTTTTTCGATGAGAAAGTCACAGAGTTTGGTTTTCTGTGAAGCGAGGATGAATCATGTGTATATGTCAAAGCCAGTGGGAGTATAGTAAGCTTCCTCGTATTGTATGTCGATGACATACTGCTCATAGGAAACGACATTCTGACGCTGCAGGAAGTAAAGTCCTCGCTTGGGAAGTGCTTCGCTATGAAGGACCTCGTAGAGGTTGCCTATATTTTGGGAATAAGGATAATGTGAAACAAGAGTAAAAGACTAATAGTACTTAGTCAGAATACTTACTTGTACAAGGTACTAAAACACTTTAGTATGGAGAATTCCAAGAAATGGGAGTTACTGATCCAAAGTAATGCCAAGTTGAGTAAGACTCAAAGTGCGAGTACCAAAGTCAAGATAGCAGAGATGAGCTATGACAACCTGGAAATTTTTTCCTTGAAAGACCAGCCAATCAAATGAGAGTCAGACTCATTTTGCTATCTTCTAGCATTGTTTAGCGTCAATTAGAGTGTTCTAACCCTTGTACCTTCAAAGTTAGGACTTAGAAATAAGCTCCACAAGTTCACCACTTCACAAAAATGGCCAAACACTCCAGCTTGAGCAGTGTACAGCCGTACACCCCCTATGGTCGTACACTCAGGGCTATAAAGGTGGGACTCAGCCTCCATTCAACCCTTTTCACCTCCCAAAGCCAAGAACTCGTGTATGCTCCCAACTACCATCCGATTTTCATACTAGATCTTCAATATTGTAAGTGTTCTTCCCTTGAATTGTTTTTAATCCTTTTAACCTGGTAACACCCTCTGCTTTCATCCATTAGAAATCATATTTTGACTAGATCTTCAAATCTCACCAAGAACACACACTTATTCTTGGTGATTTTGAGCCTTGTTGAGCCTCCAGATCGTAAGTACCCTTTCCTTATGCTTAGATCTTGTTAAGAAGACTAGATTAACCTTTAGAAATCATACAGAATATGATCAGCAAGGAGTGTACGGCCGTACACACCCCATGTGGTCGTACACCCCCTTTTTTAGTGCTATTTGGCTTCAAACTCATGTTCTATGCTAAGGGGATGCAAGTCAGAGACTTGGGACACACTTTTGACCACTTTTACAAGAACATAAGGAGTGTATGGCCGTACACCCATGTGTGGCCGTACACCCCTCAAAACAACCTTAAAGGGCCTTCAAAGTGAAAACCGAGCTTCAACACTTGATGAGCAGTTGTCCCACAAGCCTACCTACCATTTAAGCCAACTTTTATGCACTTGTTGCCATGAGTGTACGGCCGTACACTCCCTGGATGTACGCCCATGGCCGCACACTCCTCAAAGTGGTCGTACACTCCCCTTAGATGAATCACATGTGATTCCAACACTTGGTCAAAGTGTTTCCTAGTCCTTTAAGGTGCTTCCTTGCATTTGGTTGCTTCTAAACCCTATATTTATGCCAATATATGCCATTATATGTCATTTAGGACTCGCTGTTCCTCGAGACTTCATTTGTGGAACTTCTCATCCTTACGCACATATTCATTTGAATCACCCACATAAGGTGAGTTCATACCCCTATAATCAATCTTTTAAACTATTTAAATTGTTTTAAGGTGGGAATACAAGTTGAACACAATTGATAACTATGTAAATGCTTGTTAAACATCTTTCAAAGGATTGCTTATGTTTTTAATAAGTGATCAAAACATTTCAAAACTCTTTTTAAGTTATGTTACTTTATAGTTATAAAACTCCGTTTTTAAAGTACAATCATAACTTAGTAGATAAATGAGTCTTTTCAATAACAGTTCAAGTAAACATACTAGTAAACTATAATAGGTATAGTTTAGGGGTTCAGTTCATACTTGATAAGTGAACATACTATGATGAGAAACAAAGAGAACATACTACACTATACAGTTAGAGCATACTATACATATACAAGAACACTATAACATAAATGTGAGCCACTACTTCGGGGCACAGCATCACTGATGTGGCTCATTTTGTAACCAGAGTCTCCTAGAGGGAGAGCGTGAGTTCATGTATAGATCTATACTAGACTGACCATCCTACACCTTGCTACTAGCTACAGTGGGACCTGCAGGTCTGCGGGTGACAAATGCCATAACTATTCGGTGTATTTCAGTGTCATGTTTCCACTAGTCAATTAGTATGGTTATAACATATCAAATTTTACCTTAATTAATAATTGATTTAAGGTAGCTAGTACAACAGTAGTTACTATATACAATACTACAGTACTCATATTTTCCCATTACTTTCATAAAGTGATAGTCCCACTTGAAAGTTAATGCAAACTATTTTCGAGTTAAGATAGTTATAAACTAGGGAAAACAACATCTTTTCAAACAACAAGTAGAACATTCGGGTCTATTACATTGAGTAGAAAATGACCTATAATGCTAACTTTATAATTCCTTAGTGTATACATCAGGGATATATATTAATCAGATCCGACAGGCAATAGGATGTGTGCTTTCCGCTTCATTTCCTGTTCCTTATTTGGTTGTGGGCTTAGAGCAGATTCACCCAACCTACTATCTATCTAATCTTAATTATATATATATATATATATATATATATATATATATATATATATATATATCAAGTAATCATAAGGATCAGTATAGCCTGATCAACTATATTCATTCGAGATGTGACCGACATGTGTTTTCGAGTGATGTGGTGTTGCAACAGTCTTAAAACTTACCTAACACTATACAAAGGATTTCTAGATCAGAACATGAAAGTTAGAATACTGTGGGAGTATTCTATGACACTATAACGTGATAACAAGTTTAAAACATACCGAGTTCATTACATTAAAATACTATAGGAGTATTTTAGGCACTATATTAATAACTTATGTGATAACTTAAAGAACCCTTACGGATAGGTCTATAATCTTGCAATGTATTCTCCCAAGGTTTTATATAATTGAGATTTTATAGAATTAGAATTTGTGATCTATGCTTCACTACCTGTTCCTTGTTTGGTTGTGGTTTTGGAGTAGGATCACTTATTCGAAGGTCTATATAATCTTAAATAATATACAACTTGTATACATTGTGTATTTATAGAAGGACTCTGTAAGGATCACCCCATAATGTTTCAGTTACTCATAGATTCTTTAGACACTTCCATTCTCGCACGACAAACCCATATAGATGTAACCACTTCCTCATAGCAGTCAACAAAGGAGTCAAGGAGGAACAAAAGCAAGTTCATGAGGAGTTTTCAAAGAAGGGTCAAGCGAAGTAACCAAAACGCCTTAATACGTCACACTAATAAATAATAATCTTGGCTAACTTAATGAGTTAGTGGAAACACTACTCACCCTATGTGTTAGGATTATTTTCTTTACATGCAACTGGTAACAGTTATTCAAGTCATAGGTATTCATTCGAGGATAGCCATTTCTAATTCATAAAGTTTATTGGGTATAGACTCTTTAATGAATCGTTTCCAGAACCCTGCGAAGTCAGGACCCGATGCACTCAGAACTATGATAACCTTGTCTCTCTGCTTTCAGCTTTTATCCACTACTATAGACTTATTCTTGTGTTCTTTTTAGCAAAGATACCTCCTCGCAGATCATTTAGATGCACTACTCCGATAAATCCAACTCAAACACCACTACCTCCACCATAATTCGATCCTGCTTCTCTCCAAGCAACGATATCCTCCGCAGTGGTAACTCCCTAGCTCATTTCGGAGAAAGTGGTACCTTCAGATCTGGTAGAGGTACCCACTTAACCAACCCCGGAAATTATCACAAACACCCAAGGGAGTGTTCGTATAAGGACTTGATGAACTGCAAACCCAAATTCCTTTAACGGAGTTGTGCTAGCCATACAGGAGCCTTGTGGAAATTTTCTGTGATAACGAAGGAGTGGTTGCCTTGACCAAGGAACCAAGGGATCATGGTAGATCTCGACACATCGACATAAAATATCACTTTATTCGACATTAGGTAGAAGAAGGACTCCTCGTAGTGAAGAGGGTATCGTCAGAGGATAACCCAGCAGGTCCGCTTGCGAAGGGACTGAGTAGGGTTATGCACTTGCAGCACGCTAGGAGCATTAGGCTAAAGGATGATAGTAGATTAAATTAGATAGTTTGGAAACGTGTAATAGATAAATGTAATTGACATTCGATGATTAAATAAATGAGTATTATTTATTAGTAGAGCTACTGGCGTATGTTAATTTTTTACCTGTTGTTTCATTTTGCATGTTTTGACTTCCTGACTAATAAATTATTCAAACAGTCCACATTCATTCATATGTTAGAAGTAGGTATAAATGTAGACTGTCATGAAATGGTGTGTAGATTGTCTAAAGTGTATTAGACATAGAAAAAGTTTGTTACAACGTTCATAAGTGCTTATGAGCAAGTTTTGAGCATTGGAATAAACACACTCTTGTTGGAATCACTTCATGGAATTTATCACGAGTGATCGTAAGACGATAATATAATATGGTCTTAAAACCTAGATATATGGTTTATTGTTTGTTGATTGGTTATACATTGATAATGTGAAAACGCATCAGTAACTTGATGTTATAAAACGCATTGTTGTGTATGATTTACTTAGTGAATAGTAAATACATATAAGTCAAAGTTTATCTATTCCTTTTTATCCAAAGAGGGTAAAAGCGATATCATGGGCCCTTAATGATTTGGTTTGACTTATGTGTCGAGTTTGGTCAGGACTCAATTGATGTGTTCAATTAAGTTCTATGTCAAACAAATCTGAGATTGAGAAACAAATTGTTGGGCAATAAGTATGACTATGTTCCATGTGATTGTCCACACGATATCTAGAACAGAGGATTATACGATCCCTTATCTAAAGGGAAGTTTACTGATAAGATCAGAGTTAGACAGCGTCTTTGAGAGCTACTATTGCTAATCGGATTGTACTTGCATTTATAGTTACTAGACTTATCCAAGTGGGAGACTGTTGGATTAGTGTCTAAGCCTGTAACCATATTTGGTAAGTACTTAACCCGGTTGTGCATGTTCCTTTTGGGTTGCCTTCACCAAAACAACTTGACTGGAGGAATAATAGAGAGAGAGGTTATTATGGTTTGCTAATATATTATAAGAATAATATATTAAAAGAGAAATCATATTTGTTTAATTAACATTGGTCAAGAATTAATTAAGAATTAATTTTGTGATCAAAAGAAGTTAATTGAACTAGGGGGACTGAACTGTACTTATGTAATAGTTACAAAGTTGGGCAAGGAAGCCCTAGATGATAGGGTGGATGAATTCAAGGGATAAGGCCTTAGAATTCGTCTATGATAAGGCTTCCAGAATTAGCTTATGGGCTGCTTGGTGGCCAAGTAACTAGATAAGGATAATGACTGAAACCCTAATTCCTACACCTATATAAAGGACCCTTTTGGCATTGCAAATTCGGCCACTTGATCCCTAGAGTTCCTAGAGCTGAATTTCTCCTCTCCTCCCTCTCTCTCTCTCTCTCTCTCTCTCTCTCTTTTTCTTCTTCATTTGCTCTTGGTGTTTGTGAGCCATTAGAGGTACTACACTTGTGGTACTTGCTTTCAAAGATAAAGAGATTCAAGAAATAGCGTTTTCAGCTTAAGAATCTACAGAGACTTCTTCTGGATCACTTCAGTAGGTTCATGTAAATATTTTTGAACGCACGTTGGGTGTGGAGGCTTCTTGTAAATATTTTTGAAAAATAGCGTTTTCAGCTTAAGAATCTACAGAGACAGCTAATCTTCTGGATCACTTCAGTAGGTTCATAGATAGCAGCAAATTGATTGAGGAAGCTTCACTGCAATCTGTCACATAATCTTCAAGTGCAGCTTCACCTTGCTTTTAGGGTTGAAAGATTGTATGTTGAAATAATAATCTTCATTTCTTGTTCCTTTGAATGAGAATTATTCGATAATCATGGATGAAGTCTTGGCTCAGAAAATCTTGATACAGTCTCCACGAGTCTCATCTACATCTGAATTCACTTTTCAAGACAAAAAAAATTGAGATAAAAACAAAAACTAAAAACAAACTCAACACACAATATTTTTGTATTTTTCATATTTTCTGAAAAAAAAAAAAACAAAAACAACAATATTTTTGTATTTTTTTTTTTTGAAATTTCTGAAAAAGAAATAAAACGGAAATAACACTATTTTTGTAATTTTGATTTACTGATTTTCGTTTGATTTTTTTTTAATTTTTAATTATCCCCTTAAATTTGTGCATAGAGGAAAACTATGAACAAATTTAACAAAAAACAAAAATATTTGGGATCAAAGTTATCAAGCAATTCAATATCGTTTATCGACACATGCGTGCATGTTTAGATATGGTTAATCACTGGATATTTAGCTGACGACGACCAAGGATATTGTTGTCCACTTAATTTAAGCAGAGAGATCTACAAACAACCTATTAAATGGTTCAATTTTAGATGTAATAGCACGTGTTTCCCACTTCCCGATATACCCCGGTAATCAAGAACTTCCAAAGAACTCCTTACTTTAGGTGAGTATTCAATCATTAAGAAAGAAGTGAGATATAGCAATGCATATGTTGTATCCTAGGTCGGATGTTTTCCAATAGAGGGAACAACATATGATTGATATAGATAGAGGGTCAGAGAGGTAGTAGGGTGCATATGTTGTGTCCCAAGTTGGATCTTTTGATCACGCAGAGGGGACAACATATGGCTAATAGATAGGAAGAATTGAATGCATAAGGGGATGCATAGAGATAGAGTTGCATATGTTTCATTCAAGGTCGGATATATTCCAATCACGCAAAGGAGGCAACATATGACTAACAGATAGAAAGCAATAAAATAATTTCCTATAGACCTACTTTATCAGAACCCCCCAGTTGCCCTATCAATATCGAAATTAAGGACATGAGTGTATACATTGAGAAAATGTTGAGTCACAGTTCTAGATAATTAATTTTTAGTGTATCTCACAGGTTCCCATTTTTATCTCACTGCTCAATCTACCCGAACGTTGTATTGTTAGTCCAAATGAAACTATCTAAGTTCATATTGTGTAGTCCTTTCATTCTCAATCTATGTCTACTCCTTTTGAATCCTTTGTTCCTACTAGCACGGTGAACACAGAGTCCAGACAACTCGGCTTTAGCGCATTACACGCATCATAAATTGCCCTTTAGCACTAGACTTCATATCACATCCCAAACAATACCTACTAACGAAAAACTATAACAAAATAAAAGATTATCTTTAAAACGAATCAATGTAAGAAAAACTCAGGAGTATCGAGAAGAAAACTCAAATTGTAGGTCATCGATTGAATTTGCATCCAGAAGGTCTAAGAACAGCACGCATAATCTCAGAACAGATCCAAAAATTCTTCACATCGTTAAGCACAAACCCTATGTGTGATCCTTTCCTTTCTTCCCTTCCTGCAAAGGACACATACTCTCAAACAAAGTTCTGAATGTTGTACAGTTGAGAGATGTCACCTATCATGTGCCTGGAACAACCACTACCAACAAACCGAAGTCTGATGATATGCCTCCATAGCTACTCCAGCACAGAGCAGGATCAGTTGGTCTTTGGAACCCAGTCCATTTTGAAACTGGGTTGACCATTGTCATCTTTGCAAGGTACTCTCTCCCATGACATATCCTGCTTATCACAAACAGAAGATGAAGAATATTATAGTCATTAGAAGATTTGGGAGATTGAACCTTTGGTACCCATCTATAGTCGGTTTTAACCCATTTCTTGTTCGATTGGATGGGTACCTCAACACTTGATTTTGAACTTGAAGCTGGTCTTCGAGATGACTTTGATTTAACTGATCTTGGTTTCACTGGAGCATCTCTTGGGTTGGAATTCTTGGTCGGCGATCCCTTCTTGTTCTTGGTAGTCGGATTCTTGGCCTTCTGTGCGTTTTAGTCACCATTGTGCGATTGTGACATCGAATGATTTCTTTTGGAGAATCTCCCACTTTGCGCGTTCTGCCAGCCTTGTGCATAGTATAGGGAACATATGCGCGATTTGGACAATTTGTGGCAATGTTTCCAGGTGTTCCACAGTGAATCCATGTCTTTTTTTCACGTTGGAATTGTTTTTGCGTGCCCCTGGTGGCGTGTCCTTGTCTTTTCTCTGATTGTTCTTACATGCATACTTGCAACAAGCACTCTGTTTAGCTTGAATTGGTGGCCTTTATTTACCAATAGCAGGTTGATAAGAAGTAATTGAGTTAGAAGTAACAGATTCAGAGTTTAAGGAGACATTAGTTTGTTCAATAGTGTTCTCCTTGTTCTCATCCTCTATTACTTTACCTGCACATGAAGTAGTCTTTCGTCTCAGCACCCTCAGCTGGCCCTGATTGTTCAATCTTAACTGAAGCTAGTGCAGGGGTTGGCCATACTGAACAAGTGTCTCTACCTCATTGGTTTCAAGGGATGGGTTATAGTGGTTATTAAAGGGAGCTGGAACACTGTGGTACCCTAGACCCTTATTTTGAATATCTTTAAATTTTAATTGTTTTTCAATCATGGGTGCAACTACCTCACTTAACCCATCATAATTTCTAAAATTAAAATCTTCATTTTCAAACATATTTTTTAAATAGTCAAGCTCGGTAGTCAAATCAGTAAGTTGTCTCTTAACATACTTATAGTTTTCACATTTGATGCTATATTCCTCATGAAGTTTTCGGAAGTCCTTGATTTTGGCGTCTAGTTGTTCTTTTAAGGGTGTTTGACCTTTCCTAAATGTATATCTTTCATATTTAAGGTTCTCACTTTCCCTTTTTAGCAAATCAATTTGTTCGCGAATAAACTTAATAATAGCTTAACAAGATGGAGTACATGAAATTTCATTTATCGGGATGCCTGAAGAACTCATTGTTTACCAAAAGTCCCCTTTGACTAAATACTCAAAATTCAACCTTAGAAGTCGAATTTAAAAGGTCAAACTTTAAAAAGTCAAACTTAAAAGTCAAACCGAAAAGCTAAATTTGAAATTTTGAAAGTTAAACGAGAAAGTCAAAGTTTAAAGTCAAAGGTCAAACTTGAAAGTCAAAGTCAATTTTTAAGGTCAAAAGTCAAAACTTTTGGTTGAAAATGACATTTGAAAAATTTTAAAATATGATTTTTAGGCAAAAAGTGTCGATATTGCGAAATTGGAACCAAAATCGAGTCCTTTTGAATTAAGTTCGGAAGGAGTGTAACGTGTTCCTTGATAGATCAAGTGGTAAGGCGGTGGTCTAAGAAGGCAAGGCACGCGCGAGGATTGCACAAACTGTTGGGCCAAGAATGAAGATCGCAAACGAAGTTGACCGTGAACTAGAGGCAAGGACCGTTAACGTGCGAAGACCATGAACGAGACTGTAGGCCGTAAACCCTCGCACCACAAACCACCATGGATCGGCCGTGAAAACTTCTTCGAAAGACCTTGAACCCTTCTTCGTATGGCCGAGAACCCTTCTTCGGTGGCCGGGAACCCTTTAACAGTTATGAAAAAAACGTCATTTTTCACCCTTTTAAGACCAAAAACTCAATCCAAAACTCGTTTTTATGGAAAATGCAAAGAACAAAACCCAACTATTTTGCCAAGGACTATCCAAAAACAAAAAAAAATACCTCAAGAAAAATATCAATAAATGCTCCATATCTTGCCAATTTGTTTGATCTAATCCAAGCTCTGATACCAACTATAAGTCTCAAATTTGCTTGACGTATCAATTGTATCCAATTGATGGTGCGGAATCCCAATCAATTGGATGATGCAAGATCAAAATATGGAAGAAGGAGATGAAGATGATGATGAATCTATGATTATATGATTAGAATGGTGTTCCAATACAAGATTCTCTCACTCACACTCTTCTTCTCTCTAGTTTCTCTCTCTAGGACACCTTGATTTGCACACACTTAGCACCCTCCTTACCGTACAGTTTGATGACTCCACTAACACTATATAGATAGGAAACATGAGCCACAAACATGTTCACATCCGTACACACGTTCACAACCGTGAACACCCTCACAACCGCAAACACTCCAACCGAAAACATCACCTCAACAACAAACACTAGATTGTTTTCGGTTCTAGAAAAAAACACTATTAAATCCTAGAAAAGCAAAGTATAAACCATATTTTTAGACCCAACATATTTTGTACTAAGATGAGTCACACTATGTTTCCTAACAATTTGTGGATTATACCATGAATAGTGTTACGAGAAGTCCTTTGGTCTTGTACCAACTAACTAGGTTCATGAAACAGTCTATGATGTGTTAAGTGATATTTGATCCTCTCTAGCACATATATAAGTATACAATTATGAGGATTACGCTCATCGTGAAGTGCTTGATAATCTAGAACATAGGATACAGATGTGTTATCTCATTGGAGAACCCATCAAGCATTTTAGATAGTAGTTCAACAATCCTTTTGAGAACAAAGTGTATGTTGCTCGGAGGGAATTCGTCCAAGAGAGGGAGTTGATTTCCAAAAGGGATAGTGGGAGCCACATTGATCTTGACAAGATTTGATATTTAACCAAGAAGAGCCTAAAGTTGGACCTAATATTGAATTCGAGGTTGAAAGAGCTATCAAGGAAACTGGCATATTTCCACATTTTCCTTATAGATCTTATTGAGGATGTTATACACCTAGTTATATAAGAGTTTATATTACCGAGGTATATGAGTCAATGGTAGATAGCAATCAGAGTTCACACCTATCGGAAGCTAATGTGGGCCCTGAAGGATATAACATGGAAGGATAACATGGAGAGCGAGATTCAATCCATTTATATGAAAACTTGGTAGATCGAGCAGTTGACCTTAACCATTAGATATACAAGGATCTTCAAGCAAAGACAATGATGGATAGGAATAAACACATAACCAAACAAAGGTAGGTTGTGAATGATGTGTAGGCTTAATAAGTTCATTTATGGACTGAAATAAGCATCTTGCAAGTAAGATATTTGTTTCAATGAGAAAGTTCAAGGAGTTTGAATTTCGAGAAATAAAGATGAGCCATATATATATATATATATATATATATATATATATATATATATATATATGTCAAATCTAGTGGGAGTAATTTGAATCTTTTTTTCAATGAGAAAGGTCAAGGAGTTTGAATTTCGGGAAACATAGATGAGCCATATATATGTCAGTGGTAGCAGTGTAGTCACCCTTGATTTGTACATAGATAGTGTATGATTCATAGGAAACTATATTCTAACTTAGAAAGTTTAATAACTTGGCTTGATATGAGAATCTTTTCACTATGATATACTTGGGAGATACGAAACGCGTACATAATAAGGATCTATGGAGATAGATCAATGTGATTCGTTTGATTAAGAAAAGTACATGGAATCTTGAGGAAACTCGACATGTAGAACTCAAAAAGGAGTTCGTGCTGATTAAAATATTAAATAACATTAAGTGATGCTAATTTCCTAGTTCTAATATTGAACTAGAGGTTATGAGTCGTGTCCCATAGGCTTCTGATAAATGATCGATCATAAATCCCATGAAATGTACCATATTTGATGACTCGCATGCCTTAAGCATGACAAGTTGGATTAGATCAATTTGGCAAGAATCAACGAATCAAGATAAAAAAAAATCCTTATGTTTCCTTGGAGGATAAATGAAATGATCTTGGTAGTATGGAAGAGTTCATTGTAAAGGTTACATCGATGCTAAGTTCCACACTAATAAACACGATCTCATTCGTAGTCGAAATTCGTGCTTTTACGAAATGGTGATGTATTAGCTTAGAAGAGTACTAGGTAATACATCATAGTGGATTTGACAAAATTAGAGTATATTGTAGTTGGTTAAATTGCAAAGAAGACAATATGACTATAAGAGATCAATTGGTGACATCTTTATTGAAATTCAATTAGTGATGGACCATTTGGAGGCTCTTGTGACTTTAAGTATGAACTTACCTCGATTATGGATCCCAAGTCAAACAAGCTCACAAGACACATAATCAATAAGTAGAAACACATTGGATAGTGAGTCAAATGTAAAGACATCATAGTCAATGAGTCATATCTAAAGAGAATCTTGTCGATCCATTCCATAAGCCAATGTCACTGACCAAGTCTGATAGTCAGACAAAGTCGAGAGGCATTAGATTTGCAAATGAATTGGCTTAAAAACATTTAGTTTAGTTTTTTTTTAAACTTGAGAACTTAAGAAGTATAAGTTTCAATTAGATTTGGTGATTATTATGCGGAGATCTTAATATACGATGGAGTTTATTCATTTTGATTAGCTTATTACTGTGTTCTCATTTTTGCATGTTTGGAACCCACTTCTCAAGTATTAATTTACTCAAACATCCACAGTCAGTCATACTTTTGGAAGTTAGTAGTGATTCAAGATTGTCATGAGTATTAATGGATTGTCAATAACAATTGGACATAGCATAGAGATTGTGCTACTTATTCGACTAACCTACGCTTAGAGATTATTTCATGGATACAGTCACAAGTAATTCTAAGATGACAATTTCTAATCTTCTTCAAATCTAGATACATGGAGGAAACGCGTCGAGTCCATGAGAGGACTCGACGAGTCGAGTCGGGTTGCCCCACAATTCGGGATCAGTGGTAACCCACCGGATGAAGGTTAACTCGACGAGTCGAGTGAGCCCTTAGAAGGATTCAAAAGATGCGCGTGAAATCGTCGAGTCCCACGAGTGCACTCGGTGATTATGGTTCAACGTTGGACCGTTGACTGAGTTGACTTTCGTTGACTTTTAGGGTTTGGTCAACAATTGGAAATTTGGATCATTGGAGGCGTAAAATGGTCTTTTTCCCTTCTGAGAGACTAGAGGAAGGGATTAGTCTAGCCTTTAGGAATCGTTGTTAATTAGAGGTAAATTTACTTTATGTGGCTTGGCGGAGGCTAGACCGGTACTTCGAGTTCGAAACTATCCGAGATTACCCAACGTGAATCTTCTCACTATACTTTACCTAGAGTGGTATCTATGTGCAGACTGGAGGGTCTTATATGTTATGTGTATGTGTATGTCTGAGATTTATGTCCATTGTGTTATATGTATGCTATGTGTTATATAGACCATACCAGAGGGTCCAACAACTCATGAGGTCGGAGGGACCTCGATCAGACCGGACCGGAGGGTCCAACGAGCTACGGGACTGGAGGTTCCCGCTGAGACACATTGACCGCAGGGTCATACCGAGTTATAGCCTCGAGTGGATTATGTGATGTATGTGGTATTTTGGGGAACTCACTAAGCATTTATGCTTACCATGTTATGTGATATGTGCTTCAGGTACCGGCGAGGATCGCGGGAAGGCGCCAGCATGATTTGTACACACTGATAGAGTATTATACAATTGTATTTGAAATTCGGGGATATGTTTCTACCGAGATAAATTTTGATATATTTGATGTTTTGAGATTTCATCGTGAGATATGTTATGTTTTAAAATTTAAAAATTGTTTTGAAAATTTACGTCGTTACAAGCTGGTATCAGAGACTTGGTTTGAGGGATTCGGATGCACCTTCGGATATATCTAAACTCAAACTAAGGAATTGTGAAAAAATTTCATAAAGAAACAATTTTTTTTAGAATAAGAGATTTTTGAGAAAAGCAAAACGGAGCAGTGTGTACAATCAGCTAGCGCGCGAACGGTGATTTCCCAAAATACCCTTACATTATATGTTATGAGATATTATGTGATATGATATGAATGTTAGAGTAGGCTAGGTAATCATATCTAGGAATAGAGTGGCCTGATTTGTAATGTCTCAGCCTAGGAGATTACTGCTACTATGAGTTGCTTCGAGAGTGAGTAGGTAGCAGCAAGGAGCTTATGAGTGGTCTACTAGAGGGTAGCCTGTTTTCAATAAGATATAGTGTACTTGTGATCTGAGATGGTAGTATTGGGCCCGTACTACTGGAAACATCGGATCAGTGAGCAGTCCAAGTAAGAATCCTTAGGGTACTAAGCAACAAGTAGGGTTGAGTATCGAGTGCAAGTATGCTCGAGCGAGTCTTTGATTTTATATTGTGTTTCAGAGACATCATGGTTGGGACACGCCACACACCAGGGGACAGTAGTGTTAGCGACAAGGAGATTCGTCGGATAATTCATGACGAGGTGGCCACGGTGATCCAGGAGGCCAACCCAGAGATGTTTGGGTCTATCAAGACCATGCTAATTGAGACGTTTGACGAGAGATATGTTGTTGTTACTCAGGCGGCTGCTGCTGCAGCCACTACAGTTGTCGCTGCTACAAGGTCACAGGGGATGACTCTTTTTTGTACCGAGAGTTCAACAACACGAAGCCACCCAAGTTTGATGGGACTCGGGATCTGATAGTCACGATGAGGTGCATCTATGACATTGAGGGATGCTTCTACACCTGCTTTTATCCGGAGCATCTGAGGGTATGGTTCGCTTTGAACCAGCTTCGCTTGGGAGCGAAGGACTGGTGGAAATTTGTGACGGTTGATTTCACTTCTGCAGAGATTACAGCGGTGACTTGGGAGAGGTTCACCACCATGGTGGAGAGGGAACGGTTGGCGCAGGAGTTCTTGTCCATCAAGCAAGGGACATAGTCTGTGACTATGATTACACGGATGTTTCATGACTGGGCATTATTTTTCCCTGAGCACGTGTCTACTGAGCAGGCACGTATGAGCCGATATCTAAGCATACTGAGGAGATACATTCGTGAGTTCGTGGTAAACTCGACATACCGGACATTTGTGGACCTCCAGGTAAATACCCGGAAGAGGGAGAAGGAGCTAGAGACTCAGGTCAGGGAGGAGGCCGAGTCTCAGAGGAGGGACGGGCAACCGGTGCAGTCATAGCCGGCAGCCAAGCGGGCAAAGCCCGCTAATTCAATATCTGGGGGACAGAAGGGTCGCACTTGTGGGAAGTGCGGCAAGAACCGTGAGGGAGTATGCAGATTCGGGGTGTGATACAAGTGTGGAAAGGAGGGGCATTTCACGAGGGATTGCCCCAAGGGGTTTGCAGTTTGTTTTCACTACAACCAGACTAACCATCGGAAGGCCGAGTGCCTACAGCTACTTCAGGGATCAGCACAGGGATCTGCACCTGCTGCTAGAGCTACCAAGGTTCGGCCAGCGAATACCGAGGCACCGAAGGCTCGCGGGAGAGCCTTTCAGTTGACAACGGAGGAGGTCCGCACAACTCCCGATGTCATATTTAATATTACCGAGTTTGAGACATTGTTCTTATATGGTGGTATGCATAGATACTTTTCTTGTGAATTCTATACCTGCTTTGGTGTTATTTGACTCGGGTGCGAGTCGATCTTTCGTGTCATTAGCATTTAGCCATCACATCAGTATCTGACGGGTGGCATTGAGTCGCCCTCTACGAGTTTCTATAGCTAACGAGCGAGCAGTTTTTGCTACTGATGTGATTCGAGGGTTTGTACTCGAGATATTTGGCGTTGAGTTCCTGATAGATTTGGTACCGATTGCGATGGGGGATGTCTGTGTCATCGTGGCATGGACTGGTTGAGCCGATTTGGAGTTGTTATCGACTGCGAGCGTTAGTTGGTGACTATATGAGACCCTATTGGGAGAGTACTTATGGTGTATGGCGAGGGTACCCAATCTGGGTCAACATTCTGCTCAACTTCCAGAGCAAGTCAGAGTCTACAACATGGTTGTAAAGGGTTTGTAACCTATATGGTGGATACGTGAGTTTCCGTAGAGAGGCCGATTTCTGTCGATGAGGTTCCGATAGTGCGTGAGTTCCAAAATGTTTTTCCCGAGGAGTTGTCTGGTGTGCCTCCGGAGAGGCAGGTGGAGTTCCATATTGATTTGGTTCCGAGAGTGGTGCCTATTTCCAAGGTGTCGTATCGCCTTGCGCCGCTAGAGATGCAGGAGTTATCCTTGCAACTTCAGGTGTTGCTGGGGAAGGGATTCATTTGACCAAGTAGCTCACCGTGGGGAGCGCCGATCCTTTTTGTTAAGAAAAAGGATGGAACACACCGGATATGTATTAATTACCAGGAGTTGAACAAGTTAACTGTCAAGAACCGTTATCCACTACCGAGGATCGATGATCTGTTCGATCAGTTGCAGGGTGCATCTTGGTTCTCCAAGATTGACTTGAGGTCGGGATATCACCAGATGAGGGTGCAGGATGAGGATATCCCGAAGATGGCGTTCAGGACTTGTTATGGGCATTACGAGTTCGTGGTGATGCCTTTTGGGCTCACCAATGCACCAGCAGCGTTCATGGATCTCATGAACCGGGTGTACAGGCCGATGTTGGATCATTCGGTGATTGTGTTCATTGACGATACCCTAGTGTATTCGAGATCCTGGGAGCAACATGAGGAGCATTTGAGAGAGATCCTTGGAGTGTTGAGATCAGAGAGGCTTTATTCCAAATTCTCCAAGTGTGATTTCTGGTTACGAGAGGTCCAGTTCTTGGGGCACCTTGTTAACCAGAATGGGATATTGGTCGATCCGGCCAAGATTGAGGTTGTTATGAGTTGGGAGGTACCGAGATCCCCCACCGAGATCAGGAGTTTTCTGAGGTTGGCTGGCTACTATCGGAGATTTATCAGAGATTTCTCCAAGATTGTCGTTCCTTTCACTAGATTAACCCAGAAGGGCGTTGCTTTTACTTGGGATCCCGAGCAGTAGAACTCGTTTGAGACTCTTCGCCAAAGATTATGTGAAGCCCCGGTGTTAGTCCTTCCGGAGGGAGTGGAGGATTTTGTGGTATAGTGTGACACGTCTATATCAGGGTTGGGAGCGGTGCTCATCCAGAGAGGGCATGTGATAGCATACGCTTCGAGGCAGCTGAAGCCTCATGAGATGAGGTATCCCACCCACGATTTGGATTTGGGGGAAGTGGTGTTCACCCTTAAGATATGGCGCCATTATTTGTATGGGGTTCAGTGTACCATATACACGGACCGCAAGAGTATAAAGTATCTGATGGACCAGCCTAACCTGAACATGCGCCAAAGGAGATGGTTGGATGTGGTAAAGGATTATGATTGTGAGATCCTGTACCACCTGGACAAGGCTAAGATGGTAGCCGATGCTCTGATTCGTAGGGCGAAGGGTGCCCCGATTTGAGATATATGTATCAGGATGACGGTGATGACTCCGGTGTTGGATACCATTCGAGAGGCCCAGGCAGAGGCAGTGAGACCGAAGAATCGCAAGAAAAAGTGGGTGATTGGCAGGTATCCGAGTTTGTTACCGATAGTCGAGGGCTTGTGACCTTTCATGGTCGGATTTGGGTGTCGTTTATGGGCAGGGCACGTAGCATACTGATGGAGGAGGCGTACAGATCGAGATTCTTGATCCATCCTGGGGCCACTAAGATGTATTTGGACCTGAAGAAAGATTATTGGGGGCCCTGTATGAATAGGGATGTTGTGTGGGTAGTAGAGAGGTGCTTGACCTGTCGTCGGGTTAAGGTCGAGCACTAGCGTCCACATGCCAAGTTACAGCCACTAGAGGTTCCCCAGTGGAAGTGGTGGGAAGTGTTAGATTGCTCAAAACCCAACAAGTGGGAACATATTTCAATGGACTTCATCACCAAATTGTCGAGGACCGCAAGGGGAGTTGATGCAATTTGGATAATTGTGGATTGGCTGACGAAGAACGCCCACTTCCTTGCTATCAGTGAGAGCTCTTCTGCAGAGAGGCTGGCAGGGATTTATGTGAGCAAGGTGGTGTCGCGGCATAGAGTGTCGATCTTAATTTTGTTATACCGAGATGTTTGTTTTACTTCCAGGTTCTGGAAGAAGTTTCATGAGGATTTGGGCACGAGATTGCACTTCAGGACTACTTATCACCCACAGATGGACGTGCAGAGTAAGCGGATGATTCAGATGCTTGAGGACATGCTTCGATCATGTGTCATGGACTTCGATGGAAGTTGGGATTCATACCTAAATTTAGCCGAGTTTTCTTACAACAATAGCCACCATTCGATTATTGGTATGCCTCCTTTTGAGCTGTTATGGGAGGAGGTGTAGGACCCCTATATATTGGGGCGAGGTGGGGAAACGAGTGATGGGTAGCACTAAGATATTGCTTAAGATGAATGACCAGATACAGCAGGTCAGGCAAAGATTGCTGACAGCCCACAGCCACCAGAAGAGTTACGCGGATAGGAGGCGATCCGAGCTCGAGTTCCAGGTTGGAGATTTCGTACTCCTGAAGGTATCTCCTTGGAAAGGAGTGATTTGATTCAGGAAGAGGGGCAAACTTGGGCCCCGATACATTAGTCCTTTCAGGGTGATCGCCAGAGTGGGCAAAGTAGCGTACCATTTAGAGCTACTCGAGGAGTTGGTTCAGATCCATGATACCTTCCACGTATCCTAGTTGAGGAAGTGTATAGTTGATGAGACAGCAGTAGTGCCACTAGAGGATATTCAGGTGGATGCGAGCCTGAACTACATTAAGAGGCCAATCGCAATCTAGGATCAGAAGATCAAGGTTCTGAGGAACAAAAAGGTGCCCCTGGTTCAGGTCTATTGGCAGCATCGGAGAGGGTCCGAGCTGACCTAGGAGCCAGAAGCGGAGATGTGGGAGCAGCATCCATAGTTGTTTGAGTAAGACTTCGAGGGAAAAGTTTGATTCTAGTGGGGGAGAATTATAACATTCGGATTCCCAGGTATGATCATATGATTATTTATTTTGAGATATAAGGAGTGACTCGACAAGTTGATGCCCTAACTCGTCGAGTAGGATCGCAAATGATGACTCAGATTAATGATTGGACTCGACGAGTCAGCGAATAAACTCGATGAGTCTGTGTTGTTAACAGAAACCCTAAATCCTTGGGCTTGTGCCCTATTTAAGGGTCCTTATGGCCTTCATTTGCGGCCACCCTTCCAGAGAAAAGAACCCTAGCATTTTTTAGTGTGTGAAGTGAGAGAGAGAGCCATCTTGAGCCATTTGTTGTGATTTTGCTAAGGAGGAGAAGTAATCCAGCAAGAAAGACCAAAGGAGGTTGTTGTTATGAGACTTTCAAGCAAGGTGACTTCACTTTGAGGTAGCAATTCCACCCTTTCCTTCCTTATTCTGTAGGCTTATTTAATCAAAGGTTTCTTTACCATTTCTTGAGTTGGAATAAGAAGCATGAGAAGTCCCAATGTGAAATAGACCTTAGATCTGGACCTTGAGAGGTCCAAAGAGTCCTAATCATCCAGCTTTATGCAGTCCCTTTGGGGTTTTGTATCTTGGTTGTCATATTAAGAGCTAATTCATCAAATAGAGCCATAAGAGTGTTGCACGAGCATAAAGATTGGACCTTTACATGAATTTTGAGTGTTTACAGGTCAGATCTATAAGTTATAGAAACATATCTGATGTCAGAAGGTCATTTGGGAGTTACCATGGAGGAAACTCGCCGAGTCCTTGAGAGGACTCGACGAGTCGAGTTGGGGTGCCTCGCGATTCGGGATCAGTGGTAACCCATCGAGTGAAAGGTTAACTCGATGAGTCGAGTAAGGCCTTAGAAGGATTTAAAAGATGCACATGAACTCACTGAGTCCCACGAGTGCACTCGGCGAGTCTGGTCAAAGTTGGACCGTTGACTGAGTTGACTTGAGTTGACTTTTAGGGTTTGGTCAACAATTGGACATTTGGATCGTTGGAGGGGTAAAATGGTATTTTTCCCTTATGAGAGACTAAAGGAAAGGATTAGTCTAGCCTTTGGGAATCGTTGTTAATTAGAGGTAAAATTACTTTATGTGATTAGGCGGAGGCTAGACCGGTACTTCAAGTTCGAGACTTTCCGAGATTACCCGAGGTGAGTCTTCTCACTATACATTATCTAGAGTGGTATCTATGTGCAGACCGGAGGCTCTTATGTGTTATGTGTATGTGTATGTCTGAGATTTATGTGCATTGTGTTATATGTATGATATGTGTTATATAGACCGGACCAGAGGGTCTAATGACGCATGAGGCCGGAGGGTCCTCGATCAGACCGGATCGGAGGGTCCAACGGGCTAGACCGAATCGGAGGGTCCAACGAGCTACGGGATTAGAGGGTCCTGCTGAGACACATTGATCGGAGGGTCAAACCGAGTTATAGCCTCGAGTGGATTATGTGCTGTATGTGGTATTTTGGGGAACTCACTAAGCATTTATGCATACCGTGTTATGTGATATGTGTTTCAGGTACCAGCGAGGCTTGCGGGAAGGCACCAGCATGATTTGTACACACTGATAGATTATTATGCAATTGTATTTGAGATTCTGGGATATGTTTCTACTGAGATAACTTTTGATACATTTGTTGTTTTGAGATTTCATCATGAGATATGTTATGTTTTAAAATTGAAAATTTATTTCGAAAATTTACGTCATTACATTATAAAGGGTAAGTCCATATGTGACATCATAAAGTAGACAAAAACTATGTAATCAAAGTTTATACGCTCCTTCTACTTTAACAGGAGAAGCGATATCTATGAGTCCCCTCAATGATTTGGTGCTGACATCTAAAGTGCTTGGTCGAGCCCTGACTTGAATTGATATGTCCAATTTAGTAGTCATATGCAGTCGTCACAAATATATATCAGGAAACATACTCTTGAATTCTGAGATTGAACATTATCCATTTCTTGGGTTCATACAAATATCATAGAATGAAGGGATACTTGATTACTTATCTAAGGGTCGAATCTTGATTAGATCAAGAGTTCGATAGTTACATTGGATGGCTAACTCTCTGTTGATTATTGGAGAAATATTAGACCTCGTATAGTTGATGACTTGTCCAGGTGAGAGACTGTTGGAAGAGTTTCCAAGGTCATTAACTATTGGTAATATTTCTAATGATAACATTGTAACATCCCAAAAATACAGGCCAAAAATTTCACTTTTAAATACGTCATTATAAAACCAACAGTGTAATAAAACATTTGTAATGTCATGTCATGTCAAAACCAAAGTAGAAATAATTAAACATGCTATCATAAAACAATATCATAGTGTAATCCCAAAGATCTCATGTGCGAAAAACCATAGTGTGATGCGCTGCGATCAAGCCGGCTCCTTTCCTTTAAACACGAAGTACCTGAAACCAAAACTGAAAACCGTAAGCAAGAAGCTTAGTGAGTTCCCCCATCATACCACATACCATACACTCATATCACATACATGCTGCCAGGCATTTCTGGGGTGCTCGGACCTACCCGGTACGGCCATCCTGGGGTGTCGACCTACCCATGCGGCCATTCTGGGGTGCCATCCTTCCCGTGTTAAGCCATTTTGGGGCACTGACCTACCCATGTCGAGCCATTCTGGGGTGCTGACTACCCTTCGGTCCTAACAACCGAACCTCGGTGACTATTTCACCCCTACTACTACTATCACATATAACATAACATAAACATATTATCAGACATATCTGGGGTGCCTAAGCTACCCTTCGGTCCTAACAACCAAAGTCGGGGACTGGTCCCCTCCTACTACCTCTATCTCATATAACATAACAAGCCAACATGCAAACATATCATCACATACTGTCAGACGTACCTGGGGTGTCTGACTACCCTTCGGTCCTAACAACCGAACTCTACTACTATCACATACAACATATCATGCTAGCATATAACATATCAGGTAGTAGCAAACCTAGATGATATGAGAAAGACAATCATCTATCATACATCTCCTACTGGTGGGCCTGCATTGTGGCCTTAGACCCACCGCTACTGGAAGGTAACTCACCTCATACTGCTGAAGTCCCGTAGACACAACCCCACACTGTTGAAGTCCCACAGACTTGACCCCACCTGCTGGATGACAGATTCCCGAACTGTCAACACCAAAATAACACCCAATTAATAATTGGGTCCCAACACATAACCATAAATACATACTTGGATAATTACTACATTACCCTAAGATTGGCTTTATTCAAGCCCAAAGCCCAAACCATAGGCCCAAAGCAAACTAGGAATCAAAGCCCAGCATATGGCCTAATTTTCCAAATTGGGCCCAGGCCTATATGTGGTCTTATGGCCCAACATAATACAATCATTAAGGCCCAACTATGGTCCATCTATGGCCTAATTTTCCAAATTGGGCCCAACCCCTTACATGGGACTTACCCTAGGCCCATTAAATTATTTTAGCCCACATAATTATTCTTGGATGACCCATTAAAAATCCAATCATTAAGGCCCAATAGAAAGGCCCAACAATAAACCCAAGTGAAGTTAGGGTTTCACATAAAATGCCGATTAGGGTTAAGTTTCCTACTTAACCCATTAAGGAATTATTCCTCTAAGGACTTAATCCATTAAGTCCATCATTCTTCTAACTAAGTCATATGGTGTGATTGGGCTTAATCGCACAATTTCATTCCAATGGCCCAAATGTGGGTCTCGATAAGTCCAAGCCCATAATCCCAAATTAGAGTTTTCACATGAAATGATGATTAAGGTTCAGTGTTTCTTTCTTAACCCATTATGGACTTAATTAATCCATTAAGTCCATTATGCCCTACGCTAGTTTGCCAATGATTATTATTTATTATTTAAGATTTAATAATTAATTCTCGTGTGTGTCCCAAGCAATTTCCACAAATAAGGGTTTTATTGGCATTATGGTGTTCCAATCCAAATATTAGCCCATTTATCAATTTGTTGGCCTTTTATGACAATTAGGGCTTTATTGGGCCTATTAAGCCTACTAGAATATCATTGAGCCCATTAGGGTTTTATTAGGGTCCATTAAGCTTTATTAGGCCCATTTGAGCTACTTTGGCCCATTAGGGTTTCAAGCACCCCCAAACGAATCAAACTCACAAGGCAAACACACCGCCACCCGACACGGCGGCCGATAGCGGTAGGAGGCGGCAGCCACCACCTCACGGTGGTGGTTTTTAGTTTCTTTCTAATTATTCCATTTCCAATTACATTTTACAAGGCTAAATCTCAAGTAAACACACACACACCTACTAACACACACACACACAAAATATGGTGGTGCATGGTGGTAGCCACCATGGTTGGCTGCCATGGTGGTTACCGGTCAAAAAAAACGCACCCTCCTTTGTTCAGCAACACCAAAATACGCTAACTCATGAGTTGAACACGAAAAGAAACACACCCATCGGAATCTTGTGGTGCTAGGCGACGGTGGCAGCAACTTCACGGTGGAACAGCCGCATATCGGCAATAGAAACGAAGAACCCAACAATAGCAAACTCGACCGGTCACGACAGTTCTTCTTCAGCTACACGCGACGGCAGCGACAACACAAGCGGTGGCATAGCAGAGGATTGTGGAGACAACTACTGAAATGGCGACCAACAATGGTTACGACCCCAAACAGATAGAAAAATGGATGAAGAAGATGAAAGGTAGTCTCACCGTGAGCATTCCGATCGCACACGACTCATGTCCACCGGTCACAGCTCCGCCTTCGCTCTTGGTGGGGCTTCTCCAGCCGTTAAGGACTTCGTCGGAGGTGACAGGAGAGGTTATGGTGGCGGTAGTCGGAGGTCGTGGGGGATGAGGGTGGGAGGATGACGACTGCACTTCTTTAGGGTTAGGGTTAAGGAACCGGTGGGTTATGGCTTTATACCCGGTTCCTTGAAGACATTCTCCCATAATAACAACTATGGTCCCTCCATTCTAAAATCATTTCCAATAGAGTCCGAAATTTACCTTTTCAACCCTCAGTCTTAAAATTCCTTACAAAGTAAGTATAATATTTACCAAACAGCCCTCCGTTCTTGAATTTCTTTGCAAAGTCGGTCTAGAAGTTACCCTTTAAACCCCCAATATCTCAATTATGACATATTCAGCCCTTCCACCTCTCTTCCTTTCAAATTAAATTCAAATAATTACCACGGAGCCCCTGTCTTCATAAATATTTTCATAATAAATCCCAATAATATAACAAGTGGTCCCTGCCTTCTCAATTACTTACAACATAAATTTGAAACTTACATTTTAACCCCCAAATCTCTAAAATTATAACGATTAGCTCCTCGAGATCAACACCTTGCTATATAATTATCGATTTTAGGGCTACTATTCGCTCATTATTTTATTTATTGATTTAATAAATAAACGGGGCTTTACAAACATGGTCCTTTTAGGTTATGCTCAAGACTAAAATTGAGTAGAATAAATAAAGGAAAATTTAGTATATTAATTATTAAGGATAATAATTAATAGAAACTAATTGGAAATATATTTTGGGAATTAATTAACAGTTTAATTAATCAAAGGGTTGAATATTCAGTTAATCAATAGTTTTTTGATCAGGAATATTTCAAAACCCTAAGAAGAAGGGTGGTGGATGAAAATTACCTTAGGATGAAGGGAATTTTGTTCTTTGGATTATCCATCCCACATGGGGTTGAGGCTAGAACCCTGGAAGGCATCTAAGGCTATAAGTAAGGCCTTAGGGATTCATTCTTCCTAACTCATTCTTTGGCTTGAAGTTTCGCTTCTTCTTCCCCTTTTGGGGACAATTTCTAACCCTCTTTGGGTTTGTGAAATTGACCATTCTCCTAGTTATTTTTATTCCACTCTTTGGTGTCATTGGATGTGATACCATTAGAGGAATTCTGGTTTGGGTCCTTTCATCCAAGCAACTTCGTGGAGGATGAGATCTCAAGCATGGAAATCTATGACTACATAAGAGGTATGTTTTTCTCCTTTGTGTTTTATGTTTTCTAGGGTAGATGTAATTAGCATGAAACCATAGATCCATAGGTTGCATGTACAGTTAGATATATCATATTTTTGATTTTTTTCTTTACATAGTTTAGAGTGTATTTGATGCGTAGAAAACCCAACAAAAACCCTAACTTAATCCATACTCAACACAACCAAACTCTTGCATGGTTGGAAAGGGACCATCAAGCAACCATTTTTATGAATCTAATCATTCTAATACATCTAAAAGGACATCCAAAATACTCTGGAGTAACCCATACTCACAAAGGTCCAAGCTTTGGGACAAAAAAGCTCATTAAAACCCATTTAAGAGATCTAGAAAGAAACACATCAAGGTATAAACTTTATACCTTTAAAAGATGCACAAAGTGAGGTAGTTTCTGGATCCACAAGCTTAAAAGCAACACCAACTTTTTCAATAGCCTTCTTCTTCTACAAGAGAGCACCAAAATCACTAACAAGCTTCGAAATCTCCACACAAAAGGCTTAGGCTTGAGAATAGAGTTTGAAAGGAGTAGAGGCTGATAAGAAATCTCCAACGGAGGCATAAGGTGGATTAAATAAGGAGAAAACACCTAAATTTATAGTTTAGGAGACAAGCTAGTACATCCTGCATACCAGATGTACACCCTACATACTAGCATGCATCCCATGTTCCATCTCCAACATACGGGTTGAAATGTAAGACTTTTTCCATAAAGGGCCAAATATGAAACTTTAATTAATCCAAGGACCAAAACGGAAATACCTGGAATCCAGATGTTACACATAGTCGTTATTATGAATCTATAAATAAGATTTAATAGTGCTTCCAAATCATTATATTGATTGATTTACTTACCGGGGTGATGTCTAAGCTAGATTTAGTGTGGCGTTTAAAGTGGGATTTCCAAACAATATACTTTGTATACCAAACAGACCCCACCTTCGATATGATCTTACCTAATTGCTCCTTAATAGATCTCGATGTAGACATTAGAATTATTGAGATATATAGAATCTCATTTTTCACAAAGAATATTAGTCTAAAACTTAGTGATAACTAAACCTAGGTCACATCAAAGGAAAAGCTAAGTGCTGAAGTGAAGTGATGCTCAAGTTTCCAATCATCCACTTTAACAGGTGAGTGCATAGTTATTTTCAGCTTACACATAGATATAAACTATCTATATGTGTTACATGGTATGATTTTATTTGCTTTAATCATATATGTATTTTCACACACACATACACTCACACACACACATACACACACACACACATATATATATATATATATATATATATATATAATATTAGGTAGTGATGGGTGATGAAAGATGAAATAATGAATAAATGATGAGAGGCATAGACTATTAATGAACCAGTCATCTAGCTATATATAGATGACGACCACGGACTATTATAAAGAGTCCAGTGGAACGATGGCAAGTTCGCAACCTGCAGTTGTTAATGAACTTTATGTTCATTTGATGTACTTTATCCCCCATGGTTGCCTTATTGACGTATATTGCTAAAGGAATCCCCCAAGCAGTATTGTCTACCCATTGTTGATGATGATCCTTTGGATAGGTCCCTTGAGATTGGTATTCTAAAACCAATATGAGAGAATAACAGGAATGGGTAAGCGGGTAAATTATTTGATGTAAAATATCAAATATATAATTAAAGAACTTAATTATTGTAGGATGAAAACCCTATGTACTCACCAGACTCCCAAGTCTGGCCTACTCGGTTTCTTTATATAACATGTAGCACTACGAAAGTAGAAGGAGGATGAATGATTTGAGGAGTTATTAGGTCATAGTGTAATAAATTGTTGTAAGGTCTGATAAAATATGTTTATGTTTATGTATATGTATCGAATGATGACATCCGAAGGTATTTATATATAAATGAAAAATGTTTCTTCAGCAATATAATATGTTTTGGAATAAGTTATGCATTAAGTTTTATACTTCAATTAAATAAGCATAAATAAAAAGTTTGAAATTGGCCGTTAAAATGAGGATGTCACAATTAAGTCTAACGTTTACTCTTAAGAGTTTCACGATGTCTGAAAAGAAACTCAAATAACGAACGTGATTTGAAGAAAAACGCTCAGAACAAGTGTTGATGACCAAGAGTTCTTATCAACGAACACACTGATTTAACCATATCTAAACAAATCGACAAAGAACAACGAGATTGGAAACTAAACGACCTTGATCTGAGAAAACCCTAACTCGATCTAGAATAAAAACACGAATGGCGATCTATACAATAAGCAGGACTAAACCCGCTCTGATACCATATTAACGAACACATCAAAATACAACATTAACAACTCCTTATTTTATTAAGAACCTGATGGTTTACAAAAACTTACAAATCAAACATCTCTACAATTACACTCAACTCTCAAACGTTTAACAGAAAAGAATTAGAACAACAAAGAAGTTACAGACTCTAACAACACCAAGAACTTGAACAACCTGAAACAATAACCCTAATCTGAAAAACAACTAGAGAGAGAGAGAAGAAACAAGAGCTACAAACTACATGGGTGTATGAAAATACTCAAATGAACATAGTTACAACAATATATACATCAGGTAAACATTACAGGTCAAATACAAGTAAAATTTGAATCAAACCCAATATCCGATCCACCAAAAATTCTTTATGGAACATGAAGTATCAAAGAACCAAGCCGCAACCACTTCACTTTGAATTGCTACACTTTAAGTCCTTTACAAAACATGACCTACATAAAAAGTTCCACAAACCAAAATATACAACAACCAAACTCTATTTTATGACATTCTTGCAAATAACAACACACTTCAATACTTTCAACAAAAGGTGTCAAAATCTATACTAACTATAATGTTTAATAGAGATGGGCTTTTTTGGTCCGTTTTTTTAGGATTGGTATCACGGTTTGTGTGTGTGTCTTCTTCGGTTCGGTTTGGGGTTTTTTATTAGGTATTGATATATTTCGGCTTTTTTTGTTTCAAGTTTTTCCGTTAACAAGTATGTGTTTATCACCAAAATGATATATGAAGATTTCCAAAAAATGTTACACTAAAATTTTATAATAGGGAGAAGGGAAAATTTTGAGTAACATATGATTAACAATGTGTAATTAGTACGAAAGAATTATATTTGAGATGGCTCATAGACTAGTTTTGGGTCAGTTATAGATTGGTATGGGGGTATTGGAACGGTTTGAATTTTTTTGGAATTGGTATCATAACGGTCCTTTTTTTGGACCTGTCTTTTTTGAGTTCATTCTTTTTTAAAATCGTTTTTATATTCAATCTGATCTCATTTTAAACTGGTACCGTCTTGGCCTTTTTTTGGGACATTTATGTGGGATGCAATATACGGGAGTCTAACAAGTTAAGAGGGCTCAAACACCTCATGTCTTTTAATGTCTCCCTGTATGTGAATAGGAATGTCAAATTTAAAACTAGTTGGGTTATGTAGTTAAAAAATCCAGTTATTTGTTTTCTAAGTAAGTTTTTCAATTTGTTTATCAAAACTTAAGCCGTTCAAAAAAATGGGGGTGAAATTTTTTTTAGAAAAGTTTGAGGTATAGAACAAACGTAAAATATGGTTATAATTTAATAACATTATCCAGACAATCATCCATGACCATAGAAGTTTAGTAAAAGCATCCTAACTAGATGTAGCTTAAAGTTAAATGAGCCATTTTCAATCTTTATACATAATTTTTTCAAAGAAACATGAATCATTTTTGACCATATAAAAAGGTGTTTTAGTCGAATCTATGTGATGGTTTTTATGAACTATAAGATGACAATGCATCATCATTTTAGAATTTTGTGACAATGCATCAAGCATAATCTATAATTTTTCTATAAATAATCAAAAAACTTTTGATAGGTATGAGCTATCTGCATATGCTTCTATTTTATCACATATAGGCTCAGTCGTGATCAAATCTAAATCCGGAATTAATGGGATGTTCTAGCTTTTGTTTCAAAATTAAAGTGTTTTTTTATCGTTTGTAGATTAGTAAGATAAAGAGATAATGATATGTCTCTAATCATACATATATATCTCTAATTAGGCAACTTCATGCACCTCATTCTTCTTAATCCTACTTTTAATAATTATTGAATAGTGTTAGGATAGAATAGAATCCAACTTGTTTGGTGAATGATCCTTCAAATCACATAAAAAAGGAACACTTGGTGTTTGGATTTGAAGTGATGTCGTAATGAATCTAACTTTCCCAAATGAGGCTGCTAGTCCTTTATCCTTGCTTTCTTGGCAACTACCAAACCCTTGCTTTCTTTGTTATTTCATACTTGACATCATTAAATCGTTTCCACTTAATGCATATTCTTGAAAATTATAAATCTTTTGACTCTCATACGTGCAAAACGATAAGTGTTCTAAGTGACTGAAAAAAGAGAAATTTACAAAAATAGCCATTTACACTAATGATATTACAAAAATAGCCAAAAAAATCAAAATTACAAAAATAGCCACTAATTTCGCAGATGAGAAGGTCCCATCTGCGAAATGGGATTCTCTACACAAAAACTCTCTCTAACTTTGGGCTTATCTCAGAATTTTGGCTAGTTTTTGAAAAAAATGGAGAATTATGTCAACAATCCCGCAAATATGGTTAGATTTTAACTCTTTTAATGTTAACAATCTCTTTATTTTATCATTTGTTGTATTATTTAGTGTTAAAAAAGGGTAATTTTGTTGTGTTTGATAGTTTTAATATTTTTTAGTATACTTGAAGTTTAAATGCAAGTAGAAACAAGTAGGGACTGCGTAGATAATGTTTACAATTTGTTATTTTTGTTGTTTTTTTAGTTGTTGTATAACCTGAAATCTTGTATATTCTAATCGTATAGTTGTTTATATAAAGTGCAAAATAGTCGTTTGTATATATATTTGTCGTATAAGTATAACATTTGTATAAGTTGAAAATTTGTGGTATATATATTGTTAGAAATTGTTTGTGTTTGTCGTATAAGTAAAACATTTGTATAAGTTGAAAATTTGTTGTATATATATTGTTAGAAATTGTTTGTGTCTGTCATATAAGTAAAACATTCTTATAAGTTGAAAATTTGTTGTATATATATTGTTAGAAATTGTTTGTATTTGTCGTGTAAGTTGAAAATTTGTATAAAGTTGTCGTATAACTTGCAAAACTGTTAGTTTGTTTGTCGTTTTATTTTTAAAATTTTTTTGTTTATATGGTTATAAAATGTTAGTTTTAATTAGAAAGATAAAAAATTGTTTATATATTTGTCGTTTAACTTGAAAATTTGTTTAACTTGAATATTTGTCGTTGATATATTTGTCGTTTAAGTTGAAAATATGTTTAATAAAATGTTTATATAATTATGTATGATATTGTTTTTTATCGTTAATATATTAGTTGTATAACTTGGAAAATTGTTTATATATATGTGTATGTTATTGTTTTTTATCGGAAATATATATATATATATATATATATATATATATATATATTAGTAATTAAGAAATTGTATTTGCAGTTCGTAATCATATATTTAAAAAAATATATTTTTTAGTTATCTAATTTGTTTTTGTGTTTTTTCTGCAGCATGATTTTAGTTTAATGAATACGAAAGCCTTTGCGAACTTAAAAGGCTGTGGCGGTAACATATGGGAAGTATTTGAAGTTTTAGATGATGTCCGACGTGCTATTTTCAGAGATACCGTCTTTGGTTATTTTATTGATGTCCCTCGTTTACAAGGGGACGCATTATTGTTTCATAAAATGTTCCTTCATCAGATCCGGCCGGGCCCTGTTTTATATCCAGATGGAATAAAACGTTTATATTTTCGAGTAGGCAATACGGAAATGGTGTATGGGCCGGAAGAGTTTTGTTTGATTACCGGCTTCAATTTTGGGGAGTATCCAAAAAACATTGGGAGAAAAGGGTCAGAAAAATTAATAAGCAGTAAAAAAAGATGTTTACTGCGTGAACGGGTATTTCCGGCCCATACTAATAGTTCGGTGAAAATCGGCGACCTGAAAAGTTTAATTTTAAATCGAACATTCCTAGCACTTGACGACGTTGATGCAGTTAGAGTATGTTTGATATACATTTTGTGTGAAGGTTTTTTGGGTAAAGAAGTTAACGATCGGGTGCCACAAGATTGGTTTTATTTGGCTGAGAATTTGGATGTCTAGAATAGGTATATTACGTTAAAAATTCTATTTTATTAAAGTTATAATTTATATAATAATCAATTTTGTTTTTTTGTTTTGTTAGCTTCGCTTGGGGTAGCTATCTCTAGGATTTTACTTATGTTGACCTTGAGGATACATGGAATAAGATACATAATAATTTATCAGTTTCTGAGGGTGGTAAAACTTTAAAGTACTCCGTCTCAGGATTTACGGCTCCAATAAGGGTATAAAAATTTTCTTATATTTAAATTGTTTTATTGTTATGTTTTTTATTTTAATTTTAACTTTTATTATTGTAATTGTTGTAAAAAATTGTAGATATGGATATATGTGATGATTCCGGCTGTTCGTGCATGTGGATTTGCATCGAGAAAAAATAAAGACTTGCCTCGGATGAAACGATGGACCGGAACAAAAAAATTGAAATGGGTTGACGTGAACAAGATTTGGTCAAAGATGCAGGTTTAAAATTAATTCGTTTATTATTAATAAAGTTGATTATTATACTTTTATATGCATTTTTAATATGTTTAATTTTTTAGGCGGGGGTACTACCAAGACAAAACATGCTACCGGGTGATGATGAGATGACATCTTTTTATTATATGTCATTTCAAGAGTATGTATATGGTGAAGGGAAAGCAGTTCCATCCCCAGTACGGGACCATTTTAGGAGACAAGACGAATCTTCGTCTAGTATGTCGTCCAGTGGTCGCTCTCATGGTAGAGGCCGGGGCAGTGGGAAACACAAGCTAGACGAGGTGTTGAAACGGCTACATGCACTGGAGCAGCATGTGTTAATGAACCGACAACATACAGAGGTTTTTGTTGAAGAAGTGAATAATAACCAATTTTGGAGCGACATTTTTTATGATGGTAGGACAGAGTCACAAAGAAATTATGATGAACAGGTTAGTTACACGCTACACTATTTATTAAATTTTATTAACATATATGAATATCTGTGTTCATATTTTATATTTGAAAATATAGGTTGTACAAGATGAAGTGATGAATAAAAACAATACAACTGAAAATGTTTTTGGTGATACTCAAGACGAGAAGGTTGTTATAGATGTTACCTTTACGATTATAATAATTACTTTTTAATAAAGTGTCTTTTTTTATTGAGTAAAAAGTTATATTTTTAATGTAGGTGTTGGATGAGAGGAATGAGTATGCGGGGAACAAATTTGATGATGATGTGTTTGATGTAAATGATTATAGTGGAGTTAAAGAGGTTATTATAGTTACATTAATATAAATATTTTGTTTATTTAGATATTATTGCTTATTAAATTATGTGTATTTCGTTATTAAGTATAAAGTATTATTTTTAATGTAGGAGTGGAAGGAGAGGAATGACAATGCGGGGAACAAATTTGATGATGATGTGCCGGACGAAGACGAACTAATAATAACGGGAAATGTAGATTATTTTCATGATGATGATGATGACAAAGAAGTTACACTCGATAAACCGAGGAGACGAAAACCATCACAATATTTGTGCCCTCCTTACACCGAGGTATTCGTTTTATTTATAAACCGATGATTTTATGTTTTTGTGAATTATATGAAAGATATAGATTTAAACATTTCAATATTGTTTTTAGTTGCACACGACACCGAAGCAAAAAAGAAGAACAAAAAAGAAGGTTGATATGAAATCAACAAGCCCCGTTCCTCCTCCAGTTTTTGGTGTTGCTCATGACTTCTCCATGTTGCGCTTGCAACCTTACGTAGCAGGCGGTGAGGATGTCATCCAAAATTATGTATTGCATTCATATGATGTCCAGCATCGTTTGTTTAATTTCGTGTTAGATAGAGATTTTTGGAGCTCATTGTTTGGGCATACACACGACGGCTGGTTGGAGTCAGCGGTAAATTAATTGTTAATTAATTCTTTTAAAAGTTAATTGTTTTTAGTCAATAACAAAAGTATCATGTGTGCAGCATATAACCATTTGGTACCGACTTTTGATGGAGAGACGGTTTGAGAGCGACCGACATACAATAATGCCTCCAAATTTTTTTGTTTCTCATGCTTTGGAAGAAGGACAGGACTGGAGGGCGTTTATGGCTGGTATTGCTACGTACCCCAACTTCATGGTTGCTTGGTGGGATGTTGATACGGTAAACTTAATAGTTTATATTGAAAATAATATCGTTTTTTTGTTATGTTTTTGTATTGTGATGTAAATAAACATAATTTTATTTTCTGATCCTTATACAGGTCTTATTGCCGATTCATTCATCCCCTAATCATTGGCTATTTGGGGAACTACGATTAGCGTCAATGGAAGTGCATATTTATGACAGTCTTGGTAGAGGTGCTTATGAAAAACTCCAATCTGAAGGAATCTTTTCCAAATTTGAACATCGGCACTACTAGAAAAACAGCCTTTTACGACGCTCATTGCGCGTCGTAAAAGGCTCAGACGACGCGCAAATGCGCGTCAAGGAAGGCCCTGTCATAAAGAGAGACGACGCGCAATTACGACGCGCGTTTACGACACGCAATGCGTATCAAGGAAGGCCCTGTCATAAAGGAAGACGACACGCATTCGCGTGTCGTAACCTTACGACGCGCGTATTAATGACACGCAATGCGTATCAAGAAAGCCCCTGTCAAGAAAGGTCATGTCATAAATAAAGATGATACACATTTTTGCGTATCGTAAATTTAAATATTTAAAATATATATATATATATATATATATATATATATATATATATATATATATATATATATATATATATATTTATATATTTATTAATTTTTAAATTAAATTTGCATTCAATGTGTCATAATAGAAATAAAATACGATATACAAAAAAAATACAATCCGTTGAATAAACTTTAATGTCATACAATTCTATTTCTTACAATATATAAATTTGCATTCATCTAATCTACTCTATGTTTCATACTAACAATTGAAATGAAGAATACAACACTTGCATTTTCAGCATCTTATCTCTTTCGGCTTGAGCTTTCTTTTCCACTTCTAACTCGAGAGCTATTCGCTTTCATCAACCCTGTATACACAACACAAAATCACTTGTCATTTTCATTCGCTTTCCAATTTCCGTTGTGTGTTTAAACAATGACAATCAAAATGACAAGAATACCCTCATACAAATTGTAAATATTACCTGTAAAGCTATCAACAATGACAATTCTTGATCCTATGAACTAGAGAGTATATCATCACAATTCCATCTAACACCACCCATAAGAACCCGTAAAGCTATCAACAATGGTAATCCCTGTTTCAATTCTTTTTTATAAAGGTCATTTTTTATAATGTTTATGAGTTATAAATACGTGTGTGTATGTTAAGGTGTTTTTTTTTGTTATACACAAACAGCAACACACAGGCACACACATAAAAAAAGTAACAAATAAATGATGTTTTGCGGAATATAGCATTATCCTTTCATAGCAGTGTACTTTAAGTTTTTGTCAATTATAGCATTGAACTTTTGTTCTCTCTCTCTCTCTCTCTCTCTCTCTCTCTCTCTATATATATATATATATATATATATATATATATATATATATATATATGGTTAGAAATAACAGTAATATGAAACTTGCAAAGAGAAAGAGAAAAAGTCAACTCACTTGGTCAATTGCAAAATGAGCAGGTTTATCTTTTACAAGAGACAACTCTTCCCTCAAGCGAACCACCACTCCAATAGAAGCATGTGTGGTAGTGATTCTCGTTTGAACCAAATCATATAAAGATGAAAATTCAGGCATTGCTACTGAATCTGCATCCTTCATCCTCCCAACAACAACAGCTTCACCAAGTGGAATGGGATCAAATATCTTACAAGGCAGCTTCATTAGAGATGATTCGTTGTATTTCAAGAAATCCTGTAAATTAACAAGAAATACATATGATTTATTAACTTGTCAATTGCATGTTGAAAGAAGTTTTGTAACTAAACGACCAACTAAAACATTAACAGGAACAACTTTTATCATGGAAAGCAACACTTTAAGGCACGAATCATCATCATGACTGTACTCCACGAGGGATTCCAAAAATACCCCTAGAAACTTGTCAATGTTGGACTCCTTGGTTAATCCAGAAAGAACCCCCGAAAGATCCATTTATCACAAAATCAAAACCATGTTCAGGAAACATAAAGAAAAATAAAAACTTTGAATTATCAAAATAAAGAAAAAATTTATCCTTTGAGGCCTACCTATTTTCCTTCAAGATATTAACAGCCTTTTTAGGGAGCACTTCCACAGATTGCAACTGCCATGTAAATAAGAAGGGTATAAATTAATTGCATAGAGTTACGGATAAACAACATATGGCAAGCAAGAATACCTGTACTGGCCTAACATTGTCGTGATTAAATTGCATTCTCTGTTATACCTTGTAATAGATAAGAAAAACTGTTAATTGATGATCCTACTATAATCTGCACTTCATAATGTAAAAGTTAAATCAATTACTTGGTTATAACCAGCAGGGGCAGCTGAAACATACGGTCCATAGCTTCCCACCATTCCAATATTCCCTGTATTGCTTCCTGGCTTATATTGTGGAAGCGGGTATTTAGAATTAGAGGTGGTAGCCACTGGTGGTGGTGATGCTGGATACATGCCTCCGCCGCCTTGTTGTGGTTATTGTGGGAATGTCTTGTTGCTTAAAAACTGATGGATAGCAGGTGGTGGAAGGACATAAAATGGGGAGAAATATGGACCGTATGGGATGTAATTTGGAGGGTAATGTGGTAGATGAACCCTTGGTGGCTGCCGGAAAACAGGTAATGGTTGTTGAGTGACGGATATGGAGCTTTACATGACTCCGACGGTTTGTGTGGCGGTTGTTGGTGTTGGACTGGTGGTGGATAGCATTAGTGAGTTTCCAACCTGTGGTTTCAATTAATTAGTAAATAGAGGCATATATATGGTTAAATTTGTTGGCATTTAAGAAACAAACCTCTTGAGAAGAGTGAGAAGGTTGTTGAACATTTCAATTGTACTTTGTGGTTGAGTGGAAAGGTGACATGCGCCCATCACTCTCACGATAAAGGTGAGCATAATAGCTTGCTGGATCAAACGGTTGCTGAACCTGTAAATAATTTTCTCAAAAAAATCATTTTCTTTTTTAATTAATTAATTAATGGATTATAAATAAATAAATAAATAAATAAGGGTGGTAGGGTCTTACTACAAAGCTTGGGACATGAGAAGCATCGTGTGCCTGAGACTTGGTGTTTTCAAAAGATGTAACTTGGCTTCCAATCATTGGTGGCATGAACCCAAAACTGAAGTTTGGATTTGGTGATGTATGAACAGCTGGGTATTGATGACTTGGAGTAGGGAGTGAAGAAGAAGAAGAAGAAGAAGAAGTCTCTTGCTTCGACTCTCTGCACTCGGGTCCCGCATTCAATGACATGTCACCTTCTGTTGGTAAATTCTTGGGTACATTAGATGAAGATGTGGTAGGTTGTTCAAGATGATCCTCCTCTCCATCAGCATTTTCATTTCTGAACCACTAAAGTGCATACATTTATCAGAAAATGTTGTCTACTCCAATATGAAATACAACCTAAGTAACAGAAACCTGGATTGCATTTGATCCTCTATAGTTTCATCAGCCTCCTCAGATGCTTCAGACGTCTTTTCACTCATGGTCACAGCCACAGGACCATTTGAGTTTGAGGGGGTTTTATTATAACCAAAAATGGCATCAAAACTCCCAAAACAGAAGCCGAGTTTTTCGGCTTCAGGAACATGAAGGTGATTTGGGATAATGACATGTTTATCATCTGAAATGTGGGACTCCTTCAGCTTCTTCTCAAGTTCATCCTCCTATGAATCAAGATTAGTGGAGGATGCAGAAGAAACTATTGTTGGAGTATGAGCTTCAACTGGAACCACAACCACAGGCACCTTAATTGACCTTTGACTTTGAGAAATTGGTTTCGGTTTCCATTCCATGCTAGGACCAACCGTAGGAAATCACAAACAAGTTTATCATTAAGTTATACTGTTTCACTTCTAATAAAAGCATTCATTTAAAAGTTAAGGTATCAGTGTCTTGATACCTTTTTGAGGTCCAATTGCTTGTTGCATCATATTATTATAATTTGATGAAGGCCTGGAAATGGATAAGGAGACAGCTGTCGTTTCACCTTCCTTCTTGTTTTTTCATAGAGATTCTCTAGATGAAAATCTTGTTCTAAAAGAATTGTCACTGCAACATCTTGGAAAGTAGTGGAGTTTGTAAAGTTTTAAATGAAAAGACCAAAATACCCTCGTTACATATATAATAATAAAAGGAAAAAGGTGTATTACTTACAGAGCCATTCCAATCAGCACAATGAACAATACCAAAAGAACCAGTGCAAATGTTGGTCTCGCTGCCTAGTCAGTGAATCGACTTCTCCCCTTCACAATTCTGTAAATCCTTAAATTTGAACCTTAGTACAGGTTCTTGCCTCCTTTAAACTATAAAGAGTCAAACCCCCTGAATTTCCAAATATGAAAGCGAATTGCTTAATAAATAAATAAACCAGTATCACATAATCAAACTAAAGTGACCTTGATTAAAGTCAAAATAGATTAAAGTCAAATGTCAAAGTGAATTGATTAAAGTCAAAATACATGCAAAATCAACCTTGAGATCGATTATGAGAGGCTAAATAAAATCGGAATGCAAAAGATGAGAATTAAAGTGAAGATGATAACGTCAGTATACATTAAGAATCGCTCCCACATACTTCTTATTGGAGGAGGAAGCAGCTCATCTCCAGGAGCGCCATCTCTAACGCAAATCAACCCACATCCTTCTTATTGGAATCCTTTGTCTTAGAGAATAGAGATGAAGGAGGGTAGGAAGCGATATATAGGGTTCGAGTGTGAGAGAGAACCGTTATTGCATCACCAATGATCAGATTTCAATAGACGCACTCCAAACTCAACCTGAATTCGGATCCTTCGAAGGCACCAGTGGGAGGTATATGTTTTCCCTAGATCCTGAACTCCCACTGGATTTCTTCCCAGACTTCATGCTCTTCCATGGGTCGACTTTCTTCCCTTTGCCACTCTGATTACACAAACGTACCTGCGAGAGTCGGTCCTCAAAAATTTCAGTCTCGAGTGATTCGGAGGTGGGACCACCGGTAGAGGAAGAATCATCGAGCGTTTCTTTCGTTTTGAAGGAGAAGGTTAGGGGCAGCGGTGCGTGGGATCTGAGTGGGGATAGAGGGATTGGTGTTTCGATCTTGAACTGGTATCTTGAGATGGCGGAAGTGTGTGCTTAGGTTTCTAGATGCACTCCAAACTCTTAAAGCTTATCGGGTTCGATGTTGGTGGTGGCAGCTTAGGGCTTAGAGAGAGAGAGAGAGAGAGAGAGAGAGAGAGTACAGAGGTAAAGGAATACGAGCCGATTCAAAAGGATGTGTTGGTTCAAAAGGATTATTAGGGTTCTATTGTAGGATTCTAGTGTGGATTGAGTTTTTAAGGCTCAATGGCGGTGGCAGTGGCGATGGCTTAGGGTTTACAGAGAGAAGGAAGGAGTGAATGAAAAGGGAGATACTGAGGAGAAAGGGTAGAAGCGGGGTTCTTCAAAATTTTAGAATTTCAGACGATTTCATTTTCCCCCTTTAAAAACGCGCGTTTAGGAAAAAAAATATATAAAGCGACACATTTAGAGGACGCACACTTTATGAAAGGCGCCCTCCGCATTTCTTTTTTTTTTTCTTTTCTTACACTAATTTTAGGGCACGCACAAATGCGCGCCCTCTATCCTTCAAATTTTGCAAAGCTGACATTATTTTTTAGGGCACGTACAAATGCGCGTCGTCTATCAGAGAGTGTCATTGTTTGCGCGTCATTAAAGGTCTATTTTCTAGTAGTGCGGGTGGCAAATTATTTGGACAAGATTAAGTATTGGGCCCAGAGGAACATCCCAAGGATTCCATTGAATATGCAATTCATTTATGAAGAAAACGTTCCCCAACAAAGTAGTCATTTGGGAGATTGCGGTGTTTTTCTTTGTATGTTTATGGAGCAATTGGTTTCAGGTCAACCAATACGTGTTCTTATTGACCCAAAGAACGCAGCTTTAGAGTTCCGTCTCCGGATGGCAAAAATTATTTGGGGGTCTTGTCTTGGTCCTATGTAGTTGGATTATATAAATGTATATACAAATTAATGTTGGATTTCATTATTAGTTTATTTTTACAGTTTACTCAACGGACGGCAAAAAATATAACGTTACGACAATTACAACAAATTAATGACCTACTAATTACTTAACATTACATAGAACATAAGAACGATTACAACATTTGTTTTAACGTTACAAATACAACAATTTATTGACCTAACAACTTCAAAACCATAAAAACAATATTGAAAAGCTTACAACTTGTAAACAAGAACTGCCAAGAACAACACCCAACTACAAACCAACGCTATCTTTAACTTCTTATTTTCTGATTGAAAGAGCTTATTAGAGTTAGCTACTTTAGCTATTACCATAGAAGAATGGTCCTTCTCTTCATCAACCCAACTGATAAACCCGCATTTTGGTCCCTGTTAAATTTAATATTCACAGTAAGAAAATAAATTTTTGTGATGTAAACACGAGGGTTTAAATTTGAATGACGTTAACAACATGATACTAAATATGGGCAAGCGTAAAACAATCTTCCTGGGTTTTTAGATGTTCCCGAAATCCTAACGATACGTTCTCCTCCGCAATTGCAGTATGCCATTAGCCTAGTTTTTCTTATAAATAGGAGTTGCTTTCACTGATACAGTTTTCATACTGAGTGACACCCTTTTATAGAAGAAATCATGTTACAGACAAATCTTTTTGACTATGAAATGAACTGGTTTGACTATGAATTCAAAAAGTTGAACTACGAAATCCAGACAAGTACATTCTGTAGTATTGTCTTGTCGGTCAGTGAAATTTGACTATGAAATGAACTGGTTTGACTATGAATTCAAAAAGTTGAACTACGAAATCCAGACAAGTACATTCTGTAGTATTGTCTTGTCGGTCAGTGAAATTTGACTATGAAATGAACTGGTTTGACTATGAATTCAAAAAGTTGAACTACGAAATCCAGACAAGTACATTCTGTAGTATTGTCTTGTCGGTCAGTGAAATTTGACTATGAAATGAACTGGTTTGACTATGAATTCAAAAGGTTAAACTACGAAATCCATACTAGTACGTTCTATAGTATTGTCATGTCGGTCAGTGAAATTTGACTACGAAATGAACTGGTTTGACTACGAATTTAAAAGGTTAAACTATGAATTGTCAACATTAGAGATACAATATTTTCTATTTATAATCTCATTTTATTGATATTGCATTTGTGTGATGATTGTAGAGCACTTTCATCGGTTTTGAAAATGAGTACTAACATCGGAAGAAGCTTTTCTCAACTACCAATTTTCTTGCATAACCTTCAACGAACAAATCCTAATACCTTCACAGCCATCAAGAAAACCGATACCAACCGCTTTCAATTCTGTTTTGTGGCTTTAGGTTGCGTGGTATAACATACTAATTTTATTGAGTTATATAATATTTCATGGTAATGTATCTCGATTAGTTTTTACTCATCACTAATATGTGTTCGTTTTTATGTAGATTCGTACCTTCCTTAGGTGCATGATACCGTTGATATATGTGGGTTATTTACCCCTTATTGGGAGCTATCTGACAACAATGTACTTCGCAGTGGCTTTAGATGGAAATCATGAACCACTACTCTTAGCAATTGGTTTGGGAACCTTAGAGTGTGAAGAATCATGGAGATGGTTCATGATGAGGTTAAAAGATTGTTTAGGTGACGACATAGAGGTTGGTTTCATAAGCAACCTGTGTGATAAAATAGAATTTGGTGTTTATAGTGCCTACCCGGATTCCTATCATGGATATTGTCCTAAAGATATAGCTCGAAAGATACGTGACTATGTGGGACATAACAGTACGGAAGTTGAATCGTTGTTTTGGAAGTCATGCAATGCATATAGCGTTGATGATTTTTACTTGTGTTTGGAAAGGTTGCAAAGTGAATGTAGGAAATCACCTTTCTTTTCCTTGCTTAGGAGTCCAATTTACTAGCTTGACGATATTCCGATTTCAAAATGGACACGAGCATTTTTCCCAAGAATACGCTACAATGTTAAATCGATTGACGTCCCTGAAATTTTGCAAATTATATCCAGACGTGAGTTTCCTATAACAACGATAATTGAGTTAATCACCACGTCGATACAATCAAAGTATGCTGAACGGGCCGACGTGGCGGGTAAGGGAGATTGTTTTATTTACTTTTTTTAATGTGTTATTATTTTTATTAAAATATCAAAATTTTCAGGGAGGTTATCTGGTGGGTTGACCCCTTACGTTGAGAGTAAAGTTCAAAAATGTGTCAACAAGTCTTACAATTGGAATGCAAGACGTTTGTATGGGGATACATATCAAGTCGATGACAATTTTGCAACCACCAACGTACAACTTGAACGAATGGTATGTAGTTGTGGTAAATGGAAAAAACGCGGTATACCATGTGCCCACGCTATAGCATGTCTAAGAACCCGTACATCTAAATCCATAAACAGATTGGTTGATTATAAGTTCACTAGTTATGTGTATCGACTTGCATATGGATCTGAGTTGGTGAATACTATACCATCACATGTGCATTGGGAAATACCAAATGAAACGGTGGTCCTGTTACCTCCCTCAATGCAGTAGTTATTCATGTAGCACCTTTATATGTTATGTAGTATTATGTATTAGTGTCGTGTTATGTATTAGTTATCCGTGAAACCTGTTTACATTTTATGTCGTATTATGTATTAGTTATTTATGTACCTCATTCATATTTTATGACTTATTATGTATTAGTTATTTAATTTATGTCGTATTATGTATTGGCTTATGAGGAAACAACACATATTAAAAGAAATGGACTTTTATTAAATAGTGATGCCTACAGACATCCAACAACAAGCAACTTAAATAACGAAAATCCATTACCATAACCAACATGCATATTAAAAATAAGGGACATTCTTTAAAACATTCCATGCATCTAAGTGGGTAAACTCGCTACCATCATATTCAAAACGGTATAGTTCCAAAGCCACCTGCCGTAGAATGTCTTCATCCGTATTTGCATGTTCATTATCCAACTCGTTGTAAATACGTTGAAATTCTTTCACCTTCATTTTCAAATCCAGAAACTTGGCTTTGACATCTTTTCTTCTTCGATATTGACTACGCCCCATTAAATGGTGAAACAAATGACAGACACGAGACCAAAATGATCCAGCACGAACTTGTGGGGGACCCGGTGGAAAATCCTCCTCTACAGTTATAATCCAAGCTTGAACCAAAGCGACCTCCTCTGCGTTCCTCCATGTATGTGGTGAGTCCATAATTGCAGGGAGGGAAGTAATACGAAACAACTACAATGCATATTAAAATCTATTTATAACGACTCCTTCATTTCCTGCTGCAATGGCTTGTCAATTCAAGCAGCAATGTATTGTGTTTTCATTCGTCCGAGGATGACTTGTCAACTCAAACAGTGCTCTGTTATGTTATTAGTATAGTACACTGCATTCGTCAGTTATTTTTGACTATGAAATGCAGACATATTAGAAGATTGGACTGCGATTTTGTGTAGAAACTACTATGATTTGACCTTATGTTACACAAATACTTTATTAAATAAACCAATACAGCTGTTCAAATATTGTTTTTTATATTCCACTCTCTTAGTTTCAATCAAAATGAGTTCTATATCATGGAGCAATGAAGAGTTCTTGGTTCTTACACATGCTTATATTCATGTGTACGAGACAAGCAAGTTGAACGATCCAATGTTTTGGACCCGTTTAACCAATATTTTCAATGCTGAAAACCAAAGGGCTACTAGAAACGATCGTGACGAACTAGACATCTTAGCAAGATGGTATGAAATGAAAACCGAAGTTCTATTATTCAACGATCTTTATACCAAAATTGACGACACCCGTTTAAATGCTACTGAGGAGGTTATCTTGGAAGCTGCTAAGGAGGAATACAAGTCATTAAGTAACGGGTTGGAATTCCAGTTTGAAGCCCCTTGGAATATTTTGAAATATATCCCGTTTGTTTAAAATCTATTTTAGTTTATTATTTGAGTACTAGGTTAATTTCATGTAATAGGTTATTTTCATGTATTTTTTATGTATTTCGTATGTATTTCGTTTGTTTAAAATGTATTTTAGTTTATTATGTGAGCAACTCGTATGATTAACTTGAGTTAATAAATGGTCATTGCATTAGTTATCACAATATATTAGAATACATTAGTAACAAGGATTCCATGAACCATTAAAAACATCACAACAATTACATGAAAAACAACGACATAATACGAACAAAGCATTAACGTAAAACACAAGTCCATGGGTTATTCTTAACACAAAATAGAGTCGTCTACTTGAAATACTGTTTATCTCTAACAACCTTCCAAACTTCCTCATATTCGAAGTCTCTGCCGTCATGCTGACAGATGTAAAACTCTGTAACAACTTCCAAGAACTCTTCTTCGTCACGATAACGAACATTGTTACGTTTCGCATAACCACATGCTCGATTGAACCATGTCACTTCTTCCTTTACATCCGTCCACTTAGTAACAACATCTGATTTTTCTCTTTTTTGCCCTTCTCCCATCTCATGGTTAAACAAAGATGTGATGCGACTCCATTCATCACCAATTAGGCAATGCGGGGGAGCAAGTAAACATACACCATCCTTAACACTTAGCCAGCATCGTGTTAGAACTAACACCTCGTTTGTCGTCCATGGCCTTTCAGAATTGGAACCAGGTACTTCATTCGAAGAACTTGCTGCATTCGACGACATTTCTAATAATGGGAATTCATTTCGTTTAGGTGATTCGGGTGTTTGGTTTTTAGATCTTAAACATCTATTTATATAAGTAAATAGACTATGAATTAATACTATGACTACGGAATGGTTATATTTGGACTACGATTTTCAGCTTTATGCAGTGTTTTGTCATGTCAAACTGTAATTTATCTCTTGTCCCTTAAGGGCCCCACTGTTATGTGCAGGTTACTACAGTGACTTGTCATTACTGTCTATCTCTACAGGTTGCTACAGTGTTTTGTCATGTCAAACTGTAATTTATCTCTAGTCATTTCAAAGTTGGACTTGTCATTACTGTCTAGTTTAATACAATACCGACTTTATTATGAGTTCCTCACACAAAATCGAAATTTGCTCATGCAACGAAGTAGATTGTTATTATTGTGATTCAGTAGACCCTTTTTTTACACCACTGAAAAACGGCTTGCTGAGAAGGATGAGCAGTTGATACACATTATGGTAAGATTTAATAAAAATATGAAAGCATAGCAACGTCTTGCAAGATTTAATAAAAATATTACAATACATAATAAGTTAACAACTCGTCATTACTCTTCATTTCAAGAATGTTTTATATCAAAATCAGCGTTATAGGTTTGTGAGCAACTCGCTGAGCCACCAATATTAAATGCCATTTCTGCAGTAGAAATTATGTGACGTGCTCCGCTACCAAACGCCCTTCCAGTACAATTATTTCTCGTGTGTCCAATTTGACCACATGTAGAACACTCTTTTATAATTGGACCCTCGCCTTGTGATGGAATGTGGTCTGTGTTTCTTGGCCTGCCTGGCTGACGTTTATCCATTATTGGTGGCTTAACAATCATCAAATCATCGGGGATCTCCCATTCGGATGGCTTTGGCAGAGGGTTTATTGATTCCTCATATGTTTTCCTCAGTGTTTCGGTAAAGTAAGCATTTAATGCATACCTCGAGCAGTCTTCGTAATTGTTCACTGTTAAACATCTTATGACATGACCACAAGGTATCCCATCAAGTTGCCAATGCCTACATGTACATGTCATATGTTTGAAATCAACAATCACATTTTGTGCCCCCTTTTTTACCTCGCATTTCGTATTTGAGATCATGCGAACATCCCATTTGCTAAAACTTTTCTTGTTCTCTTTTACAATTTCATCCGCCCAAGGGGTAAGAATTGTTGTTGCTTCCGCTAAAAAAAGAACCAAAATGAAGAAGTTAAGATCAATAACATCAAAATTAATAAAACATTAATATTAAAAATTTACTTAATACCTGCAAAGTTACGTCTTTGAAACCACCATTGTTGCATTGTAGCACGAAAAAAATCGATCAACATAAGTATTGGCACCTTACGTGCGTGTCTAGATAATGCATTTATAGACTCCGCACTGTTGGACGACATAAGATTGTATCGGTTCCCTTTAAAATGTGCTCTGGACCAAGTTTCTGGATTTATACTTTTCAAATACTCCCATACTGGTTCTTTTGTCTTTTTCATAACATCCATGGCGGCATCAAAAGCATCAACTGTGTACGCCCTACACGCCTCCCAAAAAATTCCTTTGACCGTCTTACTCTTGCCGAATCTAGAGACTATGTTGAAATACAAATGGACACCACATATTCCATGATGAGCGTGAGGAAAAATGTTGGCAACGAATGTTGCTATAGATGGAGACCTATAAGATATAATTGTAAGCTCCTGCATATTTCCTATGCAATCACGTAGTTTTTGAAAAAACCATGTCCAAGAATCGGTACACTCATTTTTGCATATACCATATGCAACCGGTAATATTTGGTTTTGTCCATCCTTAGTAACTGCAAGTAACATGGTACCTTTGAACTCGCCCTTTAGGTGAGCTCCATCTACTACTAGGGTCGGTTTACAAAAATTGACAAAAGCGCGTACCTACCATACATTGTATATCTATTCAAATACACCAAAATAAAAATTAAAAATTAATATAATATGATAATACTAACCGAGCAACCGAGTGCGACGTACAAAAACTCAAAGCGATCATCAACATCTGTTTTAATATGTGTGACAGTACCCGGATTATGTTTGGCCAAGTTGTGACAATACGCCGGAAGTTTGGTAAAAGAATCCTCTTTCGAACCCCTTAATGACAACAATGCATATTGCTTCGCACGCCATGCCTGATGGTATGAGATATTGATATTCAATTGAGCATTCATATCATTAACAATTTCTTTTCCCCGATAAACTCTACTATAGTCTTCAACCAAAACATCAGCAAAATATTCACCCAAAACATATTTGTTTGCTTGTCGATGATTAGGTTGCAACAATGTTGAAGAACATGTGTGTACATCAACAAATTTATTCACTTGGAAAAGACCATCAGAATTTTTAATTGCTTTTGCTCTTAGTAACCAAGAACAATTTTTCGAAACACACACAACTTCATACCTTGATTTGGTGGATCTACTTGTCCTCGTCTGGAAACCTTCTCGAAGACATTTTTTACCAATACGCCGCTTTAAAAGTTCTTTGTTCTTAAATATACTCTCACATTGAATCTTTTGAAGATTCATGTCTACCATCTGTGTTGGGATATCTTCATTAATATCAACTGGCCATGCTGGTACAGGGGGCATACCGTGAAAAAGGTTATCGGGAAACTTAGCTTTAACTTCATCACCCAACTCATCTCTATCGGAATTGCTTTGTAGCTCGCTTATATCTAAACATACATTACCAACATCAACATAATGCCCGTAAACATGATTTTTTTCATTTTTTTGACTTGAATTTTTTTTCTTTTTTGTTTTATCTACCACACGCCTATTCATAAGTTTAACTTCTTGTTCGGCAACATCATCACAACGACCACCCACATGATTAAGATATGCACCAACATCATCATCACCAACAGACTTGTAATTCTCTGGTTCCACATAGTGAATAGGTGAATAACTAACATTAACATTTTCAGCAACACTGTGAAACTGAGGTACACTAGGAGTATTGAAAGTACCTATCGGATCGTTGCTCCCTTTATAACTGCATAAATTACCAACAAGCTGGTTTCCAATTTCACCACCCCCATTAACCTCCTCAACTTCATCAACCACCACAAACACTTTCACAGCCCTTCCTCCACTACATTTGATTACGTTTATCAACATTCTAACATCCATGTCTTCAACTATAGCTATATAATAATTTAATTCAGGATGGTGGAAACGAAGACTAATTCTATATTTGTCTAACAAACCAATTTTGCTTATTATCAAAGATACAAAATCACTATAACTAATATACTCAGAAAATATCAAAGCAAGTTCAGAAATACCTCCCTGTGGACATATGTATTCCAGATTAGTTCCATTAACTTGCTATCTCCCACCGGTTACAAGACAAACCATATATTCAATCATTTTTTGAGCAAATTGTAGAGAGAGTTCCTAAACAAATAACAACCAAAATGATATTTTTTCTACAAAACTATTTATATAGCAACCTGATTTCGTAGTCAAAACAAATCATTTCATAATCAACCTAAAAAAAATACAAAAATAACAACGATTTCGCAGATACAGTCAGAGGATTTCGCAGATGGACCTATTCCATCTGCGAAATTACCCCTATATATACAGCAAAAAATTAAAAAAAAATTAAAAAAAAAAAAAAAAAAAAAAAAAAAAACACCTGCGAAAGTACAAGCACCTAAAGCACAGTTGTGCTTTAGGCACTTGTACTTTCGCAGATGAGAAGCCCATTTCGCAGATGGAACCTTCTCATCTGCGAAATGGGTGACCATTTTTGTAATTTCGATTTTTTTTAGCTATTTTTGCAATGTCATTAGTGTAAATGACTATTTTTGTAAATTTCTCCTGAAAAAATAATAAGGGTAATTATAATTCTTTTGACACTTAAAAGTGCATAAATATTTATAACTACACGCTCATAATAGGTACAGTATATAGCAAAAAAACAAACTACACTCATAAATGTATAGAAACAAAGGCTAATATCATAAAATGACAACAAATGCTATTCGGTTGGCTGTTTGTGTCGCTTATTTATTATTTGTAGTCAATAGAACTATATATATATATATATATATATATATATATATATATATATATATATATATATATATATATATATATATATATAAAAGTTCAAAAAGGTTTAGAATGGAAGAATCATTCTCAGCCACTCATTTAATCTAAGCAAAAAAAAAAGACACGGTGACAAACTTGTAAATATGATAATAACCTTCAATCTTAAATACGTAATATCGATTTCTTTGTTGAATACTCCGAATTGGAATTTCTCAGATTTGCAAACGAACTCAGTTGGAATCGGAATTTCTTCGTTGTTCATGAATTTGGAATCGGAGTTCTGGACTCGCAGTCACAGTCGACATTGAAGGACTCGGAATCGTTACTCACAGGTTTCCAATCAGATTTTCGGAAATAAAAATCAAAATGTGAAATCGACCAGACATAGAATGTCGCATCTGAAGTCAGAAGCTTTTGAAATTGGAACATATATTCTCGACATCTGAAGTCAGAAGCTTTTGAAATTGGAACATATATTCTAATCGGAACAGTTTGCATCTTGATTATCATAATTACAAAGAAATCTAGAATCGGGATTTCAAGGTTTCAAAATTGAAATCGGAATTTTTGTTGGAATGAAATCAAAATCGGAATTGCATGCTTCAAAGTCGAAATCGAAAGTATATGATGATTTGGAATTGATAACTTGAATCGGAAGTATCATGTTCTTAACATTTTTAAAAAAGTTAACTTGTATCCACTCCAACTGTTTGATGAAATTCATAAACTAAATTACCATGTTATATTCACATATGAATATGTTTTCTCACCTGAATCAGTATATAATTATTAAAAACACAAAACAAATATGCAAGTTTGTATGTTATTCATATGTGAATAACATATAAAAATTATATATATTTGTGAAAATACACTCTAATATTCATAAGTGAATATATTCACAAGTGAATATAACTTGTAATATTCATATGTGAATATACTATTGTCGAGATGTTAATTAAGTCGTATTCTGTCATAATGAAAAAGAATGAAAAACGATTTTTGAGAACAAAAATGAATAAAAATTAGTGAGAATGCATGAAATGACGATATTTTTGTAAGGTTGAACGTATTCGTATTTCTAAACAACGTATTCTCTTAGTAATCTCATAGAATCGCAATGTCCACATGTCTACACAATAATTGTTCATTTACATTATAACCTAGCCCTATATATATATATATATATATATATATATATATATATATATATATATATATATATATATATATATATATATATATATATATATATATATATATATATAGGGTTAAGTTATTTTGTTTTAACTATCTATATTGTGTGCATATATGATTGATTCTGGATCAATTATTTTAGTTATTTTAAGAAAATAGTTAATGCATATTAAATGCTGAAGATTTAATTAATACTCATTATATCTTCAATATGTAATATGCATTAATTACTTTTTTAAAATAAATAAAATGATTGGTCCAGAATCAATCTTACATGTACACAATAGATAGTAAAAACATTTAAACTTAACTATATATATATATATATATATATATATATATATATATATATATATATATATATATATATATATATTATTAATCAAGGAACCAAAGATTCAATCAAAAACGTCGGAATTTAAAGCGATTAAAGGCAATTAATGCACATACACCAGATTATAACAAGCTCACTTTTTTTCTTTTAATTGAACTTTTTTTAGCCTATTTTATTTTCAAAAAAAAAGCTCAAATATACCGTTAATCATAATTTTTCGTTCTCTTTCCATACAAATTTATATTGATATATAAAAAAAGCTCATATATACTTTTTTTTTTTTGAAAAGTTAACGTCTATTTTTTATCGAAAAAAAAAATAGTAAATATATCAAATTTATATTTTAGTACACTTTAAACATAGATTCATATTGATGTTTAAAAAATATAAAAAAAAAATCAAAATCAAAATTTAAGTATAGATTCATATTGTAAATCTGTTCATATTCACAGTATGAATAATAGTAAGTCGAATTCACATTGTTAATTCTGAAGACTAAATTATATATAATTCAGATTCATAATGTTAATAATTTCATTTGCTGATTTTACAAAACCAATTACTAGTAATCAAAATGTTAAAATGTTATAAAATTATATATATAAATATATTTCGATTCATATGTAAATTTCACTTAATTTGTAAATGATCAAAACGTTAAAATAGTAAGTCAGATTCACAATGTGAATGTTAAAATTGAAATATTTACAGTTTAGATTTATAATATGAATATGTATTGATTGAGTTTTTTTTTTAATCCATGTTGATGTTTATTAATAGAGAACCAAAAAAATAAGATTTTTGGTATAATTGGTTTTTTTGGATAAAAATAATTTTAAATATTGAAAAAACACAACAAAACAAAGTGGGCTTTTTTCGAAAAGAATTTTTTGTTTTTTATATATCAACATCGATCTCTCTGCAAAGATGACGAAAAATTATGAACAACGGTAAATTCAACTTTTTTTTCAATGAAAACGTGGCTTAAAAAAATTAAACGAAAAAAATATGGGTTTTTTTTGTTAGACGTGGATTTTATGGTATAATCAAGTGTATGTACATCTAATATACAAGAGGTTATCCATTTCCTTGGTCGTTAGTCATTATGATTTCTGATGATTGGTTTATTGGTTTCTGGTTAATAACAGTTTTTTATTGAACCTCATATATATATAGGGAAGGGTTATATAGAAAATAAATAATTAGAGCAACACATGTTGGAACCAATGAAAGCATGACAACACATCATTTTGGAATAACTACATAAATAACTTTCATAATAGATTGCTTATGAATAAAGAAATGGACACACGTACTTGATAATTGGTTCTAGCATATGTTGCCCTAATTGTTCATTTTCCATTGAACCTACTTTTATATATATATATATATATATATATATATATATATATATATATATATATATATATATATATATATATTTTCAAATGTTTTTAGTAATTATTGTGTGCATAAATGCACCAATAAGAATTTAGAAATAATAAAATTATTAAAAAATAATATAAGAATAATTTTGTAACTTTACATCACCTTCCAATTTAAATGCCTATAATCATGGATAAGTAATTGAATCTCCCTTATTTAATCAGATATCACATATGTTATTTTCTCTGTAACCATATGTGGCCGTTTGTGTTCATCAACTACACGCCATCGTCACCAAATGATTATGAAAAATTATCCTTCTCCAATGAATCTGTAAGTTTTTTTTTTATTGAACTTGTTTTTTTCTTTAATTGATTTTATGCGTTCGATTTTGGATAATTGTTTATTGCAATTAAATTGATTTACGTAAAGATGTATGAATTCTATTCGCAATTTGAACTTAATCGATTTTCTTTTCTTTATCTTCCCGATGTGTTAAAAAAAGGATTTGCAATAGATTTAGTTTTCATTTATTTGCATAAACTAAAAAGGATCAGAAACATATTATATTAGTTTTTAGTACATATGATTTTTTAGTGGAATGCTTTTGCCATGTTGCTCTCTGGAATCAATACAAATCAGATAAAAGCATTCAAACAATAAAAAAAAATAAACATTATTTCTAGTAAGAATTTGTTCATAGAATAGACTTTTGATTTTGGAATTGTGTTATTTCACGTAATTATTTTTTATTAGTTTTACTTATTTATAATAAGAATGAATAATGACATATTCGAATAGTTTTAATTAGTTGTAATTATTAGTTATTAATAAAAATGATTTGATTAAATTGACAAGTCTAACCAATGCTAACAATGCTAATCTATGAGTAATACATAGTTTGATTGTTGTTTTGTTTTTCTAAACCATTTGAATCGAGTAAAATTATATAAAAAAAGTAAAAACTTCTGAGTTTTGTAGATAATAAGAAGAAACCAAAAGCTAAAAGTTGGTGTGTATTTTTTGTGATGATGTAAATAGGAATATGTGTTTCTTTCAAATATTCATGATTCAGATATTCTGTTGGAATTTAATGTATCTTAGGATGATGCAGGAATGATGAGGTAACTTATGAAAAAAAGATATGTGATACTTCATTCTCAAAGAATAAAGAAAAACAACAATATTCTTTCAGAATTTCAGGATTCAACATCCAAAAACAGCAACATTTCTTTCAGAATTCAAGAATTCAAGAAGAAAACATGAAGAACGATAGTATTCTAGCAGAATGTTATTCTTTTAGAATATTTATAACTATATTTAAAATGTATAAGACTTTTAGTCTGTAACAATATGTATGAATTTGTATTTAAGTTCGGATGTATAAGAATATATATATTAGAATGTTTGTTATTTTTCAACATCTTATTCAAGAATTTTGTTTTTCTTCAATAATATTCTATTATAATAAAATTTTGAAAGAGTATATCATCTAACAAAAAATATTCTGATAGAATAAAATCAGTAAAAATTGAAATTGAATTAATTAAAAAATTCAGATTTTTTTTAAATTAGGAGAATTAATCTGTAACATCCCGGAATAGCAATAGTAGAGTTGAACGACTAAAAGTATAAATTTTGAAGGGCAACTCGGCGAGTCCATGGATGGACTCGGCGAGTAGGGTCGCAACTTTGGTCGCGAGTCAAGTGGCCTACTCGGCGAGTCCAAAGATGAACTCGGCGAGTAGGTGCTGAGTGGAGAAAATCCTAAATCCCGGGAATGAGCTCTATTTAAAGAACATTATATCCTCTCCCCAGCCTCTTTGATCACCCTTGAAGTCCAGAAACCCTAGAAAGCGTGATTGTGGAAGATTGGAGTGCATTTGGAGCTTGGGGAGGTGTTTTTTGAAGAAATCTTGAAGGAGAAGAGGCTTGGATCAAAGGGCTTTGCTTGGATTCGAGTTTCATTGCAGTTGGGGCATCCTTTTGAGGTAATATCTCGTTCTTGGGCTATTACTCATATGGATTCATCATTTTGGGGTTTATGGGGAGCTTATCTTTGTATGTTTTAGAGTTTGGAGGTTAGATCTGAGGTTGCTACCTCAGATCTGGGATGGGGAAGGCCTAGAAAGCATTAAAGTCCTTGTGTTTGAGTGCTTAGTGAAGCCATCATGTCCCAAACCCTAGCTCTAAAGTGAATAAGGCCTAGATCTCTTTGGATTCACGTAAAGTTTGCCACTTTACGTGATGGATGGATTGTAGGAGGCTAGATCTATGTTTTGGATCAATTGCATGGCCTGGAATGCTTCTGTATGGATTCAGACCGGTGGTACTCGGCGAGTCACATGGGTGGACTCGACGAGTTGCTTGAAGATGAGCTGGAACTCGACGAGTTGGATGAACAACTCGGCGAGTAGGTTGAAGATAGCCTTAGACTCGGCGAGTCTATTCTTGGACTCAGCGAGTCTTGTCGAAGAGTCCCAATATTTTCTGGTTGAGTCGAGAATCGGTGAGTCAAGGGATGACTCGGTGAGTTGGGTGCGAGTGGACTCAGAGTTGTTGGACTCGGCGAGTCTCGGGGTGACTCGGCGTGTTAGGTCGCGGATTGAGGGAAGTTCTGAGCATAGGGACTCGACGAGTCATCATGTTGACTCGGCGAGTAGAGTCAGTCAGGGGTTGACTTTGACTTTGTCCAAGGTTGACCAGTTGTCTTCTAGGGGTATTTTGGTAATTAAGGGTATATATTGAGTTGGATATTTTGGTGTTCAGTGGAGGAGTTCGTGTCGGAGTTCGGAGCAGCGGGATCTTATCCTTTCAGCCGGCAGTTTCGAGGTGAGTTATCCTCACTATATCAACAGGGTCTAAGGCACCAAGGCCGGCCCTTTTATCGGATTGAGATCCGGGTATCTGTTGTTATGTTATTGCTTTGATATGTTTGCATCCTGGTAGTTAGGATGGTATTCGTTAGAGACCTGGTTAAGGTCGGTATCCTGTTATGTAGGGTGAGGCTATGCTAGTGACCGGTTAGGTCGGTATCCTGTTAGAGTATGTTGTGATATGTGATCTGCTAGATCGGTTGCCTGAATATGAATTGTTATGCGATTGTTTGTTTATGTGCACATGGTTTTTTGGACTGGAGTTGGGTTGAGGCGGGTCCTGCTTCGTGCTGTAGGCCAAGATACCCAGGGAGGACCGGTTATTCCGAAGGCCCAGCGAGCGGTCCGGATAGGCTATAGGCCCCACAAGGGCGGACCAGACGTGCCTAGGCTCGGAGAGTGGACCAGGCCGACTGAAGGCCCGATGCGGTCGGACCAGTCGTACTGTAGACTCAGAGAGTGGACCGGGTGAGTTGAAGGCCCAGTGCGGACAGACCAACCACACTGCAGACTCGAGGGACATGATTGGACACGGAGGGTGGACCAGGTGGACTGAAGGCCCGACAAGGTGGACCAGTCCCACAGTAGACCCGATATGCATGGTTGTTCTGTGATTCGTTATGAGATAGCATGTTATGTGGTTGGTATATGTGATTGGTATTTTGGGGGTATCTCACTAAGCTTTCGGGCTTACAGTTGTGGTTTAATGTTTTTCAGGTTCTTCAGGAGACGGTGGTAAGGCGAAGGCGTGATCGTACCGCTCCTCATGATTTTGTGGTAATATGATTCTGGGAATACTCTAAATGATTTGTATTGAAAACCTTTTTGTAATAATTTAATGAAATCGGGTTGTTTTTGAAAAATTTAAATTGGTTGGATTTTCGGTCGTTACAAGTTGGTATCAGAGCCTTGGTTTGAGTGAATTGGAGGAACACTTGTGTGACTCCAGTCTCAAATCGAGGAGGGTTTTGAAAAGATAATTTGAAATGGTTTTCAAAATAAGTAAAGGAGGACGCGGAGGTACGATCAGCCGGAGCCAATAAGTAACCCCAAAATACCATACATGATATTTGTTTTATTGAGCTTTGATAGAACAGCATGCTAGAGTTAGGCTAGGATCTTCAGGATTTCTTGATGTGTTGCCTGATTTATGACGCCTGCTAGCCTAGGGTTTTCTTGTGTGAGATTTCTAGTGTTCCTCTAGTTGTGAGGATAGAGCGTTGTTATGTATGTTTTCGCTAGGGTGTTGTGGAAGTACTTCATACAAATATGGGTAGGTGTGGAAGGTAGTATGGGCCCGTACTACTGAAAGCACAGGACCCATATGCATATCAGGGAAACCATGACCTCTAGGGTTGGGTTGAGAGTTGGTTCCCGGGATAGTGGGAAGTGTCTGAGATTTTGGTGGTTTATTTTCAGTATGGAGATTTCAGGGCATGCTAGGAGTGGATCCGGGTCAGGATCAGGAGCAGGAGAGGGAGTTCCGGGTGGGTCCGTACCGCCCGAGGTTGTCGGTCAGATGAGTACGCGCGAGTTGGATGCGAGGATTCGTGAGATCCTGCATGATGAGGTTGTTGTATTGTTCCGGGATGAGCTGCCAGAGCTGTTTGGGTCGATCAAGACCGCCATGGTGGAGTATTTTGATGAGCGCTATCCGGCTCTCACAGAGACGGCTGCTGCGGTGGCTACAGCGGCTGTAGCAGCTGCAGGGGGAGGAGCTAGTAGAGGTTTTCAGTATCGGGACTTCGATAATACGAAGCCTCCCACCTTTGATGGAGTTCAGGATCCGATCGTTGCTATGAGATGGTTATCAGACGTGGAGGGATGTTTCTTCACGTGTTCATGCCCTGCTGATCAGAAGGTGAGGTGCGCTCTGAACCTGTTAAGGCTCGGGGCGAAGGATTGGTGGAGGTTGACCACGGGGTCATATTCGGATGTGCAGAGGGCTGTGGTTTCTTGGGATCAGTTCAGAGAGATGTTCAACACTCGTTATGTTCCGCAGGTCGAGAGGGAGAGGTTGGCTCAGGAGTTCCTTGAGTTGAAGCAGAAGTCGGAGTCGGTGATGGAAATCACCAGGATGTTTACTGAGAGGGCGATGTTTTGCCCTCAGTTCGCTTCGGAGCAGGCTCAGATGTCCCGATATCTGAGTATGCTAAAGAGAGACATCTGACAGTTTGTGTCCGCGTAGAGGTGCGAGACCTTGTTGGAGTTGCAGGAGGCCGCCAGACGGCGTGAGTTAGAGATTGAGTTGCAGTTGCGTGAGCTGAGGCAAGCTCCGGTTCAGTCGCAGCCAGCGATGAAACAGTCTAAGACCGTTGATTCCAGGATGGGAGATCAGGGCAGCCACGTTTGTGGAAAGTGTGGGAGGGGTCACGCTGGAGTTTGTCGATCCGGTGGTACATACCGCAAGTGCGGAAAGGAGGGACACTATGCGAGGGATTGTCGGCAGTCAGTGTCGGTTTGGGATTTGAGGATATGTTATCATTGTCATCAGGATGGACACTTGAGGGTCAACTGTCCACAGCTTGCTGCAGGACCGGTGCAGGGTCCAGTACCGGCCACGTTGAAGATCACAGGTGGAGGTCAGGGTGGAGCGGAGCCCCCAAGTGCTTAGGGTCGTGCTTTTCAGCTTGCAGCGGAGGAGGTTCGAGCAGTGCCGGATGCAGTTGCGGGTATGTTTCTTTGTTGTTGTCTTGTTTATTATGATTATTGTGGAGTATTGTTTATCTGCTAGTCTCGTTGAGTGGTTTTCGTTTTGGTATCCGTTGTTCCTTGAGGGTTTGTCATGGGTATGGGTTAGTATTTCGGGTTTCGTTGGTTATCTTTTGTGAGGATTATTGGTGGATGCGGCGTTGGTTTGAATGTCGGGTAGCATTTGCAGTCTGAGGAATGGATATTTGAAGATTGGGTTCCTTTCAAGCGGGATGATCGGTGTGGAAATGTGTTTTTGCGAAGGTTGCTAGTGCTAGTGGGAATCAGTCTGAGTGTAAATGTGGGTTTTGTGCAAGGTTATCTTGGGAGGTCAGTGATAGCGACCGGGGGTTGGTAGTCAGTGCCTTAAGTGGGGGAGAATTGGAGAGTTCTCCGGAGGATCGACGAGTATGAAAGGTTGTTTACCTGCATGGAATTCAGTAGTGTCTCGGTCAGCCAAGGGCATTGGTTGGTATGATTAAATGGCAGGCGTGCGGGGCGGGATACAGACCAAGAGCTTGATTGTGCAGGGCCTGGGATCAGGTCGGGATCGAGTATGTATGATGGAGATAGAGTTCGGAACCCCTAGGGGGCTAGAACAGTATGCATGGGAGGTTTTCCCGGAGACGTAACTCGGAATGTTGATTGCTATTTGAGCGGTCCGGATAGACTGAAGGCCAATGGGCGTACCAGTTAGGCCGAAGGCTCAGTGAACGGTCCAGCTAGACTGAAGGCCCTGGAGGGTGGTCTAGGTCTGCTGAAGGTTATGAGAGTGGTCCAGTTTGACTGAAGGCCTGGTAAGGCGGTCCAGTCATGCTGAAGACTTTGCATGTGTCGTTAGATCGGTGCGAGGTAATGGATTGAGTATGCCGCGATATGTTAGCGTTGCAAGGTTTGGCCCCGGATATTGATCGCAATCAGTGGAGGTTGTGTATGGACTTGAGAGTCTTCTCGGGTGGATTTAGAGTATGTATGGTGCATGGGATAGCGGTTACACTATAAAGAGGTGGTGTAGCGTTGGGTGAGCACCGTAGTACTTGTCGTGGTGGCAAGGCGGTCGAGTGGTTTTCCTTGGTAAGGAAAAAGGGAGGAATGTAATTCTGAAAGGGAGTGCAAATTCACGGAAGTAAAAGCGGCAGTGTAGAGTTATGATCAGAGTGGTCCGACGGTGGTCATTGAGCAGCGTGTGCGGCGGCAGTTTGGGATGACATCATGAGGGGATGTCTGCTGGGGTCGCAGAAAGGAATTCCGAGGCTGTAAAGTCAAGAGGCTCGTAAGGGATGCAGATATGGAGTTTTGGATTCCCAGCTTGATTTCGGTAAAGGATTTGTGTATCAGTGGTTCATCCTGAGGGATGTTTTGAGGGTCGTCATAGTGATGGGTTTCCTAACCCGAGGGTGCTAGAGCTAGTTCAGCATGTGCATGCGATTGCAAGAAGAGAACTCATGGGAGTTGCTCTGAAGAGTGTGTCCTTCTGTCAGCATGGAATGGATAGAGTTGGACTCGGATCGGGAATCGGGTGGTGCATAGTTATTTATAGCTCATAGGGGTCGAGTAATGGTTGTGATTTGGAGCAGTGTTGCATCATGAGTGGTACTCAGTTGTTGTGTGTGATTATCAGAGGGTAAAGCCGGTGCCCAGTTTGAGACGGTGGTCAGGACACCGCAAGGAAAGAGAAAGTGAGTTCGAGTTCCGATGGGTATGCCTTGAGGTACTTGGTACGGTTAAGGCCAGGTGGCATGTTGTGGGAGTATTTTTTGGAGATGAGTTGTCGTAGGCTTCGGGGACGAAGCGTAATTTAAGTGGAGGAGAATTGTAACATCCCGGAATAGCAAGAGTAGAGTTGAAGGACTAAAAGTGTAAATTTGAAGGGCAACTCGGCGAGTCCATGGATGGACTCGGCGAGTAGGGTCGCGAGTCAAGTGGCCTACTCGGCGAGTCCAAAGATGAACTCGGCGAGTAGGTGCTGAGTGGAGAAAACCCTAAATCCGGGGAATAAGCCCTATTTAAAGAACATTATATCCTCTCCCCAGGCTCTTTGATCCCCCTTGAAGTCCAGAAACCCTAGAAAGAGTGATTGTGGAAGATTGGAGTGCATTTGGAGCATAGGGAGGTGTTTGGTGAAGAAATCTTGAAGGAGAAGAGGCTTGGATTCGAGTTTCATCGCAGTTGGGGCATTCTTTTAAGGTAATATCTCGTTCTTGGGCTATTACTCATATGGATTCATCATTTTGGGGTTTGTGGGGAGCTTATCTTTGTATGTTTTAGAGTTTGGAGGTTAGATCTGAGGTTGCTACCTCAGATCTGGGATGGGGAAGGCCTAGAGAGCATTAAAGTCCTTGTGTTTGAGTGCTTAGTGAAGCCATCATGTCCTAAACCCTAGCTCTAAAGTGAATAAGGCCTAGATCTCTTTGGATTCACGTAAAGTTTGCCACTTTACGTGATGGATGGATTGTAGGAGGCTAGATCTATGTTTTGGATCAATTACATGGCCTGGAATGCTTCTGTATCGATTCAAACCGGTGGTACTCGGCGAGTCACATGGGTGGACTCGACGAGTTGCTTGAAGATGAGCTGGAACTCGACGAGTTGGATGAACAACTCGACGAGTAGGTTGAAGATAGCCTTAGACTCGGCGAGTCTGTTCTTGGACTCGGCGAGTCTTGTCGAAAAGTCCCAATATTTTCTGGTTGAGTCGAGAATCGGTGAGTCAAGGGATGACTTGGTGAGTTGGGTGCGAGTGGACTAAGAGTTGTTGGACTCGGCGAGTCTCGGGGTGACTCGGCGAGTTAGGTCGCGGATTGAGGGAAGTTCTGAGCATAGGGACTCGGCGAGTAGAGTCAGTCAGGGGTTGACTTTGACTTTGTCCAAGGTTGACCAGTTGTCTTCCAGGGGTATTTTGGTAATTAAGGGTATATATTGAGTTGAGTATTTTGGTGTTCAGTGGAGGAGTTCGTGTCGGAGTTCGGAGCAGCGGGATCTTATCCTTTCAGCCGGCAGTTTCGAGGTGAGTTATCCTCACTATATCAACAGGGTCTAAGGCACCAAGGTCGGCCCTTTTATCGGATTGAGATCCGGGTATCTGTTGTTATGTTATTGCTTTGATATGTTTGCATCCTGGTAGTTAGGATGGTATTCGTTAGAGACCTGGTTAAGGTCGGTATCCTGTTATGTAGGGTGAGGCTATGCTAGTGACCGGTTAGGTCGGTATCCTGTTAGAGTATGTTGTGATATGTGATCTGCTAGATCGGTTGCCTGAATATGAATTGTTATGCGATTGTTTGTTTATGTGCACATGGTTTTTTGGACTGGAGTTGGGTTGAGGCGGGTCCTGCTTCGTGCTGTAGGCCAAGATACCCAGGGCGGACTGGTTATTCCGAAGGCCCAGCGAGCGGTCCGGATAGGCTGTAGGCCCCACGAGGGCGGACCAGACGTGCCGAGGCTCGGATAGTGGACCAGGCCGACTGAAGGCCCGATGCGAGCGGACCAGTCGTACTGTAGACTCAGAGAGTGGACCAGGTGAGTTGAAGGCCCAGTGCGGGCGGACCAGTCGTACTGTAGACTCAGAGAGTGGACCAGGTGAGTTGAAGGCCCAGTGCGGGCGGACCAACCACACTGCAGACTCGAGGGACATGATTGGACACGGAGGGTGGACCAGGTGGACTGAAGGCCCGACAAGGCGGACCAGTCCCACAGTAGACCCGATATGCATGGTTGTTTTGTCATTCGTTATGAGATAGCATGTTATGTGTATGGTATATGTGGTTGGTATTTTGGGGGTATCTCACTAAGCTTTCGGGTTTACAGTTGTGGTTTAATGTTTTTCAGGTTCTTCAGGAGACTGTGGCAAGGCGAAGGCATGATCGTACCGCTCCTCATGATTTTGTAGTAATGTAATTCTGGGAATACTCTAAATGATTTGTATTGAAAACCGTTTTGTAATAATTTAATGAAATCGGGTTGTTTTTGAAAAGTTTAAATTGGTTGGATTTTCGGTCGTTACATAATCATCCCTAAAAATTCAAAATTTTCATTTTATAAATGTAGTTAATTATCCAAAATACCCTTTTGCTAAAAATTGTGTGATTATAGGGTACATGTTACCCCATTGTAATAGCATACACTCTCAAATCATGTCCATTGATTAATTTCATCGGTTGGTCCAGATCTGTGCATTCTGGCACACAATACTTAGTTAAAACAAAATAACATAACCATATATATATATATATATATATATATATATATATATATATATATATATATATATATATATATATATAGAGAGAGAGAGAGAGAGAGAGAGAGAGAGCGTTAGGTTCAAATGTTTTCACTATCTATTGTGTGCATGTATAATTGATTTTGGATCAATCATTTTAGTTATTTTAAAAAAATAATTAATGCATATTAAATGTTGAAGATGTAATTAATATCCATTATATTTTCAACATGTAATATGCATTAATTGTTTTATTAAAATAATTAAAATGATTGGTCCAAAATCAATCATACATGCACATAAAAAGTAGAGAAAACAAAATAATCTAACCCTATATATATATATATATATATATATATATATATATATATATATATATATATATATATATATATATATATATATATATATATATATATATATATATATATATATATGGTGCTCAATATTACACAACTAGATCGCATTTCAATCGGTAACGTTATAGTACATAGTGTTAGGTAAACCTAGATGAACAAATCAGGTCATATGTAATGTCACATGAGATTCAGTATGGATTGTTATTTTTATTACATTATCCCTATGGCTCAATATGCATAAAAAGTTTAATGATATAATTAACATAATTAAAAGATAAATGATTTAAAAATGTATTATACGTTGTCATTTTATTAGGTTACCCCTAGAAATGATAAATGACTGAAAAGAACAAATTGTGTCATTTTATTACATCAACCCCCTAAAAAGATTTAGAAGGTCCATCGATGAAGTGTTAAAATTAAAAACTTTGAAATCTAGTCAACTTCTCCACACTTAAAACGTGTAAATTTAAGTAATTTGCCCATCCTTTGATGTATGGAGTTTTAACTAGTTTTTCCACGTGTGAATAAATATGAAGATTTAGAAGTAATTTTCTTGACATATCTTTGTATTTAATGCAAGTTCATTGTTTTATACATTTTAACATGCATGAATATTTTTTAAGAAATATCTTTTTAATTTATGACTTGTGATAACGCATTTAATATATCACCAACATTACATCATGGAGAATTCAAATGTAAACACCATCCTTAAATATGCGATACCTCAAAACTTGGTACCTCATATGACAAAAATCAACGTATATTAATTAATTAATACATATTGCAACATGCATATACTAATATTTCTTTTTCGTCTTTACCCAAACCTTTGATCTATAAGAATTTGAATTCTACTCAAACTCTTATGATCCTTACGTATCATATTGTGATCTTTCTCAAAGCCGTACATGAAAATTCATTGATAATAATATCCTACGTACGTAGTTTGCAAAATAATTTGTCTGACCATAATTTAATCTCCTCCGAACACAACCATTTACCCTTTTATGATAGAATCATAATCAAAATTAGTTAAAAATTATTAAATAAATCAAGGAGATTTGATAAAACGTCCCACCCGACTAATCTTTAAAAAAACACAAAAACAAAAAAGTCAGGATATCCTCCTTAATAAAAGAAGAGTTTTTTTGCCACATATCATCTTGTTATTCATTTGGATACATGGTATTTTCTAGCATTTTTGAATTTTCTATTTTTCACTTGTTATTTTATTGTAATTTTTATTTTATTAAATTAAAATTCCACATTTAATATACAAGGTAATATGTATGTAACATATTTATTAGAAATGATTTATATATGTAATGTATTCAATGTATTAAAGTCTCATTAATTTTAATAATTTAAAACTTTTCTTACTTTTTCTTATAAATACAAACTTCTCAAATTGTTAAAATTTAATATATATATATATATATATATATATATATATATATATATATATATATATATATATATATATATATATATATATATATATATATATATATAATCACCACCATCACCACCTAACCTCCACCACTCGCCACATCCACCACCCATTACCACCACCCACAACCATTACCTACCACCCATCACCACCACTCGCCACCACTACCCATCACCACCACCCATCACTACCCATCACCACCAACCACCCATCACTACCCACCACAACCACTACCCACAACCACCACCAACCACCACTCGCCACCACCATTACCACCCACCACCACTCGCCACCCAACCACCACCACCACCCGTCGCCACCACCAACCTCCACCACCCATCATCATCACCCAACCAATATCACCCACCACTACTACTTACCACCCATCACCACCACCTATTACTACCCACCACCACCCACCACCTATCACTACCCACCATGACCCGCTACCACCACCCGCCACTACCATCACCACCCACCATCAGCACCACCTAACCACCACCACCCACATCCACCACCCATCACCACCACCACCCACACCTACCCACCACAACCACCTATATCCACCTACCAAAAACACCACCCATCACTATCACTACCACTTGCAACCACTCACCCCCACTACCACCCATCATCACCACCCACCGCCGCCACCCCCACCCTACCTATAAAAACCACCACTCGTCACCACCATCCACCAACCACTGCCATCCACTACCACCACCAAACATCACCATAGGCCACCACTACCAATCACCATCACCACCGCCACCACCTACCCATCATCAACATCACCTCCCACCACCCACCAACCATACAATTATCACCCACAATTCACCACCCCTACCACCCTTCACCACCACTACCACCTACTTTTCTTCACCACCCAACCAGTTATCACCCATGACCCCCATTACCTACCACCCACCACCACCACCACCTATCACCCATTACCAACACCCACCCCACCTCCACCACCACCACTATACATCCCCATCACCATCCATCTCCACCATCACTACCACCACCATATGTGATTAAATTCATATAATCAGATAAATAATACGTGATTATATGTATTTAGTCACATAAATTACATGTGATTAAATACATATAATCACATATGATTATATGTATCAAATCACATATGATTTATATATACAAGATTTGTTTTCATAATCTTCATTCAATAATTTTTCTCATGTATTTAATCATACCTGATTATATAATATTTAATCACATATGATTAATGTGGACAAAGATTTGTTATTGTGTTGTTGATTCATTAGTTTTTCTCTTGTATATCATCATATGTGATTATATGTATCAATCACATGTGATTATATGTATCGAATCATATATGATTTATATGTTATTAAATACATATAATCACATCACGTGAAAAACTAGTGAATCGAGAACGCAAAAATGAATATTAGCCACGTAAATCATATGTGATTAAATACAGATAATTACATGTGATTATATGTATTTAATAAAATATTATTTACGTGGGCCATATTTATTTTTGTGTTTTCGATTTAATAATTGGCATCGTGTATTAAATCACATATGATTATATATATTTAATCACATATAATTTACATGGACAATATTTGTTTTCACGTGTTGATTCAATAGTTGTTCTTGTGTATTTAATCACATGTGATTATATTTATTTAATCACATATGATTCGTATGGAAAATATTTATTCTTGAGTTGATTCAATAATTGTTCTAATATATTTAATCACATGTGATTATATGTATTTAATTACATATGATTAATAAGGACAAAAAACAATTATTAAATCGAGAACGCGAAAACAAATTTTATGCACGTAAATCATATCCGATTAAATACATATAATGACATGTGATTAAATACATGAGAAAAAAAAAATATTCAATCGAGAACACAAAAATGAATTATGTCCATATAAAGTTGACAAAGAACAATTACCCACCAGCACCACGACCCCTACCAATATTACCCACCATCACCCCCCCCCCCCCCCCACCAAACACCACCACCACTACCCACCACCAATCTCCACCACCACCCACCACTTACAACCACAAACTACAACCAACACCAAACATCACCACATGCCACTACCACTCTCTACCTCTACAAGCCATTACCCACCTACCAACACCACTATAACCCACCAACTCACTTGTCACCCCATGACACTTCACCACCACCACCACCCACCACTACCAAAAACCAACTATCACCCACCACCCCAACACCCCCACCCATCACCACCATGCCCTAACTTCATCACTACCACCACCCACCACGAACCACGATGCATCTTCACCGCATGATCACCACCCACTACCTATAACCACCAACACTATATGTGATTAAATGCATGTAATAATATAAATCATGTGGGATTATATGTATTTAATCACATAAATCATACGTGATTATATATATATATATATATATATATATATATATATATATATATATATAGAGAGAGAGAGAGAGAGTCAAGATTAAATAAGAAGGAAAATTTTTGTAGGAAGGTAAGAAGCTTTTTTTTTATATATATTATTTTAGTGAAAAAAACAAAATGAATCACTAAATGATTCATAAGTAAGATGATTCACAAGGAAAAATTGAAAAAAAAAAATGTCCTTATCATTCATTTTTATGTAAATTAAGAAAAAATTCACTTTTATGACAATTTTAGTGAATAACAACAAAATCATTGCATAAATGAATCATCGAGATGTTTTTTCGGGATTTTTTTGTGAATCATATTATTTTTTATTCATCTAGTGATTCATTTGTTTTGTTCTAAAAAAAAATATGTTGAAAAAAAACTTCTTACCTTCCTACGAAAAAAAAAATTTTACCGGATATATATATATATATATATATATATATATATATATATATATATATATATATATATATATATATATATATATATAAAATCATATGTGATTATATGTATCTAATCACATATGATGTATATAAACATGATTAGTTTTCATGTTTTTCATTCAATAATTTTTCTCATGTATTTTGTCATATCTGATTATATGTAGTTAATAACATACAATTAATGTGAACAAAAATGTGTTTTCGCATTTTTTATTCAATGGTTGTTGTTTTGTATATAATCATATCTCTATTCTAATAAAACAAATAGTTTTATTCTCCTTTTGACATGTATCATCTTATTAAACCTCTTAATTAATGCATATTATATTCTTTTTTTGCCATGTGTCACGCTATTATTCTACTAATTAATAATTGCCACTTGTCAACATATTGATTATTCATTTTAAATTTTAAATTTTAAATTTTCCACTCTATCTATATTAAATTAATATCATTAAAATAAAAATTAAAATAAAATTAATACAAATTATAAAGTGATATAATTTCACATATTTATTTAAATCAATGATTATAATTTTATATATAACTAAAAAAATCTCTTAATTAATAATATATTTAAACTAATTGATTAATAACTTTGAATTTTTAATATAAAATTTTAATTAAATTTGTAACCGTGGTTTCCACGGGTTATAAACTAGTGTGATTATATGTATCTAATCACATATGATTTATATAGACAATATTCTTTTTTTTTTCCATATAAATCATATGTGATTAGATACATATAATCACGTGTGATTAGATGTATTTAATCACATATGATTAAAGTTGAATAAGAACACTTATTGAATCGAGAACACGATCATGAATTTTATCCATACAAATCATATGTTATTGGATACATATAATCACATGTGATTATGTGTATGTCATCAAATATGATATCTATGGACAATATTTATTTTTGAGGTTTCGATTCAAATATGATTTAATCATATGTTTCGATTTAAAAATCTACTATAATAAATGAAGATAATTTTGCCACATGTCAATCTTTAACGAGTTTTCACATTTGTCATTTGGTGATATTTTTTAAATAAATAATATCCACATGTCAATTTATGGTTTTTTTCAATTTTTAAAATTAAAAAGCCACATAATACTTATACTTATATATGTAAATTATAGAATGTAATAAATATTATACTAAATTGCAATTAATATTTTTTCCTCATTCCTTATTTTAAAGTTTTATTTTAAAAAATACTTATTATTTACATTTTAATATTTTATTTTTTTAATAAACACATGTAATATACATGTTTTACAACTAGCTTAATAACATGTGATTAATGTGGATAAAGATTTGTTTTCTTATTTTTGGTTTAATGGTTATTCTCTTGTAAATAATCAGATATGATTATATGTATCTAATGACATATGATTTATATAATCAAGAGTATTTTGTCCATATAAATCATATGTGATTAAATATATATAATCAGATGTGATTAGATGTATTTAATCATATATTATTAAAGTTGACAAAGTACAATTATTAAATGGAGAATGAGATAATGAGTCTTTTCCTCATAAATCATATATGAATGAATACATATAATCACATGTGATTATATGTATCTAATCAAATATGATTTATGTGGACAATATGTATTTTCGTGGTTTCAATTCAATAATTGGTTTCACATATTTAATCATATGTGATTATATATATTTAATCACATGTGATTTACATGGACAAGTTTTGTTTTCATGTCCTTGATTCAGTAGTTGTTCTCGTATATATAATCACATGTGATTATATGTTTCTAATGACATATGATTTATATAGACAAAATTAGTTTTTCTATATAAAATCATATGTGATTTTACAAGTTTGATGACTTTTAAAACTTAAAATGAGTTAAGTACCAAATAAGCGCAAAATCAAAAGTTAATTGGCCAAAATGACATTAACCCTTGATTATATGTATTTAAACACATATAATTGATAAGGTAAAGATTTGCTTTCACGTTTTCGATTCAATAATTATTTTTGGGCATTTAATATAAGAAAAATTATTAAAAAATATTATTAAAATATTTTAATTACTAAAAAAATATAAAATATATAAAATATACACCAAAAAAACATTTGTAAAATACTCCTTTTAGTGAACGAACCATAATTTTTTAAACCTCTCTTTATGGGTCATTAGGAAAATTATAGCCACAACTTGCTATTGTTTTGTCACATAAAAAACAAACAAAAAGGGTATTGTAAATAAAAAAAATAAGTCTTTTAGGTGTCCAATCTACAATTGAAGTTATTACATATGAAAAGCTTGCCTGTTTTTCAAGGCCTCCAATATCATTGTAAATAGTTTATTAGAAATACTAAGAAAGATTGATGAAAGGTGATGAAATGAAGTATATGGATAATGTATTGTAAGTTACCTGCTGAATGGATGATTTTAGGACAACACATTTTCCCTTACTTTGTGAGTCAATATCAATATTTGCACCATCTTCCTCAGCTTCACCCTATGGGTTCATTTCAAAAGAATCTGAAGTAAAATAAATGACATTAGTATAAAATGGCATATTACACACTAGGAACATAAAAATCTAACATGTAATTTCATGAGTATTTTGAGTTGCAGAATATTAGTTTTTAAAGAAGGAATAAATATCTAAAGAAAGAACACTTAAGCTTGATCGATGAACTCATTGATTCTTAAAAGATTACCAGTTTTGTCCACTTGGGTCTAGATGCTTACAAAGAATGTAGTTCATGTTGAGGGGTAAATTTGGAAAGTCTTGAAGAAAAAAATTGCACCAAGCATTTAGGAAGATTAGGCACTGTTTTCAACACCCACACATGAAGCTTCCCAATAGGAAGTTGTATATCAGATCCCAATAAATTATCATCCCATTCATTCAAGTCACTACCATCATCACCACACGATAAAATAACAAACAACACTAAATTATTCAAATCCACAAAATAAAATTTCACTCCCCTTTTGAATTTCTAAAATTCAAATACATAGCCCAACACATCTAAAAAAGCATCAATAAATCAACGGGAAGTAGATACCTATTTATCTTATAATCACCATCAATGGACTTGATATGCAATCCTATTGTGTCTCCTGATATCGTAATTGCTGACCCAAATACCTTCAATAGATTTTTTAATGAATATTATGTCGCCATCCTTCCACAATATTTGGTGTAGCCATTCAAGAAAGCGATCTAGTTTAGACCGTTTTCTTCAGCTGAGAAAAACTGTTCCACTATTGAACGATTGAGATGATTTAGTAATCCATGAAAGTTTTCTTGTTTGAATGACACTTTGCAACTTTGGTAATCAATAGATAATTCAAAGCATTCCTAAGAAAAACAAAACATATATTAGTTTATACCACAATTTACCTTCGATCTTAAATGCTAATCGTTGAATACTCATTGGATAATGTCAGCACGGGTAAAATTGAGGAATTTGAAATAAAGAACCTAGGGTTTCAGAATATAATTAAATGTAGAGAACTAATGGGAATGGTTTGAGTTTGAGGTTTTGAGAGATTTGAAAAGGCTTTCTCTTATACAGTTAGAGCACCGGTAGATGCAGTTAATGATTCTAACTAACGTCACTCCGACGAAACCTGCTCTGTCGAAGACAATACACCCGTTTGGTGATCAATTTTTGAAGAAGGAACACTTGAGCTTGATTGATGAACTGATTGATTGTTGTAGGAGATGGTATGGTCATTGGTTCCAGGTTTTGGGTCGCCCACCTTCACGAACACCAACTTCCACTTCACTATTCCTCATCCTTCCTATTCTAGTTGATTTTCTATCTCCACCGTCGTCAATGAATTGCCATCTACGCCTTTGAAATGAAGAAATCGAGTTCAGCTAATTAGTGATTTGGTACCTCCAAATCAATAAAACCTAACAAAATGCCTTAATATTTGAGATGTTTTTGTCATATATAATATTTATGAGGTCAAGCGATTTTCCATTACATATTATTCTAAAGTTTACAATTTTTTATGTTTTAATATATATATATATATATATATATATATATATATATATATATATATATATATATATATATATATATATATATATATATATATATATATAAAAGAAAACAAACTAAAAACCCTATGAATAATATTTTTAGTTTATAATTAAAGATAAATATGTTAAATATATGTTTGCAACCTTAATAAATAATAGTTTTGTCCACTAATTGTTAAAAACAAATGAATAATATGATTGTAAGTAAATGAAAGTGGTGAAACTTTACAACTTTCTCATTCTCTCTTAGATTAGTAAAGCTAACTCATATTTTTCATTTTTAAAGAAAAAAAAACCCACAACCTCTCTAATGCCTCTTTACTCTAGCGACTTTGTAACCGCCAACAGCTCTACTACCGCCGCCACTCACTCTATCATAGCCATTGTAATCTCCTCGTTCTTCCATGGCAAATCCACTTCATTTTTGTCGCTTTATCTCATCTCGTAAAATAAGTTGGTTGTGTGTTTTTTTCTTTGAAAATGAGAAATATGAGTTAGCATTATTAGAACGGGAAAGTTGTAAAGTTTTAACACTTTCATTTATTTACATTCGTATCATTCATTTGTTTTTAAAAATTAATGGACAAAACTATTATTTATTAAGGTTGCAAACATATATTTAACATATTTATCTTTAATTATATATATATATATATATATATATATATATATATATATATATATATATATATATATTAAAATTATCCATCCTTAGCTATTGTGAAGTGAAGTGTGTTTTTTTTTGGCAAAAATCGTCCTTCGTGTATATCTACTTTTACAATTGTGGCCTGTTTCTTTTAGAATTTGCCATGTTATTTTCGTTTGTTTTGAGCCGGTTGCTCCCTCCACCCCTCTCCTACCCAATCAGATGTTGCACCGCCATGGAGACAAGTCATTATCTTTCTCCCTCGATTAAATCCATTCTTATTCCAATGCTCTTTCTTCCAGAAGCCCTAAAACCACTCCACCGATCGATTTTTCTCCTTCTACTACTATGTTCTTCAATTGCATGTCCATCTTTCTCCCATCCAGTTTATTCCAAACTCACCGCTTGGTCCCGATCACTCCTCAACCCTGTGTTATTGTTCTATTGAGCACCATCATCATCGTCGTCTCGGATTTAGGTCACCGCTCTAAATACCCCACCGCCACCGATTTCATAGACCGTTTCTTCCTACTATCAGCTTCTCATCTTGCTCGCTCCAATCCGTTCGACTCTTCCTCTGCCTTCCAGTTCATTCCATCCTTCTAATTTATTGTTCGCCACAGACTCCTATAGTCGCATATTTGAGTCCAGTTTTGATTCATCGAGTCCCACAATATCAATTCCTCTCACTGCATATATGGTTCACTACCGCAACATCCGCCACTGGTGTTAGTGAAGATCTTCGACGTTAATCTCGCGAATCGATTTTTCTCATCGCCAATCACCACCGTATTCTTCTATATGGTGGTTCTAAATAAATTTTTCTCACCACCTTCTCCATTTCATCGCCTTCCTCTATATGTATTCTTCTTTTGTGAGTTTTCCAGTTTTCACCACCACTACCTTTGCTTTCTTTAATGCTAGAGGCGCTCAGATTGGATATGAACGAATAGTCTCCTTTTGCTTACCAGAATCGCATTATAGAAGGTAAGCCCTATGTTTTCAATTTTTGGGTATTTCTTCTTTATTGATGGTGGTCAAATACTTTAGTTGACTGAATGGCTTCTTTTTTGTAATTTCAATTGAAGAGTTGTGATGGACTGATGCAACGAATGTTTAGTGGTTCTTCTTATTCGTTAACACAATCGACTCCCTTCTACCCTCAATTCATCAGCTTCCTGAAACCCCCGTTTTTTGATTCATACCCATTACTATGATCGTCCCCTATAAATCTTTTCGCCAGCGACTCCTTGACCACCGCCCACATCTCCCTCCCACCGGATTAAATAATTGACCAATATTTCATGTATTGTATATTGTGATATGGGTTTTTAGGTGTCATCGGTTTCTCAGAAGGAGTGGTGCCACAACCTCAGACGGTGAGTCTGCCTTTCAATTTATTTATTTATTTTTATTATTATTTGTATTTGTATATATACACTAAAATTTTGATTGATGTTCAAACCAATTTATTTATACAGTTGGTGTAAACAGGTTGACTTTGTGATTGGACTTGATTAAAAATAATTATTTGGAAGAGCCATTAAAAATGTGCCTTCAGGTTTGCAACATCTTCTGTCTAACTTAAAAACCAATATCGTATAGAGGTAGGGGAAGGATGAAAGCATGATTTCAGTGTTTCACAATTATCTACATGATTAGACAGTAATGCAATGTCATCAGCTAGGTAAAAAGTTTTTTTTTTGTTATGTTGACTTAATATGGAGTATTTATTTATGTTTTCGATACAATTGTTGTTTGTTTCCAGTGTGAGAAAGAGTACCATATTAGTTGTTATGAGAATTCTGAATTTCTAACTTTGTTTTCGAATTCTTAGTTCTGACCTTTATTTGATTTCCTTCTTTATTTAACTTCATCAGCCTTTTAGGTCAAATTCGTTAAAATGACCATTTAGCCATTTTATCTGTGAGATATGTGGTTTTCACACCATCTTTGTAGTTTTGGTTATTATTGCAAGTTTTATATTGATTTTGGTCCTTTTGCCATTAACTTTCAAAACCCTTTTGTTAAAATTGTAAAAAAATGACCATTTTATCCTTTTTTTTTTCGTTCTTGTGGTATGTGATTTTTAGGAAGCTTTGTGCAAAAAATGTTGATGATAGAGGATGTGATGTTGTTAAGGGTGCAAAGTTAATTGGCCAAGATAATGAAGCATTGTCAGTTATCTTATTGTCTCTCAAAAATTAGTTGTGCAAGTGAAATTTTATATTTTCTTAAGTGTAAAAATGATGTTTTCGATCTTATATTTTGTTTTTTGGATTATTTCAGGGATCAAGATGTTGGTACTTCAAACCAGTCCCAAAGAATTCTTTCAAACTTAGTTGTTGCGGCTACTACTAATATTAATTTTACACGAGTTCTTGAAAATCAGATTATAATGACTTGCTGATAAAGGTTCTTTATTTTTTATTGTTCATTATCAATTGCAAAAAGAAGTATGGAATGCGTTAATTTTGGAATATTAATTGTGTTTGTAATCTACCTATTTTTTGCAATGTTTCTCAGTTATTAAGAAGCTATTGGATACCTATGGTGGTGGTGGTGGTTTTGGGGATTTTTATATTAGTGTACAGGTTTTTAACTTTTTGCTTTTATCTCTCTAAGACCTCGCGTAATAAAAAATATTTCAGACAGTAACAATTTATTTATGGAAGGAATAAATAGAAAAAAAATTTACTATAGTTGAAAGAGTATTATTTTAATGGCTACCAATTAAGGCGATTTACCCAACAGCATAACAACATATTTTGTTGTGGCTACCAATTAAGGCGATGTACTATAGTTGCAAACAAAAGTAACATCTATCAACCCCCGCAACGCGGGGGAACACATCTAGTTATAAACTAAAAATATGGTTCATAGGGTTTTTTATTTTTTTTTCTCATATATATATATATATATATATATATATATATATATATATATATATATATATATATATATATATATATATATATATATATATATATATATATATTAAAAACATAAAAAATTGCAAAATTTAGAGTAACATGTAATCGAAAATGGCTTGACCTCACCTGATAGCCTTTTATGCTTCAGATCTCCGACGAAGATCCACAAAAAGTCTAGATTCTCTCATATTTGGTTTGGTGTCACTCTCAGCCATCAGATTCGAAAACTAAACTATCTCCGTTACTCATCTCCTCCAGATATGTCGTGAACCACCACCACTACCACTATCGCTTCCACCGTGAACAACCACTATTGATATGATGTTTTTTGGTTAGATCTGATGAGATGTGATGAAATCGTCTTCTAACAATGGTCGGTGGAACCAGATCTATAATCTTTCGACACATGGGAAATTGGATCTACAAGTTGTTATAAGTTGTGATGACTAACGAGACTAGATCTACAAGCTTCGGTGAACGACAATGCTAGATCTACCAGGTCCGGTGAGCGGCAAGGATACAGTGATAACCACCGTTGCTGCTTTTTCACTCCGACAAAACATGAAGAGCTCAAATTTATCTCTTTCTTCATGATTTACGACGACAAACGACTACATATTTATCGGATCTAACGTATTTGAGCTCTAAAACTGACAAAGACCACCACCGTCGTCAGCCACCACCATCGTTGTTGCCTCTTCACTCCGGTGAAACACAACGATCTTGCCTACATCTCGTTCTCCATGATTTCCCATGAAAACAAATAGAATGCATCACATCTAACATATTTCAGTTGAACGCCTCTGACGTCGTCAATCACCATCACCTCTATTTCCTGTTGCTCTGATGAAACTCTGCAAGGTACATCTTCATCTCTTATCTCTGATATTTAGTGATACAACCAGATCTACATCATATTTGATTTATTTTATTTGTAGACCTAGTGATTGTTGACACTTCAAGGTGGCCGACGGCATATCAACCACCATATTATATTTTTGTACTTCCTCCTCATATTCTATTCTTTGTATATTTTTATGGGGTTGGATCTTTGATAGTAATGTTTGGATAGAAAAGTTCTTAAATCAGGTGTACAAAATGTGTTTGATGAAATGCCTTAATGAAAATAAGGTATCTTTTAAACCGTGAATGAGTATTTAAACTAGTATATTAAGTTGTGAATAAACTTCTAAACTAGTCCTTTAAGTTGTGAATGATTGTTTAAACTAATATTTTAAATTGTGAATAAACGAATTAGTATATTAAATTGTGAATTCTATTTTTTTTTCATATATGATTTTTAGAGCTTGGTAAAGTGTAAGAGCTATAAATGAGTATTTAAACTAGTATATTAAGTTGTGAATAAATTTATGAACTAGTCTTTTAAGTTTTGAATGAGTGTTTAAACTAGTATTTTAAATTTTGAATTAAAAACGAATTAGTATATTAAATTGTGAATTCTAATTTTTTTTTTTCAGATATGATTTGTGGAGCGTGGTAAAGTGTAAGACCTTCACATTTAATGTTGTCCACAATTTGATGAGAAGAAGCAAAACAATATATGTACAAAGATTTTGCATCTTGAGCTCTCTCCTCTTACTTATTATTTTTTTAATCTCTTAAAAGCCCAGTGCTCACTCTATCTTTATCTCGATCTCCTTGCTCTTTATTCTTTTATTCAATCACTTTATTGTATTTAGGATATATTTATTAAATTGTGAAATCTAATTTTTTTTATTCATATATAATTTTTAGAGCTTGCTAAGGTGTTAGAGGTCTAGATTTGATGGTGTTAGGTGGAAATAAAACTATAAATATTATGTATTAAATTATGAATGCACTGTTTTAAATTGTGAATTTTATATATTAAGTGATAAATATATTAAGTTTAACACTAAGTTCCAGGTATGAAATTATTTCAATTGTGTATGGTATTTTTCTCTGAAGGCCATGACGTGGTGAAGCCTCACCACGACGTGGTGATGAGTTTTGGGCTGCGGAGTTTAATGAACCACTACGACGTGGTGCTTGTGTCACGACGTGGTGGTGGCTGTTGGGGAAAACCCTAAAGTTTAAGGGTTAAGCTCTATTTAACAATCCTTAACCCCTCCTAGCCTCCTTCCCATCAGCCTCCATCTCTCCAAATCATTCCTTACAAACCCTAGAGCCCTTGTTAGTCACTAAATTCGAATCCATCAAAGTATCAATGGAATTGTTTGATTTAATACGGAATCTTAATCAAACAATGATACGAAAAAATCAATTAGATATATCAAGGACACGTTTCAATAATATGAATGCACACAATTCTATTGGATAATTGTCAAGTACATTCAATCCCGCTTCAGCTGTGAATTACTAGAATTCACCAAAAACGCATTAGCTAAGAACGGCTATACACATACCATATATATACTAAACCGATAACCTAAAGCCCATACAAAATAACCCCACCAAGAACAACATAATACATTCAAAACAAATCATAAATCACTAAAGATAGCCCAACAATCTCCCCTTTGGTTTATTGCTTTCTATTCTCTTCCGGATTCTATACAAGATGAACATTTGCTTGGTCAAATGCCCCTGCCCACAGCTTCTTGTCAATTATTGTAGCTACCATTCCAGTGAAAGCTTCTGCGGAATCTTCAATTAGTTCATTCTCCACAATAATATGAAAGTTTGATCAAGTAGAGATATCATATTCTCCATGCTGGGTTTTGAGCAATCTAACACTCCTAAGTGTACATGCAACCCTAAATACCTTGGATCTATGTTTTCTCTATTATACATGCAAATATCAACTTTCCAATGTATTGTTCTATTCTAGCATACAAAACTTTGAATAACACAAGTTAGAATAACATACCTTTTGTTGGTGCTTGTCTTCATGAAGCTTGATTGCCTAGTACCCCAAGTGTAACACCTCAAATGGTTCACACAACACCATAAGCACTTGGAATAACTTAGAGAGAAATTAGAACACTCCAAGAATCGGCTTGCCCTCCATGCATCTAGTGGCCGATTTCTCACATCAATAAGATGCTTATATAGTTGTTACAATTAGGGTAAACCCTAATTGTCATGGCTTTCCATTTCCTTGGATCCGTGGGTTCAAATACACCATGGAGCATCCAATGGGTTTGAGCCTAACTTGATAATCCATGGAGCATTAGCCCACTATATAAGTATGGATGATTTACACAATCAACCCATATATTTAATTAGTCTTCTTTTGATCACTTAATTAATTCTAAATCAATTATTGATCAAGACTAATTAAATAATCTTATTAATATATTAGAACTTATAATATATTAATAAGCCTTAAGTGTCATTTCTCTCATTTTAGTCTATCCAAGTGCATGATGCCATGCAACCCAAATGGACCATGTCGGGTCGGGTCAAGTCTTACCAATTATAGTTATGGACTTAGACATTAATCCAACAGTCTCCCACTTGGATAAGTCTAAAACTATTATTGCAAGTATGACTTCAGAACCCGACTAGCAATCGTAGCTCTCAAAAGCTTCTGTCGATCTTTGACCTTGTCGATGAACTCTGACCTCTGTCAGTGACTTGTCCATTAGATAAGTGATCATATATTCCTCCATTCTAGATATCATATAGACTGAGGCATGGATTATAATCATTCTCTCTGTTCATTTGTTGTTTCCCGATTTCTGATTTATGACGACTGACTAATTGAACAAATCAAATCAGTCCAGGCCCGGCCGAGCACTTACTTTTGTCATCACTAAATCATCGAGGGGCCCACAGATATCGCTTTTATCCTGAAGGTAAAAGGAATGGATAAACTTCAACTCATATGCTTGTACCAACTATTTGTTGAATCATACATAAAGGCACGTTTTATAACATCGAGTTACCAGTGCGTTTACGTGCAATCAATGTATAACCAAATCATAGTCAACAACTCATATCTCTAGGTTTGAAGAATATAAGATATTATCGTCTCATGATTCACTCGTGATAAAATCCATGAAGTGAATCCAAATGAGCGTGGGTTGAATCCAATACTCAGCCTTTATGAGTACTCATGAATGTTGTAGCAACTATTGCATTGTCTAAAGCACTTTAGACAAATCATACAAGCCAAATTCACGACAGTCTTGATTCATATCTACTTCCAACATATGACCGGCTGTGGATGGTTTGAATAACCTGGTCATTCTGGAGAATGACCTAGTTATTCTGGAAGTCAAAACATGCAAAGTAAAACACAAAATAATACTAGTCCTATATGGCCTCAACACTTTGAGCGTAAATAAAACACCTTTTATCTAAGCACCATATTGATCACTCATTATTCATGTTTCGATTAATCAACTTAATACTTGAATTTAAACAGTAGTGATGCCATGCTCCAAGCATGCATACTATGTTTCTCTAAAAAATAGCTATGCAATATTCCAAGTATGCACACTATGTTTACATATGGTCATCTCTTTGTGAAATGTATATCAATTGAACATGACTTCAATGATTCTCATTTCACAATCCCAATCCTTATTGTAAATGTAAGAATACCAAGTTCTTGTCATTTACCGTAATCTATGCAATGATCCTCTTGTAATGATATTCACACAAGTCACAAAGACTTGGCAACAAACATTACAAAGTATTCCAATGGAAAACAATTCCATGGATATGAAGTCTCAAATTCAAAGTACATTCCTTTGAACATCCTTCTTTGCATTAAGTTCTTTAATCTTACACATATTCAAAGAATAACCTCCACCTATGGAAACAATTCCATATTCCCATCTTGACCATCACTTTTGAACAAGAGTTGCCTCTTTCCAAAATATGTCAATACGATCCTTACTCTATATTTCCAATTGTCCATGAGTCACCAAACTTTGGAAAACCCCAAATTGTTCTCGACAAATGCTTAATCATCTTAGTCATATCCAGTTCTAATCCCTTTTCCCTTCTTAACGCCCTAAGCATTAGGAAAATTTAGAATGGATGAATATTATAACACATGCAATCGATCCTATATCCGAAGCATATGGGATACGATTCATGCTATAAAAATTTTATTTGCTATGTTCTCATAATTCGAACTATGAAGAGGGATGCCGTAATCATAATCGAATTTTGAGAAAGCAACATATATAGAAATTCCTTATGTTGAACCATTCTAACATAACATTCATATATATTCTTGACTAAAGTGGATTAAAATCTCAATCTAAGCTTGTAGAATTGGAATGAAGTATAAATTTCTCTCCCTTAATTATAGTAAAACAACTTTTCAAAGCGAGTTGAAACTTTTGTTTTCTATAATTAACATTGATAACTTGCAACATAATCATCATGCTCCCACTAGCATAATGATTATTATCTTACTAGCATAACACTTTATGCTCCCACTAGCTTTGACATGTACCTAGAAATCAATCAGATTTCAGATACTAGATTGCCTTGATAAGACTTTATCAAATCATACACCTGGAGTCTAACCCTTTCCTTAGATAGCTAACATGTGAGTCAAAACCTTTGCCATTCTCATTAGTTAGTGTGCCGATTAACCACACACGCTTCACTAACGACATGAGAATGCAAACTTCACACTTCCTATCCACTTAAATCTACTTAGTGAAAGAGTTTCCTCACTATCATTTTCATGATTCGGAGAGAAACCTTATGACACTTAGATTTTGATGGTGTATGTGTTCGTATCCATGTGAATTTGGCATAACCATAATCACACGGCAAGGTTAATGACAAATCCAAATTCATATGAACTGAACTTGTGCAGTCTTAATTTCTTGCCACCTGGTAGCACAAGGGTCTGCCATTGCTTCCAAGTTATTATGCAACCAGTTGAGAACTCTCAGAACTCCAATGAAAAACCAACTTTAACTGGAATGGGCACAGAATATGTCAACACGATAGGTGACAAACCTCAAGTCGTGGTCTAGTGATTAACAAAAAATCTTGATTAGTTCTTGAATCTATCTTAAGATCCTTTTAAGACTCCCACTGACCTCTTGACATATAAGATTCTCTTTGTTAAGAACCATTCCTTGATAAAAACGAATATTTAAGAGTTAATGCAGATTCTTGTCAAGTTAAACACTTCTCACAACTGGTCTTAGTTGGTCTTTGTTTTATCCAAAACATCACAACTTACCAATTTCAAATGTACAAGAGTAAGAACACATTTTACTCTACATTTAACAAGTGTTTTAAACCTTTCTTAAGATTATGTCACTCAAGGCTTAATCTTGGAGTATGACTCTAAGATTTAATTTTGGAACGAAGTATAATTTATCTTTTGATCTAACCATTTCAACAATTCACGATTCCTCTCCTTAGTCAAACAAAATGAACTAAGGTGTCCTCAGAGGATCAATTGTGACATGGTTTCATAATCACTAAGATAATCATAAAACAAGATACTCAAGTACTCTCCCATCTTTTCAGATTACAGAAACTTTTATCTTTCTGCCTTATTTGATTCTTCTTACTCATTATGTCTATCATTGAAACTTCTCCAATGATCCAGAACTATACTTAAACTTGTAAGTATAACCACATTTACTAAACTTTAGTAAATCATAATGAATAATCTTATCAACTTTATGGTGGACCTAATCAGCGCACACCCAAGTGTATCCAATCCCTTTGTCCTTCACTTGATTCACATATACATGTGAACAAGGAATTAGACTTAATTTTCCCAAATATATAAAAAAAATTCTCATGATCATACAATACAAGTTGCATGATTCCAAGTTTCTATCCAACTGAAACTTGGGCGATGAGAATCTTTCCTTATTTGGTAAATTATGAAACTTCCACTAATGAAAAAATCAAATCCATTTACCCATATTGCTTATCAATGGAAACATCTAATCAACAACTTTTTCACAAATGCCATTGTAAGGATACTTAAAATAAATAAAATCAAAACCATTTTTCTTTTATTTTAAAACTTTGCGGAAAAATTTATCCTTACAATCCATTTGGAAAACTTGTTGTTATCTATTCCTAAGCAATATATCATAACTCTTAAGTAACAACTCAAAATTCTGATCACCGAACCATGCGATCGAAATCCATCTTTGCGATCAGAATCAGCATATACTTCCTTTAAGTTTCTTCACCTTTTCTTTGATTCTTAAAACATCAACATATGACCTCATCACATTATGCAATAAGAATCTCAGAATATAAACTTAATAGAGTTAGACAATGGACTTTACCTAAAGTAGAGTCAAACCTATTGACTTTACCATCCTTAAGATGTTTCAGGTAAATTTAGCAGCTTCACAACCAACGTCTTTCCTTTGGCAACAGAACCATATGGACTCTTTGGAAACGGTACATGGGACTATCACATACTTAACCTTTCTCTTTACCATTTGGTCAACCGAGTTGACTATGGCCGATCCCTTTCCATTGGGAAGAGAAAGTTTTTCCTGGACCTCCAATGTCACCATTTTCAATGTCCAAATAGGTTTGGAAAGCAGATATTCCAATCCAATTTGCTTTACTAATGCTCCAAATCATTGTTGATTTAGAATCATCAAGCAAATAGGTAAGATCATTAAGGGTGTTGTCGCGACCTGTCATCAGGGAGTGACTGAAGAACCAAGTCAGCAGCCAACTACCTCGAGACTTCGACACCCGACTCTCCCGACTTGTCAACATGTGGCTTAATCCCCAAGATCTAAGCACATATGGACTTTGCTTGCCAATAGGGATTGAGTGACTTAAAACTTATCAAGTCTTAAAACTTGTGGGATAGGGAGATTTATTGGAGGAGGTGGATGAAGTGAATTATGATTTCTAGTCCCACAAATGCCCAACAAAGGGATTGATCTTTCACCTTGATTGCTATTTGGGATATCATCTTCATTAGGAAGCTTGTTCCTAAAGATTTGGGAAGACCATAGCTGTCTAAACTAGACATCCATAATGGGAGAAATTCAAGTTAGTTGATTTAAAGTCCTTAATATAACACCCAATATGAAATATTAAGGCTAGGACCCAACAACCTATTTATAACTGGAAGAGGGATGCCGTAATCCAAATTATAAAATAGTTGAAGGTAGGTAAATAACGCTTTACCAATTTCCACCATGAAAACGAAATATTTTATTATTAGGTTTTATTGGTTTTGAAACTCCTAGATATTTTGAGATACATTGAACTTTCAATGGCATGTTTGAATCTCGATTGTGCCATCTCAAGTTTGTGACTGGGATGTCGAGGATCACAAACAAGGTGTGAATAACCATACAAATTGACTTGGTACCCTCAACAATATTACCTAATCGATGTGCTGGTTAACCACACACGCTCCACCGATCTATAATAAAGTCAAGTTACCCTTTTCCACTCTTACTAGTCCATGTTAGTGTGCCGGTTAACCACACACGCTCAACTAACGACTTGGTAAGGTACAAAGTGTAATTCTATGGGCTAGCACCTTTTCACATTTTCCTAAGTAACTAAGATTGGGAATTTATAAGTGTTTAGTTACTTAGTATTTTTTATTATACTTTTAATGAAGGGAGAATTATAGTCCATTCCTACCCGTTCGGCTAACGACCCTCCACCAGTCAAGGAAGCGGTGGGTGAGAGTGAACACTCATTAAACTGCCATTTTATAGGCAGTAACCTTATACCCCCCTTATAGACCGGCTTCGTGAATGAGGCCTACTAACGGTAAGATTGACTTCCTCTTATACATATCTATATAATTAAAATTATAATAATAGTATAAGGGTTGAATTTTAAACTTTTTAAAATTTCAATGTTCAATTTGGAATTAAAGTATACATGAGGAGTAACTTTTCAAATTCTAAAACTTGAGGGCAAGTTTTGAAACTATTTCAAGACTCTTTAAATCATAACTTATGAGTTTAATGGTTCATTAAAATGAAGACACTTCATTTTAATGTAACCCCTTATTCTTTAAAAACACTTTAAAGAAGTGTCTCTTCAACATCCATAACTTGAGGACAAGTTATGGAGTCATTAAACTATTTAATGGAAAAAACTCTTACGTTTTATGTAACCTACAAAACTTTTATGAGTTTTTAAGATTCATAAATATGACTTTTCACATAACTTGAAGACAAGTTACAAAAACATATTTTATGAACTTCTTTTAGACTGATATGGATTGAAAACAACTAAAACATAACTTTTTCATTATCAATCTAAACTAACTCATAAATCAAGGAAACATAAAATTCTTGAAAATTCATAACTTGAGGACAAGTTATGAACTCCATACAATTTTCAACAAGATCACGAATTATATCACCAAACAATTTGCACACAGTTCGTATGATCTAGCAAAACTCATAAGCATGATTATTCATAATCAACAATTTTCAAGAATAACATGAACACATATAAACTTGAAACTTTTATTATAGCATTGAAATTGGTTTAACATAATCATTACCACATTCAAAACAAGTTTTATAAGCCCAAAACAGTCAAAGGTAATGATTCTAGACCAATTCCAGCACCAAAACTCGAAAATATGCTGTCTGGGGGTTCAACTCGTCGAGTGCATGAACAAACTCGGCGAGTTGGATGCATTTTTCCTTGGACTCATCGAGTCCCTTCATGGACTCGGCGAGTCTGCTGGGCAGACAGCACCAAAAGTCGATTTTTAAGCAGTTTAAGCAAGTACAACAAGAAAACAAAACCAGTATTTGATACCACTATTGGGTTTTGAGCAATCTAACACTCCTAAGTGTACATGCAACCCTAAATACCTTGGATCTATGTTTTCTCTATTATACATGCAAATATCAACTTTCCAAGGTATTGTTCTATTCTAGCATACAGAACTTTGAATAACACAAGTTAGAATAACATACCTTTTGTTAGTGCTTGTCTTCATGAAGCTTGAGTGCCTAGTGCCCCAAGTGTGACACCTCAAATGGTTCACACAACACCATAAGCACTTGGAATAACTTAGAGAGAAATTAGAACACTTCAAGAATCGGCTTGCCCTCCATGCATCTAGTGGCCGATTTCTCACATCAATAGTATGCTTATATAGTTGTTACAATTAGGGTAAACCCTAATTGTCATGGCTTTCCATTTCCTTGGATCCATGGGTTCAAATACATCATGGAGCATCCAATGGGTTTGAGCCCAACTTGATAATCCATGGAGCATTAGCCCATTATATAAGTATGGATGATTTACACAATCAACCCATATATTTAATTAGTCTTATTTTGATCACTTAATTAATTCTAAATCAATTATTGATCAATACTAATTAAATAATCTTATTAATAAATTAGAACTTATAATATATTAATAAACCTTAAGTGTTATTTCTCTCATTTTAGTCTATCCAAGTGCATGATGCCATGCAACCCAAATGGACCATGCCGGGTCGGGTCAAGTCTTACCAATTATATTTATGGACTTAGACATTAATCCAACACTCCAAACTTCAACAAATCTTTGGGATCAACAATACGAAACTAGTTTTTCTTCAGCTTGATCACCACCGTTGCAGTAGCCTCATCATAAACACATAATTGCATTGTATCCAAAGTGCCTTCAGGTAAGCTCTTAGGAAGAGGAATCCTTTTGGCTTGCTTTGTGGGTGGCTGATGTATGTAAAACCAACTAGTTTTAATCCTACTAACTTAGACACAAAATAAACACACGAAAGGCAGTGTACCTATCGATTGGTAATATAGTTCAAGCAAGTAGGGTATCGAATACAGGGAACGGTAAACAATTAAAATAAATGCTAATATTATCTAAGTAAAACAAATAACAAAAAGGGGGTTTTTCTAGTTTTACAAGACTAAAAACTTAATTAGAATAACCAACACACAAATTAACTAACTAGCAACTAAAACAATTAATTACCAACTAAATTCAATAGTAAAGAGGACTTCTGTTTAGGTACGACTCATTTGTTCCCATGTATGATTTTAATGTATCGGATTAATTCTTCATTGGCTACCGATTAAGATAATTAGGTTCATGTTCGCTATTCCTAATTCTTAGAAAACAAATTAACTCAAGTAATGGCCAGTTGTCTAAATTAACGGGTTTCCTAGATTATTGATTCGGGTTAAGTAAGACTTGTAGTGGTTAACTAAATTGGCCCTTCAATTAACATCTTGTCGATGTTCATCTAACAAGCTTACATATTAATTTACCTATCTTCTAGTTAATTCTAGTTTCACGTTCGTTATTCCTAGACATACAACTATGTGGTCACAATAAATCATTTGAAATTAATAACTAAGAGATGTTCATACAAATTAGTTGCTGATTTATTAATAGAAGAATAGTTATTGTCAACACATAAGGTTCTTTAACAAGCTTAACAAAACATAATTACCAATCAAACTTAATCCTACTCAAATAATCAATCCATGTTCACAAAATTGTCTACCCTAACAGAAGAATAAGGTTTTAGCTCATGATTGTAGTAAACATAAACTCAAAAACGAAATCAAAGTATGCAAACATGATTCAAATCAAAAAGTTACTAAGAATAAACCAAAATTGTCTTGATTCTCTTCACAATTGAATGTAGGGTTGATTCTTCAGTTCCTCACGACCTAGCAGCACTTCCAATCGTTTCTCAGCCTCCTAGGGTTTCTCTCCATGCTATGATATCGATCTGAAAGTCCCTTTATATATATTTTCACAAAACAAAGGCTACTCGGCGAGTCCAGTGACCTACCCGGCGAGTCCGTTATTTAAAACCCGTGTACGGCAAGTCAGCGCGTCCAGAATCACGAAAGTTCGATACAACTCGCCGAGTAATCGACCCTAATCGCCGAGTACATTTCGAATCAGCATTTTCTCAAAACACAAAAGTCTTCCGAAATTGTGTCTACTTTTCAGAACATCTTGAATCTCGTCAATCGGAGTTACGGTTCATGAGATATGGCCAAAACACTGACGAGGGGTCAAGCTGTCCAGCAACATTCTTCTTTCTTCAAAATCCAAGATCCAAGCTTCCAATAGCTAGTTCCGCTTCATTTTCCTTTCGAGCACGTCTTTGTTGCTGAAAATGAAATATTTAATCTAATTAAGCACCTTTTTTTCATTAAATGAGACAAAATCAACATAAAGTATTAAGATCATGCATGAATTTTATAACTAAATATGCCCATATCAAAATACCCCACACTCGACTTTTGCTTGCCCCCAAGCAAAACTGAATTTTAACACATTATAATCATATAAAACAATCCCAATCGAACCCAACCATTATGCCAAGACCGCAACGCATGCATTTGTGTCTAAAAATTTTCCTAAAGAACCCCCATACTCCAAATACTCACAATCCTCTTAAACATTCGCCCACTTTTTCCGAACAATGCTCATTTTATGCATCCCTCCGAATCCATCCTCAGAAAACCTCTTAACCTCAAGGTATTTTTGGTTGAGCAACCCAAGCATACATAATCTAGACAATTACAATTTATGATACCACATTGGAGCTCTTTGGAATTCTTCACTTCTTTGACATTTGATCTTTAATTTCTTTGAATTCACCACCTTGTTGTTTGATTTTTGGTATCTTCAACTTTTTGAAGTTCTTCAAAATTTTCGATCTTCTAATTTCATACTTAACTTTGATGCTCCAAAAATTCTTCAAACTTTTTCTTGTAATTCTCTCTTTTTTTTTAACATGTAACTCACTTTTTTTTTCACTCAAAACCTACATGCTTAAGCAAGGGCGCTCAACTTCAACCTTTATTGGTTAACGATAATAATTTTCCTGGATACATTTCTGGTACACGATGCTAAACATATTACATCCTTCAAACTAAGCGAGGTCGTGTTTTTGTCTCATGATTTCACTAGAATAAGGAAGCCACAAATGCACTAGAACGTATATAGGCTCAACTAAACATTTGGGTCTTCATGCAATCATCAAATATAATACTAGCATGATGCCTAATTGCTTTACCAAAAATTTCTAAATTAATCCTAGCAAATTTTATGCAAAACTTTAAAAATTAACTAGTGTAACCAACCAACCCCCTACCCCACACTTAATTTATGCAATGTCCCCATTGCATATCATGCATGATAAAAAAAAACAATAAAAATAAGGAGAGAATTGGAACAAACTCCCCTGGGATAGTATTGGCAAGGTTGATATCTATTCTCTTCAGCTCCATCTTCAATTTACTTTAGACATGGGAACAGCTCATCCATGTCTTGGGTGTCAAAATCTCGTGTGGTACAGTCTTTATAAAAGCTCCAAACATAAGGGAAAAACTCTTGGAAATGCTCGGAAAATGATCTTCAAAGAATAGAATCAATGCCCATATCAAATGTCATCAAATATTCAGCTCAAAAGTAAGAAGAATGAGCGACTCGTTAAGTAAGTATGTAGACTCGCCGAGTTGAAGCGTAAATGGCAGAAGAATCGTGAATTTTCACATGGACTCGGCGAGTCCATAAGATGCACTCGGCGAGTAGACCGCTGTGTGACAAAAATTTTATTCTGCCCAAGTCCGTTTCTGATGTATGGGGGGTTATATAAACTAATAATTTCCCTCATTTTTCTTTAGGTAATAAACACTATATAACCCTTATATCGATTGGACTCATAGCTTGACTCAAAACTTCGTTTCCTCTCTCGCCTAGACTCGATTTCTTGCTTCATCAGCCTTGACTCTAGACCCTCACATGCATCCTTACACTCAAACTGAAAAGATCAAAAACAAATACCAAGTAATAATAAAAATAAATCAAAATAAAAATCATAAATTATCCCTAAATACTAGAAGTTTAGAAAGAAAAGAAAAGCAAACTCTAATGACGGGTTGCCTCCCGCAAGCGCTTCTTTTTGTACGAGTCTTTAGCTGGACTCCCAACCTAATAAACTTCTAATAAATTCGATGCCCATCCATCCGTTGCATTGAATATCTTCTTTGGTGGACCAATTTGTGAAATTTGGCTCTATATTTCTAAAATTGGCCAAACGAGCTTGAATACATAAAACCCAAGAATATTGACAAGGGTTGGAACCGGTTGGATACTAATCATAAATGAATCATGATTTAGAACTTTCTCCAAATTTGGAATCGTCACCCCATGCTTTGAAACACAAACCGGAAATACAGGGGGGCATGTCGTGGTAATGGTCAAACCACAGTTTGGTTCCTGCAACTCAGCTTGTTCTTGTTCTTCGTCTGACCCCTCTGCCAGCAACCTTTCCAGCTCCTCCAAATCTCTTTCTGGATTAAATTCTTCATCTTGTAACTTTAGATCTTGTGACTCAGATTGTTCTTGTTCGTTAGTCAAGAAGTTATCTAACCATCTTCCAAATTTCTTCAAATCATTATCCGAGTCATACTCCTCATCTTCTTGCTTAATTTCCTGCACTACTTCCTCAAGAAAAGCATCAAAAGCATCGAGATTTGGAAAATACATAATAAATAAAAATAAAAATAAAAAATTAAACTAAATAAAAAAATTAATCAACAAATAAAAAATAATAACAATTAGCAAATAAAATTAACTATTTAGAACCGTTCCCCGGCAACGGCGCCAAAAACTTAATGTGTGTAAAACCAACTAGTTTTAATCCTACTAACTTAGACACAAAATAAACACACGAAAGGCAGTGAATCTATCGATTAGTAATATAGTTCAAGCAAGTATGGTATCGAACACAGAGAACGGTAAACAATTAAAATAAATGTTAATATTATCTAAATAAAACAAATAACAAAAGGGGGTTTTCTCTAGTTTTACAAGATTAGAAACTTAATTAGAATAACCAACACACAAATTAACTAACTAGCAAGTAAAACAATTAATTACCAACTAAATTCAATAATAAAGAGGACTTCTGTTTAGGTACGACTCATTTGTTCCCATGGATGATTTTAATGTATCGGATTAATTCTTCATTGGCTACCGATTAAGATAATTAGGTTCATGTTCGCTATTCCTAATTCTTAGAAAACAAATTAACTCAAGCAATGGTCAGTTGTCTAAATTAACGGGTTTCCTAGATTATTGATTCGGGTTAAGTAAGACTTGTAGTGGTTAACTAAATTGGCCCTTCAATTAACCTCTTGTCGATGTTCATCTAACAAGCTTACATATTAACTTACCTATCTTCTAGTTAATTCTAGTTTCACGTTCGTTATTCCTAGACATACAACTATGTGGTCACAATAAATCATATGAAATTAATAACTAAGAGATGTTCATACAACTTAATTACTGATTTATTAATAGAAGAATAGTTATTATCAACACATAAGGTTCTTTAACAAGCTTAACAAAACATAATTACCAATCAAAATTAATCCTACTCAAATAATCAATCCATGTTCACAAAATTGTCTACCCTAACAGAAGAATAAGTTTTTAGCTCATGATTGTAGTAAACATAAACTCAAAAACGAAATCAAAGTATGTAAACATGATTCAAATCAAAAAGTTACTAAGAATAAACCAAAATTGTCTTGATTCTCTTCACAATTGAATGTAGGGTTGATTCTTCAGTTCCTCACGACCTAGCAGCACTTCCAATCGTTTCTCAGCCTCCTAGGGTTTCTCTCCATGCTATGATATAGATCTGAAAGTCCCTTTATATAGATTTTCACAAAACAAAGGCTACTCGGTGAGTGTAGTGACCTACTCGGCGAGTCCGTCACTTCAAACCCGTGTGCGGCAAGTCAGCGTGTCCAGAATCGCGAAAGTTCGATACAACTCGCCGAGTAATCGACCCTACGCGCCGAGTACGTTTCGAATCAGCATTTTCTCAAAACACGAAAGTCGTCCGAAATTGTGTCTACTTTTCAGAACATTTTGAATCTCGTCAATCGGAGTTACGGTTCATGAGATATGGCCAAAACACTGACGAGGGGTCAAGCTGTCCAGCAACATTCTTCTTTCTTCAAAATCCAAGATCCAAGCTTCCAATAGCTAGTTCCGCTTCATTTTCCTTTCGAGCATGTCTTTGTTGCTGAAAATGAAATATTTAATCTAATTATGCACCTTTTGTTCATTAAATGAGACAAAATCAACATAAAGTATTAAGATCATGCATGAATCTTATAACTAAATATACCCATATCAGTGGCCACATCACATTCAACATTGTTTTGTTTGTGCGTGGATCAATGACACCCTTAGCCTTCTTAGTAAACAATAAAGCAGATTTTAGGTCTTCAAAGTTATTTTTCGCTTTAATCTCAAGAAAATTCTTAAAGGACCATGCCATGGTATCATTGGTTGGATTGTGGAAAGGTGTGTGGATTAGTTATGAAAGATCAACTTTTGTCCAGGACAAGAAGTCAACTTTCTTCTCAAAATAATCAATTCTTCCACTTTTTTGTTTCACGATCCACATCTTCTTTTCAGCATCATATCCCCACATCATGATGCCAGAACAATCACCATATTTGTCTGTGAACTTCTTCCCAGTTTCCCTGAAGAGCATTTTAGGGTGATCACCCGAAGAATTTTCATATGAATTCTTCATCACAAGAATTTTCCCTTTCAGTTCCTCAACCCGAAGTTTCTTCTTTCTTCTTTCTTGAGCAAAACGAAAAGTAGAGGATAAGAATGTATCAACATTAGCATCTTGAGTGGGTCTTGCAGCTCTTTCACTTGAAGATTGTGAAGTTGGATTAGCGGGACCTGAACCAGAAGCAGTGATCTTTTCTCCTTCAGCGCTCAAAGGTTGAAATTCATCACCAAACTTTTGAAGTAGGCGTTGTTTTAGGTCAAATAATAGAGCAATTAAACCACCAAGATTCGCTTGAAGCTCTGAGATCTTTGTGGTGGGATGTCAAGTCCACCAAACAAATTACACCATTTGTTTGCAAATAGAACATAATATAACGATAAAAAAAGGGGTATCGATCCTCGGGGAAATGGTTGTATTCAATCACCAATGCAATATAAAGAACTAGTGTAAATAAATTAACTAACTACAATTAAACTAAAAGGGGGGGGGGGTGTTATGATTGCTTGAAAACTAAAAGGGAGATGCTCAAATATTGGAGAGAATTGGTAAACCAAGACAATTCAACACAATGAACATTTGTGTGTTTATTAGGATTTAATATGAAGCTTATCATTCATCCCAAATTGGTTATATCAATCATGAAGCATGATATGCCAAGATTCCTCATAAGTTGTATGGAGGTTGGGGAAGCCCACAACATACCTTCTTAATCAAAATCAAAGATCCAATTGAAGCAATTGAACCCAAGAAGTTGATTACCCTTAAGAATGAAGGAATCCCCAATTCGTAGAGGATGTCAATGCTTACACATCCATAAAGGAGTTATGATTCATAAGCTAGAGATGATTTCTACCATCATAAAGCCCTTGTTCTAAGTAAATTCAATGATTCAATGCTAAACCAAAGAAATAAACCAACAATTGCTTATTCAAGTACCAAGTGATGGGTTTTGAGTATTCTAACACTCCTATGGTGTTCATTAAACCCTATGTGCCTTGGATCTATGTTTTCACTATTATACATGCAAATATACAAAATTCCAAAGCATCATCCTAACTAGCATATTATGGAGCAACTATACTACAAAAGTCTAGTTAGATGACATACCTTTTGATGGAGCTTGAAGTCTTGAACCTTTAAGAGCTTACCCCAATAGTGTGGAAGCCTCAAATGGAATCACACAACACCACCAACAAATGGAATAGCTTGAGAATAAGGTTATTTTCGTTCTCCCTATGAAATCGGCCCTTGCCCTCACTATGTGTATCCACTAGTGTCATTTCATGAACCATGGGATCCTTTATATAGTGTGGCTCATTAGCGTTACACCATGTAAACCCTAATGTGCGTGACTTTCCATTTCCTTCATGACCCATGGTTTTTAACCTCCATGGAGTATCCATGGGTTACCACATGGGTTAAGCCCAAAATGAAGGACAATGGATCACAAGCCCACATATATAAGAATGAATGATTTACATAATCAATCCCCATATATTTAATTAGTCTCTTTGGACCACAAAATTAATTCTTTATCAATACTAATTAAATAATATGATTTCATATTAATATATTAGAACTTATAATATATTAATATAAATCATAAATAGCATTTTCTCACTTTTCTATCTAATTGTTCAGATGCCATGCAACCCAAATGGACCACGCTACTCTCGGGTCGAGTACATACCAATAATAGTTATGCGCTTAAACATCTAATCCAACACCAAGCTCATGATCAAAGCGTTACAAGCATAGGAAATATGAACCAGAATCATATACATAAGATAAATGATAAATAAGCACAAATCCTTCAAAAACCCACAAACATTCAAAGGTTTTAGCCAAGGTCTACCAAAATAGAGAAATTAGCCACTCGTGGAAATAGAATAACAATCACAAAAGTCTAATTGCATCAAGAAATTAACAATTACTTTGGAAGATAAGAAGAATGTGTATCCAAGCTCCCAAAATCGCCTCTTCTGGTCTCTAATGGGCGAAAATCGAAGTGCTAGGTAAAAGATCCATCCCCCAAGGTAAATGGTAAGCGAAATGACCAAAATACCCAAAACTGGGCAGTTGCGCGGGTACCCGCGCGCGTGAAAATCTACCCTCACAAATATTGTTGGAATGCTATTGTTTCATTTTTCCTCCACTAACCATTCCACTACCAAAGATTTCCTTGGTCCCCTCCATATCCCACATGATTCAAATTAACTAATCATCTTCTAGATTCAAATATGGATGCTCCAAGCCCAAAATAGCAATCCATGATCCATCTTCACAAGCCCACTTCATCCAAGTCTTTAGCTTTTTAAGCCCAATCTCCTTTAATGGATCCGTAAAGCCCAATAATGCCTCGAAGCCCACAAAGCCCATTCCAAGCTAATCCACAACCGCAACAAGCTTCAAAACCCTATAAAATACCTCATGCAGCATAAAAGTCCCAAGTATGATCCATAACAAAGAAAATAAATAAAATACAATGCAATAATGATAAAAATATCTAAAAATCTATAATAAACTAATAAAAAATAAGGAAATAAAATAAGCTATCACTTTGAATCTTTATCAGAGTTCTTTTTCTCAAGCTCGCTGACTCAAATATCCTACTTTCCAATTATCAAATCTTTTCAGTGGAGTTTTCTTCCAGATCGAAGACTCTGTTCTGAAGCTGAACGACATAAACTAATTCAGATTCAGGCAACTTGCTTGTAACATCCCAAACATACAGTCCAAAAAATTTGTTTTAAAATCATTTAAGAAAACCATAATTCATCAAACATCACAATAAATGTCATAAGTCATGTATCTCAAATCGTCATAACAAAATACTGTATCAAAATCATGTGTCAAAATATCAGAGTGAAAATATCCCATGTTAAACAAATGGTGTGTGCACTGCAATCATCCTGAGCTTCTCTTTTGAAAACCGAAGTACCTGAAACCAAAACTGAAAACTATAAGCACGAAGCTTAGTGAGTCTCCCCAAACTACCACATACCATACACATAATGACATACACTGGGCCTTGCCTGCTACATCGGGCCCCGCCCGACATCATACAAGTCCGGCATCGGGCCCTGCCCGATATCAGATCGAAATTCGGTATACATATAAACATATCAACAACGCATATAACACTTACTAATAACATAAACATAACTTGGGCCTAGCCCACTATATCGGGCCCCACCCGACATCGGACGCATCTGGCATCGGGCCCCGCCCGACATCGGACGGAAGTTAGGTATACATATATCATATCAACAAGGATAAATCACATAACATAAACATATAAATATTACTCGGGCTTGCCCTGGCATCGTACCGAAGTCCGGAACATATAACACAAAACATATAAGCTAAACATTCATCGGGCTTGAACTGGCATCAGACCGAATTCTTGAACACATGCAAGAATCACGGAGACATCAAGCCTACAAACATTCCACGGGCTTGCCCCGACATCAAAGTACATAGAAACATATCATCTACATCGCGCTAACCCTGGCATCAGACCTAAGTACGACATACGCTAACATATATAAACGGGATGACATTAGTGCCTTAGACCCGTTCCTACAGGAGAAGACTCACCTCACATTGTTGAAGTCCCGTAAATAAATCTCGGGTTGTTGGCTGATAGATCCCCAAGCTGTCAACATCAAAACAGAACCCAATTAACCATTTAGGCTAACAATGCATAACTCTAAAATCCCCAAATTAGGGTAAAGTGACCATTTTACCTCTAAACTAGCTTGGTCCAAGATTAAGTCCCGAACTCATACTCTGAAAGCCCAAAAGTCAAATAGTCAACCAAGGGATAACTATGGTCCAATTTTCAAACTTGGGCCTAATCCTCTACATGGTCTTACCCTAAGGCCCAACCATTTATTCTTGGTCCAACACTTAGCATTATGATGGTCCAATATCTCATAAGCATTAAGGCCTAGTTATGGCCCATCTATGGCCTAATTTTCACAATTAGGACCAAGCTTGTCCAATGGGCCTTATCCTAAAGCCCAATCCAAATATTCCAGTCCATATATTTTTTCCTGTATGGCGCATCAAGAGCCCAATCACTAAAACCCAATAGAAAGGCCCAACTTAAAGCCCAACCAAAAATTAGGGTTTCTCACATGAAATGACGATTAGGGTAAATTGTTTCTTACTTAACCCATTAAGGACTTAATCCAGTAAGTCCATCACTCTACTAGATAAGGCATACGGTGTGATCGGGTGTAATTCATACTTCAACCAATGGCCTATAACGCGGGTCCCAATAGGTCCAAACCAACAAACCCAAAATTAGGCTTTCTAACCCAATCATGAGCTAAACAAGTACAAGATTAAGTTTTTAGGTCCATTAGGGTTCCACTAGGTCGGGCACCATCCACTTCCACCTCGGGCATGATGGTCGGTGGCGGCTCACGACGGCAGCCACCATTTCCAATGGTGGTGGTTCTTGCCCAAAATTTGAATAAACAACTTCATTCATAATACACACACACAGCCACCTCCTATGGTGGCTGGTGGCTGCAAAGGGTGGCAGAAAGCAACAATGGGTGGCAGCCACCACTTCACGGTGGTGGTGTTGGTGGGATTTCCCTTGTTTTACCGGCTAGATAATATGAAAAGTGTTCGAGTACAGATCCTATGCTTTCAATAGTATGGGCTCATACTACCTTCCACATTTATCCGTATTTTCCTCAAGAACTACATTGACTCCACCAAGTCCCTGCTACTACTGCTTCATGCGTTACTATCATCCTAGGCTTTCCCTAAGGTAATCACCGACCCACTCTCTGCCATCGGCTGCATAAGAAGTCCTTGCTATCTCCCCCTAACTAGCTCGCGAATACTATTACATATTACATAAGACTAGATAATTCTTTGAATGAGAGGTCCTACCCTACAACTGTTGGACTCAAATAAGAGCTGCACAATAGAGCTAGACCTAACCTTCTGAAATTATTTAGTCCTTGCAATATGTAACTTAACATATTCGTTTACTAGTTAGTAAAAGATAGCTAGAACTCCTAAAAGCACAAAGCAAGCAGCATTCGAGTATTGAGTAAACATAATCCAACATATCTCATTGAGGCCATCCCAGACTAATTTGTACTAGCATGCAATTCATAAAGTTGAGATAGGTATTACAGGAAGATAAGGCATCCTTCCAAGATCCTTAGCCCTAATCTAGCATACAGTTCTCATAACATATCATAACATAAACTTGTATGGGTAATTTGGGAGTACTTACTTGAGCTCGGTTGATTGCATGCACCACACCCTTTATCTTTTCAAAGTTCTTTTCTCTTTTCAAAATGCTTTCCAAAATTCTTTTTATAAAAATGATTTTCTTTTGAAAATTTTTCATACCAACTCCTTAGTTTGAGTCTACACACACCCGAGAGTGTGTCCGAATCCCTCAAACCAAGGTTATGATACCAACTTGTAACACCTCAAATATACAGTCAAAAATTCGTTTTAAAATCATTTAAGAAAACCATAATTCATCAAACATCACAATAAAGGTCATAAGTCATGTATCTCAAATCATCATAACAAAATATTGTATCAAAATCATCAGTCAAAATATCAGAGTGAAAACATCCTAGCTTAAACAAATGGTGTGTGCACTGAAATCATCCCGAGCTCCTCTTTTAAAAACCGAAGTACCCGAAATCAAAACTTAAAATTGTAAGCACGAAGCTTAGTGAGTCTCCCCAAACTACCACATACCATACACATAATAACATACATTGGGCCTTGCCCGCTACATCGGGCCCCGCCCGACATCGGGCCGAAATCTGGTATACATATACACATATCAACAATGCATATAACATAAACATAACTTGGCCTAGCACACTACGTTAGACCCCACCCAACATCGGATGCATCCGGCATTGACCCTTCCCGGCATTAGACCTAAGTTCGGCACCAGGCCCCGCCTAACATCGAACCGAAGTCCGGTAAACACATATCATATCAGCAAGCATATATCACAAAACATAAACATATAAACATTCCTTAGGCTTCCCCAAATCAGACCAAAGTTCGAAACATATAACACAAAATATATAAGCTAAACAATCGTTAGGCTTGCCTCGGCATCGGAACGAAGTCCAGAACACATAACAAACACATGCAAGAATCACAGAGACATCAAGCATCCAAACATTCCTCGGGCTTGCCCCGAAATCGGATCGAAGTCCGGAAACATATCATCTACATCGGGCTAACCCTGGCATAGGACCTAAGTCCGACATACGCAAACATATATAAACAGGTTGGCATTGGTGCCTTAGACCCGTTCCTACAGGAGAAGACTCACCTCACATTGTTGAAGTCCCGCAAATAAATCTCGGGTTGTTGGCTGACAAATCCCCAAGCTGTCAACATCAAAACATAATCCAATTAACCATTTGGGCTAACAATGCATAGCTCTATAATCCCCAAATTAAGGTAAAATGACCATTTTACCCCTAAACTAGCTTGGTCAAAGATTAAGGCCCAAACTCATACTCTAAAAGCCCAAAAGTCAAATAGTCAACCAAGGCGCAACTATGGCCCAATTTTCCAAATTGGGCCCAATCCTCTACATGGTCTTACCCTAAGGCTGGACCATTTATTCTTGGTCTAACACTTGGCAATATGATAGTCCAATATCTCATAATCATTAAGGCCCAATTATGGCCTAATTTTCCAATTGGGACCAAGCCTATCCAATGGGCCTTATCCTAAAGCCTAATCCAAATATTCCAGTCCATATATTTGTTCCTGGATAGTCCATCATGAGCCCAATCACTAAAACCCAACAGAAAGGCCTAACTCGAAGCCCAACCAAAAATTAGGGTTTCTCACATGAAATGACGATTAAGGTCAAGTGTTTATTACTTAACCCATTAAGGACTTGATCCATTAAGTCCATCACTCTACTAGATAAGTCATACAATGTGATCGGGTGTAATTCATACTTCAAGTCCAGTGGCCCATAACGCGGGTCCCGATAGGTCCAAACCAACAAACCCAAAATTAGGGTTTTTTAAACCCTAATTAGGGTTTCTAACCCAATCACGAGCTATACAAGTCTAAAATTAAGTTTTTAGGTCCATTAGGGTTCCACTAAGTCGGGCATCACCTACTGCCACGTCGGGCATGATGGTCGGTGGCGGCTCATGGTGGCAGCCACCATTTCCAATGGTGGTGGTGGTAGTGGTGGTTCCTGCCCAAAAATTGCATAAACTACTTCACACATAATACACACACGCACAGCCACCTCCTATGGTGTCTGGTGGCGGTTAAGGGTGGTAGAAAACAACAGTGGGTGGCAGCCACCACTTCACGGTGGTGATGGTGGTGGGATTTCCTTCGTTTTTCCGGCTAGATAATACGAAAAGTGTTCGAGTACAGATCCTTTGCTTTCAGTAGTACGGGCTCATACTACCTTCCACGTTTATCCGTATTTTCCTCAAGAACTACATTGACTCCACCAATTCCCTACTACTAGTGCTTCATGCGCTACTCTCATCATAGGCTTGCCCTAGGGTAATCACCAACCCACTCTCTGCCATCAGATGCATAAGAAGTCCCTGCTATCTCCCCCTAACTAGCTCGTGAATACTATTACATATTACTTAAGACTAGATAATTCTTTGAATGAGAGGTCCTACCCTACAACGGTTGGACTCAAATAAGAGTTGCACAATAGAGTTAGACCTAACCTTCTAAAATTATTTAGTACTCGCAATATGTAACTTAACATATTCATTTACTAGTTAGTAAAAGATAACTAGAGCTCCTAAAAGCACAAAGCAAGCAGTATTCGAGCATCGAGTAAACATAATCCAACATATCTCATTCAGGCCATCCCAGAGTAATTTGTACTACCATGCAGTTCATAAAGTTGAGATACATATAACAGGCAGATAAGACATCCTTCCTAGATCCTTATCCCCAATCAAGCATGCAATTCTCATAGCATATCATAACATAAACTTGTATGAGTAATTTGGGAGTATTTACTTGAGCTCGGCTGATTGCATGCACCACACCCTTTCTCTTTTCTAAGTTCTTTTCTCTTTTAAAAATCCTTTCCAAAATTCTTTTAATAAAAATGATTTTCTTTTGAAAAATTTTCATACCAAGTCCCCAGTTTGAGTCCAGACACAACCGAGAATGAGCCCGAATCCCTCAAACCAAGGCTCTGATACCAACTTGTAACACCTCAAATATACAGTCCAAAATTTTCGTTTTAAAATCATTTAAGAAAACCATAATTCATCAAACATCACAATAAAGGTCATAAGTGTTGGGTTATGAGCATTCTAACACTCCTAAGTGTACATGCAACCCTAAATACCTTGGATCTATGTTTTCTCTATTATACATGCAAATATGAACATCCAAGGTATTATCCTAATCTAGCATACAAAACTATCAATATAACAAGATAGAATACATACCTCTTTGATGTAGAATGTCTTCATGAAGCTTGAGTGCCTAGTGCCCCAAGTGTGACACCTCAAATGGTTCACAATCATCAAAACACTTAGAATAACTTAGAGAGAATTCTACACTTCATGAAATCGGCTAGCCCTCTTCAAGAATAATACTAGTCTCTCTAGTGGCCGATTTTCCTTAATAATAAGATGCTTATATAGTTATACAATTAGGGTAAACCCTAACTGTCATGACTTTCCATTTCCTTGGATCCATGGGTTCAAATACACCATGGAGCATCCATGGAGCATCATATGGGTTTTGGCCCAACTAGATAATCCATAGAGCATTAGCCCACTATACAAGTATGGATGATTTACACAATCAACCCATATATATTTAATTAGTCTTCTTTTGATCACTCAATTAATCCTAGATTAATTCTTGATCAATACTAATTAAATAATCTCATTATTCTTATTATTAATATACTAGAACTTATAATATATTAATAACCATAAGTGTCTTATTTCTCTCATTTAGTCTATCCAAGTGCATGATGGTATGCAACCCAAATGGACCATGCCGGGTCGGGTCAAGTCTTACCAATTATAGTTATGGACTTAGACATTAATCCAACAGTCTCCCACTTGGATAAGTCTAAAACTATTATTGCGTATGACTGCAGGAACCAACTGGCAATCGTAGCTCTCAAAAGCTTCTGTCGAACTCTGACCTTGTAGATGAACTCTGACCTTGTAGATGAACTCTGACCTTTGTCAATGACTTGTCCATTAGATAAGGCATCATTTATTCCTCCATTCTAGATATCATATGGACTGAAACATGGATTATAATCATTCTCTCTGTCCATTTGTTGTTTCCCGATTTCCGATTTATGACGACTGACTAATTGAACAAATCAAATCAGTCCTGGCCCGGCCGAGCACTTCCATTTGTCATCATCAAATCATCGAGGGGCCCACAGATATCGCTTTTATCCCGAAGGTAAAAGGAATGGATAAACTTTGACTCATATGGCTTGTTCTACTACTTGTTGAATCATACACAAAGGCACATTTTATAGCACCGAGTTACCAAATGCGGTTTCGTGTAATCAATGTACAACCAACTCATAGTAACAACTCATATCTCTAGGTTTGAAGAATATAAGATATTATCGTCTCATGATCACTCGTGATAAAATCCATGAAGTGATTCCAATGAGCGCGGGTTGAATCCAATACTCAGAACTTATGAGCACTCATGAGTGTTGTAGCCATTTGTCCAACACCTTAGACCTCTACAAGCCAACCCATGACAGTCTTAATTCATATCTACTTCCAACATATGACCAACTGTGGATGGTTTGAATAACTTAGTCATTCCGAAAGAATAACCTAGTTTATTCGGGAAGTCAAAACATGCAAAGTGAAACACAATAATAATTGAAACCAATATGGTATCAAAATCTATGAACATAAATAAAACACCTTTTATTTATCACCATATGATTACGCATTATTCATTGTATACTGTTTCAGCTATCAACTTTATTCTTGAATTTAAAACAATAGTTGTCCCATGCTCCAAGCATGTACACTATGTTTTCTAAACACTAGTCATGCCATACACCAAGTATGCATACTATGTTTGTCTATGATCTTTACTTTGTGAACTAGATCAATTGAACATAACTTCAATGATTCTCTTTTCACACTCCCAAATCCTTACTGCAAATGCAAGAATTCCAAATTCATGTCATTTACTGAAATCTGTTAGATTCTAAACTTATATGCATTGATCCTCTTGTAATGATTATGCACAAAGTCAGAAAGACTTGACAAAATCATTACAGAGTATCCCAAAGGAGATCAGCTCCTTGGAAACAACCTTCTTACATTAAGTTTCCTAATCTTAAACAGATTGAAAATTCTAACTTTGAAACATTTCCAGATTCCATTTTGACTATCACTTCTGAACAAGAGTTGCCTCCTTACAGATTATGTCAATATGGTCCTTCCAGAATTATCACTATACTTCCAACTGTCCTTGAGCAACCAATCTTTGGTAAACCGTAGATTGTCCTCGACAATTGTTTAATCCTTTTAGTCATATCCAGTTCTAAACCTTTTCCCTTCTTAATGCCCTAGGCATTTGGAAAATTTTAGAAAGGATAAAATATAGCACATGTAATCGATCCTATATCCGAAGCATATGGGACACGATTCATGAGGTCTCACATAAAGACCAAACCAGTCTTTTGCTATAACATTTCCATTTCTATTTGCCAAGTTCTCATAATTCAGATTATGAAAATGGATGTCGTAATCATAATCGAATTTTAGAACGCAAATAATGGACCCATATATAGAATTTCCTTATGTTGAGCCATTCCAACATGAAATTCATACATATTTCCTTGACTAAATGATTAAAACCTCACGATCTAAGCTTATAGATATAATTTCCTCTCCCTTAATTATAGCAAAACAACTTTTTCCCAATTGAAACCTTTTGTTTTCTATAATTAACATTGCTAACTTGCAATCTTTATCATAATTATCATGCTCCCACTAACATGATGATTATTAGCATAACACTTATGCTCCCACTAGCTTTGACATGTACTCAGAAATCAGCTGGACTTCTAGAAATTAATACTTTATTGACTTCCTTACCAAAGTTCAAATTTCTGATACTAGATTGTTTTGATAGAACTTTATCAAAATCATACACCTTCCCTTAGATAGCACACTTGTGTGTCTAAACAATTATGAAGAGGGATGTCGTAATCATAATGGTTAGACCTTTTTGCCACTTCTCACAAGTCCAGGTTAGTGTGTCGGTAAACCACACACGCTCCACTAACGACTTTGAGAATGCAAATATCACAATTGCTATCTAACTAAAATCTACTTAGTGAAAGTGTTTCCTCACCATCATTTTCATGAATCGGAGAGAAACCTTATAACACTTAGATTTAATGGTGTATGTGTTCTTATCCATGTGAATTGTCAAAACCATAGTCACAAGACAAGGATAATGACAAATCCAAACTCATATGGATTGAACTCAATCTTAATTTCTTGCCACCTGGCAGCTCAAAGGGCCTACCATTGCTTCCAAGTTGTTGTGCAACAAACTGAGAACTCTAAGAACGCATATGCAAAGCCAACTTTAACTAGAATGGGCACAGATATAGCAACACGATAGGTTATAAACCTCAAGTCGTGTGCTAGTGAAGGACTTTAGGCTTTATTCTTGATTAGTTCTTAAGACTTTCAAGACCTTTAAGACTCCCACTGTCCTCTTAACCTATAAGACTTCCTTGTCAAACATCCAAGAGATAGTGCGGATTCTAATCAAGATAAACACTTCACACAATTAGCCTTAGTTGGTCTTTGTTTTATCCAAAACATCACAACTTACCAATTTCAAATGTACAAGAGTAGAAAACTTTTACTCTTACATTTGATAAGTGTTTTTAAACCTTCTTAAAGACATGTCACTCAAATTATAATCTTGGAGTATGACTCTAAGACTTGTATTGGAACGAAGTATGACTCATCTTCTTGATTTAACCATTTCAACAATTCAAGATCCCTTCTTCTTAGTCATAAGAATGCACTAAGACTTCCTTAGAGAACTAATTTTGATATGGTTTCTTAATCATTAACATGATCACAAAACTGATACTAAAGTACTCTCCCATCTTTTCAGATTTGAAGAACTTCTATCCTTCTGCCTAATTTGATTCTTCTTATTCGCTCTGCCATGCATTGGAACCTTTTCCAATGTCTCAGAGTTACACTTAAGCTTGCAAGTATAATCATATTTACTGAGCTTTAGTAAACTATGACGAATAGCCTTATATCTTTTGTGGTGGACTTAATTAGTGCACATGACTATGTACTCGATCCCTTAGTCCATTACTTCACTCACACATCCATGTGAACAAGTAATTAGTCTTAATTTTTCCAATACTTGAAAGTTCTCATTCATCATGCTATAGAACTTGCATGATTCCAAGTCCCGGTCCAATTGAGACTTTGGATGATGAGAATCTTTCCTTATTTGGTAAATTTAGACATTACCACAAATGAAGGAATCAATTTCATATTTCCACTCTTGCTATTAATGGAATCATATAAGCAACAATTTTTCCTCAAATGCCATCGTAAGGATATTTTAAAATAAATAAAATCAAAAATTTTCTTTTATTTTAAAACTGTGCGAAAAAACTTATCCTTACAATCCATATGAAAACTTGTTGTTATCTATTCCTAAGCAATACCTCATAACTCCTAAGAAGTAGCTCAAGAATCCGATCTTCAAACTACGCGATAGAAATCCATCTATGAGATCAGATTCAGCATATTCTTTCGTTAAGTTCCTTTACTTTTCTTTGATTCTTAAAACATTACCATGTGACCCAGTCACATCATGTAATAAAAATCTCAGAATAGAAACTTAACAGAGTTAGATAGTGGACTTTACCTGAAGTAGAGTCAAACTTATTGACTTTAACATCCTTAGGTAAATTTGGCAGCTTCACAACTAATGACCCTTCCTTTGGCAATATAAACATATGGACCCTTTGATAATGGTACACGAGACTATCACAGACTTAGTTTTTCTCTTTACCATTTGTTCAACCGAGTTGACTATGGCCGATCCCTTTCCATTGGGAAGAGAATGCTTTTCTAGATTTCCTGTGTCACTATTGTCAATGTCCATCAAGTTTTGAGGAAGTTTATCTTAACAAATAGATAAGATCATTAAGGGTCTTGTCATAGTCTGTTTCATAGGTGTTCCAAAAGAACTCACTATGTGACTTAAAAAGTGATTGAACCACCAACTTTCTCAAGACTTTGACACCCAACTCTCCCAACTTGTCAATATGTGACTACATCTCCAAGATGTGATCACACCTAGACCTTGCCTTGCCAATAGGGCTTGAGTGACCTTAAACTTTTCAAGAACTTGTGGGTTAGGGAGAATAATTGGAGGAGGTGAAAGAAGTATGATTTCCATGGGACATCATCTTCATTTAGGAAAGCTTGTTTCAAGAGATTTGGGAAGATCATAAATGTCTAAACCAGACATGTTTTGGGAGATATTCAAGATAGTTGATCTTAAGTCCTTAATATGACACCCAATATCAAAATATTAAGGCTAGGACCCAACAAACTATTTTATAACTTAGAAGAGGTATGCCGTAATCCAAGCTATAAAACAATTTGAAGGTAGCTGAATGACGATTCACCAATTTCCACCATGAAAAACGAAATGTATTATTAGGTTTTAATTGGATTTGAAACTCCTAGATCTTTGAGATTCATTGAACTGTTCAATGGCATGTTTCAATCTCGAGTGTGCCCTTCAGGTTTTGTGACTGGGATGCCGAGGATCACAAAACAAGGTGTGAAGTAACCATGCAAATTACTTGGTACCCTTAATAAATTACCCCTCAATCGATGTGCCGGTTAACAACACACGCTCCATCGATACTATGATAAATATTAAGTCACCCTTTACCTACCTTGTTAAGTCCAAGTTAGTGTGCCGGTTAACCACACACGCTCCACTAACGACTTAGACAAAGTGCAAAGTGTAATTTCATGGATTAGCACCTTATTCACATTTTCCTAAGTAACTAAGATTGGGAATTATTAAGAGTTTAGTTACTTAGTATTTATCATTAATACTTTTAATGAAGGGAGAATTATAGTCCTGTCAAACCCGTTCAGCTAACGACCCTCCACTAGTCAAGCAAGCGGTGGGTGAGAGTGGACACCCATTAAGTTGCCATTTTATAGGCAACAACCTTATACCCACCTTATAGACCGGCTTTGTGAATGAGGCGTACTAGCGGTAAGACTGACTTTGCTCTTATATATATATATATATATATATATATATATATATATATATATATATATATATATATATATATTATTAACTTATAATATTATAAAGTATAAGGGTTGAATTTTAACTTTTAAAATTCTAAGGGCTAACTTGGAATTAAAGTATTCATAAGAGAAAACTTTACAAATTCCAAAACTTCAGGGCAAGTTTTGAAACTATTCAAAACTAATTAATTCCATAACTTATGTGTTTAAAGTAGTTTTAATCCAAAAACTCTTCAAGTTCCATAACTTATGGAAGACTTTAAACTAATAAAAGAATTAACTTTTCTTTATTTTTATAACTTATGGAATTAATTAAAGTTACATTATTTATTTATTTTTTTTATTTAATGAAGAGACTCTTGGTCCTCCATAACTTGAGGACAAATTATGGAGTCATAACTCCAATTAATTAGAACTAGACTATTCATTTTTGTAACCTTTGCCAACTTTTATGAGTTTTATGAAACTTAAATGTGACTTTTCATATAACTTGAGGACAAGTTACAAAAACACATTTTAGAATGAACTCTTAGATTAATTTGGATTGAAAACAACTTTTTCACTCAACTTTTCTATTAATCTAAGCAACTCATAAGAACAAGATAATTCAAATCAAACTTTTCATGTAATTAGTCTAACCTTTAAACTAATACAAAACATGAATCTATTGACAATTATCTTTGAAAATGGATTAGCATGAACATTACCACATTAAAAAAACAAGTTTATAAGTTCAAAAACAACTTAGGGTAATGTTCCTAGTCCATTTCTAGCCAAAAACCTCGAAAATATGTTGTATGGGGTCCAACTCGTCGAGTGCATGAACATAACTCGGCGAGTTGGTTGCATTTTGCCTTGGACTCGTCGAGTCCCTTCATGGACTCGGCGAGTCTGCTGGGTAGACAGCAACAAAACTCGATTTTTTCAGCTTCTATTGCAAGTATAACAAGAAAACAAGCCTTGGCTCTGATACCACTGTTGGGTTATGAGCATTCTAACACTCCTAAGTGTACATGCAACCCTAAATACCGTGGATCTATGTTTTCTCTATTATACATGCAAATATGAACATCCAAGGTATTATCCTAATCTAGCATACAAAACTATCAATATAACAAGATAGAATACATACCTCTTTGATGTAGAATGTCTTCATGAAGCTTGAGTGCCTAGTGCCCCAAGTGTGACACCTCAAATGGTTCACAATCATCAAAACACTTAGAATAACTTAGAGAGAATTCTACACTTCATGAAATCGGCTAGCCCTCTTCAAGAATAATACTAGTCTCTCTAGTGGCCGGTTTTCCTCAATAATAAGATGCTTATATAGTTATACAATTAGGGTAAACCCTAATTGTCATGACTTTCCATTTCCTTGGATCCATGGGTTCAAATACACCATGGAGCATCCATGGAGCATCATATGGGTTTTGGCCCAACTAGATAATCCATGGAGCATTAGCCCACTATACAAGTATGGATGATTTACACAATCAACCCATATATATTTAATTAGTCTTCTTTTGATCACTCAATTAATCCTAGATTAATTCTTGATCAATACTAATTAAATAATCTCATTATTCTTATTATTAATATACTAGAACTTATAATATATTAATAACCATAAGTGTCTTATTTCTCTCATTTAGTCTATCCAAGTGCATGATGGTATGCAACCCAAATGGACCATGCCGGGTCGGGTCAAGTCTTACCAATTATAGTTATGGACTTAGACATTAATCCAACAATAAGTCATGTATCTCAAATCATAATAACAAAATACTGTATCAAAATCTTCAGTCAAAATATCATAGTGAAAACATACCATGTTAAACAAATGGTGTGTGCACTACAATCATCCCGAGCTCCTCTTTTGAAAACCGAAGTACCGGAAATCAAAACTAAAAACTATAAGCACGAAGCTTAGTGAGTCTCCCCCAACTACCACATACCATACAAATAATAACATACATTGGGCCTTGCCTGCTACATCGGGCCCCGCCCGACATCGGACAAGTCCGGCATGGGGTCCCGCCGGACATCGGGCTGAAATCTGGTATTCATATAAATATATCAACAATGCATATAACATAAACATAACTTGGGCCTAGCCCACTACATCTGGCCCCACCCAACATCGGACGCATCGGGCCCTGCCCGACATCAGACCAAAGTCCGACACCGGGCCCCGCCCAACATCGGACCGAAGTCCGGTATATATATATATATATATATATATATATATATATATATATATATATATCAACAAGCATATATCACATAACATAAACATATAAACATTCCTCAGGCTTCCCCAGCATCAGACCGAAGTTTGGAACATATAACACAAAACATATAAGCTAAACAATCGTTGGGCTTGCCTCGGCATCGGACCGAAGTCCGGAACACATAACAAACACATGCAAGAATCACGGAGACATCAAGCATACAAAAATTCCTCGGGCTTTGCCCGGCATCAGACCGAAGTCTAGAAGCATATAATCTACATCGGGCTAACCCCGACATCGGACCTAAGTCAGACATATGCTAACATACATAAGCAGGCCGACATTGATGCCTTAAACCCGTTCCTACAGGAGAAGACTCACCTCACACTGCTGAAGTCCTGCAAATAAATCTCGGGCTGCTGGCTGACAGATCCCCAAGCTGCCAAAATCAAAACAAAACCCAAATACCATATAGGCATACAATGCATAACTCTAATCATTAAGAACCAGTTATGGCCCATCTATGGCCTAATTTTCCCATTTGGGACGAATCTTTTCCAGTGGGCCTTATCCTAAAGCCCAATGAAAATATTACAGTCCATATATTTGTTCTTCGATGGCCCATGAAGAGCCCAATCACTAAAACCCAACATAAAGGCCCAACTCTAAGCCCAACCAATAATTAGGGTTTCACACATGAAATAACGATTAGGGTTAAGTGTTTCTTACATAATCCAGTAAGGACTTAATCCTTTAAGTCCATCACTCTACTAGATAAGTCATACGGTGTGATCGGGTGTAATTCAAACTTCAATTCCAATGACCCATAACGCTAGTCCCGATAGGTCCAAACCAACAAATCCAAAATTAGGGTTTTTTTAAACCCCAATTAGGGTTTATATCCCAATCACGAGCCATCCAAGTCCAAGATTAAGTTTTTAGGTCCATTAGGGTTCCACTAGGTCGGGAACCACCCACTGCCACCTCAGGGAATGATGGTCGGCGGCGGCTCACAGCGGAAGCCACCATTTCAAATGGTGGTGGTAGTGGTGGTGGTTCCTGCCCAAAAATTAAATAAACAACTTCACACATAATACACACACACAACCACCTCCTGCAGTGGCTGGTGGCGGCAAAAGGTAGCAGAAAACGACAATGGTTGGCAGCCACCACCTCACAGTGGTGGTGGTGGGCTTTCCCTCATTTTTCCAGCTAGATAATACGCAAACAATTCCAAAGAACACCATAACTTCATGTAAATACTCAAACACATAATGTTCGGTTACTTCCCAAATGGTTGGCATCGTCGAAATACAATAGATATGACGACCAACAGGCGGTGGAAGCCGCAACCGACACACCTTACATAAACCACCGGAAGAACGAAGAAAAAGGGATAAATGGTTGGTGATTTTCCTAACCGAGGGCTCCCTTTCGATTACAAACCGCACAGTGACATACACTGCTCCATCACTTGGTCTCGATGATTCATCAGACTTTCACAACAATTCGGTAGCAGGGTTACATTTCGGTGGCGAAGTAGCTGCTTCGCGGCACTAAGAAGTCTTCCAAGGACGTTGGTGGTTGAAGATGCTACACATGGTGGTGGCGGCTGGAGTATAGCGACTTAGGGTTAGGATTTAGGAGTAATAAGGTGACGGGTTAGATGATGTGGAAGGAACACCAGGTGTAACCCATGTTTCCTTTAAACATTTGAGCGTTTTTACAAGATCAGTTCCTCCTCACCAGGTCTTCTTCAACTTTAATCCAACATTTACCCTTTAGTCCCTGATTCCATAAATTCATTTTAGTTTAGGTCCAAAACTTGAAGGGTCTAATTAGTGGATTGGTCTAGCCTTTCCATGTAATAGGTTCTTTTGGTCGTTTGATAGCTTATAGTATTGTGCTTGGAGTTTACGGTCACTGTAATGAGTTTACGATCGTAAGCCTATTTACGACCGTAAACCCAAGGCCGGCCCGTGATAGTAATATAGAGGTATGTTAGGTCTTTTCAAGTTGTTGATGCCTCAATATTCTCAGCTCTTGTAAAATGCAAGTTGTACCAGACGTGATTCTAATAGAAAAGTGTGTGCAAGCTTCTTTGAGTCTTTATTTTACTCGTTCTTATTTGTTTATTTGATTGTTATTGCTATTTGATCACTGGTAAGATCCTTTCAGGACCTTACAATTGGTATCAGAGCAAGACCAGCATCATGTAACAGCCCGAATTCCCAGGTATTATTCACTCTTATATTTTTGGTATTTTGTGAGGAGACTCGGCGAGTTGGAGCTCAAAATCGCCGAGTAGGATCGCGATTTGGATGTGGGTTCGCGTCTAGACTCGGCGAGTCCACGCTGTTTAATGAAACCCTAATTCCCCGGGTTTGGAGCCTATTTAAGGGAACTTATAGCCTCCCATTGCGGCTACCAGTCAGAGCTAATTCGTTTTGGGAGAGAGTAAGTCACTTTTGGGCCTTTGTATTCCTTGTTTAGCAAGAGGAAGGTGGCAAGAGCAAGGAGGAGGTGAGATTCCAGCAGATCGAGAGTCCAGAGGCTTAATTTTGACGTAATGGTTCGAATCTCCTTCAGTTTTAGGGTTGATCTTTAGAGTTAGGGTTTTATAACCCCTTTGGAGAGTGATTATGTGAAGCAAATGGTCCCTCTTTGAGTTTGTGCCTTGGATCTGGACTCAAAGAGGTCCAGAGACCTTAACCCTTAGAGCTTTTGGGATATTATGGAGTCATTGGACCTAGGTGGTTATTTTTGGGACCAAACTTCCTTTTAATGCCTTATGGGGGGTTATACAAGCATCAAGTTTCGAACTTTATGTGACATTCATGCTTGGGAAGGCCAGATCTATGGTTTGGGAAAGTAGATCTGACCTCAGAAGGTCAATAGAGTTTGTGCATGGCATGAACTCGCCGAGTTGTTCTTGAGACTCGGCGAGTAGGGTTGGTGTTTCACGTAAGGTGTTCAGCGAGTAGACTCGCCGGGTCGAGGGATGACCCAGTGAGTCAGGGAGAGTCAATGTGGGGCTGAGTCAAGCCGGAACTCGCCGAGTTGTTCTTGAGACTTGGCGAGTTGAGTCGTGGTTGCCCCGCGATTCATGCCAGGTGGAACTCGTCGAGTTAGGGAAGTACTCGACGTGCCAAGAAAGGATCCGAGGGAGTCGGTGAACGCATATAGACTTGCCGAGTCGCTTTGGTGCACTCGCCAAGTCCGGTCAAAGTTGACCGTTGACCAGTGTTGACTTGATAGGGTTAGTCAACCTTAGTTGTAAAAGTGTTAATTAGAGATATATTGTATTATAGGGAGATTATAGTTCGGGGGATTGAGCACGAGTGAGTTCAGGGATTTGCAAGTTATCGAGATACACGAGGTGAGTCTTCTCACTATACTTTACCTTGAGTAGGTAATCAGAGTTATGTGACAGAGTATTTATATGATATGTATGTTATGTGTTGTACTGCATTATTCTATGTGATTTATGCTGTGCATGTTTACAGAGTTAGAAACCGAGGGTTCACAGAGTTTGGGTGCACGGACCCTCAGAGTTATAGCCTCGAGTGGCTAATATGTGTTATATGTGGTATTTTGGGGAACTCACTAAGCTTTGTGCTTACAGTGTTTGGTGTTATTTGTTTCAGGTACTAGTGACGACCGTGGGAAGGCGCCGGCTTGATCAGTACACACACACGGGATTTTATGTTATGAGATCTTGGGATTTTTGTATGACATGGATTGAATTTCAAACATGGGTGTTTTTACGAATATTAAATGAATTATGTTTTTATAAAATGCGAAAAATTGTTTTGAAATTCACGGTGTTACAAGTTGGTATCAGAGCCTTGGTTTGAGGGATTCGGGTACACCTTCGGGAGTATTTGAACTCAAACTGAGGATTTGGAAAATATTTTCAAAAGAGAACCGAACTTTCTAAAAGAAGTAAAAGATTTTTTTTGAGAAACTCAGAGTAGAAACGTGTGTACGATCAGTCAGTGCCTGAATGGTGATTTCCCAAAATACCTTTATATTATATGTTTATGAGATTGATATGATGTATTCTCTTACTAGAGTGGGATAGGTATTCCTATTAGGACTAGAGTTCCCTGATTTGTGATGCCTTAGCCTAGGGAGAGGTGAGCTGCTATGAGATGCTTGAGAGTGAATAGGTAGTAGCAAGGAGCTTATGAGATATCTGTTAGAGAGTGATAGAGTACTTGGAATTTGGGATCCGAAGAGGAGGATTTGGGGTGTATACTGAAACAGTGCGGACATTAGTATTGGTCCCGTACTACTGAAAGCACCGGGGTGGTGTACAGTTCAAGTAAGAACCTTCGGAATGCCAAGGATCAAGGAGGGAAGAGTTTTTGAGTGTGAGTATGCTCGAATGGATTGTAATTTATTGTATGTTGTATTTCAGAGGTAGATCATGGTGAGGACACGTCTTATGCCAGAGAGCAGTGGGGCTAGCGATGAGGAGATCCGCTGGATCATCCACGAGGAGGTGGTTGCGGCCATCAGGGCAGAGATACCAGAGATGTTCGGGTCTATTAAGACCACGCTGATTGAGACTTTCGACGAGCGTTATGCTGCTCTTTCTGAGGCTGCTGTTACGACGGCCACTGCAGCTGTTGCGGCTGCGAGGCCGCAGGGTGGTGATGCGTTGCTGTTCCGAGAGTTCAGCAACACGAAACCGCCAGAGTTTGACGGGACCCAGGACCCGGTGGCGGCTATGAGGTGGATTTCAGACATGGAGGGGTGTTTCTTCACTTGCTCATCTCCTGAGCATTTGAGAGTTCGGTTCGCACTGAACCAACTTCGCTTGGGAGCAAAGGACTGGTGGAAGTTTGTGACAGTGCACTTTTCGTCTGCTGAGCTTACGGCAGTGACCTGGGAGAGGTTCACTGCCATGTTCCGAGATGAGTATGTTCCCCAGGTGGAGAGGGAGCGTTTGGCCCAGGAGTTTCTGACCCTCAAGCAGGGTACTGAGTCTGTTACAGTGATTACCAGGATGTTCCACGAGAGGGCGATGTTCTGCCCTGAGCACGTGTCCACTGAGCAGGCACGCATGAGCCGATATTTGAGTATCTTGAGGCGAGACATTCGGGAGTTCGTGGCGAACTCCTCATACCGGACATTTTCTGAGCTTCAGGCAAATGCCCGGAAGGGGGAGATTGAGCTAGAGACTCAGGCCAGGGAGGAGGCGGAGTTTCAGGGAAGGGATCGGCGACCGGCACAGTCCCAGCGGGCAGCCAAGCGGGCCAAGCCCGCTGATCCCAAATCTGGGAGCCAGAAGGGCCGCATTTGTGAAAGTGCGGCAAGGGTCATGATGGAGTATGTAGAGCTGGATCTTGCTACAAATGTGGCAAGGAGGGGCATATGGCCAACGACTGCCCCAAGGGGTTTGCAATGTGTTTTCACTGCAACCAGACCGGACACCGGAAGGCGGAGTGTCCGCAGTTACGGGGATCAGCTCAGGGAGCACCTCAGGGATCTGCCCCTGCCACCATCAGAGTTACCGAGAGTCAGCCAGTGAAGGCCGAGGCGCCGAGGGCACGAGGGAGAGCCTTCCAGTTGACCGCGGAGGAGGTCCGTGCAGCGCCCGATGTCGTGGCTGGTATGTATTCTTTCGTGTATTTATTTTGATGTTGAGATATTATGCTTATATTATGTTATGCGTAGGTACTTTTCTTGTAAATTCTGTACCTTCCTTGGTGTTATTTGACTCGGGTGCGAGTCGGTCTTTTGTATCTTTGACTTTTAGTTAGCATATTAGTATTAATCGCGAGGCGCTGAGTCGGCCTCTGAGAGTTTCCATAGCTGACGAGAGGGTGATATATGCCACGGAGGTGATCCACGGGTGCGTATTCGAGATTTTCGGTGTTGAGTTCCCGATTGACTTGGTTCCTATTGCGATGGGTGATGTATGTGTCATTGTGGGCATGGACTGGTTGAGCAGATTCAGTGCGGTTATCAACTGCGAGCGACAGCTGGTGACCATACGAGACCCTAGTGGGGGAGTTCTTACGGTGTACGGTGAGGGTACACGTTCTGGATCAGCGTTTTGTTCGGCCGCTAGGGTGAGGTAGTGTCTACAGTAGGGTTGTAAGGGTTTTGTGACGTACGTGATGGATATGCGGGTTGATTCCGAGAGGTCGAGGTTAGTGGAGGAGGTTCCGATAGTGTGTGAGTTCCCAGACATCTTTCCAGAGGAGTTGTCAGGTGTGCCTCTCGTGAGGCAAGTGGAGTTCAGTATCGATTTGGTTCCGGGAGTTGCGCCTATTGCCAAGGTGCCTTATCGCCTTGCACCTCCAGAGATGCAAGAGTTGTCCTCGCAGCTTCAGGTGCTGTTGGGAAAGGGATTTATTCGGCCAAGCAGCTCGCCGTGGGGAGCGCCTATCCTTTTTGTCAAGAATAAGGATGGTTCACACCGGATGTGCATTGATTACCGGGAGTTGAACAAGCTGACGGTCAAGAACCGTTACCCGTTGCCGAGGATCGACGATTTGTTCGATCAATTACAGGGAGCATCTTGGTTCTCCAAGATCGATTTGAGGTCTAGATACCATCAGGTGAGGGTGCGAGATGAGGACATCCAGAAGACAGCGTTCAGGACGCGTTATGGGCATTACGAGTTTGTGGTGATGCCTTTCGGGCTCACCAATGCCCCAGCAGTGTTCATGGATCTCATGAACCGAGTGTGCAGGCCGATGTTGGATCGGTTAGTGATTGTATTCATCGATGACATCTTGGTATATTTGAGATCTAGAGAGCAGCATGAGGAGCATTTGAGGGAGATCCTCGGAGTTCTGAGATCGGAGAGGCTTTATGCCAAATTCTCTAAGTGTGATTTCTGGTTGCGAGAGGTCCAGTTCCTGGGACATCTCGTTAACCAGAAAGGGATATTGGTCGACCCAGCCAAAGTTGAGGCGGTGATGAGTTGGGAGGTGCCGAGGTCACCCTCCGAGATCAGGAGTTTTCTAGGGTTGGCCGGTTATTATCGGAGATTTATCAAGGATTTCTCTAAGATCGCAGTGCCACTCACCAGATTGACCCGGAAGGGTGTCGCTTTTTCATGGGGCCCCGAGCAGCAGGCCTCCTTTGAGACACTTCGCCAAAGGTTATGCGAGGCCCCGGTGTTAGCCCTCCCGGAGGGAATGGAGGACTTTGTGGTATACTGTGATACATCGATCTTGGGGTTGGGAGCAGTGTTGATGCAGAGAGGGCATGTGATAGCATATGCATCGAGGCAGCTGAAGCCACATGAGACGCGGTATCCCACCCATGACCTAGAGTTGGGGGTAGTGGTGTTCGCCCTCAAGATTTGGCGTCACTATCTGTATGGGGTTCGGTGTATGATATACATGGATCGTAAGAGCCTGAAATATTTGATGGATCAGCCCAACCTAAATATGCAGCAGAGGAGGTGGTTGGATATGGTTAAGGATTATGATTGTGAGATCCTGTACCATCCGGGCAAGGCTAATGTGGTAGCCGACGCCCTGAGTCGCAGGACGGAGAGCACCCCGTTGCGAGGTATATGTTTGCATTTGACCGTGATGGTCCCGGTGTTGGACACCATTCGTGGAGCAGAGGTTGAGGCCGTGAGGTCGGAGAACCAGAAGAGGGAGCGAGTGGTAGGGTTGGTATCGGAGTTCGTTACCGATAGTCGGGGGCTTATGACATTTCAGGGGCGGATTTGGGTGTTGTTTGTGGGAGGGACGCGTACCATTTTGATGGAAGAAGCTCATCGGTCAAAATTCTCGATCCATCCTGGGGCCACTAAGATGTATTTAGATTTGAGGAGGGAGTATTGGTGGCCCTGTATGAAGAGGGATGTTGCGTGGTTTGTTGAGAGGTGCTTAACGTGCCGTAGGGTTATGGCCGAGCACCAGAGACCGCATGGTAGGTTGTAGCCGTTGGAGGTTCCCGAATGGAAGTGGGAACATATTACCATGGATTTTATCACCAAATTGTTGAGGACTGCGAGGGGAGTCGATGCAATTTGGGTGATTGTGGACAGGTTGACGAAGAGCGCCCACTTCCTTGCTATTAGTGAGAGCTCCTCCGCAAAGAAGTTAGCAGAGATGTACGTGAGGGAAGTAGTATCTCGTCATGGGGTGCCGATCTCGATTGTCTCAGACCGGGATGTACGTTTCACTTCCAGATTCTGGAAGAAGTTTCATGAGGAGCTGGGTACTAGGCTGCATTTTAGCACCGCATATCACCCCCAGACAGACGGACAGAGTGAGCGGATGATTCAGACGCTCGAGGACATGCTCCGGGCATGTGTGATGGATTTCGGGGAGAGTTGGGATACGTACTTGCCCTTGGCAGAGTTTTCTTACAACAACAACCATCATTCGAGCATTGGTATGCCACCCTTTGAGCTGCTGTATGGGAGGAGGTGTCGGACCCCCATTTGTTGGGGAGAAGTCGGACAACGTGTTATAGGCACTACTCAGATCGTACTTCAGATGACATAGCAGATCCAGAAGGTCAGACAGAGGTTGTTGACAACTCAGAGTCGTCAGAAGAGTTATGCGGACAGACGCCGGTCCGAGCTTGAGTTTCAGGTCGGCGACTTTGTGCTCCTGAAGGTCTCTCCTTGTAAAGGAGTGATTTGATTCAGGAATAGGGGCAAGTTAGGGCCCCGATATATTGGTCCATTTCGGGTAGTCGCGAGGGTAGGCATGGTAGCCTATCGTTTGGAATTGCCAGCAGAGTTGGGGCAGATTCACGACACTTTCCATGTGTCGCAATTGCGGAAGTGTATAGTCGATGAGTCGGCAGTGGTTCCATTAGAGGATATTCAGGTGGATGTGGGCCTGAATTATGCTGAGAGACCAGTGGCAATCAGAGATCAGAAAATCAAGGTTCTGAGGAACAAGGAGGTACCCTTGGTTTTGGTTCAGTAGCAGCATCGGAAGGGGTCCAATATGACTTGGGAGCCGGAGCGTGAGATGCGCGAGCAGCATCCGGAGTTATTTGCAGAGCGAGACTTCGAGGGCGAAGTCTAGTTCTAGTGGGGGGAATTGTAATAGCCCAGATTCCCAGGTATTATTCACTCTTATATTTTTGGTATTTTGTGAGGAGACTCGGCGAGTTGGAGCTCAAACTCGCCGAGTAGGATCGCGATTTGGACGTAGGTTCGCATCTGGACACGGCGAGTCCAAGGAGTGGACTCGGCGAGTCCACACTGTTTAATGAAACCCTAATTCCCCGGGTTTGGATCCTATTTAAGGGCACTTATAGCCTCCCATTGCGGCTACCAGTCCCTTGAGAGAACCCTAAGAGAGCTAATTCGTTTTGGGAGACAGTAAATCACTTTTGGGCCTTTGTATTCCTTGTTTAGCAAGAGAAAGGTGGCAAGAGCAAGGAGGAGGTGAGATTCTAGCATATCCAGAGTCCAGAGGCTTCATTTTGAGGTAATGGTTCAAATCTCCTTCAGTTTTAGGGTTGATCTTTAGAGTTAGGGTTTTATAACCCATTTGGAGAGTGATTATGTGAAGCAAATGGTTCCTCTTCGAGTTTGTGCCTTGGATCTGGACTCAAAGAGGTCCAGAGACCTTAACCCTTAGAGCTTTTGGGATATCATGGAGTCATTGGACCTAGGTGGTTATTTTTAGGACCAAACTTCCTTTTGATGCCTTATGGGGGGTTATACAAGCATCAAGTTTCGAACTTTACGTGACATTCATGCTTGGGAAGGCCATATCTATGGTTTGGGAAAGCAGATCTAACCTCAGAAGGTCAATAGAGTTTGTGCATGGCATGAACTCGCCGAGTTGTTCTTGAGACTCGGCGAGTAGGGTTGGTGTTTCACGTAAGGTGTTCAGCGAGTAGACTCGTCGGGTTGGGGGATGACCCAGTGAGTCAGGGAGACTCAATGTGGGGCTGAGTCAAGCCGGAACTCACCGAGTTGTTCTTAAGACTCGGCGAGTTGAGTTGTGGTTGCCCCGCGATTCATGCCAGGTGGAACTCGTCGAGTTAGGGAAGTACTCGACGTGCCAAGAAAGGATCCGAGGGAGTTAGTGAACGCGTATAGACTTGCCGAGTCGCTTTGGTGCACTCGCCGAGTCCGATTAAAGTTGACCGTTGACCAGAGTTGACCAGTGTTGACTTGATAGGGTTAGTCAACCTTAGTTGTAAAAGTGTTAATTAGAGATATATTGTATTATAGGAAGATTATAATTCGGGGGATCGAGCACAAGTGATTTCAGGGATTTGCAAGTTATCGAGATACACGAGGTGAGTCTTCTCACTATACTTTACCTTGAGTAGGTAATCAGAGTTATGTGACAGAGTATTTATATGATATGTATGTTATGTGTTGTACTGCATTATTTCTATGTGATTTATGTTGTGCATGTTTACAGAGATTGAACCTGAGGGTTCACAAAGTTTGGGTGCACGGACCCACACAGTTATAGCATCGAGTGGCTAATATGTGTTATATGTGGTATTTTGGGGAACTCACTAAGTTTGGAGAACTAAGTGTAACTCTAAGACATTGGAAAAGGTTCCAATGCATGGCAGAGCGAATAAGAAGAATCAAATTAGGCAGAAGGATAGAAGTTCTTCAAATCTGAAAAGATGGGAGAGTGCTTTAGTATCAGTTTTGTGATCATGTTAATGATTAAGAAACCATATCAAAATTAGTTCTCTAAGGAAGTCTTAGTGCATTCTTATGACTAAGAAGAAGGGATCTTGAATTGTTGAAATGGTTAAATCAAGAAGATGAGTCATACTTCGTTCCAATACAAGTCTTAGAGTCGTACTCCAAGATTGTAATTTGAGTGACATGTCTTAAAGAAGGTTTAAAACACTTATCAAATGTAAGAGTAAAAGTTTTCTACTCTTGTACATTTGAAATTAGTAAGTTGTGATGTTTTGGATAAAACAAATACCAACTAAGGCCAATTGTGTGAAGTGTTTGTCTTGATTAGAGTCCGCACTATCTCTTGGATGTTTGACAAGGGAGTCTTATAGGTCAAGAGGACAGTGGGAGTCTTAAAGGTCTTGAAATTCTCAAGAACTAATCAAGAATGAAACCTGAAGTTCTTCACTAGCACACGACTTGAGGTTTATAACCTATCGTGTTGACATATTCTGTGCCCATTCTAGTTAAAGTTGGCTTTGCATATGAGTTCTTAGAGTTCTCAATGTGTTGCACAACAACTTGGAAGCAATGGTAGGCCCTTGAGCTGCCAGGTGGCAAGAAATTAAGATTGAGTTCAATCCATATGGTTTTGGATTTGTCATTATCCTTGTCTTGTGATTATGGTTTTGACAAATTCATATGGGTAGGAACTCATACACCAATAAATCTAAGTGTCATAAGGTTTCTCTCTGATTCATGAAAATGATGGTGAGGAAACACTTCCACTAAAGAGATTTTAGCTAGATAGCAATTGGGATATTTGCATTCTCAAAGTCGTTAGTGGAGCGTGTGTGGTTTACCGGCACACTAACTTGGACTTGTGAGAAATGGCAAAGGTCAAAACGATCAAGACTATGATTACGGCATCCCTTTTCATAGTTCTTAAAATTGTTTTGACACACCCATGAGCTATCTAAGGGAAGGTGTATGTTTTTGATAAAGTCTTATCAAAACAATCTAGTATCAGAAATCTGAACTTTGGTAAGAAAGTCAATAAAGTATTGATTTCTAGAAGTCTAGCTTTCTGAGTATATGTCAAAGCTAGTGGGAGCATAAGTGTTATGCTAATAATCATCATGTTAGTGGGAGCATGATAATTATGATAAAGATTGCAAGTTAGCAATGTTAATTATAGAAAAACAAAAGGTTTCAATTGGGAAAAAGTTGTTTTGCTATAATTAAGGGAGAGGAAATTATACTTCATCTCAAATCTATAAGCTTAGATCGTGAGGTTTTAATCATTTAGTCAAGAATATATATGAATTTCATGTTGGAATGGCTCTACATAAGGAAATTCTGTATATGGGTCCATTATTTGCGTTCTAAAATTCGATTATGATTACGGCATCCCTTTTCATAATATGAATTATGAGAACTTGGCAAATAGAAATGGAAATGTTATAGCAAAAGACTGGTTTAGTCTTTATGTGAGACATCATGAATTGTGTCCCATATGCTTCGGATATAGGATCGATTACATGTGCTATATTCATCCTTTCTAAAATTTTCCAAATGCCTAGGGCATTAAGAAGGGAAAAGGTTTAGAACTGGATATGACTAAAAGGATTAAACAATTGTCGAGGACAATCTAAGGTTTACCAAAGATTGGTTGCTCAAGGACAGTTGGAAGTGTAGTGATAATTCTGGAAGGACCATATTGACATAATCTGTAAGGAGGCAACTCTTATTCAGAAGTGATAGTCAAAATGAATCTGGAAATGTTTCAAAGTTAGAATTTTCAATCTGTGTAAGATTAGGAAACTTAATGCAAGAAGGATGTTTCTAAGGAGCTGATCTCCTTTGGAATACTCTGTAATGATTGTTGTTAAGTCTTTCTGACTTTGTGCATAATCTTTACAAGAGGATCGATGCATATAAGTTTAGAATCTAACAGATTTCAGTAAATGACATGAATTTGGAATTCTTGCATTTGCAGTAAGGATCTGGGAGTGTGAAAAGAGAATCATTGAAGTTATGTTCATTTGATCTAGTTCACAAAGTAAAGATCATAGACAAACATAGTATGCATACTTGGTGTATGGCATGACTAGTGTTTAGAAAAACATAGTGTACATTCTTGGAGCATGGGACAACTATTGTTTTAAATTCAAGAATAAAGTTGATAGCTGAAACAGTATACAATGATTAATGTGTAATCATATGGTGATAAATAAAAGGTGTTTTATTTATATTCATAAGTTCTGAGACCATATTGGATTCAATTATTATTGTGTTTCACTTTGCATGTTTTGACTTCCCGAATAAACTAGGTTATTCTTCTGGAATGACTAAGTTATTCAAACCATCCACAGTCGCTCATATGTTGGAAGTAGATATGAATTAAGACTGTCATGGGTTGGCTTGTAGAGGTCTAAGATGTTGGACAAAGGGCTACAACACTCATGAGTGCTCATAAGTTCTGAGTATTGGATTCAACCCGCGCTCATTGGAATCACTTCATGGGTTTTATCACGAGTGATCATGAGACGATAATATCTTATATTCTTCAAACCTAGAGATATGAGTTGTTACTATGAGTTGATAGTACATTGATTACACGAAACGCATTGGTAACTCGATGTTATAAAACGTGTCTTTGTGTATGATTCAACAAGTAGTAGAACAAGCCATATGAGTCGAAGTTTATCCATTCCTTTTACCTTCGGGATAAAAGCGATATCTGTGGGCCCCTCGATGATTTGATGATGACAAATGGAAGTGCTCGGCCGGGCCAAGACTGATTTGATTTGTTCAATTAGTCAGTCGTCATAAATCGGAAATCGGGAAACAACAAATGGACAGAGAGAATGATTATAATCCATGTCTCAGTCCATATGATATCTAGAATGGAGGAATATATGATCCCTTATCTAATAGACAAGTCATTGACAAGATCAGAGTTCATCTACAAGGTCAGAGTTCGACAGAAGCTTTTGAGAGCTACGATTGCTAGTTGGTTCCTGAAGTCATACGCAATAATAGTTTTAGACTTATCCAAGTGGGAGACTGTTGGATTAATGTCTAAGTCCATAACTATAATTGGTAAGACTTGACCCGACCCGGCATGGTCCATTTGGGTTGCATGGCATCATGCACTTGGATAGACTATAATGAGAGAAATAAGACACTTACGGTTATTAATATATTATAATATATTAATAATAAGAATAATGAGATTATTTAATTAGTATTGATCAAGAATTAATCTAGAATTAATTAAGTGATCAAAAGAAGACTAATTAAATATATGGGTTGATTGTGTAAATCATCCATACTTGTATAGTGGGCTAATGCTCCATGGATTATCTAGTTGGGCCAAAACCCATATGATGCTCCATGGATGATCCATGGTGTATTTGAACCCATGGATCCAAGGAAATGGAAAATCATGACAATTAGGGTTTACCCTAATTGTATAACTATATAAGCATCTTATTCTTGAGGAAAATCGGTCACTACTAAGAGACTAAGAGAGGGCTAGCCGATTTTATGAAGTGTAGAATTCTCTCAAGTTATTCCAAGTGTATTTTGTGTTGTGTGAACCATTTGAGGTGTCACACTTGGGGCACTAAGCACTCAAGCTTCATGAAGACAAGCACCATTAAAGAGGTATGTATTCTATCTTGTTATATTGATATTTTGTATGCTAGATTAGGATAATACCTTGGATGTTCATATTTGCATGTATAATAGAGAAAACATAGATCTAAGGTATTTAGGGTTGCATGTACACTTAGGAGTGTTAGAATGCTCATAACCCAACAGTTAAAACGAGAAGTCAGAGTGGAGATGTCAATACCTGTCTTTACTCTTGTTTTATCTCTCAAATAGAGCCCAAGAATGTTGAAATGGCTCTGAATGAGCCCAACTGGGTAGATGCAATGCATGAAGAGGTACATTAATTTGAAAAACATGGGGTTTGGAAGCTAGTTGAGTTGCCAAAGGGGAAAAAGTCTGGTGACACACGATGGGTCTATCGAAACAAGCTGTATGATTCAGGGGTTATAGTACCGAACAAGGCTAGATTGGTAGTTCGCGGGTTTCGACCGGTCGAGGGTCTTGATTACACTGAAGTTTATGCTCCAGTAGCTCGCTTGGAGGCTATTCGTATCTTCCTAGCATATGCTTCCTACATGAACTTTACCGTTTACCAAATGAATGTCAAGACCGCCTTCTTGTAATTGCAAGGTGAAGGAAGAAATTTACATTGATCAACCTCCTGGGTTCGTTGACTGAAAGTTTCCTAATCATGTCTATAAGTTGGACATAGCATTGTATGGGTTACATCAAGCTCCTCGATCGTGGTATGAAACTCTGACAAAGAATTCGCTCGAGCATGGTTACTCTCATGGCACTATCGATCAGACTTTGTTTATCAAGCATGTCGGTAAAGATCAGATACTGGTGCAAATCTATGTTGATGACATTATCTTTGGGTCAACCAGTCCGCAGCTCTGCAAAGAATTCGAAGATGTTGTGAAAAAGAGGTTCGAAATGAGTTCGTTGGGGGAAATGGCTATGTTTTTGGGGCTTCAGGTCAAACAAAATTCAACCAGGATCATGTTACATCAAGCCAAGTATGTGGAAGATATTCTTGAGAAGTTCGGGTTTCATGACGCCAAATCTGTATCAACGCCAATGGCTGAAAGACCTCTCCTAACTCCAGATCCTGATGGCGAATCCGTAGATCAGATGCCCTACAGATCGATGATCGGATCGCTGATGTATCTTACTGCAAGTCGTCCTGACATCATGTTTGCAGTTTGTCAATGCGCATGTTATCAGGCTAATCCAAAATCTTCACATCTTATTGTTGTCAAAGAATATTTCGGTATATCAAAGGTAGCCAAAAATTGGGTCTTTGGTATCCGAAGAATTCTGAATTTAACTTATATGCTTTTGCTGACAGTAATTATGGAGGCTGTGAGCTTTACAGGAAATCTACTTTGGGGGGGTATCAATACCTTGGTGACAGACTGGTGTTGTGGCAGTGCAAGAAACAACATATTGTTTCAACCTCAACAGCGGAGGCGGAATACGTTGCTGCATCTGCTTGCTGCTCTCAAGTTATCTGGATCCAACACCAGCTGTTGGACTACAATTTGAATTATTTAGAAACCCCCATTTACTGTGATAATGAGGCCGCAATCCAAATTGCCAAAAATCTAGTCCAACACTCTAAAACCAAGCATATCGATATTAAAATTCATTTTATCAGAGATTGTTATGAACGTTTGCTAATCTGGCTCGAACAGGTTCCCACTTTAAATAATGTGGCGGATCTGTTCACTAAGCCCTTTAACAAAGCTCGCTTTGATGTGCTTGTGGGATTTCTGAAAATGATTCGTTTTGAGAATTAAGTTTTTTTTTATTTTTTCTTAATTCTTCTAAAAAAATTAAATTTGTTTTGGTTTCTGTAGGTAGGTTAATTTAAATTTGCACATTTCATTCTATTTTTGTTCTTTCTCATGCACAAATTTAGGGGGAGAAAAATCCAAAAACAATAAAAAATCTGGAAAATTAAAAATGTTGCTGAAAGTCTTGTTTGTAGGTGTTGTACTGGGAAATGAAATTAGTAAGTGATAACGGGCAATCTGAATATGGGTAACATACCTAAGTTGAATCGTCTACGCTCTGTGCTCGATGCGCTGGTAGGCACAAAAGATTTTAATTGGACTTGACTAGGGAGAGTTGAACTTAATGAATTCAAGGACTTGACAAACATTGACCTAGTTAGATCCGTTTAGCCTGACAATACGACGCTCAGATAGGTTGAGCATGGATATATACACGGGAATCTACTGGTCACACTAAATAACCCGTATCTAGAACTGTGGATTCACTTTTCCTCGATGTGCGGATTCTATCCTTAATTCCGGTTGGATGGGGTGACTGGGGAATTCCGATAAAGTAGGCCTGTAGAAGGTTATTTTCTTTCTTTCTATCTGTTAGTCATATGTTGCCTCCTCTGCGTGATCGAGAGATCCGACCTGGACTATAACATATGCAACTCTATCTCTCTGCATCTTCTATCTATGCAATTCTGTCTATCTGTTAGCCATATACTAGGGGTGAGCAAAAACCGAACCGATTAAAGAAAAACAGACAAAACTGCAATAAACCGCAACCGAAAAACCGAAACCGATTCAAAAACCAATGGTGCGGATTTAATTTTGGCAAAAACCGAAGGTCAACGGTGCGGTGCGGTTTCTATCCTAAAAACCGGTCCATCAAAACCGAACTGCACCGCAAGTGTGTATAGTAATAAATCAATCAATGTATATTATATACATTCTATTTAAAATAGTTATAAACGATAATATATTTATTATATGTTTATTTTGTGTTTGTATAAAACTATATGGGGTGCAAAAGAAATGTTCTATTGTTAGTCAAACGTACTAATCGATTACATGTAATAAGCTTGTAACAAATTAAGTCAAAATCAACCAACCTTCAATCATTAATTAGTTTGTGAGAGTGGTCACAAGTTGTATTTTAAGCGACTTACAATTTTTGATTATCTAATTTCGTTTTGAGCTGAAAATGAATGTATTAAAAAAAACGGCACAATACAAGCTTATATGTACATGGTTTTCAGTTCTAACAGTTTTAAAAAACCGCACAAAAAAACATAAAAAAAAAAAAAAAAACTGCACCAAATTCTTAACACGGTTTAAAAACCGAACCGCACCGATACAAACCGAAACCGCATTTAAAAACCGAAAAACCGAACCATTGCAAAACCGCACCCAACGGTTTTAAGAATGCAAAAACCGCACCATGCGGTTTGCGGTTCGGTTTGATTTGAAAACCGCACCAAACCGCACCATGCTCACCCCTACCATATACTGTCTCCTCTACGTGACTCAAAATCCGACCTGGTACACAGTATACGCACCATTCTCTTCTCAATCCCTCTAAAAACTTCAGTTAGTCATATGTTTCATCCTTTGCGTGATTGGAAGAGATCTGACCTGGATATACATCATATGCATTCTAAATCTATCTTCTCTCTTAATAATTGTCTGCTCACCCGGTGTAAGGAGTATTTTCGCTGCTTAAATTAAGTGGACAACAATATCCCTGGTTGTTGTCAAATAAATGATCCCTAACAAATTTAATTAAGAATAAGGGCTAAAAAGGTCATATTACTGGTAAACTGTCCAAAATTATGTCACAAATGTTTCGTGTTTAAGTGGACCACAATACTGGCGATCGATCAGACGAAGATACGAAAATAAGCGTACCGACAAGTGGAATAAGGCTGTCCAACAACTTTAATCACAACGTCACAAATTCATTCTCAATAATTAAATTTTTAAGTTGTATATTTTAGTTGGAGTTAATTTAATTTTAATTTTAATTTTTATTTTGCTAACTGCTAAAAACAAAAAAAAAACTTATTATTATTTGTTAATTTTGCAAAGTTTATTTTATTTTATTTTATTTTATTTTTAATTTTAGTTTTAATATTAATCCTCAAAAGATTTGTTTTAAATTTTTTGAAAAATATTCGACTTTGTTTTAAATGAAAAGTGGGTATATAAGGAGGTTTACAGCTGGAATCTCCATCAGTTTCTTGATTCCGACCGCAAACTCTCTCATCCTCTCTCTCCTCCGAAAAAAATTCATTGATTTTTGTGAAATTAATCCGATAGTCTTGGAGGTACTGCATTTTCGACCAGGAATATGCATCTCGTTGTGTGATTCACCGTGTTTTTGAGGCTGAAATCGACAAAAAAGGTTTTCGGAGTTTGCGGTCGAAGCTTACGGCTGTAAGGTGTTTGAGGCCGTAAACTCCCCAAATGGTCATTAACATACGGTCAAGGGTTTACGACCGTAAACCCTCGTTGACCACAAACCCTGATGTTGACCGCAAACTTTGACTTTGACCTAATTTTAATTAAAAAAATTATTAATTCATTTTGAGGTCAAAAATTAAATCATTTAAAAATTAATTTCTCATTTCTTTTTTTCTCACTTGGTATGGTTTAGTGCAGATAAAATGGCAGCCTTGAAATTTGCAGATATGCACAACCTGGCGATGATTCACGGACTTCGAGAATGCTACTTGGCCTCTGCCATTACGATGAACACTGCGGTGTACCAGAAAATGATTCGTGAGTTCTGGCAGACTGCCAAGATGACAAGGGACGACAATGGAGCTGTCACTGTAGGTGCGATCGTTTAGGGATGCAAGATTATCATTGATGAGACCTTTATGAGAGAGATTCTGCTGATTAACGACCTTCCAACCTTTCCTACGAAAATTGGTATTAGTGATGCTCAAAAGATTCTAAGGAGAATGGGATACGAGGGTGATACTCCATCAACAATAAAAAACACTTATGCCGCCTTATTGGAGATTTCTAGCCCACATGTTCGTGAGCTGTATCTGCGGTAGAAGATTTGGTGCTGATGAGATTTCCCTACGAAACACTGGCGTTATTGTTTCTCTGGCGGCAGGGATTGGTTTCAACTTTTCTAGATTTATTCTAGACGAGTTTGTGGTCAACATTAATGCCACAACTCGGGATACTTTCTTAATGTACCCTCGATTTTTTCAGCTCTTCATCAACAAGCAATTCCCTAATTTGGTGAAGGATGGAGAAACATTGGATATGAAGTATTTGGGTCCACATACTATTGGGCTCATTAAGAAAAACCGAAAGGGAAAGGTGGTCTTTCAAGGGTTGCATCCTCTGGTCAAGTTTGGACGATTTTCCGAACCAAGCGAAGCAACCGAGTCTCATGAATCGTTAGACAAAATTTCTGCATAACATACTTCATCGGAAAGGGTTATTTCAGAAGGAGATGTGGTCATAATATCTTATCAAGAGGGAGAAGAGGCTGAAGCTCATGATGTATCAGTTGCAGAGGAACATAATCTACAAAATGTTCAGATCGAAGGACACTGCCCAACCTAACCAATTTGAAGACCTCGATCTTACCGAATTTGATCAAGATAACATTCCTGAGACTTTTGAAAGAAATGATGACTTCCTAACAAGCGTAAATCTCAAATCTTTGCTAGATAATGTCAATGATGTTACTATCCCAGTAACAGAGACAAGGGAGAAGGAAGACATTTTTGATTCAACCCCCGTTTCTTAATAGCAAGTGGTTGGCTCTTCAACTCCTATGGTGACAGTGTTAGGGATTCCTCCCATTGACAGTGTATTCCCCATATTTGAGCCATTTCAAGATGATCAACAAGAAGACCAGACAGTGCAACCTCCATCAAAAAGGAGAAGAAGATATCCTAGGGTCAGGTTTTTGGACACTGGCCTTTCTCAAGGCGTGCCTACTACTCCAATTACTACTACATCTATCATAACCGTAGAACCATTCAGTGAAGGCCCTAGTACAATTTTTGAAACCGGTGGTCCTTCTATGCCACCAGGGTTCTCTCCTCCAGGGGCAGATCATGAAGAAACCTCCATTCCTTTGGCTCAGTTTTTGGCTCAAGAGCAAACTGGTGGAACTACTTCTAAGGCAAAAAGGGTTGTTTTTAATGAAGGTCAGTCTAGAGATGAAGATTATGTGATCAATGAACTTCATAAAAGAGTAAATGTACTTGATCAGAAGAACATTGAGCTTAGTATCCAAGTTGAAGATCTTCTAAGTGAAAGTACAAATTTAAAGATTCAAGTCTCTGATCTCAAAGAAGATAGGGCGACAAGGACCAAACAGATTTATGAGCTCCAAGCTCATTTTAATCTCTTGACCTCTAGCTACTTTGATCTAAAGAAGAAGCTTGAAGAAGATTTGGGTGTTAAGTACAAGACTACTGCTGATGAATATATAATTAATCTTCACTCTCAGGCTCATCTGATTACTGTGCCAATTGCTGACACCTCACGGGCCGTGAATCGCTTCAAAGAAGAGCCCATCTATGCTCCGCATATTTCAGAGATCATTCGGGATAAACAAGAGAAAGCTGCCAAGAAGGGAGAAATCTTATTCAAGAGGAGTTCTGATAAGAATGCACTAGGAAATCAATCCAAAATCACTGTTACGGATCTCGAAACCGTAAGGTTTAGAGACACGTATAGTGATAGGTCAGGTATTATCTCTTGGGGTTTTCATGATCCACTGAAAATGTGGATTGTTCGCCGAAAGAGCGGCAATAAAGAGCTCTACAAGGACTATCACGATTTTAATTCATGGACTAGAGTGGATCTTTCGGAGCTATCTCAATCTCCGTTCTCAAACCCGATTGATAACCAGCAAGCAACAAGCTTCAAGAATTTATGGAAGACCAAGTAAAGAAGGGGTTTCCAGCTATGAAGACTGTTGAGTCTGTAATAATGGATCATCCTGATGTTATTGATCCTAAGACTGGCAATCCGCTTCAGGTGGTGATGTGGCCTGCTAAAAATTAGGTCAAACAAATTCCAATACTTCAAGATTACTTGGATGGATCTCTAAGCACTATGCTTTACTCGGTGTTTGATGAAACCACAACATCTGCTATCATCAAACTGAAGGATGGGTGCATTCGTTTATATGACAGAAGGGATTTGTACCAGTTTGGAAAATGGGATATTCACCATTTGAGTCATTTCCATATTCAGGTTGCTGAGGAGATTTTTGAGACTGCTGCGAAAGAATATACCACGATGGTTGCTGAAATTATCAACAAGAAGATGTGGAATGGAGCGATGGGGCTGGATGATGTAATGATCATAGACAAAGATTGATTTAAAGCTAGCACCAAACCAAGGGGGAGATTGAAGGTTCTAATTAGTGGTTTGGTCTAGGCTTTCCATGTAATAGGTTCTTTTGGTCGTTTGATAGCTTATAGTATTGTACTTGGAGTTTACGGTCACTATAATGAGTTTACGGTCGTAAGCCTGCTTACGGCCGTAAACCCAAGGCCGACCCATGATAGTATATCTAGAGGTATGTTAGGTTTTTTTTGGTTGTTGATGCCTCGATATTCTCAGCTCTCATAAACTGCAAGTTGTACCAAATGTGATTCTAATAGAAAAGCGTGTGCAAGCTTGTTTGATTCTTTATTCTACTTGTTCTTATTTGTTTATCTGATTGCTATTGCTATTTGATCACTGGTAAGATCCTTTCAAGACCTTACAAAACTTACCCTCCTCTACAAATTATTTTCAACTGAAGTCCCTGATGCTTGAGCTCCTTCTGAGGTATGACTTCTTCTTCAACAATAGGGCTTTGTCAATCCTGATCCATAGGAGTAGGCTCAGGTAACGGGCTTGATATTTCTAGAATCATTGGAGAGGAATCATTGAATGTGCTTTGAAGGTTTTGAGCCATAGAACCAGGCTCAAACGAAGTAGAATTCTTTTGAACTGGGTCTGTGATAAACACTCTCGGCCATGGATCTATTCTTTTTCGCTTCTTTGGGAGTAAAGCGTAGGCTGAGTCATCTAGATCACTTTCAGATGGAGGTTCAGTAGTGACCGGAACTTTTTGGGGAGGCTTCCTTGCAGTTCGCTGAAGTTCTACTATGAGAGCATCCATCTATTCAGGTGTCGGAATTGAGGCTTGCACTGTTGTGTCACTTTCCCTTTCAGTCAGAACTAGTTCATCGACAATTCCTTTTCTTGATCCTCATTATCTGTCAATTCCTTTTCTTGATCCTCTTGATCTTCTTCATCATCATACAATTCAATCTCTTCAAAGGCGAATTGAAACTTTGGTTTGGGCGCTACATGTTCATCACCAACCTCATCATTTAGTGAGCTAACAGGAGGAGTGTCTTCAATCTTAGGAAACTTTCCAAATTTAACTAACTCCTTTGATCCTTGATAAGCAACTTTGGCAGACTTTCTCGATTGCTTCATGAGTCCAAAAGTGTTGGGACCCAAAGCTTTCATATCTAATGTATGGGACGTCCTTATATTTTTCATTAAAAATCATTTGAAGGAACCTGGGGTACATAAAAAATAGGTCCCTTTTCTTTCCCATAAAGTTGCTCTTCATCTCTTCGAACACGAACTTTGAGAATTTGTATTCCTAATCCATAGCTAGAGCGATAATAACTGAGGTCACAGTCTGACTAATTTCATCAGAGCCTCCCTTTCTCCCAGAAATGCAAATAACAAAGGAGTGTGACAGGAACCTCTAGTAGGGTGGCAATAGCTTCTTGATAGTGGGAGGATAGGTTCCTTCACAACACATTTTCTCTAGAACTTCCTTGACACAATCAGCAGAGTACTCGATTTGAAATGCGGATGCATCACCAAATTCAAGTACCTCTTGGATGATTTGTTCAAAGATAATCACTTGTGTTCCTTTCACCATAGATTCCACTGTACCAGCTCCATTTTCTCCTAGCTAATTGATCGAAGCGTTTTTCCATAAATCAGCGATCAGGTCTCTATGAATGACTGGATTGGCACTAAGGGCTTCAGAGATCCTGCAGTTCTTCAAACCAACCATCATGGATTTGAATTCTTGATGAGCAGCAGGAGGATCCATGAGATATCCAGCAACGTTATGAGAGTCTACTAATTTAAGTTGCTCTGCCATTTGTCTGCACCAAACTAGCCAAGTGAGAATTAATTTAAAATTAATTAAATTGAGTTTGAAATATGATTTCGATCAAGGTCAAGGTCAAAGTCAAAATTGATGGGTTTTGGTCATAAGACATCCTATGTGCTCATACAAACCCTAATGCTTGGATATAGGTTTCTCTATTGTACATGCTTTGAATCAAAGACTATAAACCCTAATTCTAACATACAAGTAATCATATTAATATGTAATTAGGTTTAAGATCATACCTTGATTGTTATGTAGCAATAACAATCCCAATTCCTCCTTGATTTGACTTTGGAAGGCTTAGAGTCACAAGTGTCACTCCTCTAATGGCTCACAAACACCATAAGCAAGAGGATGAAGAGGAGAGAGGTTGGAGGCTGCCAAAAACGTGTGTAAACCCTTACAAGAACCTTAGCCACGTTTTTGAGCCTTAAGGGGTCTTTATATAGTTGGGCTATTAGAGTTATCTAACAAGGAAACCCTAATTTGGATGCTTAAGCCCTAAGCAACCCATAGACTCCTTTTATTAAGCCCATGGACGATTTCCTTATGGGTTTCCCATTAGAATTCGTCCATCCCTTAATACAAGGCAATCCATGGCCCAAATTGCAATTATCTTATAATTACAATTCCAGTCCCTTAAGTTTAATTAATCTCTTTTAGTCACAAAACTAATTACCAATTAATTATTGACTAATATTAATTAAACAATATGATTTCTCCTTTAATATATTATTCCCATAATATATTAATAAATCATATTTAATCATTTCTCTCCATAATTCATCCTATCAAGTTGCTTTGGTGAAGGCAACCCAAAAGGACCATGCACCATCGGGTCAAGTACATACCAAAATAGTTATGGACTTAGACACTAATCCAACAAAAATTTAGTCGATTTCGGTCAAAACAAAATTTCAGTTGTTTTCGGTCAAAGATGATTGATTTCGGCCAAAGCTGAATGATTTCGGTCAAAATCACTTGTTGACTAGACGATTTCGGTTATCGTTGGTTGATTTCGGCCGAGAACCCATATTTTGTTCAGATCTTCATCAGATTTAGGTCGAATATGAGTTGAACCGAAAACCCGAAATCTCATCGGAACCTAATCCAACTCAGTTCTTCGAAAACCTTAAAAATCCACTCGAAAACCTGCAAATCTATGAAATCGAGTACACCAAAAACAACTTAAATGGCATTGCCATGATTGAAAACCCAAAAAATACCTGATTCTCCGAACAATTTGCAACAAAAGCAACGACTGAGTAGGGTTTAGCAGAAAAAATCGAAAAAAGAAAAGAGAAAACAACGATGGCTGTTTGGGGTTTTTCGCTGAAAATCCCTAATCAGCCGAAAACACAATATATATATATATATATATATATATATATATATATATATATATATATAATCGAAAAGACGGACCAGATGGCCCACCTAAACGATTTGGCCAAACGAAAGGATTTCTTTTGATTTTACATTTCAAAAATCAAATACGAAAATAAAAATGAAATTAAACACATTTAAAAAAAAAAACTATTTTTTTTTCTCCCCCTAAATTTGTGCATAACAATGAAAATATATACAAATTTAAATAAAAACATAAATATAATAAATATATTCTAATAAAACTAAAATCTTTTGGGATCAAACGTTATGAAACAAATTAATGAGGTTTATCAGCACACACGTTCATGAAAAACTTTGGTTAATCATTGATATTGTTATCCTGAAACGACCCATAATTTTCAAATAAAATTTTCATTTTAAGTTAACCAAACATTCCTATAAAATGTGAAGTAACATTAACCACTGTTTTCAAAATTCATAATATTAACATTTTATTCAAAAGTCCTACAACACCCGAAGGTCCGGTACAACCCGCAAGCCAAAAAGAAGAAGGATTTTTTAGTTCACATCCACAGGTTTCATCATTTGTCGAGGGGGAGTATTCCGATAACCTTTATGATGATGATTTACAATCAAAGTTGGAAGAAGAAGTAAATGCTGAGTTAGATCCCTCTTATGATCCAAATTATCATCCTCTCATCAAATGGACCAGAGATCACCCAGTTTCTCAAATAGTGGGTGATGCATCAGAAAAGGTTCTAACGCGATCACAACTAAAAGCGAAGCAAACAGCTCTATTCTCCAAAGTAGAATTCTGCATGTTTAACTCATTCATATCCAAAATAGAGCCGAAAGCCTGGAATTTCAAGGTATTTATTATTGGGTTATTTTTGGAAATTGTGAGTGGACTCGGCGAGTTGGAGCCCAAACTCGCCGAGTAGGATCGCGGTTTTGGGTACGGGTTCGTGTCCGGACTCGGCGAGTCCAAGAGTGGACTCGGCGAGTCCACTCTGTGTGGTGAAACCCTAATTTCCGGGGTTTGAGACCTATTTAAAGGGCCTTATGGGCGTCATTTGTGCTCACCAACCCATAGAGAGAAACCCTTGAGTGCTTGAACATTTTGAGAGAGAAAGGAAGCGTTTCTTGACCTTGTGTGTGTTATTTAGAAAAGAAGGAGGAGGTTCTAGACAAGAGGAAGCAAAGGAGGTTGATATACTGTGGATTTGAAGCTTAGATCATCGAATTAGAGGTATGATTTCGGATCATCTTCTGTCTTGTGAAGTATAATTGGATTTAGGGTTTCTTGTGGTCATTATTGGGTTGATTTGATGCCAAACAGTTCCCCTCTTGTGTTGAGGCTCTGGATCTGGATCCATAGAGGTCCAGAGAGCCTCACTCATCAAGCTTTATGTATAGCAATGGAGATTATGACCTTGAGTTGTAATATTTGGGTCAAAAGCATCATATATGGTCATATAGATATTGTATGTGCATCAAGATAGTGACTTTACGTGCTAAATAAGCTTGGAAGGATTGGATCTATGGGTTAACGGACCAGATCTGACCTTATAAGCAATCTTGAGCCATTGCATGGCACGGACTCGCCAAGTCCGAAGAACAGACTCGGCGAGTAGTATGAATATTGCCCCGACCACACAGCGAGTGGTCTTGCCGAGTTGGGGAGGGTTGACTCAGTGAGTCAGGGGGAGTCAGAGTGGTCAGGTGGACTGAATCAAGCTGGACTCGCCGAGTTGTTCTTGAGACTCGGCGAGTTGAGTCGTGGTGGCTCCACAACTCATGCCAGGTGGAACTCGTCAAGTTAGGTGAAAACTCGACGTGCCAAGGGAGGATTCCAGGGAAATCAGTATATACGCTCAGACTCGCCGAGTCGCTGTAGTGCACTCGTCGAGTCCGGTCAAAGTTGACCGTTGACCTAAGTTGACTTGTTAAAGAGTAGTCAACCTTAGTTGGGAAAGTGTTAATTAGAGATGTATTGTGCTATAGGAGGACTATAGCTCGGGAGATCGAGCACTAGTGATTTCAGGATTTACGAATTACCGAGACACGCGAGGTGAGTCTTCTCACTATACTTTACCTTGAGTAGGTAACCAGAGTTATGTGATAGAGTATTTGTATGCTATGTATGTTATGTTTTGTACTGCATTATTTCTATGTGATTTATGTTGTGCATGTTTACAGAGTTAGAACCTGAGGGTTCACAGAGTTTGGGTGCACAGACCCACAGAGTTATAGCCTCGAGTGGCTAATATGTGTTATATGTGGTGGGGAACTCACTAAGCTTTGTGCTTACAGTGTTTGATGTTATTTGTTTCAGGTACTAGTGACGATCGCGGGAAGGCGCCGACTTGATCTGTACACACGCATGGGAGTTATGATTTTGAGATCTTGGGATTTTGTACTTACTTGAATTGGATAATTAAATATGGTTGTTTTCCGAATATTAAAGGAATTATGTTTTATAAAAATTTGAAAATTTTGTTTTGAAATTTACGGTGTTACATATTAACATTTTATTCAAAAGTCCTACAACACCCAAAGGTCCGGTACAACTCGCAAGCCAAAAAGAAGAAGGATTTTTTAGTTCACATCCACAGGTTTCATCATCTGTCAAGGGGGAGTATTCCGATAAGCTTTATGATGATGATTTACAATGAGAGTTGGAAGAAGAAGTAAATGTTGAGTTAGACCCCTCTTATGATCCAAATTATCCTCCTCTCATCAAATGGACCAAAGATCACCCAGTTTCTCAAATAGTGGGTGATGCATCAGAAAAGTTTCTAACGCGATCACAACTAAAAGCGAAGCAAACAGCTCTATTCTCCAAAGTAGAATTTTGCATGTTTAACTCATTCATATCCAAAATAGAGCCGAAGACCGTCAATACTGCTCTCGATCATTCTGATTGGGTTCAGGCAATGCAAGACGAACTCAATGAGTTCGAAAGAAATAAGGTCTGGAGACTTATTCCAACTCCGGAAGATGACTCAGTTGTCGGTCTCAAATGGGTATTCAGAAACAAACTGGACAAGGAGGGCAATGTGATCTGGAATAAAGCTCGGCTAGTGGTAAAAGGATATTGCCATGAAGAAGGAATCGATTACGAAGAGACATTCGCTCCAGTTGCAAGACTGGAATCAGTTCAAATTTTTCTTGCCTATGTCGCACACAAAAATTTTGAGGTCTACCAGATGGATGTGAAGTGTGTCTTTCTGAATGGTGAACTTGAAGAAATTGTGTACGTGGAGCAACCTCTTGGCTTTATAAATGAAAAGCATCTAAATCACTGCTACATCTTGGATAAGGTTGTTTATGGTTTGAAACAAGCTCCTAGGGCATGGTATGAAACTTTAACTAAGTTTTTAAAGATGTCTAAATCTAAACAAGGTTCGGTTGACCCAACCTTCTTTCGTAAAAAGGAAGGTAACCACCTCATGATTGTTCAAATCTATGTCGACAATATCATCTTCGGCTTTATGAATCCCAACCTAACAGTTGAATTCAAGATGTTGATGGAGACTAAACTTGAAATGAGCTCAATGGGTCCGATTAACTTTTTCCTTGGCTTAAATATTAGACAGGGACCCGAAGGCATCTTTATCAACCAGGAAGCATACACAAAGACTCTCCTTGCCAAGTTCGGCATGATGGGAGATTCAAAGGTCAAAGTCCCTATGGCGTTTGGCACCAAACTCACACCATCTTTGGAAAAACCGGCAGTCGACATCACGCTATATCGCCAAATGATTGGTTCCCTAATGTACCTCACAACTAGCAGGCCCAATATAATGTTTTCAGTATGCTATGTGCTAGGTTTCAAGCAAATCCTCGCGAACCACACATGCTGGCAGTGAAGAATATTTTCCGTTATTTGAAGCGAACCACCTCTCTCGGTCTCTGGTATCCCTCAAACTCAGGCTTCTTTGTCAAAGCCTACTCAGATGCCGACTTAGGCGGATGCGGTCTAGACTGAAAAAGCACCACAGGAGGCTGCCAATTCCTAGACGGAAAGTTAGTTAGCTGGCAATCGAAGAAACAAACTTGTGTTTCTCTATCTACAGCCAAAGTATAGTACATTGCAGCCGCCTCCTGCACATCACAAGTGATTTGGATCCAAAGCCAACTCCAGGACTATGGACTCAATATGAAAAAGATCCCACTATATTGTGACTCAGAAAGTGCAATTAGGATCTGTTATAACCCAGTGCAACACTCCAAGACCAAGCATATAGAACTAAGGTATCACTTTATTAAGGATCATGTGGAAGATGGAAATGTCGAAATACACTTTGTTCGAACCACTGATCAACTGGCCGACAGCTTCACCAAAGCCCTTCCTGAAGCAAGTTTCAATAAGATCCTGCAAGGCCTAGGTATGATAGAATCAGAGTCAGTACCAAAAACACCTTTTTCAAAACTAAAAGTTGAAAGTGAAATGAACCGAACGCTCAGTCTATTTCGGGCGTGGTTCGCACAGGAACCGAAATGAACCGAATGTTCAGTCTATTTCGGGTTCGGTCCCACTAAACTTGTTTTTGCTTATCTCAAAAAGGCGTTGTTTACGGTTGGACACTTTTGTTTTGTTCCTCTATTTTCAGAAAATTTCAAAAATCCAAAAATATTTTATCTTTCTGTTTTTATTCTTTTTCAGAAAATTTCAAAAATCCAAAAACATTTTATATTTCTGTTTTTAGTATTATTTTTTCCAAAAAAATTCAAAACCTTCTCTAAGTTTTATCTTTCTCGAATGTGTGTTTGGTTTGTTTGGTGTATCTCTTTATTTTTCTTAGGTGATACGAATACAAGTATAACCGACTGTGGATCTAAGGCAGGTATGATTCAATTTCACAATGAACTAGTTAAGGGTCCCTAGAAGCATGTTGCCGCATGTTGTCTTAAGCCTCTACGATCTTGAATAGGCCTTAATGATTCGATCTATATCTATCGTTTCTTCCAAATCAGGCTAATTTATACTACTCGGTCTAGAGCTACCTTACTCTTCTCATATGAGTTAAGAGTTTCTCTGCTCTATCAAGATTATCTAGCAGAAGGTACATGCGGTCCTTAAGCCACCTCCTTATATTCTCCATCTACTTTCGGTTCACCAACGTAACCCTTGAGACTCTCTGTCTTTACCACCGAGGATTATGGTTACACAATCTCTGTGTTTATGATCTTAGCTTTATGTCACTACGTGCTAAGTGAAACCCACACTTCAATACCCACAATGCATTGACGGTGAACAATTAAAATTGCTCTAGCTTTCACCCATGAATTAATGAATCCACCCAAGTGGTTGTACCATGAAATTCTCAAATTTTCTTTTTGTGCGATTCTTATGAAAATCTTAGATACCGTAACATTTCTTCATCTAGAATCCAGTTTTAATTTTTTTTTTTGGGTTTTCACACCAAACAACTTTCCAAGAAGTCACTAAACATATTCCAAACCTACTTGTTCAACATATCACATCGGTCTCACAAGTACTTCGTTCGGTTTCGGTCTTATGTCAAGATCCGGAATTCTGAATCGAAGCGAAAGCCACCCTACTAAAGCCTCATTAAAAGATGCCTTTCAACACTTCTTAACAGGTGCTTGAGTCGTAATTCAACGGGAAACCACACAGATACTTTGAAGTTTCTCTTAACTTTGACGGAAGAGATTCGTGCCCGGGATCTATTGTTTTGTGTCCATATTGACATCACAAAATCCCATGTAGATATAGCTTTATTTCTTTATCTTTGACACTCTATGCACGAAAATCTTTGATTTTCCAAAAGTTTGGTTCGGTTCTCTACCAGCTACTTTCCCTTATGAAGCTTTGGTTATTAATAATGTACTCAACAAGGACACTGTCACACCCCCAAACCTGAACGGCGGAAACGTTCGGGGGATGATGACTTCATGTGGTAATGTAACAAATGAATACATAGTAAAGAAAGCAATACAACCATCATATATATAATTGAAAGTTTACATTTGTCAAAAGTAACATGTTCAAAACCAGTTACAATATGATGTCAAAATATGAGATTAAACTAGCGCCGCAACATCCCTTCATCAAAAGCATAATGATACCTGTAGTTACTGAATCCATGGGACATACAAGTAATTTTGAAAGAGTAGATCAACATTTAAGCTGGTGAGTTTCATAAGTATTTAATGACAATGTTTGTATGAAATGAAATGTCTTGTCCTTGTTGGTTTGTGTTTAGAAAATCCTATATTTTCTACTAGTATAAAATTAGTCTTCCTTCAAGACCAAAGTTTGTTTCCAAAAATGTATGTAAGTGTACAAATAACCAATATGTTTGAAAACCTTGTAAATCAATGTATTTTTAATACCTCGTGTGAGTTTTATAACCATATTATTGACTCGGAATGCCTATACACAACGTTCTTCAGGCATTGGAATGTTATGACGTTTGTCACCCCAAATGGTGGACTGTAGCTAACAGTCAAGGCGCAGGTTGTCAAGCCCGTATAGATCTATACACAAACACCATGCTCCCCCTCCAAGGGATTCTGGTATATAATACAGGACTTGAAATGTGTACTCGAACGTACGTGAAGTTAATGTCTCACAGAACCGTAGTATAAAAACAGATTTACGTTTTAAAATGTTCGTTTGCTCTTGTATATGAAAGTGATTTCTTGAAAATCGTGTTTCTAGTATGTAAAAGTTAGCAATGTCCTCATAAAACTATACCTATTATAGTTTTCTAAAAGTGTGCCTCGTTTGTTTTAGAATATCTAGAAAAGGAATCACTTGTTATGAAAGCATAGATTTTTGTAGAGCCTAAGATAGACACATATACATTAAATATAGGAAAATGTTTAGTTTATACATGCATTACAACAATTTATAGTTTTAAAGATAGAATGCTATTGTAATATATTTTGTATACGGGGGTTCCCTATAAAGTTTATAAATTACATATGATTCTACTTAATAAAAGTGTATAATAATCTTTATATATAACACCCGAAAGTAGTCGTGTGTTTTACTTGTATTTCCCCCCTTAGAAAGCATATAAAAGCATTTAGAATATTTAAAAAGGGTTAATTAAGGGGTATGAACTCACTTGAAAGTTTGAAGATAGCGAGATGGAAAAACCGGGCAGAGTTTCGTCTCGGGAAACGGATTATTCTCGGGAATCTCAGGAGTAAAATCGACCTTCGGGACTTGAGCAAAATGACCAGGGCTTCGGAGTAGTGCGGGCACAGAAATCGAGGCAATATCGTCAGAGAAATAAGAGAGATGGGGTGGATTTCCCGGAACCCTCGCATCTCTATTTATAGGAGGCTGAGAGGCCTCGTTACGCGGGGCATATGCACGTACGCTGGGCGTACGCGTACGTCATGCGTGACCGAGTCCTCGACTGCCTCAGAGCTCGGATGGGACGGGTCGGTGGTTCGCACAGGTGCGACGTAGACGATCCGAGGCCAAGGCCTTCGCATACGCGGAGCGTACGGGGTTACGCGGCGCGTAACGAGGCCTCTCAGCCTCCTATAAATAGAGATGCGAGGGTTTCGGGAAATCCACCCCATCTCTCTCATTTCTTTGACGATATCGGCGCGTAACTCGGATGAGTACTCTGACTCCCCCTTCGGATAATACGTGATTTTGATTTAAATAAATATATAATTTATTTAATAAACTTCAAAAATTCATATCTTCTTCATACGAACTCTGTTTTCGATGTTCTTTATATCCCTGCGAAGGTGAGACCATACTCTACAACTTTCATTTAGATTCCATCGGCAAATTCCGAAATTATTTTTATTATTTATTTATAAAATGTCGTGATTAAGAAATTTCTTTAAACAATTCATAACTTCTTTATCTGACGTCGGTTTTTGCCAGACTTCTTACCGCTGAAATACCATTGTCGAGACCTTCGATTCTCGTTTAGGTCATTCCGGCCAAAAGTCGCTCGATCTCCGATTCGAGTTTTTAGTTGTCTGTTGCTAAGCCGAATTTGTAAAAAATCTTAACTTCAATATACGAAGCCGGATTTGGGCATTCTTTTTACGTACGATCCCGGTTTAATGATATAAAACATAGTAGATAGTTAAATAGAAAGTTTTTGGACATTTTATTATCAACGTTAATTTTATTAACTCAAAAGTGATTACAATACTTGACCTATTAGGCCATTACAAAGAGTGGAAATATCGGGTTGTCACATGACACGTTATGATTTTTATCAGTCCTTACTTCTCTTTACTGATGACAACTATTTAAAAGAAAAGGTGCTAACTCAACTGGAAGATTATCGGCTTCAACAGTGATTTGACAGGCACGCGTGCTAAAAGGAAACAATATTCTCTCTCATGCATAATCATCGAGGATGCTAACTGTCAATTTTCAATCACATCAAGCGCCGTTCCGAGTTCCGAGAAGATTTGGGGGCGAATTTTTCTCTCTCCTCCATAACCGATATAAAGGGTTCAACCCCAGAAGTTTCTCCTCTTCATCGCAACCCACAAAGCACACAAAGGTTTTTCTCCTACTATTCCTCTTCTTCTTTGAAATGTTCAACAATGGCAGATTCCTCCTCAGTCCATGAAACCTCTTCCTGATCTACCATTCTTCCAATCCGACCATAGCAAAGGCTGGTCATCGATCTCAACCCAATATCCTATGATGCATTTATGTATCCGATAGTGGAGTGTCTCAAATACTCTCCACTAATTCTCGCACTCTCTAAGGTTGAAATCGTACCGATGGAATGTCTCTCACAAGTTTTCTCCACCGCTCACTACGACAAATCTGTTGATCGTATCTACCTCGACTTTCTTGACAACAAATCCTCCATTTCCAAGTAGCGATTTTGTTGGCTTCTAGGGTTTGAACCTGACGAATCGAGGGTTAACCCTGATTCAATCACTGTGGGTCAACTCTTCTCCATGTTTTATAACATGGGATACACAGAAATCCTTACGAGGGTGACAAAATTCAAGAAGTCGTGCCTTCCTCCTCAATGGAATGGCTTTTTCATGATCCTATTCAAGGGTTTATCTGAGCGGAGTGCAGGTTCTGACGGGGCAGCCGATTATTCATGACCATCCTTTATGGTCTGTACAATGGGATCAACCTTGATTACGACTCGGTCTTGTGGCAATAGTTGATTCAAAGCTTTGGCTCTACCTCTCGGCACACTGAAATATCTTATGCCAGGTTTTTGGACGATCGTCACAAAATGGGCTATGGACAAATATCATGTCCCCACTGTGGCCAACTCTCCTCTCTCCTCGATTGGTGTGTTTCATACCACCAAGATTATTGTGACTGATCCCTCCAAATTTATTTTTGTTGGCTCAATTCCAAAGTCCATGTACGCTGGTGTATCCAAGGAGAGCAGGATCTTCAAAACCTACAAGGAGTTTCCTCCTTCGGGTCCGAGAAAGTTGACACTTGAGATGCTTCAGTCTATTAATGACGCAGACAAACCTGCCACCAGGGGTAAGAAACCAGAGAAGGGGAAAATCAAGAAAGCTGCAAAAGGAGCGAAAGGCCGTACTCCTAAGAAGCGTAAGTTGACAAAAGCAGCCCAATCTCCTCCACTGAAGAAGAAGAAAACACAACCGAAGCGTAAACTTGTTCTTGCTTCTTCCTCGAGTGATTCGCACGATGAAGGTTTAGAATTTGAAGAGTCGATTCGAGGCGACTCTCCTCCCCGTTCTCCTATTCATTAGGTACTTGTTGTCACCGAACCTATATCTTCTCCACCTATTACTATATCTATTTCCATTCCCACCATAACCTCCTCTATTTCTATTCCCCCCATAACTACCTCTACTCACATTCCACCCACTTCTATTCCTATACCACCACCCATTTCTTCTGAAGCCACCAAAACAACAACCACTGGAGTTCGAACCAACGTATATGATACGGGGGATCGTACTTCAGCACCTGAACATACACCTACACCCGAACCAACTTCAGCACCCGAACCTACTCCCACAGTTGGACCATCCACTGCACCCTTATCTCCCACTCACTCAGTTGAAACCGAGACATTTCTAGGAGGGGAAGACATGACCTTCGATTCCATTTACTACATCCCCTACCAGGTTCAAAGTGATGATGATGATGATGCTCCTGTCATCAAAAAGCACATTAAGGAACTCCACGAGAAGATTGATAATCTCGTCGCTTCCTCCTCTTCCTCAAAGTCCCATATCTCGGAAGCTGCCATTAAGGGGATGTTGGATACTTTCACCAAAGCACACGAAGCCTCAATCAACTCCGCTACTGCTGCTATTGACAAATCTACAAAGGCTTGTGCTGCGGCGACCGAAAAAGTCGAAAAACTATTTCAAGATGCTAACATCTTTCTGGAGTCTTTGCAGGGGGCAGCCGAAACTAATGCCAAAAAGGTTCGTTCGGTTGTGGAGAAGCTGGCCACTTCCCTTGAAACAGAAAAACAGTAATTCGCCAGTCTTCGTCAAACCCTCAAAGAAGACAACCAATCTTTTCAGTCATCCGTTGAAGATCGTCTGCTCAAATTCCAGCAATCCCTTGCCACAGAATCTTCTTCAAAGGATGAACTTGCTCGCAAAACATCTGAGCTCCAACTTACAAGTCATCAACTCTCCCAAGCAGAGAAGGAGGTCAACTCTCTTCGGTCGGAGAAAGCTGTGATTCAGAGTTGTGTTTCGGATGTCCATGGAGCTCTCTCCAATATTATTGAAACCCATGATCCGATTCTCAACTACTCGGTGAGGCGAACTCTTGCTGAGAAGCTTGCCCCTGCCATTGCCTTGCTTAGCCGAATTGAGGGGCTTCCTGAGCAGGTGGCCCATCCGAAACAAGGGGGAGAAAAGCCTTCAAAGGGCACAAATCAATCTGAACCTCCTCCTATTTCCAAAGCTTAATCTCAACCACTTCCAGTCTCTTCATTAGTTCCTCCTAGAGCAACCGAACCAACAACTGTTCTTGCATCAGGTTTGAGTGTTCAAGACAAAGGCAAACAGGTTCTAAATGACAGTGATGAAAGTGAGGATAAAGAAACTATTGTTGACATTCTGAAGAAACAGGCCAGGGAGAAGGAGCTTGATACAAATGCTCGGATTGCTAGGGAGGCTGAAGCTAATGAAAGGAAGATAAAGGAGGCTCACGATCTCCTTGAAAGCCGAAAAACCCTATTTCCTCATTGGAATCTTGAAGAGCTTGTCAAAGAAGCTATCGAGTCCCCCAACACCCTTTGGCTTGAACCCGTGATCTCCTTGGACTGGGTCAATTCGGTTGATTCTCAGTTTGACATGCCCTTGACCTGAAAGGCTTTTATCTTTCATGCATTCGCCCACATAGCTGAAGTCCCTCATCCTCACCCGAAGGTTGATAGGGAACTTATCGATTTCTATCTGAGGACTGCTCAACCTTAGTATCAGACGTGGAGTGCACAGAAGATTATCAACGTTCGGGTCCTCAAACCCGTTCGGGAGGGTAACTTCACAAATGTCAGATTCAAGGTCTTGAGGGGGTCCGACAAAACCGAACATGTCATCTCTCTAGCTGATCTTCCCAATCTAAATCCTCATGACTGGATAATCCTGCACAACATTCTCCTCATCAATGAAATGGAATATGGGCCGATCATAGATCATTTCAAAAGGATGTTGGTGTGCTACATTTTGGAGGTTGCCAAGTTGGATCAAGAAGTTGCAAGTGTCCTCAGAAAGAAGCCTACTATCACTCCAATTGGTTCTGCAAGCGATTTGAATATAATGCAGATGGGGAAGATTACCCAAAGCGAAACTCAGTCATGTTCACCAGGGCAGAAGGTCAGAAATGCTTATTCGCTTTGGCTGACAAACATCTTTACACCACTTCCTGCTTGGAGCATGTTCTGGGAATCATCAATCGATGCAAGCAGAATTCTGAAAGTAATAAGAAATACTTCAACGACATGATCAATTGGTATATTCATTTCCGTCAAACACTTTTGGCCATTATTCCATGCTTGTTCAAGACTGTGAAGAAAGCTGGTGCCGCAGAAGTGAGGTCTCGCCCCAATTGACGCAAAGGGGGAGATTATTGGGTTTAAAATGTGTTGCGTCTTGGGCTCGTTTCTTAGCCCAGTTTTGTATCCGGATTGGGCTTGTCAATCCGTAATTTAATATTTAGGGTTTTAGTATTTATAGATACTTGCATGAATCTTGGTACGTAGCTATTAAGTCGATCATTCATAACGTTTTTGTTTTTATCGATTGTAACCCTAAAAAGCCTCTACAATGGAAGTTCTTTGTCGAGCTCTGCTGAGGCGTGAATATATTGAATCATTCAACTCATTTTTGGTTCATTCTTTTGTGTGTTATTTTGTTTGCATGATTCTGATAAACCTGCGTAAGATCTAATCGATCAAAGAGAATTTTCATCTCATCACAACCTCAACTAAAACGACACGTGTTTTCCACTTTTCCAGTTTTGAGTTTTCCATCATCTTCTAGTTTTAAGTTTTCCATTATATCCTCAACTGATTATGGGTAATAGCCGACTAGGGTTAATTTTTTGGTTAGATAAATTTTTTACACTTAGACATTACCTTGTATTTACTGAATTATTTTGAGAGAATTACGATACCTTACTGAAGGTATACATCACTTATGTTTTTCTAGCTTCGATTTGTCTATAATGTTGTTTGTAACATTGATACGCTTGCATGTACTTTTGGGGAAAAATGATTAAATCAAGAACAAAAGACCCATGGTATTGCGAAGAAGAAGAAAATTTGTAATAATATTTAGCTTAATCATATCTACTCAATAATATTAACAGCAACACGTGAGTTGTTTGTGTTTTTTTGGTGAGATTATGGGTGAACAATGAAAAAGAAATATATGTTACACACCAGTGCATAAATTTATCATCATATGTAAACTAACGCTAGGATATTGAAGGAACTAAGAAGAGATACTTATACGACCAATAAAGAATATCATAAGAAGAGACACCATTAGACTATTACTTTTATGTCACTTATACTATATAAAAGAATATCATAACAATCCACAACTAAAGCCAAAAAAATGCATAATTTATCATCATATATAAACTAATGATAGGATGTTGAAGGGACTAAGAAGAGATACATATATGCCTAATAAATGTTATATCAATTAAAGAAGTGATTGGATCATCAACTAATGCCATAGCTACAGATAAAATAGTTAAAATAATTTATTTTCCAAGTGAGTCCATCTTGAGGATAGGCTTATATATTCATAAATTCTTTTAACTTCACCATTTATAAACATTTTAGTTTTATTATTGTTGGTCTCAAATCCAGATAAATGAAGAAAGTTTATAAAGTTAAATAAAGGAAAGACCAAATGACCCCAACATTTTAATTCGTTTAGTGCCCCAAACTAAAACCTGCTAAAAAATTAAAATGAAAAATTAGGCAAATGTGAAACATTACTAAGGGGGTGTTTGGATAGGGAAAAAAGATGATGATTATTGTTTATTGTTTATTCTCACCACAATAAGCCTATGGACCACCTCTACAACCCTCTGTAGTAGAAGAGGTGGACCAAACGGTTGCAGACTGTAATAAGAAGCGTGTTTGTTTTTTTTTAACATTTGTATGCTGCTGCAGATATTAAAAAAATAAAATAAATTGATTTTATAATCCGAAAATAGTTTTTTAATACCGAAAATTTAATAGTGTATGACGTTTCGGTAAGAATTTATGATATTTCAGCAAAAAATAATGATATTTTAACATAAAAAAAAATGATATTTTATCAACAAAATATTATTATTCAATTAAAAAAAAATCAACAAGAATAAAAAAAATGTGAAATAAGATTTCAGCAATATATAATCAATATTTTAGCAAGAAAAAAAGAAAAAGAAGAGGTTGGAAGAGGTAGAAAGAGGCAAAACAAGTGTTGCGCCAAGAAGAACACGCCCAAATGTTTTTTAATTTGAAAACTTCTGAAAAACAAATAGCTTCGAGATGAAAAGTGTTGTGCGTGTGCTGCGACGCGCAACAATAAGAGGTCTAAAGATGTTTTTTTTTTTTTTTTTTCAAAAAACAAACAACACCTAAGTTTAAATGTTTGGATATCAATCCTTAAAAATCAGCTTATTGTGGTAGGGATAAGCTAAATAAGATGATTTTAATAAGTATCTCCCCAATTGCTTGTTGCTTATTTCCACCGCAAATAAACTAATAAGCTATAATCTAATTTATCCAAAAACCTCAAAACAAACTTAAAATATAAAATAAGGATATCTCCAGAAAAAGTCCTAAATTTTATTTTTTGAATAAAAAAGTCCTTATTTTTTCACATTTTGAATTGAAAAGCCCAAGAAACCGGCTAATTTATTCACTTTAATCCTTTTTGATCTGTTTAGCAGGTCATGAGACCAAATTGTTAATTTTTCGAAAATAAATGGACTTTGTTGCAGATTTCATCAAAAATTTTATATAATGTATAAACATATTTTTTACATATCTATATCTATTTTTACGTATTTTTGTATTTTTTATATTTTTATAAGTATATATTTACGTATTTTTATGTATTTGAAATGTATAAACGTATTTTTTTACTTATTTGTATGTATCTTTTAACCATTTTACATATTTTTTATGTGTTATTTTCTATATATTATGTATTTATATGTATTTTCATATATTTTTACGTATTTATGTATTTTTTAAAGCTTTTTATATAGATGTTCATGTATTTTAAGTGTATAAACGTATTTTTTACGTATTTATATCTATTTTTAAGTATTTTACATATCTTTTATGTATTATGTATTTATATATTTTTTAAAAGTTTTTATATAGATGTTTTTGTATATTTATGTATTTTAAATGTATAAACGTATTGTTTTACGTATTTATAGAAAAAACATCATAAATGGTCCCTGTGGATTCCCAAAATCTGAAGTTTACTCCCCGTGGTTTAAAACCTCATAGATGGTCCCTGTGTTTTCAAAACTTTTGACGATTGGTCCTTATTTCTAACTCCGTTAACTTTTGTCTGTTAATTGAGGGCATTTTCGCCATTTCACACCACAGGGACCGTTTATGATATTTTCAGTTATTTTTTTTAAAAAGAAAAAACTAAATATAATTTTAAAAAAAAACTAAACATCACTGCTTCCCAAAAATTGAGCATGTTCGTTCCCAAACCAAAATTCTTTTGTTAGTCATTAAACCCAAATTTTCGTTCTTACAGTTCTTCCCAAACCCAAGGCAAATAACCTTCGAATCGATCAACCCCAAAATCAGACTTCGTTTCTTCAAGCAATAACTCAAAATCGTTATCACAGTCCAAACAACAGCCATGAACACTTCGTACAACATCATTCCTAGTCGCCTATCTGCAAACAATTTCCATTGAACCATGGCTTCATTCGTTTTCAAGAAATTCGACCCTTAGATTCCATCGATTCCAAATTAGTAAACAAAATCATCAATCAACAAACTACCAATAGCTAGCAAACCTTCGATTATCACTCATCATTCAAAATCGAAATCCAGCCAACATACTAAACAAGTGAGCAATTTGTGATTCAAGTAACGAAGCACATCCCTTTGATTTTTCGTTTTTAGAAAAAAAAATCGTGAACAAGGCTGTCGACTCCCCCGATTTACCAGATGCGAATCACCAGTCAAACGAATTCACATCCACCTCACTTCGTTATCAGTTCTCATTTCTCAATACATATTGAAATCAAAATCATTCGCCCTTATAACTCCATCTCCAATTGATTTCGACCCTCAACCCATTGAAATCGACTCTAAATTGATATCAGATGTGAAAGAACGAAATCAATCAAACTAATTTTGACTTCAAAAATTCAACTGCAAATCGATTTCTTCAAAGCGTTTGATTCACCATTGAGGAGCGACCTCTCATCATCCTTCCGAACAACATCACCCCAAAACACCCCTGATACCGTCGCTGTGTTTCTCTTCCTTAATCCAACGAAGACGAGCATCGGAGGATCTTTCCCTTTCATCTTCTTTGCTGTTGATGACGGTAAAGGAACGAAGAGTCACTGATTGCCTTCATTCGCATCTGCCTTCATATGTATTCGACTGATTTCATTTGTATCCTCCACTTCTCGACCTGTTGGAAGACGGGAACTAAGGTTCCCCAAAAATCAATCGTTTGAATCATCTACTAACCCTTTCATTAGTTTTAGAGAGAGAGAGAGGGGGGAGGAACATATGCGTATTATTCTCTTTTTTAAAAAAAATAAGTGAAAACATCATAAATGATCCCTGTGGTAGTGAAATGACGAAAATGCCGTTCAGTTAACGAACAAAATTTAACAGAGTTAGCAATAAGTACCAATCGTCAAAAGTTTTGAAAGCACAGAGACCATTTATGAGGTTTTTAAACCACGGTGACTAAACTTCAGAATCTGGGAAAACACAGGGACCATTTATGATGTTTTTTTGTATTTATATATATATATATATTTTAAGTACTTTACATATATTTTTTTGTGTGTTTTTATGTGTTTTTTTTTATGTATTATGTATTTATATAAATTTTTGCGTATTTATGTATTTTTTTAGTTTTCTTATATAGATGTTTATGTATTTTTATGTACATTAAATGTTAAAGTGTATTAGTTTTATGTAAAAAATATATAAACACGTAAAAATAATACAATTAAACATTTAATATATATAAAAATACATAAAAATCTATATAAGAAAACCAAAAGAATACATAAATATGCAAAAATACATATAAATACATAATACATAAAAAAACACAAAAAATATGTAAAATAGTTTAAAAAAATACATATAAATACGTAAAACAATAAATACATAAATATACAAAAACATCTATATAAAACACTTAAAAGAATACATAAATACGTAATACATAAAAAATATGTAAAATACTAAAAAATAGATGTAAATACGTAAAAAATACGTTTATATATTTAAAATACATAAACATCTATATAAAAAACTTTAAAAATACATAAATACGTAAAAATACATAATACATATAAATACACAATACATATAAATACATAATACATAAAAAATTACACATAAATATACATAAAAAAATAGTATGTAATATTGTTTAAAATACATATAAATAAGTAAAAAATACGATTATACATTTAAAATACATAAAAATACGTAAATATATATATATATATATATATATATATATATATATATATAAACATAATAAATACACAAATACGTAAAATTTGATATAGATATGTAAAAAAATATGTTTATACATTATATAAATTTTTTGACGAAATCTGCAAAAAAAAGTTCCGTTATTTTTGAAAAATTAACAATTTGGTCCCATGACCTGCTGAACATGTCAAAAAGAGCTAAAGTAAATAAATTAGCAGGTTTCTTGGGCTTTTCTATTAAAAATGAGAAAAAATCAGGACTTTTTATTCAAAAAATAAACTTTAGGACTTTATTAAAAATTTGCCCAAAATATCGGGACTTTTTTTTTGATAAAATAACACAAATTTGCTTTTATGAATAACCTTTTAAATAACCATTCCCAAACACCCCTAATTCAGTCTCCGCCGACCACTCCGTTTGTACGCATGACTTCTAAAATGCCCCATATTTGCAAAAAATACTCCCTGCTTGACGGCCGACTTTAATCGTGCTCCATTCTCCGCCATTGAAGCTTCCATTTTGCCGCCTCCACTCCCTTGCTCGAGAGAAACAGGTGCGGTTCGTTAATTTGCTTAGAAGAAACAATATTAATTTCTTATTTATATACTAAGTGATCATTGTGCTCAATCCTCATGTGCTACATCCTCCGCCATCTTAACTTCTTATTTCGCTATATTCGGTGGTCATTTTTCTTATACAAAAATATTGTTTTACATTCTGTGGTTGTTTTACTGTTGTTTGGTCCTGTGGTTTTTTTAGCATAAACAGTTAGAAAAAACTGCTTGGTAATGTGACCTTTTATTCTTCAAAGCATAAACATTTACATTAAATGTTAAAGTGTATTATTTTTACGTAAAAAATATATAAACACGTAAAAATAATACAATTAAACATTTAATATATATAAAAATACATAAAAATCTATATAAGAAAACCAAAATAATACGTAAATATACAAAAATACATATAAATACATAATACATAAAAAAAAATTAAAAAAAAAAAACAAAAAAAATATACGCAGCAGATTTTTAAAAGATTTCGGTTAAAAAAAAAAACACAAAAAATATGTAAATACGCAGCAGATTTTTAAAAGATTTCGGTTAAAAACCCGCCTCTTCCCCACCACACAGCATTGGGCTGGACTTTTCTCACCTCTTCTAACCTAATCTTTAAAAAAAAAAAAAAAAAAAAAAAAAGACGCACTAAACGAAAAAAAGAAACACAGAAGATCGCTCCAGCCGTTCTCCTTCTTCGTTCTCAGCTCTCTTCTCGTCGATCGCCGACTCCAGCCGCTCGCCGGTCGCCGCTGCTGCTTCCCGGTGCTCGTTCTTTGCTGCCATCGTCAGGTTCTCACTATAATCCTTAAATTTCTTACCCTTCTAACCTCAAACTGATTCTAATCTTCCATTTTCTTCAACCAGTATAGGATAGATTCAAAGCCTGGGAATCTTCTGGGGTTACAATTATCCCAGTGTTGCCCAGCCTGCTGATAGTTGTGCTAGTGAGTTAGGGGATGTACCGGCAGCTTTTGCAAGAGCTAAACAGCTCTATGCACTAGAGTCAATCGGGGCTGTGCTTTGTGGTCAAAAACAGATGGCTGAGGTTTTTTTTTTTTTATTTTTTATTTTTTATTTTTTATTTTTTTTATATATATATAATTTTTTTGTAAATTGCAATCAGTAGCATTCAATTTGCTATTTGGGTTACTTATCTTTTGGGTTGTCATTACACTATTGAATTGGATTTCAACCGAGTAAGTAATTCTTGCATATTGGATTTCAACCCAAAATGTTATTTGTTTAAAAGATGATTGGCCTAAAGAGCAAATTAGCCCTTTTATAAGTTGACAGGGAAATTGTTATTGATAATAGTAAATTAGTAATGTTGTTTGATACGAATGTTTTTTGTAGGAAGTTACTTCTATTCTTGTTGACAATGGTGTACCTAATGAGAAGATTTTGAAAAACTTTTGAGGTTCAAAATCCAAAATGGTGGATTGTTGTATACTTTAGTTATAATTTATTTCAAGCATCTCAGTTTGGAATCATGGAATAACATCAGTTTTTTTAGATGTAAATGTACAATTTTACCCTCATAGAAGCTCTCCACATGTTGGAAACTAGGTGATACCGAAGGGCAAGAAGACTGTGTACTCTATATATTTATTTACTCGGTATCAAAATTTAATGGTCCAAATTCTGAAGTGTATGCATTGTTTGACAACATTAGAGAATCGAATTTTGTTCCTTTGATCTTTGGTGCCAAATTCTAAAAAAGTTTGGTATTAAAAAACTATTTTCGGTTTATTAAATTACTTTATTTAAAATCTTTTAATATCTGCAGCAGCCTGTAGACATTAAAAAAACAAACATGCTTCACATTACAGTCTCCAGCACTTTGGTCCACCTCTTCTGTTGCAGAGGGCTGCAGAGGTGGTCCGCAGACTTCAGACAGTTTCACTTCGAAAAAACAAACAACACCTTAAAAAACAATCTGTTTTTTTTTTCTCTTTAAGTCACAAATACATCTCAAGTTTTTTTTGTTCTTCAATTTTGTTAATGTTCACTACTATCCTTTTGTCTTTCTTTCATCTTCCTTGATCAAATTTAAAGAAGAGTACTACTTTTGTTCAAGTTTTTGTGATTCCACCTTTTCGCAATAGTCCTTTGGATGAGCTAATCTATATGATGATAATTGTTCAGCTATTAGTCTTAATAATAGTCCTGTAGGTGTGATTTGTGATTCACTGATAGTTTTTGTTATGTTTAGATTATAATGGCTATAGTTTACTTATTTTTAGATTATAATTGCTATTATCGTTAAGGTAACTATATATTTGAGTTTCTAATAACCCGTCACTAAACATGAAATAGCATATCGCTGCATCACCAATGCAGGGATATACTTTTTATAGCCTGACAATATTTCATCAGCCAACTAACAATCACACAATAAACTCAATCAAGCACGTTTACAAAGCAATGCAAACGGGCTAATTCTTCATTCATTTTGTTTTTAGGGTTCCTTTTTCAAGTAAAATTGATTTTGTTTGTTGTTAATATTTTGTTACGGTTCTGTTAAAAATTGACGTGTTTAAATTAAAATATGCTGATCATTTTGTTGATTTGTTGAAATTCAATATGTTTAAGTTCAAATGTGTCAACCTTTTTGTGGGCTTGTTTAAAAAAACAATATTGTTAGTTGCTACTTGCTAGCACTTAATATCAAATGGTTAGTTGTTACTAATTAATAATTACGAGCTATTATTTAATTATATTATGTATTCTATTTCTAGGTGCCCAAGTGAAAATTCGGTCTATAACCAGTAACCACCACTACTAATGGGGGTGACTTTGGATGCAAGTCAAGGGTATGCAATATATTTAATGATAAATTGATTTCATCATTTTTCTCACTTCAATATATATATATATATATATATATATATATATATATATATATTGTTTTTGTTACAGTATGAGAGAAGTTGACAGGCAATTCCTTGCTGCTCCTGTAAAGTCTGCTGTTGATAAGTTTCAGCTACTTCCCGAGTTTCTCAAGGTAAATGCACTTAAATTTAAGTATTCAATTAGCCATTGGTGAAAATTGAAAGGATCACTTCCTTGTAGAAATATAAGGATGTTTTAGTAAAACTGTTGGAAATCTCTAGATTGTCAATCTCAAGAAATCTGCTAGTTGCAGTAAGGGTCTGTTTATGGCAGGACTTCAAAAAGAGTAAACTGTAAAGGGTTGAGTAATTTCTTAAAGGGTTAAGTAAATGAATTGAAGTGGCATCCTATTTTCATTTCTTTGTATTACAATATCGTATTTTGAAAAATCTACCACTGATAGTAAATATTATCTGGATACAAAGCAATTTCAATTGCTATAATTGGGTTGCTTTTTCAAAGTATATTTCCTTAATAAATAGAGAAAACAGTTGAAAGTACAATGTTGTAATTTAGTTGGTGATTTTAAAGTACAACGCTTTAATAAGAAGACAGTTGAAAGTGCATTGTTATAATAGAAAGAAAGGAAAGTAAGATACTATAATACATTGCTGTTTATATATTAGTATGTGTGTGTTAACTTTTAAAGAGTTGCAGGTGAGGGGATTAGTGAAGGAACATTTGGACTCCTTTAATTATTTTGTCAATACTGAAATAAAGAAGATTGTTCGTGCTAATGACCTTGTGAAAAGTAGATTGGATGATAAGGTCTATCTCAGGTAGAAGAATGCCATTCTATGTCTTTTTTTTTTTTTTTTTTTTTTTTTTTTTTTGTAAATTCTATATCATTTAAAGATCCAATTTTGTAATTCATGTGCTTTGCTAACACATTCCACTTGCTACTTAAATGCAAGTATATTGATTCTATAGTCAGTTTCTTATTAAGTAGTTTTTATTATGATGGAATCGGAGAAAGAATGGAATTACTCATTCCATTGGAAATTTGGAATAATAAAAAGCTATTTCTTTTTGATTCCATCATGGAATGAAATGAAAGATCGCAACATGACCTTTATTTTTATGTAACTTTTTTAAAAATACTGCGATTTTCATTAAGTTATTATCTTGTTTTCTAAATTAATCAAAAACTATAATATTTTCTTTTATACTATACTCTTATCTGAGTTAAAACTATACATTGTATTTTCGTATGTTTAATATTCCATTCCATCTTGCCAAACAAACCCATAAGTGTTGTGTGGGTAAATGATGTTATATTAAATATTTGAGATAATCAGGGAATTTTTTTAAAAAAAAATTAGGAGCTAATAGGGAACGCCCCTTCCCCTAACTTTCTCTATTAAGTTGTTCTTTCAGCAACAAGTCAAAAAGAAACACACCTCTATAGCTTACCAGACTAAGTCCTGTCTGATTAAGTAGATTAAGTCAAGAAGAAACACCATTTAGTTCTTTTATTATAATAATCTTATTTTTTTTTATCTTTTTGTGTGGTTATGGCAGATATAGAGATGTTTGGATTGGAACACCTTCTGTGGTTGTTGATGGTGTTACCGATGAAATGAGTCCTCAAAAGTGTCGGCTAGGTGACATGACGTAAGCATTGAGGGAAAATTACAAAAAACCCCCTTCATATATATATATATATATATATATATATATATATATATATAGAGAGAGAGAGAGAGAGAGAGAGAGAGAGAGAGAGAAGTTGTATAACAATGTGACAACGCTTGACCATCTCCATCCTGCCTTAATTTTATACTTGTGATTTTTTATTTTTGTTTTTGTTCATTTTTTAGGTATTCGGCTCCAATATATGTGAACATTGAGTATTGCAATGGCAATCATGGTCAAAATACCCATCCACTGTTTAAAGTAAGTTCTAATTTCTTTGTTAATATTTTCATCATCACTTTCTGAGCTTAAATGTTAAATCTTTCATTGCAGAGAGAAGTTATTATAGGTAGAATGCCTATCATGTTAAAGAGCAGTAAATGTGTCCTTTATGGGAAAGATGAAGATGAACTTGCAAAAGTAGGTGAATGCCCACTTGACCCGGGCGGATATTTTGTTGTGAAAGGAAATGAAAAGGTGACCTATATAATCTCAAGTTTATACACTTTTAATGCCATAAATGGATAAATGCAAAAAAAAAAAAATAGCAATATACTTTTGGTTATATATTTTTTGTAGCATCTTATTTTAATTTCTTTCGTTTACAACGTTGTGCTTCCGTTTATTTCTTATTAGGACATTGCACTTTTAAAAATCTACCCAGTTAAGCATTGTACTTTTGATTTTGAGTTTTTTGGTTTATAAATTAGGTATATGTTTTTATCCTTTTTTTTTGTAATATTGTTTTTTGATTGAACGCATGTTTAAAAGACACTTACTCTATTTCTATCAATTCCTAATAAACTTTTTTTTTACTTGAAAGCTAAAACAAAATGTGACTTCTAATGTGGAGTTGAATATATTTCTATATCTTGTCTATCAATCATTATTGATTTTATTAATGGTATGCTATTTTTTTTTTATTCTTCCAGGTTATTTTAATTCAAGAACAACTTTCAAAGAACAGGATAATCATAGACACAGATAAGAAGGGTTGGTGAGTATTAACTTCCCAAATTTTATGCTAATTTAACAAAAGGGCAAATTGTGGAAGATAGCAACGTACCTTGCCTCCTTTACCAATATTAGACAATGTGCTTTGTTTTTACCCATTATGACATGCTTACATTTTTAGTGATAATAGCAATATGTAACCCATAATAACAATGTAGTTACATTTCTTTCTTGCATAATAGCAACCCACTTGTATTTCTTTATGCATAATAGCAACATACTTACATTTCTTTACCAATTATAGCAATATGTACCAATTACAACACATTGCTCACATTGTTAGCATAAGTATATTGTTATTCTGGGTAAAAAATATAAGTACACTGCTATTATTAGTATAAAATAAAGTACATTGCTATTTCTCCCACCATTTAGTTCACTGAATACGTACGTCCTTCCTGTTTCTCTATCCAGCATCCAGGCATCTATTATGAGCAGCACAGCAATGACAAAGAGTAAAACAGTTATAGTAATGGAGAAAGAGAAAATATATTTGAGTTTGAATTCTTTTACTTCCAAGGTATAGTTTTTATCTGTATATGATTTATTTCCTTAGAATTTTGTTTATATGATTCCAAGATAAATTTTTTATTACTTCTTATAACAGATTTGAGATTCCTCTTCATTGTTTTCGTTTTGTTCTGTTTCTTTATTGGCTTTTCTTTTAGGTTCCCATCATGGTGGTTATGAAAGCTATGGGTATGGAAAGTGATCAGGAAGTTGTGCAAATGCTTGGTAGAGATCCTCAGTATGCTGCTCTGCTTTTGCCATCTATTGAGGTATGCTTCATGTTGACTTTGTCAACATTGAATTGAAGAGAAGCCTACGATTGTTTATAAAAAATGTAGTAATAATGCCTTATTTTGACAACTTTGACTTTTTTCCAACCTTTGCTTTGTATTTGGATTACATTTCTATAATCGGTCAATATTTTGTGGTACAATGTTGTAATAGGAATAAATGAAAGTATGCTCTGCTATAATAAACAAATCAATGAATATACATTGGTATTTCTCACATTTAATCCTAATTTTTATATCAAATGCAAAAGTAACCTATATGTGCTTGGTAAAAGACAATTAATACCTTGTTTTATCATTCCCATTTCAGGATTGTGCAAATCATGGTATTTATACACAAGAACAAGCTTTGGAATTTCTTGAAAAAAAGGTACATTCTATTGTTAACACGGGTACCAGAAACTTTGATTAATTGATAATTTCTTTTAAATTAATTTTAAGTTCAGATAATTCTATAGTGTAATGCATCAAAAAAGATTCTCCGAACATTTATTCATGATATTCAGTTAGAGGAAATGATGGGAATTGACTTCCATGAGTTTTAGGATGGAATGCTGAAATCCACTGATCAAAGGATTTGTGTATTCCAATGGAATTCAATTCCGTACTCATTTTCTTACTTAATACTGACAATTACATACTGAAACATCTTTTTTTGCTTACACATATTATGTCCGTTTCTGATTATTCATGTGTTTAATGCCAGCATAAGAAGAACAAGTTTGGTAAGGTATGTATCCTATTAAGGCTTATGGTTCATTTTATTTAGATATTTCAGAGTTTGGTTGATGTGTAACAGAAGGGTATTGTTGTCCATTTAGGATGAGGGAGCTTTGGGTGTTCTTCGGAATATCTTTATTGCCATAGTTCGGGTGAGTCAGATAGTCAAATAAAGTCAATGATTGAATATATGATTTTTTAATGTATTGTATATCTATCTATCTCTCTAGGTGCGAGATAATAATTTTCATCCAAAATGCGTATATGTTGTGGTAATGTTGAGACGCATGATGGATGCACTTTTAAACAAGGATTCCATGGATGACAAAGTAAGTTATGTACTTTAATTGACTTATTTATCATATTATCCTACTTTCAGTTCTTCCTACAATCCTACTACAACATTATACTCTAAGAATCTACATAATTATACAGAATACAAAGCAATTTTCACTGCTACAATTGGGTTGATTTTTCGAAGTGTAAATATGAAAAAAAAAAAATGAAAGTAAGATGCTATAGTACACAAATAAATGAAAGTTTATTGCAATTTTTTGTGTGTGCACTTTCATTGATTTATTTCTTATAAGGTAAGTGCAAATATTGCAACATACCTACATTGATTTATTATTTATAGCATCCTACTTTCAGTTCCTCATATTACAACATTATACTTTAAAAAATCTACACAATTATAACTATGTCAATGAATTACAAAGCAATTTTCACTTCTACCATTGGGAGATTTTTCAAAGTATAATGTCCTAATAAGAAAAAAAAATTGAAAGTAAAGTGCTATATTTGGATAGGGTTTTTAGAGTGCTAAGAAAATGGTTTGAAGTATAATGCTGTAATAGAAAACTGGAAGTAGGATGCTAGAGTACACAAATAAATGAATTTACATTGCTATTTTTTGCATTCAGCCGTGTGTATATACACACACACACAGAGTACTTTACTGATTGTCAATTCAATGAGTTTACAGGATTATATAGGCAATAAGCGACTAGAGCTTTCGGGGCAATTAATATCAATATTATTTGAGGTGAGTTGCTTGACAAGATTACTTTTTTTAGTGTTATTTTCATCAGTGTTAATTTTTTTATAAAATATTTGGTTAAATTTCATATTTCAGGACCTGTTCAAGACACTGAATACCAATTTAGCTAAGCTTGTAGATTCAATCCTAAACAAGAGCAGTCGTTCTAGCAGGTTTGATATATCTCAGGTATGTCAGTTTTATTAATCTTTACCTACCATGTGATACATACTATACTAGTAACTTATTTTATTGTCATCTTTTTGTTAAATAAAATATTTGTGTCTAAACATTTTAAACTTTGAAATCAGTGTTAGACTGTTTTCATATTATAACAGGATTAATCCAACACACTTCAATTTATTTGTTTATTATAGCATCCTACTTTCAAATCTTTGTACTTCCAATTTTATCTTCCTAAGGTTTTGTACAATGCTATAATAGGCAGAAATGGAAGCAGGATGCTATAGTAACCATTTTTTTTGAAATTAACAAATTCAAAAGAATATGAAAAATTATACTAATAATATTGTCTGTGTTTTCAAATTAACTACAGTAGATTACTCCTCAAATGAAGATTTATTCACAGCTATACAAGAAGATTTGGTCAATTTTTTAAACATGTTTGAATATGATTAATTTAACAGAAAACTTATGAATGATTTTTAGTGTGCATAGTTGGAATCTAGATATTTTATAAATATGACTGATTAACAGTACTCAAAACGATGTAGTTTTGAGTAAAAAGTTCATCCTTCTGGTTTAGTGGGCACACATGGTTCTTGTGGAGTTATAAAACCACTCAAAACGACATAGTTTTGAGCTTTTGTTGTGCTTAAACAGTTTATAATTTATATTTTTTATTTTTATGCAGCATCTAATGAAAGATGATATTACTAATGGCTTGGAGCGCAGCCTCTCTACTGGAAATTGGAACGTTCAGCGATTTAAGATGGACAGAAAAGGCATAACACAGGTGATTATTTCCCTTTTTCTAGTATACTTTATTCGTGTCAACTTTATCCATAAAAGTATATGTTATGTTATGTTCACAATCTATAAAAAGAAATCTGAAAAATTCACTTGTAACAGATTGTTTCAAGGCTGTCCTTCATTGCAGCATATGGATACATGACAAAAATTTCACCACAGTTTGAAAAGTCAAGGAAAGTCAGTGGACCTAGGGCCTTACAACCTAGCCAGGTATGTGCCACATATATATCAATCTTGAAGTGTCACATCACGACCCAAAACTACGTCGTTTTGATGTGTTGTACTACAATGACAGTGGGGAATGCTTTGCCCATGTGACACTCCTGAAGGTGAACAATGTGGATTGGTGAAAAATTTGGCTTTGATGACCCATGTTACAACTGATGAAGAGGAAGGCCCTATTATTACCTTGGTATTTCTTGCTTTCATGATTTTTTTTTATAATTATTTGTATATATATATATATATATATATATATATATTGTGAAGTTGAAATTTATTTTGTTTTAATAAACAAATCAGTTAAAGTATGTTGCTATTTGTAGAATCTAAACATCTTTGTTGTCAATCAGTGTTCCTGCTTGGGAGTTGAAGACTTGTCTCAACTTTCTGGAGAAGAACTTCATTCACCAAGTTCATATCTCATCACATTAAATGGTCTTATCCTTGGAAAGCATAGGAAGCCACAGGTTATATCCATATATTACACTTTTTGATATAATTATTTAATGTTATCACATCATTATATTCATATTTATCTACTCTTTTATATAAAAATTTCTAGTTCTTTGCTAATGCAATGAGGAAACTGAGAAGGGCGGGTAAAATAGCAGATTTTGTAAGCGTTTATGTCAATGAGAAACAAGTAAGCAAGCAAGCTCTCCAGACTTTCAAAATTCACAAAGTCACATGTGTTGCACAGCCAGGGGTAAAATGGTCATTTTTTTTTGGCAGCGTTGTGTTTATATAGCTTCAGATGGTGGGCGTGTTTGTCGGCCACTTGTTATTGCTGACAAAGGTGTTTCAAGAATTAAGCATCATCACATGAAAGAGTTGAAGGTATGTTGATACCCAATCAGTTAAATGCAAGAAATAGCAATGTAATTTCATCTTTATAATTTATAACATTCTATTTTCATTTCTTCATTAAAGGATGGAGTTCGCAATTTCGATAGCTTTCTACAGGAAGGATTGATAGAGTATCTTGACGTCAATGAAGAGAACAATGCTTTGGTTTGTTAATTTTTCAACTTTTTGGAAATAAAAATATTCCAAATGATTATATATATATATATATATAACTTGCGTTCTTATTTAATTTTATGATCTTAGATTGCTTTATATGAAGGAGAAGCCACCAGTGAGACAACACATATTGAAATAGAACCTTTCACAGTCTTAGGTGTTTGTGCTGGGCTCATTCCTTTTCCTCATCATAACCAGTCCCCAAGAAATACCTATCAGGTCCTTATTCCTACTTTTTTATAGTCAAATTGTAGGAAATAGCAATGTACTTTACTCTTTTTACCAATATAGGCAATGTACTTTATTCTTTACACAAGATAATAGCAACATACTTAAATTTTTTAGCTATATGTAACCTCAAACTCGTAGGATACTAAGATGTACTTTATTTTAAGCATTATACAAATAGTACCAATATGTAACATGAAACTTGTTATACATTGCTGTTACCAGTAAAGAAAATGTAAGTATGTTGTTGTTAAGGATAAAATTGGTAGTGAGAGTAGAGCAAATTGTGTCCTTTTCCTTTTCAATTCTGTCTTTGTTATGCTGGATGATTATGTTTTTGCTTTCAGTGTGCCATGGGAAAGCAAGCAATGGGTAATATTGCATATAACCAGGTATATAAATTTCTCTACTTCCTACACTAGTCATCAAATTTTATATTGGTAATAAAAAACTCATTAATTATATTTCAATACAAAAATACAGGCAAACAAAACATGATCATGGAATGTCATGATTTGTTCCATTACCTTGCTTATTCCATTTCTGTTCTTTTTTCATTCCATTCCATTCAACGAAACATACCCCAAATGTTTATTACATGTTTACATGCATTAGATTATATATATATATATTATATATATATATATATATGTATATATATATATATATATATATATATATATATATATATTTATGTGTAGTGACTTGAGACTTGCATGTTGTGTTTCTTTAAATGAAGCTATGTCGGATGGATACTTTGATCTACCTTTTGGCTTATCCTCAACGACCACTATTGACAACTCGAACAATTGAGCTGGTATATATTTTGTCTTATCTCACCAAATTATACAAGTTCATTGCTTTTCTTTATTAGTAAAAATAAATGTAAAAAGTTCCTTTCTTTTTTAGGTTGGGTATGATAAGCTTGGAGCTGGACAAAATGCAACTGTTGCAGTTATGAGTTATAGTGGTTATGATATTGAAGATGCCATTGTTATGAATAAATCATCTTTGGATCGTGGTTTTGGTCGTTGTATTGTAATGAAAAGGTACTTATAACATTATCCGTATTATCTATTATCTGTTTGACTGTTGTCTGTTGTTAAAGTTGCTTTCTTTTATGCATTTTCCTAAACAGGCACACAGCTGCCTTTCAGAAATATCAGAATTCATGTGATAAGTTTTCTCCACCCAGTCG